>NC_071406.1:9408974-10044474 GCF_017976375.1 Cuculus canorus
GCCTGCAATAATACCAAGGTCAACATGTACTGCAAAGAAATTGGAGTGTATTTCAACAGAGAATGGAAAGGATACTAAATATTTTAAGAATCTGCTGCTAAAATAAAAGTACACCTCTTGTGCATTAAAAATACATTTACTGATCTTATTCAGGATTCAACAGAAGATGACTTCCAACAAAAGAAAACTTAAAAGGACTTGCCTCTTGCCATAATGGGTAGCTATGTAGGACTGTCTTTAGAAAATGTAACAGAAATCATGAAATATACTGAAGAAAAGGGTTTGGATCCCTCTTTTCTATTACATATTTGACTTACATCACAATGCATGCATTGACAGTGCAAGGAGGAAATTTAAAGAGCAGAGCAAGAAGAAAAAATATGTGTTGCTTAAGACATCCTAGCTAATTTGTGTAGATGGCACAGTTAAAGAAAGAAATTAAAAAGACCCCGACTGTCTGCACTTGACAGAAATAATCTTCTTTACTCTTCATCTACTCTTCTTATCTTTCCTCTCCCTCCCTTAGTGAATATGAGTCAGAAATCACCACTGGCAGAACAGCCTCTGAAAAGTTTTCAAATCGCAAAGGAAAAGAACCTGATTTTATTTATGCTAATTCAGAGTCTGGAATAAACATGCTCCCAAACTTTTCCCCTACTCCCCAAATAAACTCCATAACATGGAACACCGCTCTTCCTTAGCACAGCACATTTGTACCATTTTTGTCTCTTTTTACCTTTGCAGTTTCGAGTTTTAAGTTATAACTTTCATAGAGTTGAAGATACGACTCATCTTTGGTGTAAACAAAGAACTCTACTCTTGGTACCATTAAACAACAATTTGTTCAGAATGAGACTTAGAATCTGCAGTGCAAATATAAGTCCTCCCGAAATATTTTACCTGTTCCTGTTGATAAATTCCCAGACCAAAAGAGTTCAGAGGTCTGCTTTTGTCATCAAAGTCTCATCTAAATCCGGAACTTATTTCTTCTGAAAATACTGATGATGCATGAAGAAAACACAGCATGATTTAACTATATGTTACACTATGAAAACATTATTCTGAGAGGTGTCACAGCAATGTCCAACAGCAAATAGTGCTTTGGAACAGAGAATATCCTTGCTACATCATCACAGAAATTTTGGTGGGCACAGTTTTTAATGTGCATGGATAACTCAGGCTCCAGACTTCAATCACAAAGGGTGGATAGGATTTTATGAGCTCTAATTGTTGTTTAGTGCACTTCTGCACAAAACTCTCTGGTCCCTTAAGAGCCAAATTAGTTCATATCTGGTATTTGTGTTCTCTCTCTCTCTTGTCCTTGCCTATCTGTAGCTATCCTTCAGTCAGAAAACAGCAGGACACATATAATCCAAAATGGATACTGTCTCTAAATCACTGATAAAAATGATTAGCTTCTTTTTATGGCCACAATCAGACAGGAGACCCTGTAGCCACAGGTGATCACAGGCCACAGAGTCAAGACCTAGTGACTGATATCTGAAGGAGAAGAGCTGAAAGAAGGTATTGACACATAAGACTGGAATCCAGGCTGAGATTCCATTTTTATTAAGCTCCTCATTTAATCTGCCAAGGAGTCTTACTAATGGGAATGGTGCTTTTTGAAGCCTGGATCAATATCTAATACTTGGATCAACAGCCCTGAATAGAGGATGCTGCTGATACGTGCCCAGAACCATCAAAACGTGCTGGATATGAACTCAGTAGCAGCGTCTTCCTTCAACTCAGTTTGTGACAATACGGACAATATCAGGAAGAACGAGCTAGCAAGGTAGCATCAGGTGCAGCTGCCACAAGTACTTGTTATGAACAAATTACCAGCAAGAAAGAGAATCACAGGTTCTAATTGTTAATTCCAAAACTTTTTCCTCATATGAATACCACAAAGCCAAGTACTATGAAATTTTAACTGGGGATATTACAGTTGAGATTCCAATATTTAATTTTATATCCCATATAACAGAAAACTACTAGCCTGAATGAAGCCACATTTGACTTGGAGATCCATCAACAACCAATTTCTTCCACAGATGGAGCTTGCAAGACCCAGTAATGCACTACTACCTGTCTGTATTGAAAGACACTCTATATTTATTCTGGCTACAAAAAGAGATTACTCACCACAACACCACAGATGATAATGATACTTTATGACAATCCTTAGTTTTAAAACTGAATTTTGTATCTTGTAACTTACAATACAAGCATGGATAATTCATTAATCCATTCCTTTAATTTGATGTGTGAGCGTATCAGAGCAACAAACTAAAAAAACTTTTGAAAATTAAAAATAAAGGAGATTAATAACAAATACAATTTAGGTAATTAAATGCCCAAAAGGACCATCCAATTATTTCTGACCCTGATCATCCTTTATATATTCCAGTTTATGTACTGTAAAAAAGTGATGTAGAAACCCCACAATAATTGCTGAAGTTACTTATTTTATTCAGAACTGTGGGAAAGAGAAGCATGGAAAACATTTCTGACATCTAAAGACAACTCAAAATTATATAAAGAAATATGTTCACAGATCAATCCCACAGCTAAAACTGATAAAAATTAGCATTTTGTGTCAAGTATCTAAAACACTTGGAATTGTCTTTCAGTAACAAAAGCTAAAAATATGGAACAGGAACTTTTGATTTCAGTAGGACAACTATTTTGCATAAAATGAAATATTCATAAAACTATGTGGCTATAAAATTAGATAACTTATCACTGCAATCATAAGTACCGGAGGCCCAGAGAAGTATCTATATCATAGGGAGGAAAATGTGCATTCTAGTACAAAGCTGTCTCCCAGGACATAGAGACACGTTGTGCAAAGACCTTCTGATATACAGGTCCTGAGCTGCCTGCATGCCATATGACCCAAATGGGCACTAAGAAAAATAGAGTGGAGAAAAGGGGAAAAAAAACCCCTTTTTCTATTAAATATAACGCTCTTCAAAAGCTCTGTCCCAATTTTTCTTGACATTTTGCTTCAACACTGTGCAAGTGCATTTAGCATTCACAGAAACAGGGGAATTGCTTTGTGGGTTTGTCCACTGAAGTGTTACAGCCCTGTAGAAGTCTCTTGGAAAATAAATGAGTTGGACAAGACAAGACGCCTGGTGAAGACCGAGGAGATTTCACATTTCCCAGCACAGTTAAGGACTTTGCCGGAAGATCAAGATTTGGCTATTCCCAATTGATTGGTAGTTTTATGAAGTGTACAAAGATGAGAACACGGCTGAAGCCATCATACATTTTACTTGTTGTCAAAACTGGGATTTAAGATCAGGTCTTAGATGGGGATGGGAAGGGTGCAGGATAGTCAGTGCACTGATCCACTGACAGAAAAGCCATGAGACAAAGTTTGAAATAATGTTTTTGTTATGAATCTTACATTATTTTTATACTATGTTTCTTCTGTCTTCACTTAAAGGCAATTAACCAGACAAGTGTTTGTGAAATAATTTGCATATGTGTTCAGAAACAAATTTCACACATAAAATTATGTTCTTGGTTTAGCTGGCTGAAAGAGAGAGGAGTGGGAGAGGGAGGAATATGGCACTCATTAAGGCAAAAATAAAGTATTTAACACTTTTCATATTAGGTCTTACCGTAAGCCTTCAGCTCAAGTACAAAATATCTGCAAATCATATAACTCTATTTTTAATTTACCAGGGTTATGAATCTTGCAACATAGCCCAGAAAGGCCATGAAGAACTAGGAGGAAAAAAGTTATATAGTTAACAGACTAAAATATTATGATTAAATGCTAGAAATTATTATTATATATATTATTATAATATATTATATTATATATTAACAGTAAGTAGGCATACAGAAAACTGCAAATATAACAAAAAATATTATTTTGAGAAAATAACTACAGTGCTTGTGGAAAATATGAAGGAAACAATTTAGGGACGCTAAGCCAACAGCAACTTAATGTTTCCTTTGCTTCGTATGCTGGTTTGAGACTATAATTAATGGCTTTTAAAATGTTTTCTAAACACATTTTCTTTAACAAGTAACTGATAAAAATAAGATTTACTAGGGTTTCAAAGAAGAGCTACAAACAATTAGAAATTTTAACAAAGCCTTCAAACACTCCCTGAAAGAGCTGCACCTCATGCAGTGCTCATCCCTCAATGAGATGACATGAAATGTGTAAGAAAAAGGAATCACTTCCCTAATCTCTAGAATAGAAAATCATTACAAACGCTTCTCCTGGCTAAAGTCCTGTGACCCAGAAGGATGGAATCTAGTTCTTCTGCACTAGTTCAAAATTGAGATCAACATGAAGGTTGAGAAGAAAGAATGAAGTTTATAACTGCCTTTTCCTAAATAATTGAGTTCTGCTGGAAACTTTAATCCCAAGTTTAAATTTATGGAAATACCAGATGTTTTACTGATTTCTATTCAGATAATACAAAAAAAATACCTAGGATAGGATAGTATCTGTGAGATAAAATACTCTTTTTTTTAAAAACATCCATTATTACTTACGAACACATCAGTTTGCATTTTTCTGAACAAATGTTCCCTAATAGAACAGATAATAACTATAGAAAATATTTTCTAAAAAATTAATAAAATTATTTATTTTGGTAAAATTAACATAAATGCTGTATTATTTCCCTCCAATTTAATATGACAAATTCTATTAATAAAGAAAGATAGAAACATTAAATTAAAAAAAAAACTTAAATGTCAGCCTTATAAAACAGACGTTATATTAATGTTAACATGATTAATAGAGGAATACTACCTCTGTGTACAACATAGTTTGGGAAAAAAAAAAAAAAAAAGGAACAATAAGTAGGATTTTTCAACTGGGAAAAATCTATAATGTAATAGACCCCATATGTTTGGGGCTTTTTTTACAATGCTGTGGAATAACATTTTTGCCACTTCTGCTTTTTGCAATGTCCTGCAAGAATACATATCGATTACGAGATCTTGCTGTACAGCAAGATGGAACAAAGATCTGTATTAAGCAAATCTTATAAAATCAAATCCAACCCAGTATAAATTTGTGTATTTGCCTTTGCCATTATGAATAATGTGCCAGTTCCTCAGCGACCCTGAGCTGTAGTTTCTATGAATCCTCACTTATGTTGATTTTGCCCCACTGCAGATCTATCCCAAATACGTCTGGCTGACTTACATTTAATGACGTGAGTCATCTTGAGTTAAGAAATATTTCTGGTTGTGAGGAACACCATTTCAAACCTAAGCACATGAATTATCATCCAGTAGGAAAAGAAAAAGAAGCTTCTCAGGGTACATGTTGCTATTTAACAGCTGTTCTCTTCCCTTTAACCTAGACACAATTCCATTGCACAGAGGAAAATGTTGATTTTCTATTGGTAAAGATAAAGGAGAGGGGCTTTTTGTTGTTATCGAAGGATTTGTATATGTCTGGTTCTACTTTTCTATTTTATTAGGTGACAACCAAAGATACAACTGTCATTCTGAAATGTGAGTTCCCAAGCATTAAGGAGAGACTGAATAGTTAAACCAACTTTCACTTTCATCAGTGTAAAGTGGCACAAACTTCATTGTGTCTAAATATTAATTCAATAAAACACTTGTTAATTCTACTAAATTAATGTCTGTGACTTTTAAAGATTTGCTTTGAAGAACATTAAGCTGAAAAGGTTTATAAAAATGCTATATCCATTTCTCTATTGTACATAAACCAATGAAAGCAGAAGAGTAAATAAATATACCACACCTAACTTCAGAAGTAAAATTAGTAAAGGAGTCCATCATACTCTTAAATTAAAATTCCTAGTACAATGGTCTTGTTCTGTTTAAATTCCTACAAGTTTACTAATGTTCTCCATAATTAGTCAAGCGTAGACAGCTCTGGTAGGAGACAGAAAACCGCATGCAAACAGTACATCCCCGAGAAGAGCACAGACACAGAAGCCACAGACTAGGAAAATTAATGCATTTACAAGGTATTATCTTACAAACCTTTTGCTTAACTTAATTCATTCAATGTGTTAAAACAGATGGATTGATCGGGGTTTTTCGTCAGCATCCATGAGTCTCTCAGGAGGAGAATGAAATGATGGTGTGTCCTGGCACCCCTGCAGGTGAAGCCCACCAGGGAAACCCATTGACACCGATGACTGTGCCAAAACACTGCTGGGCTTCAAAGAGACAGCGTATCTTTAAAGCTTTACAAATGTCTGTAGAGAAAAAACTGTCTATCATAAGCCAATGTGAGGACTCCCGCTATAATGCCTGCAGTTTAGCACTCACTACTCTCCTTCTATCCATATCAGGGTTTGACCAGCGTTGACACTATTAAAATTACCACAATATACAACCACAGAAAACTTATACCCACCTACTCCAGCATGTGACGTCCTCCTCCACAGTCTGCTTTGCCTCTTGCATCGCTAACATTCATCTAATCACAGTAAATAGCCTCCATCTGCTTCCTCTGCTTATCTGGATGGAAAAAGAAAGAGACATGGGCTGAATTTAAGTGAATTAAAATTAACCTAATATAGTCACAGTGATTTAAGCGATAGTAGGTGGTCTGACTACTTCTCTCTACAGTTTCCAACTGGAAGTGGATAAATACTCCGCTAGGTTTGTGTTTCATTTTTAATTAGCCTTTCTAAAGCTGTTTACTAACTAGGAGAAAGGAAAAGGCAGATCGCTGTTAAATATCAGTGGGAAAGGAACTGACATGAACTCTGATCCCATTCAGTGTACATTGATTTAAATAAGACCAACGCAAAATATCTTGGAAAATCTGATGCAAAGATGCTTCTTGTGTTGCAAAGTACTGACAAATTATTTGTCATCTCAGTTTTATTCCCTACCAAGCTCCCCATCTGGTATTCCTTCTTCAACAAGATCTAAAAAACCCATTGGGAGGGGGCCATTGGGAGGAAGAAAAATATTTTCCTATCAGCAATGTTATTTTTTTAAGGTTCAACAACATACCACAGGTGCCTATCCGGAATGGTCAGCAGGGACAGCCTGTGGAGATCTATTGTTCAAATTAAGATCCTTTTCATTCTGACTGAAGTGTGACATGCAACTGATGCCTAATCTTTATCAGCAGCTTTATCACAAAATGAACATAAAGCAGGAGAAGCCTGGATCTAGTAACTGCTTTTCTACAAATAATGCCTTTTGTGGAGGTGTAAATCTGACAGCAGCAGCTCTACCATCAGTACTCCTTGGGGTTCGGTACTAGATTCACCTATATCTTGGTAAAGTGATCCATGATGGGTCCTCCGGGGTCTGTGGCTGTGGGTGACTCACGCTGTGGGTTTCACGTGGGACAGAAACACCCCTTAGGGACTGTACTACCCACACAGTGTTTCCTCTAGAAGGCCTATTCTGCTGAGACCAAAGGGCAAATTAGCCCAAAAATATTTTTGTTTTTCACTAGCCAGCTTCAGATATATCTAGAAAAAGAAAAGCATCGCCTTGCATTCCAAATGATGCCATACTATTTGTACTTGCCATGTGGAAAAGCGGTGGACTCAATACAAATATTCAAATCTGAATCTAAATCAAGGTGGAGCAATGTATTTAAAATACCCAAATCTCTGTTCCCATTTCTCCTTTAGGAATCTATAAAGTACGGAAGACAATTTGTATCCTGTTTCCTCTGCATCTGCATGACGGTAACAGTAATTCATACTTTCATCTGAAGACTGTATGTTTTTGTGTGCGGACTGAGGTCGCACTGAAGTAGGGAGAAAAAAAAAACCTCTGCATGCCAGAAGTGAGAATAGAAATATTTTACTCACTTAGATCAAACTTTGGTGCAAGAATACATCAGTTGTGACAAAAAACTTTGCTCAGATCAGAGAAGTCCTTGTCCCAGAAAAGTAACTATATATTGGGTTCAGCAGTTCTATGAAAAAGAAAGTTTCCATTTAGTTTAGTAATATATTTTAGTAGCTGTATCTCAATCTAAATGAAATTTACTTTTGAAATATAAAGACTTTTTACATTTTTTCACCAGTTTAAGAAACAAGCTGCAGTTTGAACATTTGTCTTGAAATTATTTGTCTGTCTTTCATTATCTCTCTCTGCATAGTATTTTTTTCTTGAGGATTCCAAGAGCTTTTAAGTTAAACAGGACTTATAAGAAAAACAAGATATTGTTTATGAAAAAGAAGGGAAAAAAAAAAAAAAGAAACTTACAAGGAAGCTCAGATTTGGTATCTCCTTCATCCTTAAAGGGCTTTGCCCAAAGAGCACACTCCCCCAAGAGTTCTATGGAGATTATAAGCTACATCTCAGATATATGTTAAGTATGGAGGCAAAATGATGAAATCTTGGTCAATAAAAGGGAGAAGAAATTTTTTTTCTATTTTAAAAATGTACTTTATGAAAGTCATTAATTTGAGAGTTCTATAAAATAGGACAAAGATTTGACTTCTGTCTCATTTATTGTAAATTGCTATTTGCCTCACAATTTTTAAAAGCTAAAAACCTTTTGAAGGCAAATATATTTTTATGAATTCTTAATCTCCTGTTTCACTACCTTGGTATTGATCATATATATAAAAAAACAGGTTGTGTAACACAGAAAGTGGGAAAATAGTGTTCACCATTAGCAGAACAAACCAAATAACTGTTCAATTATAACAATGTCACATTATGAAAACATTGCCAAGCATATTAAGGGTATTTAAAAGTAGTAGTAATGTAGTATGCGTGCAGAAACTTCTGAATTTATCTAAACTCTTTATCTCTAATTTAGCCCTAAATGTGAGTGTAAGCAGACTCTGAGATAACATTGGAAGCCATACCTTATATTCCACATAGTGGCATTAAGGTATCTTTTTCCTTTGCTTCTGTATAGCTTTAACCCTATTTGTTGCTTGTAATCCCCTTCTTTTCCATTTTGACTTTAAGTTTCCATCTTTTGCAGCCGTCACCTTTATCTTTGCTCTTCTCCCCTCACCCTGGCAAACAAAACCAGTAAACTAAAAACAAAGAGAAAAGAGAAAGAATTCAGATAAATAAGACTCAATAAAATCATGGAACAGAATGCTTCAGACAACTGTGCTTGCATGCTGTGCCCTTCTCGCTGTGCTTTCTCTCTCTTGTTTAAGTTGCAAACTCTCCAGAGTTTACTAAGCTAAAATCTCTCAGCCTACGCTAATAATAACTTCTGTCTCCTACCAATGCAAATAGTAATTAAGGAAATTTAGGGAGGTAGCAATTAGAGCTGTGATAGCATCCAGTAGCAAAGAAAGTTGTATATAAGCATGATATTGGAAGCATTTTTGTTGATGTTTTGGAGGAAAGAAAGCTATATCTGTTCTGTATTTAGTGCAGAATTTCTGCTAATATCTTCAGGGTATTTTTTTCACTATGGAGCATAAAACAGCACTAAAGAAGGCAATCTTATCCACTGCAGCATCCAGGGGATAGAAAGTATCAGATGGATAATGTATCTGCACAAATATGTTACTGATTCAAAAGAAGCTAGAAGGTTTAGAAAGTTTTTATATTTATGACTTCCTTAAAAACCCAGTTTTCAGAGACATTTGCTATTCAAATCCTATGCTTTATGAATATAGATAAAACATAGCTTATAGTGAGGCTTTCAGGATAAATAGATGTAATTAGAAAAATATAGGGAGAAGTAACCAGAATGTCATTACAGATAAAACTTTGTCATTTGAATTTGGGGTGTGGGGGGCTATGTTCACTAGAATAACTGGAGAAAAACTTGCTGCTTGGCAAATGGCAGTAATCTGGGAAATAGCAGCAAACAGTGATGAACAATGCAGCCCAAGGTCATTTTAGATTTGAGAATGGAACAGAGTATACAGTAGATGCTACTGCAAGTAGAAAAATGCATTTCTGAGCAAAGAAGAATTTTAAGAATTATTTTCTAAGTGAATAAAACCTATTTTAAGACCAGGTAAAGACAAGCCAAACCTCAATGTCTTCCATGAAACATGTAGCTGAAATAAAACCAAACGGAATTTTCTGCTCTATTGCAAGAGTATTGCTTTATTATTCCATTTGGGTTTTTTACTATAATGACTGGGGCTATGTTAAGGAGAAAGATGTTAAAAAGATGGTGTGAATTAATTTAGAATTTGGGAGAAAAAACGTGAAAGTGTTGTACTCTCTTGAAACAAGAGACTTTGCAATCCATGAGCTAAAACCTACGGTGTCCTGAATAGATACTCAGATTTAATTATAATGTGCAAAATGTTGGTTCTTAACATCATTGAACAAACAGAAGAGTTTCTGGAATCTCAATGTTGCACCAGCAACAAATAAGTAGCTATATTCAAATATAGTCTCTATCCATGGTGTGAACTAATATCGGAGACTTGGAACTAATTAACCTGATAACACAAGTTTTCATTCATTTGAACAGAAAACAGGAAGTACATTCATATTTACGTGAAATAATTTACATATACTTATTTTTAAGCAAAAAGAAAATTCAAATTATGTGCAGTAGTAACTAAATTGAAAAGAAACTTTCCCTACTGATCTCGTTAGGATTAATAATTTTAAATAAAATTTGCATCTATAAGAAACAAATGTTATGACTTTAGTACTAAAAATACAAAGCCGGTCAGAATTTTATATGCACTTCTTGATCTTATTACTTGGTATACTTATGTTGACTATTCAGACAGTACAAATTTGTGTATGAAGAAGCCTTATTAAAATAATTGAATCGTAGAATCATGGAATAGTTAGGGTTGGAAGGGACCTTAAAGTTCATCTAGTTCCAACTCCCCTGCCATGGGCAGAGACATCCCACTGGCTCAGGCTGCTCAAGGTCCAATCCAACCTGGCCTTGAACACCTCCAGGGATGGGGCAGCCACAGCTTCCCTGGGCAACCTGTGCCAGTGCCTCACCACTCTCATGGTGAAGAAATTTTTCCTAATGTCCAGTCTAAATCTGCCCCTCTCCAGTTTATACCCATTCCCCCAGGTCCTATCCCCACCAGCCTTTATGAATAGCCCCTCTCCAGCTTTTCTGTAGCCCCTTCAGGTACTGGAAGGTCGCTATAAGATCTCCTCTGAACCTTCTACAGGATGAACAAGCCCAACTTTCAGCCTGCCCTTGTAGGGAAATCGGTTTTTAGCATCAGAACCTCCCCTGTCTGAGCCTTTGTAACAACCCTAGAGAGCATTATTGAGAATAAAGGAGAGGTCTTCAGGTACTCCTTAAAAATGTAAGCTTCATTTCAAGCCTCACAAATCTATTTATCAGTGGAAGGTGAAAGTTTTGTGACAACCAAATGACAGCTGACCACATTCCCTATCTGATTATTAGTCAACCTTAAAAAATCCCAATGTTATTGTATTAAATATGTGTTCAAGTTTAACTTTTATTTATATTGTCTTCTTCTGCCTAGTACTCCAAATAGGTGTTACCTTAGTAGATGAAACAGTTAAGCTGCCGTATCTGTGACATCATTGGTAAGGTTTAATAAATATCTACTATGACATCCTTGGGTTTGCTGTTTCTCAAAAGATACAGTTTAATCAATTTAAATGTATTTTCACTTTAAGGTTTTATACTCAGCTGGGATAAGCAATGAAAAATGACATATATTACTGCCTTACTAACACTGGCACATACCCACAAACTTCTTGTGTCCCATTATTATCAACCTTCATCTTCAGTAGACAGGACAGGGCAAAATTCAATCTATTCTGTACAAAATTAGACAAATTGACATGTATTTATAAACTCATATTGTTCCGGTACTCTCAGTGTAATACAGTAATACAGTGTAATACTGACCTCAGATCTCTTGACATGAGAAGATCATCTTTCTCCACTCACAGGTATCTAATTCCCTGGCAGAGATCAGCAAAGAACTTAGCTATAATTTCCCTTATGCATTTACATATTTTCCTTGGCAGAGATTTCTGCAGCACAGCACCAGCAGAGAGGTCAAATTTGATTCTTCCTTCAAATTCCATCATCCTATTTCTTGTCACTGGAGACAAGAATAACCCAGCCCTTTGGCCTACTTGGTGCTAGTTTCTCTGCTAACAATAAAATAATTTTCTGGTGGATTTTTTTGAGTCCATTTCTGGACCTGTAGTGCAATAAGCCAGTAGGATAGACAGGTTCTGAATACCAGAATCTGCTTTTTTGTATGTGAAAGGGTAAAAAAAAGTGTCCTCCAGCTGCGACCAAGTGGCATATAGATATTCCTTGCATGAAGTACGAAACAGAGTTCAGGTTTATGTACAGAGTTTCAGCAAAAAATCTCCCTGCATTTTGTCCTTGGTTGGCCTGAGCTGAAAGTGAAATAAAAGAAAAAATAAAATCATAGCACAGTCCATAAGCTGAGCAGTACTCAGCAAAAATTCAGAGCAGTTATAGACATTCTAATTTATGGCTCACAGGAACAGACTATCAGAAACCACCTCCTGAAATATCACTGTATTATTCAAAATTGCATTACATAAAAATAGAAGAAAGGTCATGGAAGAAACAGTTTGACTGGGAAAAAAAATCATTATAATACAATCTCATTCATTTTGCTGACCTCTATCTGAGACGTAAAACCTTAATACATATCCTGCTATGATTTTAATCTGTGGATATAAGGGGTGTTGGAAAACTCAGAAGAAAAATAAGCTAAAACATTTTTTAGAACAACAACAACAAAAAAATCACCTTACCACTATGTCATAGGTGAGTAAAAAAAAAAGCACAAGCAGTAACTAGCAGTCTTTTCCAAATATATTCTATACCTTCTGTAGTATATTCCATACATCTTGTAGTATGTCTTGTGTACATTCAGTTGAAAAAAACGGATGAACATTTAATTTTTACTTTATTTGTCAGGCAATGTTAAATACAGTATAAAATACATAATGAACAGTACCAATCACAAAAAGAAGTGACAATAACACGATGCTATTTTTAATAAATAGATACGATTAAAGTAGCGTTATGTTTAATGTAGTATCTTGTCACTTGCGATAAAATCTTAAAAAATGTTTAAGAACCTGTATCACTTTCCATTAACTAGAGCTATGACTGCAATTGATTAGGATTCACTTAAAAATGTTTGTATTGAGTAAAACTGTGACATTAACAGAGGCAGAAAGGATAAATGAAGAATAAGAAACTGACATTTCACCTTTTGCTGTATCAGAGTACGAACATTTTCGATTGGCTTAACCTCTCTATATCAGCAGACTAACCCCAGTGACTCTCTAAAGTAATATTTGCATGCTTTTATGTTTAAAAAAATATTTTCCATCTAAAGAAGTGTATGACATAAGAGAGATTTATTTTCTGAAACACTTTTTACACTATAGGGTTCATGTGTACGATCTGTGAGCTGGGTAAGAGCACGGACGCCCTCCTGTACCCATCCTCTGCTCAGTTTGGGCCCCTCACTACAGAAAGGACATTTAGGTGCTGGAGAACATCCAAAGAAAGGTAACAAAGCTGGTGAAGGATCCGGAGAACAAGTCTTACAAAGACCGGCCGAAGGAGCTGGAGTTGTTTAGTCTGAAGAAAGGAGCTGAGGGGAGACCTTATTGTTTTCTACTACTACCTGAAAGGATGTTGCAGTGAGGCGAGTGTTGGTCTCTTCTCCCAAGTACCAAGTGATAGAACAAGAGGAAATGGCCTCAAGCTGAGTCAGGACAGGTTTAAATTGAATGTTAGGAAACATTTGTTCACCAAAAGGATTATCGAGCTTTGGAACAGGCTGCCTGGGGAAGTGGTTGACCCATCACCCCTGGAAGTATTTAAAAGATGTGGAGATGTGCTGCTTTGGGACATGGTTTGGTGGTGAACTTGGCAGTCTCAGGTTTACGGTATGACCTGATCTTATTAAAGGTCTTTTCCAACTCAAATTATTCTGTGATTCTGTTGCAAGATTACTCTGTCCCAAGGAAGAAAATAACTTAGACTCTGCCTGACAAGTTCCCTGACCTGGCAATGCTTCCTGTTGGCTGATGGGGATGAAAGCATTTGGAGAAATCAGACCGTAGAAGTTATAGGTTCAGAGATTAAGCACATCAACCTTAAAAGAGGTTTACATCCTTAAGTTATACCAAATTTCACAAAAAAAAATAATGCTCTCTTACAAGAATTTCAGAATTTTAATATGGTGCTTTCAGTGTATCCTTCTTGCATTCTCAGTACGTTATTTCAAACACATGGTCAGTGCCTGAACATACTGAAAACCAGTGATAATTTTAGAACGTTTTTGAAGTTCACGGTTTTCTTCGGATACTCAAGGTTCATGCTACTTTCTTTGTAAGTACTTTAAAACAGCAAATTCACTTTCTTCTCATCACCAGTTAACACCTTTTCATTTTCTGGAAAATGCAAATATGTATTTTAGTCATTCTCGCAGCCTTTCTCAGGGATATTAAGGAGTATGATAACTGATGTCTAAAAGCAGTGCTGAATGTAATAGTACCATCCCTCATTTTATTCTGATCCACCTCTCTAAATGCTAACCCAAACTGATAATTGCCCCTGAACTGGGAATAAGTCTGATATGTCTTCATTTCTGTTAACACTGTTTCATCTAATCACATAATAAGTACAACTTTTGATATGTTGCACAATAACTTGCTAGAAAAATTCATCTAGTCCATTAGGCAAGTGGCACAAATCAGACCATGTTAGCATATATAACATGCTAACATGTTATATAATGTTAGCGTGCATATATAATGTACACAAGACTGCATGACAATAAGCTGCACATACACACCATCAAGTGACCATTCCAGTGAGATGAGGCACCTGTTTGTCTATCCCCCTTTATAGGTACCTGTTAGACATGAGCACAGAGTCCCGTAGCTCCTAATGAGATTGTAACAACTGTTTTGTTTTTTTTTTATATTGGTACTAAAGAATTTGTAGGTTTTTTTTATTCAGAAAAATAAAATTAACAGACTACAATACAAAGCTAACAAATTACACTGCAAACTCTAAAATTCCATTTTAAATATTAAAAACTATAACAAGTAACAGAAACATTTCTCCAGGTTTTCGGGTAGCTGTGTAGGTAGTAACCGTAATGATCAAAACAGGATTCCAAATCACAGGTACATTAACCCACTGACTGTGGTCATAATGTATTGTGAGTAAACGTCTGCAGGAGTATCTCTCTGCAAAGGCATAATGAAACCAAAATGTCTTTGGAACTCCATCATGCTCTATTTTGATGGACAGTGCCAGCCTTGGAAAATATCAAAATCTAGCAAAGACATCAAAGAACACAGGGCAAAACATTACTAGGCAGCATTCTTTGATGCTGAGAAAGCTTTTTGTACACTGTGATAGAGTACAGGGCAGACGTCCTAGCTAAAGGTTTTCTAATGTGAAATAAAAGCTCCTTAACAATTTCCAAACTTCATCTTCGTAATAAATATGTATAAATATTATAACCAAAAAATGCCTGTATTTTTTATTGGAAACATCTTTATTTGAGAAACAAACTTTCCAAAGTGTTTAAGCATAAGGTTGGCTTTTAAGAAACAGAAGTTTTGTGTAATTATGGCACAAAATCTTCTGATTGTTAGCTATATTAAATTGTTTCCACATACATATCCACTGTTTAGCAAGAACTTCTGTCCTTGGAGATTGCAGACTCACACAGAATAATAAATGCACCATCCGATATTCTACTAATGATATCTAGAAAGCAATTTGTGCGGAGATTATTTCTGCAGTAAAGTTGACTGCCGAAGGTGCGTGTTGCACTCCTGAGAGTGCATAACTTTACTTATTTTTGCGGAAAATTGTGGACCTCAGTGATGAAACTTTAATTAAATAACCTCCTAAATATATTCCTCTTTTTGACCTTATCCAGTTTCATAGACTTAGTTTACACAAGGGAGCGTACCACTAGTTTACTCAATCAGAATCTCATATTGTTCTCTTCTGTTATAATGCTTTTTTAAGGAAAGCTGGTATTTGCACAACAGCATCTGGTTTCTTTCCACTGTATTGCAGATTTATTTGTACAGATTCGCAACTTGATACAGAAGAGATAGGAATGGCATTTAATCTCTCACAAAGAGCTCATTATGGTTCTTTTCTGCTTCTCCCAGGACCAAGTTAGTTTTTAAAATAAAAGTGTTTTTAGGTTATCCTCCTGATGGAATAATAGACTACTAAGTCCAACTGTATAAAATCATAAAGTCAAGAATCCCTTGGACGATGGTTTCAAGAATATATTTGAATTATAGAACTGAACAGAATTTTTTGGTCAGGAGTGGTAAAAGAACAAGATGCACATTAGTATGTACAGATCCAGCAGGTAAGTAACAGTAAATATAAGGGTTTAAAATGCTTATCAAGAAATAAAAAATCAGACACGCTATTAAGATAAGAAAATCATAATCTGTGTTTATCTCAGGAGTTTTTAATTGCAAACTGAAATGTACATCTTGAGTCATTTATGTTGCTGGCTTACTTTTTGCACTAATTAATCGTTCATGATAAAAATAGATCAATAGAGTACTTGTCCAGGCATTTTTATTCAGATTTGAAATGTACTTTATACACCTATTACTCTGTTAAAAGTGAAGCTATTATGTTACTGATAGTACAAAATCTGTTCGTTTTACTATCTCAAGCATGGAGGTTTGGGGTTGTGGGGGCTTTTTTCGTGTGTTTTCTTTTTTTCATTTGATTTGGTTTGGTTTATTTAAAAAAAGCAAAAGGTTGAGAAAAATGAAACCACTTTTTCTGCCCTGCAAAACATGTCTTATTTGATTGGGTCACAATCTGTCTCCACGCAGATAAAGATGTGAACAAGCAATTGTATTAGTCCAAAATGGGATTAATATTGTCCTTATAACCTCCAACTTCATATTAGTAGCATTCAAAAATAATATCTCAAGGCTTGCAATTACATTGTGAACCAGAAGAAAAAAATCTCATCCTTTTGCAGATATAATTGAACTGAGCTCATTAAAAATATCTCTTGACTGGTTATATTAACTGCTACAATTATGCCTAATTTTGGTTTAGTACAATATGTTAATTTTAAAGAGTTTAAGAGATTGTATCTATTCTGACCAGTTTTTCTGCGCTTTGAAAGTGCACTGCACCTCCACCCCCGCTGCAATCATAATTTTATATCTGAACCGACTTCATTTCTTTAGTGCTTATATTGCACAAAAACAATTTAATAGACACATTGGCCTTGTACTTGTAAAGCCCATACGTTTTTTTAAGTAGCATGTTTAATGCCACTATCAGGACAGATAAGAGAGACCTGGACTTCTTCAAAACATATTCAGCAAGATCATTTTTTTCCTTGGAAAGCAGCAACGAAATTCATACAACACACTTGGCAAGATCTGAGGGCTGGAGTTAAACATATGGAGTGTACTACAATGCCACTCAAGGTGGTAAGACATAATTTTTTCCATAAAAGAGATTTTGAAGACACAGAAGCAATCTTTGTGCCCTTTGTTCCAGATTTTTTTAACCCTAAGAGAAAGGATTTGTAACAGGTAACCTAGTAGAGCCAACTGGAAGAGAGAGTTGGGAAAATACCCACTTTTGAACTGAACTGGAAAAAAAACAATGATAGAGATGGAGTCATGTGAACATCAGGTTAACACAAAAACCAGTGCTTCCCTCTACATTTTCATTTAAACAGAAAAGAATAATAATTTTAATTTTCTCTTTTGAAAGGTGCTGTAAAACATAAATAATGTAAAGCAATGTCTGTCTGGTTTGAAAATTGAGAGATGAGAGATTCAGCTGCAAAATAGCCTATAAAGCCCAATTCCAAGTTCTCCAGGTAAGTCATTTATGTTGCACAGAGATGTGCATGATACCAGGAGTGGAAAACATCCCCTACTGTACAAAATATATATTGCAATCTTCATACAGAGAGGAGGCATGAGACACACAGCAGTCCAGCGAGCAGAAGTTGACTGGGAAAAGAGAATGGATCACTGGAAGTCCCCTGGACTTTCAGTTCACCGGAAAGGTTTTCTTTTTCAATATGGAAAGGATGAGATAGCAACTGCAGGTGAAACCTACAATATCACACAACGTGGAAATCTGACACAGGAGCAGTTCTGAAACTTGCAGAAGGAGCTCAAGATTGGATGGGATGATCATACCATGTCAGGTAGAAGATGAAAGGGTCAGCACTCACCTCTCACACACACACTTCTTAGCCCTTCAGTTTCTCAGTTCAAGAAGTGGCACAGATTCCTCAGTCCTTTCAAGATTATGGAAGAAAATTCTAGAAGTCCATCACCTTAAGAAATGTCTGTTGATTGAAAATCAAACCAAGCCAAAGACAGAGATTACTTTTCCTCTCTGATGGACATGTTGGAGTCACCTTTCTGCTGGAATCACAGAGGCTGTGTCTCCCTTGAGAGGTGCTAGACAACTGACAGCCTGTACGGGCTGTTTCTAGGTCAAACCTTTTATCAAAGAGATTTGTAAATCTTTAAATGTCAGGCATGCTGAAACAGTCAATAAATAAAAGAATAATAATACTACATTATGAAGTTTGAAAAGGCACTCTGTACATCAATAAACAATCACATAATGTATCATGTTACACATTCCATCTGAACATTTCCAACTTAATTAAAGGCATTAACTTGACTGTCAAGCAAAAAAAATAGAGAGGCTCATTTGCTGGCAGATTTCTTCACTGTGAATATATAACCTTGTGGCAGAATCCCACATAAATATTGGTAACTAGCTTTCCACATTAAAAATGTTAATGGGCTTGCAACAGATGGGCCAAGATTTTCCTATATTTTTTTTAAAAAATAAAATTATTAAATAAAATTATTTCTTCTACTTCTCTCTAGTCTTTTTTTTGCAAAATTTTAATATAAAATATTGCATGCTATAGATTTAATTTAAGAGAAGCATAGGAGACAGAACATGTAACACAGCCTCAGAAGCAAGAGAAATAACAAATTGCTTTCAGAAAACATCCAAAGGTATCATTTCCTCTTGACCACCATCCTGCAGACTGAGAACAGTCAGTTCTTGCAGAGCACTGACAAAGAGCTCAACGCTAAAGTGCAGTAACTTCTAATGACTGTTCAATGACTTCTCCTTTAATTATTTGTGTTTGTGCTTTCTTTGCACGTTGGTAATAAGTAAAGAAGCCAATGCTGTATTGACTTTTAAAAACTATATTGTCAGAAGACTGATTAAGTTTCTTTAGCACTTACTCAGTGCTACAGTACCAATTGTTTTCCTGCTAAATGTACTGCCTTACTGAGATTGTCCTGATATTCATATATTTATTACACAGAATGCCAAGCTGAGTTGTGGCTTTACCACAATTGATAAGCCCAGTGATAGTAGATATTTCTTAATAAATAATTAATTTTAACAAGCACCTGGTGTAGGGGGTAGCATTAACATTTCCATAGCAGCAACACTATCCCAGTGAAGTGCGCAATGCCCTGCAGTGCCATTCCACCCCGCACAGATCACTCCCACCACTGCTGAAAGAATCAGGGGAGGGTTCAAACGCAATTTAAACAGATACAGTATGTTTCCAATGCCCTCAAAGTCAAAAAAAATCTAGCCTTCATAACAAATTCAGGTTTTGCAGTAATATTGAGGACCACTTCTCTGGTTTAAATTAACAGTGTGTTGGCTAAAACAGAGAATTTTTTGCATCAGCTTTTGTATATCAAAAACTTTCTATATTTTGCACTTTATGAAAATGTGTCACCTGCTTTACAAGTAGCTTCAAGAGACCAAAATCAACACTCTAACACTACAATAGCTTACAAGTGCAATTCTTCTTCTGATAACACTGAATTCTCCCAAGTGCACTCACAGTTTCAGGATGCTGTTTCCTTAGAGTATGTCACCTAGAGGAGGTCTCTGTAACTAAAGATTCCTCCGGGCGGGTATCGAGATATGCTGACATGTCCTTTCTATGTATAGTATCATAATATGATGCTCCTTCCTTGCACGGAGGAGGCATGGGCAGAAGTTCAGAGACCAGCTAGTGTTAAGTCTGAGGTCTTTAGGGGTGTGTAAACAACTAAATACTCTAGAAAATGTCAGCCTGAGAAACCATTCAGCTGTACCGATGTCAGGAGGATTGTAGAGCTTTCAAAACCTGGGCCAGGAAAAGAAATAAAGGAACTAGTCAAATCCTTTCGATCCCAACATCAATACTTTGGATACTGCTGTGGCCCACCAGTATTTTCATCATATCACAACAGAACACTTTATCTGAAGAATTAAATAATCCTAAAATACTGGACTTGTTTACATCTGACCTGATGAAAGACTTCTAAGATCTATATTGTGAGGGAGATACAGTCAGATTTAGTAAATGAAGCGTTTCAGACCACATTGTCTCAATTATCTGGTGATACAGAGGGGGTTGTTGACGAGGTATCTGGCAAATACTCTACATCACTGCTACTGGCATGCTTATCTAGCAGATGTTTAAAATGAAAGGCTGACAGCTTTTATGTGATAATTAAATCTTTTTAGTTGACAACTGCAATTTAATTTAATTTTAATCAAGAGTAATAACCACCCATAATTGCTATTATGGTGATGCTCCATTTTTACCTAGAGCCAAAAGCAAAAATGAGCAAAGATTTTGCCTGTAGGGTTTCATATAAAATCTTTCTGATATGAGATATTCTTCTAAACATATTAATTCTGAAGTACTTGCAAACAATAAAGAGATTAATAAAAAGGCAAAATTACAAATCAGTTGATATTACTATACAAAAAGAAAGTGTGTGTGTGCTCCAAGACAGGATGAGAAAATATAAATCCCATTTCACTTGTTTTGTTAGGGAAAGTAGAGAGCATTTAGTGTTAAGGTTGTGATTTTCCCATTATTCTCCAGACGTCTGTGGAGCCACATAATCCCAGAATCTTTAGAAGCCTCTCAGAAATGAGTTCAGGTATGACCCCTTTAGTGCTGTGCAATTTCACCTGTGACATGTCAACCTCCTACCCAGAATACCTGCAGAGCAAGAGCACAAACATTAATTGCCTTGTCCCAGAGACCTATGCCCGGCTCAACCTGTGGCTCAGGCACCTTTAATGTGTGCAAACTAACGGTTCAGAGCAGGCGGGTGTGAGAAAGTGTCTAATATTTTACATAAGTAGAATTTCTGCATTTGTGTTTGCTTACTTCTGTCCTTTTTGCGCTAGAGAGCTTTATAAATTAAGACCTTTAGCAGAAAGTAGCGCTAAAGAATGAATTGCACAAAAAATATCTCTCTTCTACCAATAATCATAAAAGTAAGTAGCATAGAGGAAGCAAAGTAATTGTGTAGAACAATAGGATTTATCCACATTTACTGATCAGGACCAGCAGGGCACTCTCAAGGCCACATCCAGGAATTAAGCCAGAAGAGGGATAGGACAGAAGATTAGAGGGAGACAGGTCCCTTGCAAGATTTCTTGCTGTGTGTTGCTCTTGCTCACGGGCAGTTATACCCCCATACTTGTTCTGAGAGCTGATCCAGCTACAGTGATCATCGCTGCCGACAGCAGATCTAATATTTCTTGTAACATAAAAATGAGCACAGGGTTGAAAATTTTCTTGGTTTTAAGAACAAGCACACTGCAAATCAAATCAGACAACTACTACCAAACGGCAAGCAAATATGTCTCAGCTTATTTTGAGATCAACTAACTGAGGCCAAGGGAACACAAACTACACCTGGGCAATTTTTCCCACGAGAAACCTGGTAGTCAGATGGCAACCTGAAAAATTCCAGTCTGCCTCCAGCAGATGCCAGTGAATATTGATGTCCCCTCGTGAGGTGACTAACTGCTAATTTTGCAGTTGCTATAATAGAGCACCTGCCTGAACTTGCTTTTATAAGCTTATTAAAAGCTTTACATTAATTTCAAGCTGGCAGATAGGCTGTCTCTAAAAAAATAACTGTCATCTGCTTTAAAATTTCTAGCTCTAACACTTGATAGACCAAGCATAATGGTGAGCATCTTAGATCATTTCCCCATCTTTAGATATCTATATTTTTGTGGCAGTTATAGTCAGTTATTTTCAGCTGCTTCATGCACTAAGTTTGTATATTGTATTAAACATGCTGAATAAAGATGTACATATTCTCCTCTCACAAGAAATAGTATACAAGCATTGTTAGGAATTTTCTGGAATGAGGGAATATTGATTTGAGAACATTTATTACTAAAACTGGAAGTCCAATGTATTCATCAATTTGAATAGAGTCTCAAATTTTATTATGTACCTCCAAACACAATAAAATTAAGGCTTTTTGTTTGTCATTGTTTGAGAAGATACGAAACAATTGTGTCTTTTGAACCAAGCAAAAGCCCCACAATAATCAACATTATAAAAAAATATAAAAAGCTTATTTTTAAAGCAGTTGAAAAATTATTGAGGACTTCGGGTATTTCACAGGAAAAAAAAAAAAAAAGCTGGAGGAATAAAAGAATGTCAGTAAAAGTTTTCTTCCATCAAAAGTGAAACTTGTGTCATAAAATGTGAAAGGTTGTAAAAGGGTCAAATTGGAATAACCTGCACTTCCCCAGTCTCTTGCTCTGAACCTTAACAGACTGTACCAGCATGTACGGAGAGGTTGTGAAAGAAACAGGCAGTGTAGCTTTGAAAGAAAAATGAAACAAAGAAAATCAAAAAGGACTATTACCTTTAGCTATTACTTTCTACATTCTTTCCTTTTTGAAATAGGCTTTCCTCCTCTTTTTTCTCCTTCATTTTTTGAAAGAGAGGCAGAAAGTATGGAGAGATCTTATGGGTGGGAGACTAAAAACATCATAAGGACCTGGGGAAACTGACCGTGGAGAACGTGTGAAATAAAGAAACATAAACACTACTCAGAGGAAAAAATGCTCTTACATTTCAGTGAAAAGCAATAAAACGCAAAAGTTGCAAAGTTGAGTAATAGCTCTTTGTCACTGCTACTTTAAAGCCCAGTTTGCTTACTGAATTTAGGAAATGGGCTTAAAACTCATTGTAGAAGAAAAACAGCCCTAAGACAGAAGAGACAAGACCTAGATTTTTTCCTTTATCTCATTCCCAGCTTCACGCATTTCCAGTGCAATATGGCTGTGCTGGCAGGTCCAGTAATCCAAACTATTGTGGCCAAAATATCTTCAAATGGCACTGGCAGAACATTTTCCCTGAAAAAGGGCTGACTGAGTAATCCGGAACCATACAAAAGCATGCAAGTTTCTACTAAGCTTGTATCCAAAAATATTTTCTTGTCTCTGTCATACAATTTCTGGTCAAAATTAGGAAGATATCCCTTTTGCATAGCTTACGCCAGAGCAAGTACCCAGGATGTGGAGTGCTTATAGTCACATCTTTGGCTTGAAGGAAGCAGAGCTGAGCTCCAGATGGAAAGTAAGCTGTACAAAATCCATTCATATCAAAGATTCAAAAGGGAAAGTAGCATCATTGATGATTCAGGAAATAACTTGTTTAATATATAGAGGCAGAGGCCTAAAATGAATACTTAGCCTTGTATGCAGTCATAATTCATATCGTATTGACACAACTTTCAGGCAGAATAATCACCCGTAATAACTGCAGTGCGGTGGTATTATCATAGAATGGTTTGAGTTGGGACTATGAAGGTCACCCAGTCCTACCCCTCTGCCATGTGCAGGATCAGGTTGCTCAAAGCCCCATCCAACCTGACTTTGAATGTTTCCAGAGACAGGGCATCTACATATTGCAGGCACATTGGATGTTCTAATAAAGCAGAAGTACAGCTTGAAGACATAAGTTTTTGGCTGTGTGAATTCAGTGAAATGTGGGGATTCTGTTGGTTATTTACTAGCACCCAAGCATGCAAACTGAAAAACACATCACTAAGAAGAAAAATTTCTGATACTCTTGAAGTAATAGTGAATCACAGGTCCCTGTCCTCTCAAGAAAGATAGAATAAGCTGAAGAAGATTTTCCTCATTAGACTATAAATAGCAGATATTACTGATAAAGTTTTTATCATACCCTTGATGAGTAACACTGTATCTGTTCTTTTCTGATTCAAATGATATCAGAGAGAATGAAGTTCAAAGAAAAATTTACTTCTCTCTAAATGCAAAGCACATTTATGGTATCAGTGTATTTAGCCCTTAATCACAGAAGATAACTGTAAAAAGCTTGAATATTTGTAATTCATTCTTCAGATAGAAAGCAGAAAGACATTTAACTTTCACCAATCAGTGTACATCTAGTATATGAAGGATTAAAATTAACATTTGATCTTTTGACAAACACAAAAGGTGTTAGTACCTTTGCTAGAAAATAACTTCAAAAAGCCATTCAAGTTCTCAGTTTAGAGGTCCTGTTCATTCCTTCTACAAGGATGTATAGTATCACTGTAATAGATCACCGGGACTGCTTTTCTCTGATGTATTGTTGCAATATATCATAAGAACTGTGTCTGGCAGAAACATGAATTTCAGACATAGGTCTATTTTATATGTTTTATTTGAGGACACTCTTAAGGAAAATCAATATGGAGTTCAAGAGCTGGCACTGGAGCTTGAAAAATTCAGCAGAGCCTTTAAATGCTAGAGGCGTCACAAAATTTTAAGAAACTATGAACCCAGGATGGGCTACACACATCTGTTCATTTGGTGAACAGAATACGTAAAGATTTGGCTGGATAAATTCTGTTAACTTCTTGCCTATGTGTAGGATCACTCCGAGGCTGAAATATTTCTCTGTCAGTCTTGCTGTTTCCTCCCAAAAAATAATTTTAAGTACTGAATTGCTAGAAGCACACCATTTATGAGGGGTTTATACTTTAGAAAGGAAATGGACTAATAGACCTGGTATCAGTTCCATGTTCAATCCCACCCCTAAGAGTGAAATGGTGATGACCCATAAGTATATATAAAATCATAAGTGTTGGCTGACGTGACAATAAACTGAAGGCTGCTACCCAAGCTACAGTGATCAGCAAATAGGACAGTCAAAGTGACATTACATTTTAATTCAAACAAGTAGTTATCAATGTAGGTCTCTTTAGAAAGCAATGCCATGTAAGTAACAAATGAGCCGAGCAGGTACTCTTCTACTCATGCTCTTGAAATGTGTTTTCTGTCAATCAACATGGGTTTCATAAATAAGGATGACTAGAACGTTAGGATGTGAATGTTTCCGCTACCCAGCCAGTTTGGCATGGGGTTTTGCCGCTCCATTTGTGCAAAGAACAGAGCTGAACACATTTTATCAGTAGCAGCATTCAGGGGCTAAAGTAAACCTTTCTCTTTCCTGATTCGGTCTGCATGGATTTTAAAGGGATTCATAAACTTTAAGGCCAGGAGAACCATTAGATCATCACATTCAATCTCCACTGTACCACAGGCTATTACATCCAGTTACTTCTCTATTAAGTTAAATAAAACATAACCACCTCTCTCCTAAAAGACCAGTCTTCATTTGAGGTATCAAGAGACAGACAATCTACTATTTTCCTTGCTGTTTCTTTATAATCAAAAGGTTAATCATCTTAATACTTAAAACCATTCGTGTAACTTGTCATTTGAATTTCTCTAGATCCACTTCCAGGCATGGCTCTTACCTACTTGTTTTAGCAAGATTTAAGGTTCTTTTTCTAGCTATTATTTTCTCCACATGAAAATACTTACAAACTGCAACTGAATCATCTCCTGTCTTCCCAAGATGCTAAACAGATTTGAGTTCTTTAAGTCTTTCACAGCAGTATATTTTTTCAGCTCCTGAAATCTCTTCTGTGTTTCTTTCTGTACCAATAGAAGTATTTCAGCAGTCTATAAAGTGTATTGATACTAGAAATGTATAAAATATATATGATTCTGTGATTCTATGAAAGCATTGCTTCATCTATCTCAACAATGCTGTATAATCAGGTAAAAATAATCTCTTAAATACGTGTATTACACTGCTTTTTATATCCCCAAACATAACCCATCTCTTTTACTTGTGTGTATGTATGCATGTATTTATTTTGCAAGGAGCCATCACATAAGGATTTCATTTTGAACCACCTCTGGATTCTGAGCTCTAAAATCACCCATTCAGATACAATCTAAGCCTATTTATTTTCCTTTAGAGCAAAACAAATGAAGGCAACCTTCTGTAGAGCACTTAAAAATTCAGATTTCCATGTTTAAAGGAAAAGGCTTTGGCAAAACTGCAGCAAGAGAGAGCGCCTGGATCTTCACCTTTTACACAAACTTACTCAAAAACTCAGGTCAAACTGACACTCCCTTCTCTATCTCCCACTTTTCAGGCTTTGCCTCCCAGAACACTGGACATGGGAGAGGCAATACTGTCTGACAGCAAAGCAGTACTAGCCAGGAAGGTCCTGTGGAGAGCTCCAAAGACTCCATCTACTGACGTGATCCTGTTCCTGACTAATTTCTTATTTTATTTAATCTGTTGCTTTCAGCTGCAGTTCCTCATTCACTCTGAAATCTGTGGGTGCGTATACACACGTATATAAACGTAAAAAAGTCTCAGATCTCTAAAGCTCTGAATCTGTGACATTTGCCAAGCTCTGGTGTCTGAAAAGGAAGAAGATTATCTGAACTTGTAGCCCTACCATGCCCCTGTGGTCCTTCTGTGGTGAACCCTCTGAAAAGGAGGGTGGCGAGAATAATCAGGAGAAAGAAGCTGTTCTCTTATTTGAACAGCCAAGACTGTTCAAGTGCAGCAGTTATCATCAGATCTCTTCTCAGCCAGCAGAAATTTGGTTCTCTCTGCAGTGGCTTCAGACAGTCCCAAGAAATCGCATTTCACTTTCTGAATAGCCCTATTTTCACATAACCTGACGGTGGGAGTACAGCTGCTGATCATCACGAGACCTGAGGGTCTGTGCGGGGGTCCTATCCTTCACACTGTATGAAGTGTAGACAGAAAAAAGAACAGCTCATGCTGCACTCTTTACAGACTTCAAACAAGTACGTTTTTCTTTATGGGTAAAACAATGACTAGATGCTCTCAACCAGGATGATTAAATCAGCTTTTAAATTCTGTCTTTAAAAATCCATCTCCCTTTAATTCTCCACGTGTTGCCTTCTCTTAAAGGAACATCAGAATATTTTGAAGAAGATATCCCCAGTCTTCCCATTCTCCTGGGCCAGGTTGAGCAGCAGCAGCAGAAATGTACCAGTGAGGAGTTCTTATTAAGAGATAGCTGGTACTATTCTCCTTCAGCACTGGGGTTCAAAGAGGCAGAATCTCTGAAAAGTGTCAGCAGCAACTTGGATTTTTCATTTCTCTCAAACCCTGGCAAACTGTCACTGTTGAAAATGTAAATCTGGATCTAAAATGCTTGGTTTGAGGATTTGCAGAAAATGGAAGCAAATTATTAGAACTGTGATGTTCTGCGATGCTTAAAACATCCCTGATTCGTACCAGCCTTGTATTAAAAACAACTCCAAACCCAACACTGCCTTTGTGTAAAAATCTATTTCTCTTTTGCCATTTCCCTAGCCTGCCAAAATCATATTAGTAATCTACATTGAATTTATGGAATTCAACAGCTGGTCCAGGACTCAATAGACTGTCACCAAACTAAGAGTGTTCTGCCATTAGAAGCAACCATTCCTTACGTGTTCCTAGTTTTACCCTTCTAAATTTTTAAACGTATATTGAATGTGTCAAATCAATTATATAAATTCATCTTACAACAATGAATAGAACATGTTTCTGTATTAAGCCTCCAGGAAAATCAGTCAGTGCCATTAGACTCCGAGGAGGCCCAGTAGGAAAAAATGAACCCCTGACTGCAGAGCTGCGTAGAGCCTCCAGGGAAACAGGCGTGTTCTTGCTTATCTCTTAAAAAGTACTCTTTTTCCTTATACAATGCTTTGAAAATGGAGTAGAATGTGTAAAATGCCCCAAAATGAGATAGAAAAATTTAATTTCACACATAGGAACAGCAAACTCAATGCTGGCACTTGAGGAGGGTTCATGGTACCTGCAGAATGAGAGCGGGAAGAAGACGACTGAACGGTGGGGAAGTTTGCCTGTGCAGCCATCTAGCTGTCTGGAGGAGCCATAGAGAAAGGAGGGAAAAATATTAAATATTCACTCAGCTGTCTCCAGCAACCACCTCATACAACGCTAGTAATTTTTTTTTTTAAACATAACCACTAATCAATGATTTTTTAACACCTGTAGGCAATATTTGGGATCAAGACTTCAAAATGCCTATGACATACTGATGTTCTGCGCTCATTATTCTCTTGAAATATGTCCCTCCTATACCCTGGCAATAGGATAAGAGATGGTGGAAAGCGGAAATAACTCCTCCGTGTCCTTTTCACATTCACAAATGTATCAGAGAAGAATCCGGTTCACTTCTAAAAGCAACCAACAGAAAAATAGAAAAGAAGAAAAATAGAAAAGAAGAAAAATAGACAAGCATTACTGTCATCAGGGACCCAAACCTTGTGAGCCATTATTTACAACTGAGGAAGTGTATCTAGTAAAGGACTTATAAAAACAGACCCCATAGTTAGGTGCTTCAGTTTACAATACAACAGTTCAGGAGAGCTGGGAGTGGAAAGCGTGAAGCAAAACCAAATTAGGAATCCAGAAGATGATCCTTAGTGTGACAAATAGGGATCTGAGTCTATTAACTGGAAATGTTAAGAATGGGACAGTGTACAAACCCAATTTCTCTTTACTTTCCCCTGAGCTTAGATACTGTTCTGCAAGCCAGGGCAGCATGCCAGGAGGAAAACTCCCTCTGTGCAGTCTATATTTCCGATTTCCCTTTAGCACCTATTGCTGCCAAGGGAAGAAACTGTGCACTTGGCTAAATGCATCTTTGGTGTAATCCCCATGGTCCTTCTTATGTGCTTACAAATGAGAGCTCTATTTCCTGTGTACCTAACATTCTACATTTACTTAAAAATGCATAAAACACACAGATAATTTTGTTAATTATCCCTTATCATTAACAGAATTACTTGAGGCAAGCACTGATATTACAGCCATTTCTCTCCATTCCTTTTGTCAACACTCTTGCTAGCAAAATGCCTGGTGTGTTTCCTTAGTACTTCATGATAGAAACTTCATGGTTCGTGATAGTCAGATCTTTAAAAATATATTATCCTTCAGATGTTATTTTATAAATTTCAGGAAATAGTTTGTGTAGCAGAATAAATATAGATAACAAAAAGAGGAGAAACTATTGTATTTTTAAATTGTCTTCCAGCCATCAGTGTATTCAGCCATAGAGGTGAAAGGAGAAGAAAAAATAAATCAAGAAGCAAAAAGGTGAAAGATGCAGGGATGAAGACTGTACACTTTTCTCTCACCTATCAGTAGTTTGTCAGGGAATTACAATGAAATATATTTTGTGAATACACAAACAGGAGCCTTGTGTGATCTTATGCAGAAAAAAAGCAAACGCAAATTACAGAAAATAGCATTCAAACCATTACTGAACAGATGCTAAGCCACCAAGTAACCAAAACACATAATAGAAATAAATGACTTTTTCTAAATAGAAAATACATCAAAAATACAACAAAATTATTCAGGCACGTCAAATGCCTTAGACTTTTTCTATCTGTGTTATAAGGCTGTAAGCTATTTTACCTTGTACAAAATCCAGCATTCAGACAAACAGACATGAACTAAATGGTTCCTTTTTTGCTATCCCTTCTTCCCTTTTGTTTCTGGAGGATGTCTTAACTGTTACATCATTTCACAAGAGATCTCCAGGAACACTAATTCAACCTCTCCTGACTAGAACCAGTTCAAAGAAGTATTTGAGACATTCTTTGCTCTAGCAGACCAACAGTTCACCCATTGTTTTGAAAAGCAAGAGATAGCACCTCTGACAGGATCTTTTTGATGAGTTTCTGCAACCCATAAAAGTTGTGGATAAAAGAAAGAGGTAGAACCAGTGACAGACGCATTTTGAAAAATTGTCTTTTTTTTTATTATCTGGTTCTAAATGACAGGTGAAAAGTACCTTTTCAGCCTATGCTAAATGTTCAACTCTCCTCCAGGTACTGCATACCGCATAGTTCAGGTGGGTTCCCGTATGAGGAATATGTTTCCCAGACAGTTGAGGGGGGTGAGTGGATGGATTCCGCTTGGTGGCAAAGCACATGAAGAGTATGAATCAATGTCATTCAGGCTGAATCCCTGGGTTGTGATTATTAAAAGCATTTATGCACCACAGTCCTTAAATTCAAAAGTTGTGTAAATAATTCTTGCTTAGTTATATACATGCTGAGTGCCTAAAACTCTCAGTGTAACTTTAGGTATTAAGCATTCATTTAGAATAAAAATCAAATAAGAACAATGTTGGCTTTTTCATCTCTGAAATACAGATTTGGAAGGACATTTTTTCCTGAAGTGTCTTTAAAAAGTGGGGTTATTTTATAGCTGTAATGTCTCTCTTTTCAGAAAGAATCACGGAATCATTAAGTTGGAAAAGACCTTTGAAATCATCAACTCTAACCGTACCTGTCCACTACTAAATCATGTCCCCAAGCACCTCATCTACCTGCCTGTTAAACACCTCCAGGGTTGATGGCTCAACCACCTCACTGGGCAGCCTCTGCCAGTGCTTGGTAACGCTTTCTGTGAAGAAATTTTTCCTAATGTTCAATCTAAACTTCCCCTGACACAGGTTAAGGCCATTCCCTCTTGTCCTAAGCCTTAGGAGAAGAAACCAGCATCCTCCTCTCTACCACCTCCTTTCAGGTAGCTGTAGAGAGCAAGAAAGTCTCCCCTCAGCCTCCTCTTCTCCAGGCTGAACAACCCCAGGTCTTTCACTCGCTCCTCTATAAAACTTGTTCTCCAGCCCCTCTACCAGCTTTGTTGCTCTTCTCTGGACACGCTCCAGGACGCAAATATCTCAGTGAGGGGCCCAAACTGAACACAGGATTCGAGGCGCAGCCTCACTGATGCAGAGTACAGGGGTACAATCACTTCCCTGGACCTGTTGGACACACCATTTCTGATCCAAGCCAAGATGCCATTGGCTTTCTTGGCCACCTGGGCACATTGCTGGCTCATGTTTAGCTGCTGTCAACCAACACCCCCGGGTTTTGTGTCCCAAGAATATATTAGTTTGATCTGGCCTGTAGATATTTCTACTGCTATAAAATTATGAATGAATGCATGGCTGTGTGAATGACGATGTCTATCTGATCCCACATAAAATGTGCACAGAATTTTCTGAATGAACTCCATAGTGAAAAGCAAGGTTCTTCCAGTCTTTCGGACAGTAAACATTATAATAAATTTAAATCAGAGATACTTTAATAAATACCCTCTTCCTTAATACTGATGTCACATATTTTGGATTCTGTGTTAGTGATGTCTGTAGGGCTTTATGTGTAGGGGAAGGTGAGGGTCCATGTGATACATTCAAACTTAAGGGTGAAACTTGCAGTCAAGTGGTTGATTTACACTTTTCTGTCATTAACATACTAGAAGCACTCAGCTGTTTGTTGATGGCAAGACCTTTGGCACTGAAATTGCAGTGGGATATCACCCTGTAAGCTTTCTGTCCATTAATCAATTTTAATCGCAATATTATAGCCCAGAAAATTCTGCTTTCATATTCTCACTATAAACGATGAAGAATTTCAACAGCAAGATGCAATCCACAGAATTCATTTGAATCTAGGTCTCTTTTGTCTAAGATTTCTTTTCTACTTCACTTCGTACATGCACACCTAGCAAATACTGGGGGAGCTTTCCTTTCCTCTTAACCAAGATATGCTATCTTTAATAACGTATCTCTGTCTCTTTACCTTCTCTTTGTCTCTAAATACACCTGAACAAAAATGCTGGGCAGTACAGCCACTAGACATTGTTACTGTGATGCACAGAAGAAAAAAATGTAGAAATCAATTTAATTTATAGCTATTTTATTAATGCAAACACAAAAGAGTGTCACTAAGATAGCACACAGTAAGCAGGTCTCCCTTCTTCAGACTTTTTAAATACATTTTCAGGAGAAACCTGAAACACCACAGGGATTTTTACAGCCAAGTTGATTCCCCTGCAGCCCTAGATCAAATACTCCCAGTCTTATCCTAGCTGGCCCCAGTGAAAATACTTTGCTTCTTCAAGCTCCTAGGCCAAGATCTTTCTTTGAAGAAAAGGAAAGTTTCTCTTTAGCGGCCTGTGGACATATATCTCCAGATTTCTTCACCTTGAGAGAGGCATTTAAAACGCAGGCAAAAATTAAGCAGCTCACAGATAGACTCAGTCTTTCTTCTCCCAGCCCAGGAAGACCTATTGCCCAGGTAAAGCTGACGTCCTTTGCCCTTTTACCTTCCAGAGCTCCTCCAGCCCAAGCCCTGGATGGACCAGAAAGCACCTGAGCGAGGTTATTCTGGAGAGCGCTAGCACTACCTGCAGATGGAAGGGACGGCTACAGGTAAGCCCGACCATCCCACAATACCAAACTTTGAAAACAAGCAATTGTTTTTTGTGTTTTACTGTTATAAGGGGACTCATATTCAGCATACAGAAAGAATGCCTGTTTCCATTGCCGCCCAAGAAAATTAGTATATCAGTGACCTTAAACCTTATAAGAAAAATATTGTGATCATCACTGTTCAGAGACTATCCAGCCTCTGTACCTCCTACTTGGCCATAGCAAAAATATGTTGTTTTTCTTCTATCCATAGGACTACCATGTCTTTGCTTTTGCAATTGCTTTATGTAGGTAAGCATTACCATCCTTGTAGTCATGTGGATTTATACATGAAGATCTAATTTAGCAAGAACTCTGGTTTTCTATTTTACTCATCTTTACTGATAAGTAAACCTCATCAGATAAATTTTACTTTATGTTTTGATTATTTTTTAAGCTCTTCGAATTCATATGCTAGCTGGAAAAAAGCTAAAGGATTAAACACATCCTAGACAGAAGATTAAATAGGCTCTGACTTTGGAGGGAATGTGACAGTAACACACTCCTGGCACTAAGAAGAGTTTGTATTGTCACAGCACTAGAAGAAAATAAGTGGTTGCTAATAATGGCTGCTATTTTAAGACAGTCACATGAATCTGGGTGAGTATCCTACCTTTTCATCCAGAGTTTCCCAGTTGTTTGCTTTGCTGCAACACCCATAGTCCTATCTCCAAAATCTCCAAATCAAGGCTGGTCTCAGCAGAAGTATTAATTGTGTGTGAATGGCATCTATAGACCTGGCTGCACTCCCGTGTCCAGGGAAAAATGATGATTCCTACACATTGGTAATGCAGGGCTATTACGTCAGGGCATCTCTTCAGCATACAGGTCTGTTGTTCCTGCAGAAGCAGAGAACATCAGTAGAGCATTGGACCCTTGAACTACCAAGGGGAAAGGAGGTTATCAAATAAACTTTGCATTTTTTACTACTAATACAGCTTTCTGCCTACAAAGTGTATTTCTACTTATAGTGAGTCCGTATGTGTTCATACACGATATATTAATCAATATAATAAAATATACATACATATACCTATATACTGTGCACACACACAGAGTCTCTATGTTATAGCATACTATGTCAATATGTTGTAAGCATCAGAAAACTGCATTTCTTCAGACACCAATAACACACTCTAGTCAAGAGCAAAGAACACACCCCAAGACAACTCAACAAATAATCTCACTTGGGAAAAACTGAAAGCATCTTCTCATGGCTGAGAGATGAGGCTACTTGTTGAACATTCTCCTCCCTTCCCATGGTGGAAAAATGAAGATTTTTGTGCTATGGATCCGGATTGTTTTCACCAACATTTCTTCTGCTGAACTTTAGTTCTACCATCCAGCAGAAGATAGAGCACCAAATATCTTTAGGTTTTATGTAAGCTCCAGATGTACATTTGTGCTTTGATGAGAACGTTATTTCTGGAGTCCCAACTTAAGTTTTTTTCTCAGTCATGTATTTTTCTGTCAAACTATTTTTATTATCTTATCATGACTCTTTGCTTTAGGTATAATCAATCACTCTTGCCTGCAGTTTCATTTCAGATTTGTCAATAACACATGACAGGCATTTCACTTTTAGACTTTGCCTATTTTTCTAATGGAGATTAATTTTTAAAATAAGATGCAGTTTTAGTGTCAAGATAATTAAATTTTTGTAAGATACACTGTCTTTCTTTTTGCTACATCAGCTCTCCTGAACTTTTACCTTTAGCAATCTGCCGCTACACTACCTAAATAAAATCAATAGGTTCTGAAGTCCAGCATAAAGAATTTTTTCCATTAATACAATAATTATATTAACTATGAGAGCCACAAATTGCTGAAACACTTTTTTTTTAAATTGTTTCATCTGCATAAGTATCACAGCAGTGTTTGTAAAGTGGTTGTATTGCCAAAAGACATATATTTGATAAATCTGTGCTATATATTTTGCAGTATTGAAGGATTTCTTTTGTTTGTTTCTGTCAGCTTTGCTTAGTGGAGCCAACTTGGTGAAGCCAAGTTAATGGAGTCAAATGATGTATGACTTCTCCTGCATAGTATAGGTTTGTTTCAAGTTGCTGAGGCTTTGGAATATCTTTTAGACTCTTAGTGTCAGCTGGTATTTGGGATTTAAATAAAAGGAGGGGGGAAAAGAAGATGGCTATCTTGTTACTTAACTTTTTTTTAGGAGAAATACAAAAACTACTTTGTTTTTAAGTGTTCCTTGCCTCAAGTACAAAAATACAAGAGTCCAGAAATTATAGATGATTTTGTTTGTTTTCCTCCCTCTGGCACAGACATGGAATCAAATTCCCCTACTGGTAAGAAAGCAATTTTAAAATGATAAAACTAGGGTATGCTCGCTGGCCTAACTTTTAGCACAGTGCTGTTTCTATTTTTAGCGGCTTTCATTCCAAAAGGACCTGAAGCAAACTACATAACACAGCTGCTATTTGTAGCTGTTATGCTCTTCACCAGCTCTCGCTTAGGCAGACTACTATTGATTTCAATAAACTTCATTTCCAACAGTCAACATTAGGCAATTTTCCTACTTTAGAAAAGAGAAAGAAGAAGAACTGGTCCCTGGTTACTCTTAGATGGTTGCCTTTGCTCATATGGTTTGTCTTCAATATCAGTCAAGTAACTGTAAGCTTCCAGTGCAAATTTGATAACAGTAGCTGAAAGGTTCCTACAGACTTCCACATCCCTGAGGTCAGACTCTCAGTGGTTCAAGTTCAGCATATTTTATTCTAATGACTTTGCGTTATACCTGGTTTCATTTTAGGGAAGGAACTTTATGCCAATGATTTGTCTTCATCCACACTTTTACCCTATGGTAAATAGGAGTTACTTTCGAGATGGTAATGAGCAATCCTTAGCTCCAATGCTTTTGCTTTTAGAATAAGAGTGGATGATTTATCTCTCTTCCCATGAAAGGACTCCTTGATGCCTACCTGTTCTCTCAAGCTCATCTACTAGTTAGTCTGGTTCTGATCTGTTATTTTTAGAGTGCAAGGTTTGACTCATGTTTGCTTTTTAAACACAGAGAATAAAGATCTTATTATAGCAGACCATAGTATTATAATCAAAAGAAGCCGGATAAAACTTTCATCTGAAATTTCAGGTTCTCCTTGAAATAAAGATAACTTTTTTCAGTTTCTTCTTTTTCAACTTTTTTCATAATTTTTTCCTATTTTTTTTTTACTTTCAGTTTCTGTGGAAGGGCTATCTTGAGTAGTTAATATCCTGATCCAACTTTAAAAAACATTACAGATAGGGATATAATTGGACTTATATAAGAGGGAACAAAACTCCTGAGCCTAATAAAGCACTGCTGTATTTCCTACTTTAACTCTCAGGAGAAAAGAAAAAGAAAAAAAAATTGAAAATACTGCAAAAATGTCAATTAACTGTCCATCTGAAGCAAAGCTCTAAAACTGGAGGGGAGAATTCAAGATAACACTTGTCATTGGTATAACTTGGATTTCCAGAGGATTATGCTTTATTTTGTGAAAATATGAATAGAATAGCAAACTCTCTAGTTTAGAAGTACTTTAAAAATTCTCCTGTTCTGTTTTCTGAAAGGGCAAGCTCTCTGGGCAAAGATGACGGTAGAATTCTGAGCTGCTCTGACACATATGCTTTATTAGTAAATTCAGAAAATAATTAGAGTTATGAAATGAAGCATAGAAAGAAATATTAACTAAAAAGTTTAAGACTGAGACGCACTAGTTTGTAGAATAACTTTTGGGGCTAGGACTTAAAGATTTTTAACTGATCTCCAATACAAAAAGCACCAAGACCTGCAGGAAGCCACTTACCCCTCATGATGTTTAATAATATGAATATTAAATCTGTTGCACTCACACAAGTACTCAAACAATATGAGGGTTCGGACAAACCAACCTCTCTTCGATAGAAAATGAGAAAACTACAGTCAGGAATTAGCTGACAGGTGAACAAATTAAAGCCTTATGTTCCTGCATGCTTAGACTCTTAACCCTTGTCCTGGTCAGTGTTCAATTTAGTGCTCTTGCCTTTATTAACATCTATGCAAATCAAAATTGTAATATATGCTTAGTAACTTGTTAGTAAGATCAACCTTTAGGTCCAGCTGAATCCTCTCTCTCCGCCCCTATTCTTAACCTTCAGTGTCAGAGTTGTTACTACATATGTTCCTTTAAAAATGAGATCCAGTCTGTCCCTCTGCGTGTAACACTAAATATGCAAACTCTAATATAAATTATCTTTCACAGATGAGAATTACCATCTTTTTTAAATTTAACAGGAAAGTGAAATTAAACTGATGCATAGAACTGTGTCTTCTGGTTGTAAGTTCGCACAGAAATATGTTTTATTGAGCATTTTGCAAATCTGCAGTGAAAGACAAAAAAATACAGACTATTCCAGCAGTTAATAAAAATAATAAAAGTACCACAGGGAAACTGTGTCACATAGTAATACATTGTTCACATGTTTTTTTCACAGATATTCAGGCAGAATATTGCCATACAATATGAGAGTACTCTGTTAAAAAAAGAACTCTGGGTGATCAAGAAAGAAGATATTCCTCATTGTTGCCCTAAGAGAAGTCACAAAACAGATGAAAGGTTTTCCTAGAAAAGTGATGCAGACGATTCTGCTGTCAGGAAGACGAATACCCTCTTTTAGTAGTTGGTAAAATGAAATTTTAAACATTGGCCATAACCAGTTACAGGGAAATAAAGAAGTGTTTCGTAGCCTAAGCATGGTTTTGTTGCACAGAATAAGAACAGCAGATATGCTGCAGACCCAGCTCTAATATGCTTTTACTGGACTCTCTTGAGACTGTTGAAGAATAAACTTTGTGGTAGAGAGTGTCCTTTCCAGTCTTACACTTGGTAGTTAATTCTACAGATAACTTCAATTTCCAACTTTATCTTCCCAGCTTTCTTTCAGAAGGGTACCCAAAGATTATATGATTTTTCTACCACCCATTTTTAGATTCACAGACATATTCAAAGAAAACTCTTCATGGTGAAGCAGACGAAAGGCACCCTGATGGTAAATCTAAGGTTCTGCTTCAGTCAATCTATTGTACGTGCTGTAGCAGCAAGAGATGTGAGAAATTTTCTTGTAAAGACATGTTATGCAAGTATTACAAGCAGCAATTTACAGATTAGACATTTGGACAGAGAATGCCTGAAAATACATATTTTCAAATAGCAGACCACAAATATTTTTTTCAACTTATATGATAAAGTGCTTGGTATTAAAAAAACTTAGTCCCTCTGATAGCTTCCTAAGTTATTTTGCATAGTTGCCTGACGATACATTGGACTTTGGGCAACTTATTAATCAGAACTGATACCAAATCCAGGATCATATCAGTAATTATGGTGGAAAATAAGTGTCAGACTCATTTCTGCAGTGAGTTTTCCAGTTGGATTTATTCATCATGATGCAAACTATACTCCTGCAGTCCCTACATGATGCTGTAATATTTTCTGTCCAGCTGTAGCCCCATCTTATACCTATGATACCCTCCATCTCTAGTGAAACACACAAACCACAATCACTGGTAATAAAACAACATTCCCACCAAGTCTGGCTCCCTGGACTAGGGAATCGCTAGCCAAAGGAAAGGAACACAAATGCAATTTTCCAACTACATGCATACTTCAGAGATACTGTGGGTTTAGTTCCAAACCACCACAATAACGGGGATATCGCAATAAAGTGAGTCACACAAACTTTTCAGTTTCTCAGTGCATATCAAAATTATATTTACACTGTACTGTAGTCTATTAAGTGCACAATAGCATAATGTCTAAAATCATTCTTAATTAAAAATACTTTATTGCTAAATAACAATGTTATAAAAGATATCTGTGAAGCACAATAAAGCAAAGTGCAATACAGTGAGGTATGCCTGCAATCATTGCCCTGCCTGATGATTTTAGAGGTTTCAGGGGACTAGATGTTTGACTGGGCTTTCATAAGAATAACTTCTGGTTATAATAAGAATAATCACTGGTTTCCATAGTTACCCTCCATCTCTGAACAACTCTGATTATTGGATATATTTTTTAACTGGCAGGTACAACCACTCCCTTAAGTAGAGGTCATCATCCTGGCCTGATGTCTGAGATCTGAAATCAGATCACTGGCTTGAAAATCTCGAGCCGAGAAAACAGTTTCCAGTCTACAAGTGACAGCAGCCAACGAGGGACTGGAATTGCCCAGCCAGCTTCTCGTGGAAGACTTTACACAGTGTCTGCAGGGACACAAACAGCAACGGTTGCACCACTCAAGAGTAACAACAAATCCACCCTGCACCAGTTACCAATTCAAGTACCATTGCACTCTTTCAGTTGCCCTTTATTTTCTACCAACCGACCAACCTGAAAAGGAGAAGGTGGTTCGGCTTTGGCTAAATTTCGCAGTAGGAGTTGCTCTTACTGACACCTCGCAGAGGCGTTGCCCTCACCACCAGGCTGGAAAGGGTACATTAGCAAAGGGTAACTAAATTCCACCACCTTTCCCACTGACTCATATAATATGAATACAGATAAATTTTTAACCAAGAGAAAGATTTCTCAAGGCTTGCATCTGTGTGATTCTCAGAGGCTGGATGATTTCATCAGTGCTATTCCCTTTTTTAGTGTGCTTAACAAAGTTTGATTTGAAAGGCAGTGAACGGGTAAGACCCTAAGATAACACCTAAGAAACACGCACACTGAAATATTAATGTTGCACTTCCACAGTTGTTTTTCCATGATCTGGTACAAAAACAAAGTGTCAAAGGGGGTTATACAGTCATAAAGTTATCAATTAAATAAAAAAACCCCACCTCAGTAGAAGTATTCCACTTTGTTAATAGATGAGTGTATGTCCTCAGCATGTGGAAGCATTTCGGTAAGCCCTAAATGATATATGAAATGAAAAATCCTAGAAGGTAATTCTGTGCAAACAGTGCTATGCCATGCTATTTATGGAAATAATAAACACAAATAGTGCAAACCACCCTCACATTCTAAAAACGAAGGAAAAAAAATATTATTTTTCAACTACTTGTGGTAGTGTTTCTTCCTAGACTGTCCCCAGGTAGAAATATCTCTTTGGTGGAGACTGTGCGAACCATAACAGAACATTCTTTTTTCCTACGTATTTTAAACCAGTCTGTAGCATTGACTTTTACAGACAGATTGCTGATATCAAATCCACATTCAAAATGAAGTGAGAAAGCAGTTGCATTTCAGCACAGGCAACATCTTCTAAAAACCCAGAGACCTCTTCTGACACTGACAATTCTCCAGGAAAGGAATGGTATGAATAACCCAAGCAATACATTTTTTTAGATAAAAATATGGTTTTAGGGCAATCAGCAGCGCCCTCACTGTCAAATTTGTCAGCATTGCTTGACAACTCCAATCACGATTTGCTACTGATTCATCTTAGACCTGACAAAGGAAGAAAGAATTGCACTGACCCTTTTTTGAGGGAGAGCGTGACCCACAGAGTTCCAGAGATTATTTAGGATGTACAGGATGCACAGGAAATTTAGGATTTCTCTTGAGATCTGGCCTTTTTCAGGGTGTTCTGCAAGAAATCCGCTTGCACATAGCTGTGTGCATAGATTAGCTGGTCCTACAGAAGCAGAAACAAGTCTGCATATTCTTGAGCACCATCTACTGGTGTCTTTTCCATTAATAGTTGCAGAATTCTCATAAAGTACCCGAGTACCAGGCTGAGCACCTGCCAATTTGCCTTCTGTGTCACTCCTTATTATAGATGTTGAAAATTATTTCCACTAATTGCCTTAACCTTGGGTCAAATCCACTGTTTTAGCCATTGGGAAAGTGAAACAATTTTTGCAATATCTTTCTTTTTAAATTTCTTTGAAGAGCTCATCATATTTCAGAAATCTGCTACTTTCTCTTTAACCTCTTCAACACTGTGATTTTTCAATGCATTATCTTTAATGCACTAATTAATCTAAAGTTGTTTATATTACATCTGACATTTTTATACATCTATTATTTGCTAAATATAAGTCTGATTCAAAGCTCTTTACAGCCACAGTATCTTTGTGCGATATAGGAGTCCAGGACACAAGCATCTCACTACATCAGCTCTTAAGGGAAAACGTGAGTGAGTAAACTAAAAAATGCATTGCAAGGCATGTATTTACAAAATCCCAGGAAAAATTCTGGATCTTTTACTGTGCCAGCCAACAGGTCTAGAAAAATTACTTATTTTTGTTTGTTGTAGCTAAAATTTGGACCAAGTACAACCCCAAATTCTGCTTTGACAAGATGTTTCCTTGAGCTATGAAGTATCTACACCAGAGAAAACAATACAGTAAACACTGAAGGATTTGCTGAAATTGCTATACCCTTTTCATTATGTTATGGGGTTACTGTATTTAAAACACAGGAAATTAACAGCAGTGGTATAACCATTTGGGAGCATCCAAGGTCAAGATCTTGCTAACGACACTTGTCATTTTGCTGTCTCTGGAGAATGCAAGAATAGGCAGCACAAAGAATCATTTTTCTGAAAAACCTATTGCAATCGCGCACAAATCACTCCCAGAAGTCACCAGCTATGAAAATCATTTATGTTTATGCTTAAATGTTAGGTTTGTACAGACCTATAAAAATACTGGCTTGTAGCTTGCAAGAAGATAGGTAGGAAATTGTAGAACATTCTTTATATCCCTACAAGATTCAAGTAAAGTATTATTGAGTTGCTAATTACCTGAGGGGCAATATCAACACTAAAATCCCAGAGTCTTTTACTATCATGTAAAAAACAATAATCATTTATCAATCTTTTAACAGCTAGAAATTAATAGTTTTCCAAAGATATACACATCTTATGATGGTAAAAAAATGAACTAAAAAGTACACTTTATAAAAACTGAGTGATTTTTAATATCAATATTAAAATGGTGAGACATATTAAAATACTTTTTTAATCCAAACACAATATTAAATGTAGTTCCAAAAATGTGCATGTATCTTTACTATTTGTTTTATTCTTCTCTTAAGACATCAGTTGTTTATGGGAAAAAAAAAAAAGTGGGGTAAAATACTGGCATTTTTCAACTATATACCTCCAGAGATGTAAAATCTGAAAATGTGCATATTAGAACAGTAAATTACAGACTCTTGTCTTTATTCTTGTCTGCTGAAAGATGTGGAAAGAATACGTGATTTTAAAAGATGTTTTGGTTTTCTGGGTTTCCGCTAAAGAAGTCCCACTGGAAAATTGAAGATATCTCTGTGCATTTAAAATGGATATTTACATAACAAACATGTTTGCAATAGCAAGGAAGCCTTACGCTGGAGAATATAAAGCTGTTCAAGCATAATAAGGAAAATATATGTAAAAATGTAAGTATTTTTTTCAGTTCTGCTAGGTAATTTTGTATGCTAATCCAGGTACATCACAATATTTTCTCTACATGGCCTCGGCTCACAGATGCACTATCCCAGGGGTGGAAAGGTGTGTCAGTATACCACAGTTATTAATATTTTTTGGCAGGGAAGTCTAATTTAGAAGGGAAAGGAACATGCAAAACATCAGTCACATGGAGACATCGAGTGGACAGTTCAGTAATCTGAAGCAATTCAGGTTTAGGCAGTGAAAAGAACATCTTTAAAGCAATCGTGTCAATTTTTGACCTTGTGTGGGATGAAGCTCTGTGCCAGAAAACCCACACCACTGTCTCCAGGCTAATGACATTTCTTTTCTGCTCTTCTTGAGATAATCTCTTAAGGACCTTGAGACTTGCACGTAATATTCCTGAGGCTAATTGACATCTTATCCACAGGGCTCTGAGCCCCCGTCTGCTTTGGAAAGCCAGTTAGCTCAGGTACCCTGACTTTTTCTGTCTCTGATTCTCCTCTCGTGGGACAAAAGGCAATGATGACTAATGACCAGGAAGACTTGAAAAAACAAAGAACTTTCATTCAACATTAAGACATTTAAAATAAATGCCTTGGATGTATGTTTACCTTTCCAAGGTGCCCAGCTGGCAGATCTAAACTCTTGCAAACTTTCCCGCGATGGCTGTGTTCCTGGGCAGGTGCTGGCAGATGGCCACCAGCCATTTTGCGGTTTGTTATCTCTTCAGTCAGAAGAGTTCAACTCTTCCATCTTTCTCAGTGACAGATATTGACTCCTGGAAGTGAGTCATTTCTCTACTGTTGTTCATGAACTTGCTAATGCACACTAACACGAAATTTCTTACAGAGCCCTCATCAAGGGAGAGCTTAGCACATGAATAACCCGCAGGGTTACTATTCTCTCTCTTTGACTTTGCCACACGGATTAATTGTGCTACCAAGGAAGGGGCAGACAGGATAAACTCTTAGTTTCACAACAATTCTATGCCTATTCTAGAAAGTTCCCCTGGGATAAAAATTCTATTTTTTTCTAACCAGTTCTACATTTGTAAAAATCTGGTGAAATGGTTTACATTTTAAATGGTTTACATTTTAAAATAAGTATGAGGGCATCCTCAGACATCAGCAATTTCAGAGCTCTTTTCAAATACTCTTACCACCAAATTTAACCCCAATTCCCTGCCTGTAATGAATCTGTAATGAAATTGAAACCATGGTTGCACATTTCTGACAAAAAACAATGCCACAGCAAAATGAAAGAATTCAGTATGCTGAAAAATAACTGCAATAAAAGAAGTATTTGGTAGCAATATAAAGAAAGATTAAATTTTAATTGGAGTGCACAAGATTAGAGACAAAATCAAGGGTGATTTTTGACAACTGTGTTACCGGTGGCCAACTTGACAACTTTCTTCCATTAAAGATGCTGAACTCCCAGTTTCTGGAACAAAGCTACTTTAATGGCGCTGAGGCATCAGCCTCTGCTTCCTCAATTCCTCCTCAAACCACCACTTTTGCCACTAAATATGTTTTGGTAGAAGCAAAACCAAAACTTTAATATCCTAAACTCTTTATGATTTTGTGGCATTATTACAAGGACATTCTTACAAGGCATTATTATTGTTGTAACTCACTTGAAGACAAAGCCTCTAATGTAAGTCTAAAGTGGTGACTGAGGAAGCGTTATACTACAAAAGACTTCAGCATTGCTGTTTCATCCTCTCAAATTTTGAGTAGCAAGGAAGACAAGAGGGGCATAGAACCCATGCCAGAGTCCTGTCTACATGCTGGTTTTATATCTCTAGATTATAAATATAAATGAATAAAAAACATACTGTACATTTTAGGGGAAAAAGTAATTTAAACTTATATTGTGCAGATATCTGCACAACATAGTGTGAAGACTCTGTGACTTAAAGATATTTCATTAATCAGTACAGATTGGACTTAACTCCTTGTCTATAATGGAATGAAACTAAAGACACTTTAAGTACGTTGTCATATCCTGACTTCTTCAAAAGCAGACAAAAGAAAAGGAACTGTCCATCTTGTGCTCCAAACAACAGAGCTATTTCAGCCACAATGAAGTCAAGTTTTCTGTACTAAGGAGGATCATTTTGTCACCAAAACCCTCTCAGAAATCTTTTCTTGCGAAGCTAGCTTTGAACTGTCTCCATATATTTTGGGTCAAGCCCTTCTTAAGCCTAAATGTCGGCATCTGTGAAGCCTTCGTCCCAAAGGAGGGAGAGCTTCTCCAGATTCTTACTAGACATAAGTTATTGTTAATTACTAAACTTTCATTACATATTTTTGAGGACCAAAATACATATCACAGGTACCTTTATCTCTACTATACAGACTTGAATTAGCAGATAATTACAATTTCTGAATAGCTTTTTAGGATGATTGTAAATGACAACGAACAAAATTGTTCCAGAAAAACACTCTGTAGACAAAATCCAAAGACTATATATGATTTACTGGAAAACCACTTAAGACGGTGCAGCTCCCTTTTGCAAATATGTTTATTTAATACTATCTTCCAAGAACAGTCCACAGGCAGGATACCTAACAAATCACAGGCTGTAACAGAATGTCACATCATTACTCATGTATTTGTTAGTTTCTATGACTTCTGGAGAAGAAGAATTTTTATTAATTTACCAGAGGGATGAGTAAATAGATCACAGAAAGACCTAAATGACAAGAGTTTGCCCTTAAACTACCCACAATTTCGAGACTGAAACTATTACAGATGTTCATGATAACCTACAGCAGCCCCTTAGTTCCTGGGAATACAATGCGTTAGTTATTGCATTTTCAACTCTGATCTTACTATTATTAGTTATCAAAATCTACCTTTGACAATCATCAATGTCATAGTGTCTCTTTTTATGAAATAAGCTCTATTTCTGCTTTTCCTGTTGGAAGAAAGGCAATGATAGTACCAGAATTCATCATGTGGCATTTCTGAGCACACCTGGCTAGGAGGCTGGTAAACAGAGAGCTTCCACTGTGTTTCTGACCCGTCCACCTTCATTTGATCCTTATCCCGTTGTGGTAACTTGCCCAATGCTGGATGAAGAGTAGGAGATTTGCTAGGGGGCTTCAAAATATCACCTATTGGAGAGCAAATAAATATCCCTGGGATGTATCTTTATCACTTCTGGGGCTCTTCCATGAGCCAAAACAGTGCTGGAAAACAGAGGACATTCGTTCAATTCTTAATTGATCCTGACCACCACTGATTGCAGTCAGCCTTCTGTGCCTTATCTCTATGCTTCTTTGTAGGTGATGGGTTCCTTGAAATTACTTGAAATAGTTGCTGTTACTTTACAGTATTTTACAGTAGTACAAAACAAGCTGAGTGTGCATTTTGAGCTAGTTTTGTAATTCCTTTATAAGCACATGCACCTTCTGCCCTAAGAGCAGGTGGAAAGAAAAACATTATCATATCATTACCTCAAAGTCTTCTTACAATGCATTGATTTTTGTCATTCTTATTGTTCATGCCCTGCAGATGAGCATGAAACAAAATGGTCCAAATCAAAAACAGAACTTGGGGAAAATGGAAGGAATTAATACAACTTTTTGGGAGAGCCATATTAGTAATTCAAACTTTGGGCTGTCTTTTCTCACTGACTAATGTGGGACGCTTCACAATCAAGCTTCCTGAAAGATAAGTTATTACTTGGGCAAACCACCAAGACAAGTGTTTTCAACAGAGGTTAGAAAGAGGAATCAGGTCATGAGAAAACATTTCTCACTTTAACATGGAAGAAGACAGATGAACTACTGGTTTGGACACCGTAACCATTCTCGATACAATAGTATCAGACTGACTAAAGAAATATAGAAGACATTGTAAAATTAATATTATTTTTCCTCTTTGGCCAAAACACCAAATAGCAAAACTACTTTTCTCTGGATAATTTTAATGAAAATGTATTTAATATGCTTAGAGCAGAGCTGGAGTGAGTCTTGCCAAACTTCTTTCCCTATCAAGCCTGGTCATTAAGCTGCTGTTAAATCTGTACCCATGCATTTCTCTTAGAAGTTTGTTATAATATTACTGAACCTTTTTTCTTCCCCCATGCAGTAAGTCCACTGTTAACTCCACAACCCCAGCAACACAAGGAAAATAGTCCCTGCTCTTTTCCATTCATTCCTCTTACTCTCTGTTCATAAACTCTGACATTTCAAAAGCCTTAGTCTTTTATTAAGTATAAGCTTACCAAAAGCTGTAGGTCAACTCATATTGAGTGAATGTTTTCATGTGATGGGTGACCTGTTAAAATGCGTATATAATCTGTAACAGCACCACGCCTCTGTCAGTCTGGGAAGCTCTGGCTGACATGGATTTTGAGTTTGTCTCATCAGTCCTTCCATCCATATGTGCCAAACCCCTGCTGCCTGACTCACATGTGTCTGGTTCAAATCCAAGATAAAAGTGTATTGTACCCTGCATGGAAAAATCACTTGATGTTAGTCCTAGAATGCAACCACTAAAATACACCAAAAACACTGCTTAGTGCAAATAGATTTATAGTTGTTTAGGTATCTCAAACTTCCATTCCATCTCTTTTGAACTGAAATTTTGTAGTAATTTGAATTTAACTGCAGCTGAGTCCAGTTCAGGATTTGAGTTGTTACAATAACTGATTGGTTTAATTTCTTCAGCATTCTCTGCATTACAGCGGAGTTACAAAAGTACTGTAGAATTTCCAGCAAAAACATTCCGAAATCCAGAAATTCAACCCAAGATCAGAAGCTCTAAGGCTGGTGATAGTAACAAAATTACCTTCCTTGGCTCATGAAAATAATGGCAATTTTTTTCAGTTTGGATTACATATGAAAGCAAGGGAGATCACGTAAACCTATGCCAAGAAACTGTCTTGCAGAGCATTTAGAAAATTATACTCTCATTTTGTTGAAGACAGTATTCCTTTCTCCACCTCCCACCCCCAAAAACTATTATAGAAAATGATGCCGCTGGTCAAAGGATGGTTTTTATTGGGCCAGTTTTCTTTTTCTTGGAGTTGGGCTATTTTGAAAGCAGAACCATATGGGAAGGTAAGTTGAGACACACAGAAAATTTCTTGATTGCAGTAGCAGTCCAAAGCTTTAGTGATAAGCTTTACCTCTTTTCACCCATCTGTTTTCAGCAGGAGTGGGAATTATTCTGCCCTCGTGCCTCAATACTAAAGTCACATAAATGATGCTCATGTTTTTTCATACATTTAGATTATATCAGTACTTAGAAATATTTAAATTAAAGAGCAATTGTGAGATATGAATAGAATGTCACGTGATTTAAATGAGAGTAAATGAGGTAAGGACAAAAAATGCCTTTACTTTTCTTTCAGAAGACCTAGCACACAGGTAACTCACACAGTAATGCAACACATAGACGCCGGGCAACCCTGCTGTACAGGAGCCGGGCTGCCTACCAGACACATGGGAAAGATAAACAATAATACTGATTGCAGGATGCCCTTTATGTAACCATGTCCAATCTCCCCCTTTGTATGCCATTTCCTCAAATGGCACTACACCCGGGGGCTGCAAAGTGATCAGAGAATGGAAAATGATCTTGACCAGACCATAATGTAATTGGTATTTTTTTCCTCCTCCTTAAACTCCATCCAAACAACAACAGAACAGCTTTAAGGCACTAGGTCAATGCAAGCAGACAAAGCAGTAGCAGGATATTGCAGGGGACCTCCAGAGCTAAGGATGCTCTCCCTCTTTCTGCAGCAAAAAGGCAATAGCTTTGGCCCAGTGCAAGAAAAGGAGGCAGCATGGCTCACTTGTGCGGTGTTTTGAGATGCACAGCTGTGGACCTTTTAGGAAAAGCTCCACGTCTTGGTTCCAGGAACATTGCTTCTTTGTACACTTAGCTCAAAATTAGATTTTATACCAGTGAAACACTAGAACTCAGCTAAATAAAAGAATCACTTCATCTTTATTATCAGCTTAGCACAGTAGCAGCGGAGTGAGTTTTTTAAAGTTGATTTATAAAAAACACTTTTTAATCAGCTCTGGCAGCTAATTACGTTATTTATATTTACGTAACACTACTGCTTATAGTAGAGCCTAAAATACCTAGAGAGAAATTGTTTATTCTAGAAACTTGTCAATGTTGCCAAGGTCCAGGTCTAAGATTTTATTCTCACTTCATACAATTTAATATTTCTTTTTTATTCCACATCAAAATGCATGTTTTTTCTCCCAGGCTGAATGAATTATTTCAGACAAAATTTTATGTTAACTCAAAACTGTTAGCTAATCTGTTTTTTAAAGAGACAGACAGGCAGAAAATTTTAAAAACTTTGGAGACTTGATTTTGTTATCATTAATCTAGAAGTTTCCTTCTGTCTGCGAAACTTTCTGATGTAGAATTTATTAGTGGAGGAAACTTTAAAACAGCCTCTGAATCTTCCCATTTTGGTGCAAGCACAATAAGCAGTGTGAATACTTGAGCAGTGAAGGGTCGCGTGCCCCACGTGTGTCATCTCGCCTGAAGCCACATCTGCATACGGTCAGATAGCCCGAGTGATGTTAACAGCAATATGAAGGACTGATAGAGATGGAGAAGAAATGGAAACAACAGCAGAAGAACAGCTACAGGAGAGGCAGGTGCTGATAGATTAACAGGTCATTAAAAGCCCAACTCTCAAGAGGTTGTGCACTTCCTGGAAAGTGCAAACCTGGAGGCAAAGGACTAAGAGAAAATCCTGACGACTATGAGATGGAGAATATGGGGAGACAGATCATCACAAATGCCATCAGCTCTGAATGTGTGGAGAAAGATGTATCCTAAACAAACATACAATCATGAACCTAAGAACTCAGGAGATACAACAGAGATTCGTTGGGCAGGAACCCTTGTCCACTTTTTGATTGAAAAACTCCTGCTCAGACCACCTGGACACACATCCTGGTACTCAGGCTACTTGTACACACACGTTTTGTGTTTAGAAGTATATGAACGAGATTATATATGTCTTTATTATTTTTTTGTCATCTTCCTCTCCTATAGCATCTTGCAATGAATGCTTGCTATAAAGCCACAATACCCGACTCAATCTAAGTTGGAAAATAATTATATTTGATACATGTTGCTGTTTACTACTTGCACACAAGAAACAAATAAAGAAGCAGAAACTGCTTTGAAGTTCTGCTGCAAATGTTTCTGGGTGATGAGAATGAAGGAGTTGCAGAAAGAAACTGGTGGTTTGCTTAAGTTATTAAACAGCGTAGAAAACAATGTGCACCCCTGAACTTGTATGAAAATATGTTCTCATTAATATTCACCTCAAAATGAATGAACTGCAGACTATAGATCTTTGGAAAAGCCAAACAACATTTGCTCACCAACTGCAGAAACAGAAATACACATAAGTCTTCAGAGTTTTCTCTGTATTTTGGAAAAGCTGAAAAGGAAAGACATCTTGCAAATAATATCCTTCCAGGCCTTTTTCACAAATCTTATCTGTAGAGTTTCCAGGAGCTTTTTGGACAAATATATTGCAGAAACAGATGCAAGCATGAGATGTCTATAGTTCAAAGAACTACATTTTAAGGGATCTGCTATCAACTGGCACTATAAATAAAATTAGGGTTTACTTCTGCCAATATGAAACCTAATTTAGCATAGCAGTAGAATCATCATAGTTGATTAGAGCCAAATAGTTCTGCATATGCATTTTAGAGGATATATTTTGATTACACTCTTTTTTACGTCAACAAATAACCATGTTAACTTACTTTTTTGTGCTTACTTCTCATGAGTTTCCAAGTGCTTTTCAAAAGCCACGAGTTTATCTATTCCTTTTACACTGAGGCAAAGAGAAGTTCTGAGTTATTAAGATGAAACCAAAACAAAACAGATACTTTAACTCCTGTTCTTCCTTTCTGTACATTGATGACTGCAGTGCTCATACCTAAGCACTTTGTGCTCATGCCTTTTAAGTACCGAATGACAAAATAAATTATAGAAAAGTAAACTACCATGAGAAGACTTTTTTTTTTTTTTTTTACAAAAGTAAAAATCTTGATTTCAAAAACCATCTTTGACACTGTGATGCTCCCCTGAAATCTGTAACTTTTAGTTAACTAAGAGTTATCTGGGGTAAGGTCACGGTATTGAAAATGCTGATGATTATCAAGTAGGAAAATATCTTTTTGATAGCACAGTTGGAGCCTGGCACAGAAGGTTTAACAATTATTTCAATTTATGCATATCCTGATTTTATGTGCATTTGCCCTTTCTGTAAAAGCTACTTTTTACAGAACATCTTTGTTCATATAAAAGTTGCTCTGGCAGAAATATCCAGAGAAACTGAATCCCTTTGAAGCATCAGGGGTAAAAGAAGTTCATTTCAGCAAGGTCTAATTTGCTTCTCTAACTTCAGAGGGTGCTGGATCAGATCAGCACAGAGCATGCTGTCACTGTCATTGCAATTCACTTCCAAATAAACTCACACTGCACATCTGAAAACAAGACTGAAAGTGAACAAATATAATGTAGTATTTTATCAGTGATAGAAATTTTCTTTTTAAACCAAAGGAGGTCTGGTAATTAATCTATGTGGAAAACTTCTAATTAAATAGCTGCTATGGGTACTAAGCATGCCCTTCCTTTGCTGACTAGGAACAGACAAAGTGTCTGCTCAAATATCAGTTTGATAAATGAATTTTTATTTTTTAAGCATGTGTATAGCAAAAGCCCCAAACCTGCAGATTTTGGGTCTACATGGTGTGAAAGCCAGGTCGGTTTTCGAGTGAATGCTTTCTTTTTGGGGAAATACAAGTCTTAGTAGGAGCTCTACAAAAAATTGACAACTGTCAAAGTTATTCTATGATTTAATATTACTTTGTGTGTGCTTTTTCAGACTGACAGGTGTAAATGTGTAGCCTGCTTTAAATATTATTCCAGTTTTAAGGTCATGTTTGAAAAAAAACCCACTGCAACTGCAATCCAAAAGATCATTACACCTTGAGTTTAAGAGCGTACTGTCAATTTAGGATGCTTAACCTCCACCTCTGCAATTCCTGCTCCATTGATCCAGCCTAAGGCAATTTTTTAGGCTGTCTCTATATCGGCTCGACTGGAGACAGCCCTTCATAAGAAGCAGATTTGAAATTCCACAAGGCTTTACGCCTCAGCCCTCACAGCATCTCCCTGCAGCAACATACGAGGACATCTCCAACTTTGTATAAAACTAACCTGTGCTGTGTGTTCATCTGAGAGGCTTTAACAGAAAGCTAAGGAAAAGTTCAGAAAGGAAACATCCATGATTTACTTAGCTGCATAGTAAAACTGTCTGGCGGCATTTTCACAAACTTCTTTCTGAGCCTGACAGTCTGGTGACCAAAAGGACCTCGAGGAGGCAGAAGTCAAACACTGCTTGAGCAGAAAGTTGCTCAAGGAAGTTTTAACACCGCTGCTCAGATGTTGTTAAAACAACTCCTTGCTTTCAGAGAAATTTCAGATAGAAATGTTACACTAAAGACCAACCCAAGTAGATTTAATTTTTAAAAATTTCACTTTTTTTTTCTTTTTCTTTTTTTTTGGAAAGATCAAATGTTGTAAACTTCAATAACCCTTTATTGACAATTTTAGTAAAATAAAATCTGAATATAATACCCTGTGACAAGGTATAGATGCTGAAGTAGGTAACAAATGGGGGGGGGGGGATATCACATGTGTTCATGGTCTAATTTAAAAATCTGAAGATCCACTATATAGAGATATACCACAATAGATAATAAAAGTAAAAGATTCCACTTCACCCTTAAAAAGTTTTTATTGTCCAACAGAGCTGGCAGAAGCACAAGTCATGCTGTGTCAGTGTCTGATGCTATTATTGATGGGAGACGTGCTGTCCTCTCTAATCTATCAGAAACATTTCGGGATTCTCATTTATAATGAATTAATTAGTTCCTTACATGCAAGTGTCCTGAGGACACAAATGCTACCCACTTTTTGTTGTGCTAGGTTTTTTAGTCAATTAAATATATCTTAAGACAAAATGTTCTAAAATGCTTGAGTTCCTTCAAATTTTGGGGTTTGTACTTTGAAAATGATAATTTTCCATTCTGTAAAACAATTTGAATTTGTCTATCATGATTTAGAAATGGATTAGAAAACTTTGAAGAAACTTGCAAGCACTTGCTTAAAAACCAGCCTTTCGGTTTCTCTCTCCCTTCTCAATACCAACCATTTCACAGACATTTTCCTTTAAGAAGGTGTCTTGCAAGACTGGAAAGAGCCATCTATAATTAAAGTTTCTTTCTGGTTTCCACGGGCTGAAGAGAGCACTATGCCCTGAAATACAAAGTCTTTCCTTTCTTCATGCATAGTTCTCCTCTTATTGAACGATACTGTAATTCTACATTTTCTCGTAATATACACGGTTAACCAAGGGGCTCAGTGCTGTGGGGTCCCATGAATTCCTGTTCCTCTGTGAAGCTCATGATACCCAACAACAACCAGTGCTAGAATGAAGGTCACAACAGTTTGCTGCAACAAGCTTTACAGGACTTTTGCTAATATAAATGCTGCAGAGTAAAGGAAACAAGAGTTTATAAATCAGTCTTTGTAGCTAAAACAAGGAACAGAAAATTCTTAACATACACTAAGAAATATCCCTTTTATTTGCAGTCCTTACTGTAGTACCATGTTAATATGCATTCAAACATTAACAACGTAAATAGCAGTGAATTAAGCTTCTTTATAGTTGTGGTCAGCTCTAAAAGGAAAATGATTAGCCAACTCAATTTTGCTTTTATGTTTGCCATTACAATGCAGCTATTTCTTAGCTAGTTCTTTCCACAGACTACAAATTTTGTCACTTGTCATGTAAACAATTCAGAGGAAATAAAGTTGTAGCGGAATTCTTAGTTTCACCAAATTAGCTGGTATACTTCTCATCAGTTTTTAAATGCAAGGAACGTATTTTTCCCTAAGTATTCAGATTAAGCAGCATTTTATTCTAGGTTTACCACTGCAGAGCTACAGCGGCTATTTTCTAGAATCTTTTCAATGGATATGAAGAGCATATCATTATATTGCTATTGACTTTGAAAGACCTATCTCATCCGCAATCTTAATCTGTTATATAGAATAATCCAGTCGTCTTTCCTCCAAGTACTAATGACTGCCATTGCAGATTCAATCATGTTGGTGGAATCAAAAGATTAATCAAATTCCATGGAAGTCAGTGGGAGCTTTACTGCTATAGTTTTCACTTTCTTTTCTTAGCTATTCCAAGGACAAAATACTTACCTAGAGCAGATTTAAGAATAAATACTATGTGTTTACAGGTTACAGTGATACTTAAAAATTTCTTAGAGCCTCCACTATAGAAACATACAAGGAAATATATTAAACGTAATATGAAGATTGCATTCCCCTATAACTCCTCCAAAGATTTCCAAGAAAGAGAAACAGAAAACGTTCCCAGATAACTCTGCTGGTGGAAGACTGACTCGCCTTGCAAGCTGAACCAGATACATGTCATGCAGCATTTGGGACCAGGACCAGCAAGGACTCCATAGAAGGAAAGCATCAGGAAGCACTTCAGGCAGTGGAGTCTGCTTTCTTGGCTTTAACTCATTCTTCAGGCAAGAATCTTCTCATACAATTCCTCAAACAGTTTCCTCAGCCTGGCAGTATGACTGACTTTTGTTCTGGCTTACTCAAAGAATCAAATATTTCCATTTTCTTGTCTAGATATCTTTAGAGAACAATTGCTAAGTTCTGCTTTCTTTTTTTTTCTGCTGACTTTTTCAGATGTACTTGAAATCTTCTTGTTAGTTGCACGTTTGAATGTTATAACAAACATATTCAACTCAAACATCTATTTTGAAGATTAGTAAGTCTGTCTTAATTGTTAGATTTTCTTACCTGGTCTGCTTAAGCTGCTAATTATACTTATCACTCTACTCTTGATAAGAGTCTCTCTTTCTGGAAAACTGTGTATTATAAATGATAATATCCAGTAGAAGTACGGATTACCACCTTTGAAATATTGATTACACCATATACTCAAGATTTCTGTTATTTAATGAGGATGTTGCTCTTGGTATTAACCCATCACTACTCACTTCTAAAGCTTTCAGGCAATTTATCAGAAAATGCTCCTGCATGAAAAGTTGGCTGCCATTGTCACACCTTCAGACCCATCACTACTTTACAGTGCCTTCCAGGTCATGGATATTTATTTTAAATAAATATTTTGTATGTGAGAAAACAGTTATAAGCAATAACTGAAAACTTATCTTGCAACTCTCTTCAGCAAAGTAGATAGAGCAGGAAAAAGCAGGTCCAACTGTTAGCTTCTTGATTAACGGGAAGACAAACATACACAATCAGATTTTTATGACACAGAGCAATGAAGCAACTAATGTAGCTTAACTCAGAAAGTCTGCTCATTTGAATCCTTGATAAGTAACAGAATGATAAAAACTGATATACTCTCACAGTACATTTTATTACTCAGCAAACACACATATTTCAAGCTCAAATCTATGTTGCAGAGAGTTTTAGAAAGTTTAAAAAATAAACCAGTCTCATTAATTTTACTTGCACCTTATATCTACTGCCATTTCCAAATGATAATTAACTCAGTCCTGCAAACTAGACTTTGCCCAGATATGTGTTCTTGTAACCATTTGAAATACTGTGCTTTATTATCCCATACCTAATTAATGAATCTGTTGGAGAGTAAAACTAAAAAGAATAAAATTAGTTTCTTGAAACAATCTCTGCCTGCTGATATGTCAATATGTCGTAATGAATGGCATGCCTTTCCTAAACAGCTGTGAAAAATTAAATGAAAACTAGCTACTGCTCAGCTAGAAGAAAACAAATAGTAGCATTCAGTAGGTGTCAGTGGACTTTAAGTAGAAATCCCTGCTGAGAACTGGTTAGAATTGAATGAAGAGAAACTCCAGTTGGCTGAGTTGTTTGGTTTTCCTTGAAATGGAGAAAAGGAGGGCCAGAAAATTATAGGAAATCCATCATTCCCTACAAGTCACCAAGGATGTCTGTGTGGTATTTGTATCTGGAGGTCTGACCACTGGACACCATAAATTGTGCATCTGCTGATAGAGCGAATGGACAAATCAAAGCTGCCCAAAGTTCTACAAAACAACAGAGACAGGTGTCTTTGGCCAAGATCTGGTCCAGTCTCCCTGGAAGGGAGTGGATCCACAGTCTTGCCAGTGGTTGTGGTAGAGAGATCATGCTGGTTTCACTACACAGGAAGGAGTTGAGACTGCTTTGTTTTTTAGCAGTAAAAACAAGTTTGGTTTGTAGAAGTACAAATTCCCTTTCAAAGTTTTATCATGGATGAGCGTGTTCTCCTTTCTTTGTTTATCAAAGAGACAGAAATGTGGAGGTCAAATTTAACAGGTAAGTATTTATGTTTCTAGTGCCAGTATTTCACAAACGAACTGGAAAGCAATGCCTATCAAGCAAGTATCTAACTGGTTGGACAATTATTGTCAGAGAATCACTTTATCAGAGCTAAAGTGCAAGATATAATAAAAAGTATTCCCTGGGTTACATCCAAACACCGTGCTACTTGGCATTATTTCATTAGTGACCCCGATGATGGATTAGTGAGAAAACTTCACAGACATCTTCAAACTCGGGAGGACAGGTCCGGAATTCAAATCAAGCCTGACTAATTGGAGAAAAAAATTCAGGGGAAAAAAAAAGAAATAAGATGCAATTTCATAAAGGCAAGATCCTCACTTTAGATGGAGACAAATAATCCAGTACCTGAAGGGAGCATACAAGAAAGCTCGGAGGGACTTTTTACAAACACTTGTAGTGATAGGACTACGACGAATGGCTTTAAATTGGAGAGGGGCAGATTTAGACTAGACATAAGGAGGAAATTCTTCACAATGAAGGTGATGAGGCACTGGCACAGGTTGCCCAGGGAAGTTATGGATGTCCCATCCCTGGAGGTGTTCAAGGCCAGGTTGGATGGGGGCTTGGGCAGCCTGGTCTAGTTGGAGGTGTCCCTGCCCATGGTGTGGGTGTGGAATTAAATGACCTTTAAGGCCCCTTCCAACTCAAACCTATGATTCTATGAACCAGCTGTGCAAACTCCAAGTGAGGGACTAGATGCAAAAGAGCAGGTCAACAGAGAAGTATCTAGATAATAACACTGCACATACAGAGAAAGGCAAAAAATACACTGAGATGTATGAATGGGAGTATCACATGAGAGTCATGTGAATTCCATCAATGTTCTGTTAGCAAGTAGGATAGCCTTGAGAAATTACTGTATCCAGCATAAGGCACTACACTGCAGTTCAAGGGGCACTGAGATGGACTTGCGAGATGGATTCCAGAGAAGGTGAATTAGAATAACCAGCACCTCAGGAAATGTCACGTAACATAAGAAAAAAGTTTCTAGAACACTTTTTGTTTTGGCTAGGAGAAAATGAAGAGGCACACAACAGCTGTAGTCAAAAATTTTCTGCAAGACAGGAGTGTTCTGTTTGGGATAAAAAGAAGTAGTAATAATTTTAAGCTGGAGTAAAAGAGTGATATAGGAATTTCTCTAAACATCTTACATGGCTCTTTCTTCACTTTGAAACCTTTGCAAAAACTCTCCAAGCTCCATAAGCAGTCTTCACAGCCAGAAATTTAACTTCTGTTGCAAATGAGGCAGGTATAGCTAGTCCTGTCTTGGAGCTGGAAGATCAGCTAAGCAACCCCTTGTAATTTCCTTTAGCCTGGAATTCCACATCATGGGAGTAGGGCAGTCAGTTATCCCAATGCTAAAAAGAATCTTTGCTCCATGAGATCCCATTTGCAACTGTAATTACAGAATTAATCTCATAATGAGTAAAACAATTCAATATTAGAAATAAACTTCAAAGTAAAACAGTATATTCCCAGCAGTGCAATCTGTCTCACTTTTACAAATATAACCCTCCAAGTGATAACATGCAAATATAAAAGCAAGTATAAGAGAGAAGTAAAATAGGAAATTCACCACTTCCTTTGAATTTCCTCTTTTCATCATATATTTCTGCGTTTAAATTAGACCTTTATGCGAACTATAGATGGCTCACTGTGACTCGTGCAAAATAGATTGTGATAAGTTAAAGTTCCATGTATAAAATAAATATATTCCATTGTTCGACTGCTCTAATCTCAGCGAAATGGGTAGTGACGCAAGCCATAATTTGAATTTGTCTTTATCTTTGAAATTGTTTAATGTTGACTTGTTTTCAACCTACCATGCAAATAGTTACTTTCCTATGAAGACTGCAGGGCCATTAGTCACCTCGATTATGATTCAGCTAATTCTAAAATGAAACACAATTTGTAATGCAGTGCACACTAGTCCAGACAAGTGCTTATTTTGAGCATAAAAACATATTTGTCTCATAACATTTGTTTCTTCATTTTTGAGCTTAAATCGATGTCACGCTGACCTGTGCTGGTTAGAGATGACTACGCATTATACAAAATATAATAGATGAAAAGACTGTTGCAGCAGGCAATTAATGACAGGAAAGCACTGAAAACAAATTATTCCTTGATGCATGCCTTCTGAAAATTGTGTAATGGAAGGCATAGTCAGTAGTAATATCCATAACAATGGGTATGACCCAGTTATTCAACCTGGTTTCTATCACATAGGATGAAAATGTAGGTGATTCTGCAGTACAAATCTATACAAGCTATGCATCCACTTCCTTTTTTAGAGGAAATTGAAAAAACACCCCTTGTTTCAATTTCATCTTACTGTGAAAAAAGTAATCCAAAGCACCTTTGTTTTTCTCCATCCTTTCTCAAGATTTAGACAGGTTTCAAGTCTGGATTTATACAACTAAAATGACAAAGTTCTGTGATTTCTGCTCATATTACTGACATAACAAACAGCTGCTTGCTGCTGAGGGTGATACAAAAAATCCTGCTGTATTAGCAGGTAAAAGTATTCTTCATCTCTTTATCAAGCCCAGTAGTAATCATCAAATTTTTTATTCCCAGTGGATTGTGTTTGTTGAGAGGTGCACTAAGGCCTTTTGTATAATGTTTCACCTAACAAGTACTTGCTAATTGCATATCACCTCATCCGATTTAACTAACATACACGGATCAACCCTTCCATACAAGTTCATCCAGGGCCACTTAAGAGATTGTACACAATGCCTACAAGACTTGACCTCCTCAGCCATGTCTCTAGACAAGCATTTCAGATGCTGAACTTCTTACTAGATGAGCATGACAGCTGCTCTTTACTTGAGCTGCTCTTTACTTTATAGCTGTCTCTTCTTGAGCAATTTGGTGTTGCACTAATAGGCATAACATTCTTGTCACCTTCCCTATACACAAAAGCTGTTGAGACAGTTCTGTCTGAGACCTAGTTTAAAAATAAGTAAAACTACAGGCAAGCAGCGTAGTTTAAACAACACATCATAGAAAATTCTTCAGTGCAGCAAAGCCCTTTTTCACTACTGAGCCAGTGTAATGCAGGCTTAATTATACCTGGATTCTCCACGCAGCACAGCATGAAGCCAACAAGAAGGAATGCTTAGGGGGACAGGAAAGGCTGTATAGCTGCGGTACTGATGAACAGTACCAAAACACCAACTTAATTTTTGATGTTAGGGCTTTTTGTAGGTCTTCTATCTAATGGTGTACATAAAACAATGCCATATTTGCTCCAAATATTAAGGCAAGGAGAGGATGTAGTGGCAAGGACACTTCTACGTAAAGGCAAGTGCTGCTGTCATTACAGCATTTGTCACAAACAAATGAGATGGAGAACAAAATATCCTGCCCAGAAATCAGAGTATCCTTACTTCCCCACTGTGAACAATGACAATTCAAAGCAGTACTTCTTCAGCACATATCTCATTTGGATATGAACTCCATTTGAAATCCGATATAGACCCAAAATTTCTGTTCAGTACTTCTCACAAAGAGAATTAACAGAAAATAAATCACTAAAACAACTGAACATTTGTGAAAGATAAAAAAATTAAGGAGACCGTTGCTTTCTGTGTACTCCTGATTTACACCAATAAATGTGGACAGTTATGTTTGTGGCTGGCATAAGCACTGGAGCTCATACCAACCATATTCATCCAGGACCTACACAATATTGATAGTCCTGCTTAGATGACAAGTACGATAAAAGATTCATTCAGACATGATTGAAATGTAAGGATATACACATATTTTAAGCATGCAATTAACTTCACTATGAACATGCTTAATGTGCACTAAGCATTGAAACAACTTTTTGAATCTCGCCTCAGGTCTTGGGTATCAGCTGTCAAAAGGAACATAGTCAGAGCATCATAATGATTCTCATGGCATCAACCCAAGGAAATAAACAAAAGATTATTTCAATGATTTTTAGCAGTACTCATATGTAATTCTGCACAAATTCAAGCTGCTTACCCATGTGCAAATATTTCCATACCAATTACAAGCCCCTTGAGCCAGTCAGTCCTCCCATCACCTTTTCATTTGTTTGCCATATCAGTTTTACTTTGCAGTGCTTCAGATCTATAGTTTTTCATATCTTGAGACACATTTATCAATTACAATTTGGTTTTCAGATAATTTCTGAGCTTTCTTCATTGATTCCAACCTTTTCTACTGAGAATCAGCTGCCACATCTCCCTATGTCTGCTGTTTTCCAGAAAATGCTTACCACAGGACCCGCCTGTTTCACACCAAAGCAATAAGCCTGCTCTCCACAAGATGTTAAACCCCCAAATGATTTTAAACAAGGAACTATTCTACGGTGAAAGTAATTTAATTTTTATGAAATTGCACTGTCTGAGTCTGCAGAAACAGCATACAGTTTTTACAATCTTTGGAATGTAACAAAAATTAGAGAAGGGTGCTGCTATCAGATACCAGGGAGGGCAACACCTCTTGGAAAAGGGAGGAAATATATTGAGGTATGTTAGTGTTTCCACAGAACTACATAAATAAAAAGGCATCTTATAAAAATGCAGCCTGATGGGCTGTATAAAAAACACACATGGTTATTATAAAATAAAAAAAAACAACAAAAACCCAAAGCGTTAGGCAAGGTATTTTAAATGAATGAAACCTTGATATAAGCAACAGATCATGGACAACATGTAGGAAATAAAAATCTACAGCATGCCCATTGGGAGCATGTGAAATATTTATGCAGGGTGACACCTGAATGATTCAAATTTCAGCTTCATGTTAGATATTTAGCAGTGTCATGTGGCAAGCCTGGCGTGCAATTTGTGCTGTGCTCTTTAGTCATCTCTCAGAGCCAAGGATGTTGGCAGAGGTCTGCTCCCTTCTCTGTGTGGGTTTTAACTCCTCAGCAGTGCTTGACAGTAACGTCTGCACAGCATAGAGCTCCTCTCCATCCCCTCCTGGCAACGCATCTTTAGAGCAACGCTCCCCTATCTCTCCTCCCCAGAATCACACTAGCATGAAATGCTTACTAGCAGAATATAAAATTCCAGTACTATGAATTAGTATGTTAGCTAAGACCAGCACAAAGCAGCTGTTAAGCTCTGTGGTGCTGTGTAGGTTTCTTAGTTTCACCCTCTTACTCCCAGAGGAGACCAACACTATTGACTGGCTTTTGGGTTTCACGTGGAATGACCTGGACTATCATAATGAAAAGGTGAATAATAAAGCCCTGCATCTCCCGATGAGTGTAATTCTGCCTAGCTTTAAGGTGGTTTAGGGCACACCAGTGAGCCGGGGTCCCTATGAGAATTGCACATGGCATCAGCTTCTCCAGGCACCTACCAAAAATATCACTTGTAAAATATAGGCACTCTGTTTCAGGAAAGAGCAAAGAGCTGAAGCTGGTATTTTGGATTACAGGTCTGGAATGTAGCATCTAAATTTTGCCTAAATCCTGCCTTAGGCAGGGACGTGTTCTCCTGATGTAGTCCTAAGAACTTGCAAAGACTAATCTGGAATCACAACTGCTATCTGATATTATCATATATGACATATGCTTACATATGTCACACATACTATTCACCTACGCTACTCCATTCTCATTCCTAATAGAAATATTACATATTTATAACTAATTTAGGGCAGTGAAAGGTCAGTATCTGATGCAGGCAATACACAGAACTGTCACTGAGGGTCATGCAAACAGAGTTTTCATGCAAACTTTCGTTGTTTGATGTACTCAGCAAAACACAGATGAGAGGAAGTCTGGAGTCACTCTTTCTAAAATATATATTATCTTCCCATTAGAGATAGTTGTAAACCTCACTTCCATTTCTGAAAGTCCCTGACCTCTGGAAAGCTTCATATTCTAAATTTAAAGCAACATCTGAATTTACAGCTGGCCTCTCCATTCATAATGAGCCAAGTAAAAACTGAATACACCCAAATGAGGGGGGAGTATCAAACTCTGGACTCACATCCGAGTTGTGCAGCAGAGGCCTCTTTCTAACGCCCATCATGTACACACAGCCGTAATGTCCAATTATCTTTAAAAATCACACTGATCTTTTTTCGCAGCAGATCCAGGTAATCCTGCACAAAACAGTTATTACTGATATTCAACGTAATCTGTCACGTGTATTAGCGGTTAACACAAATGAATCAGTCTAAGAACCTGGCGCACTTTACACGATTCACTGAAGGGCAGAGGTCAGATCTGCACACAGACAAGATCTACTGGAAGTGAATAAAACAGAAACCATTGTTCCTCTACGGATTTGTCATGTACTTTGCCAATTCTCTTTTTGCATAAAATTCTTCCCTAGGGAAAAAAACAAAGCTCAGTTGCTCCTCCCATTTCTATTTACAGCCTTCTTCTCCTAATGTCAACTACATCCATCTTCCAGAGGAACTTAATGTCTTTTGAATTGTCTATTTAATCACTTGCAGGTTTGTCCCCCTGTTTGGCTGTACTCTGCCCTTCATTTGTCAGCCTCAGTCTTTGCCACACAGAGCACCTCCCATCCTCCACTGCTGGAGCTTTTCCTTCCTCTTCTGTATATTGCGCTATATCAGGTCACTCAGGTTGTCCTGAGGTTGCGGTTTTTCCACTCAGTGTGACCCATTTTTTCTTGGGAGGCAGTATGTTTTTTAAGCACATACATCCAGTCATCTGCTACCTCTCTTTATCCATCCCTGGTTTCACACAGCAGCCTGACTCTCATCTGCTTTCTGTGGTGCCCTTAGAGCCTGCTCCCCATTCCACTGCCATATTGCTCTTCCAATAAAACTTTTTTTTTTTTCCTGATTTGTTACTTGGAGTAGAGAAAGATTTCAGATTAGAATAAGTTTCCTTGCCAGTAGCAGCAATTTATTTAGTTCACTGCTGTTGCTACACAGTGATTTACTTGATTATTTAGGAATCATTCTGCATTATACATTTCTGTATCAAAAAAACCCAAACTCTACCAAGTGCACTCAAACTTCATTCACTCATATGCAGTCGTATCATAAATAAATATCAACACATACAGCATTCTTCTCCTTTAAGCATATATGGAGATCTAAACAAATACTCTTATTCCTCCTCTGATTATATATCAATAGTTGCAGGATAGTATATAGATATTCAACTCAAACCTTGGTGGCTGGAACACCCTTGGCATTTCTTTCCAGCTGCTACAACAGTTTACCCACAATATCTCATTTTCCAGGTACTATAGAGAAAATCAACCAAACATTATCCACAATAAGCAATCTTCCTTTAATTTTCACTACCTGCTTTATCATCCTCAGGCCTAACACTTAGCTTTAGCATATTTCCACTTCAGGATAAAGCAGAATTTCTATCAAGAGCCAATTAGATATGTCAGTCATATTTTGAAAGAGGTACTACCGTATTCTGGAAATAATCCTTTCAAACCTCTGACCAGACACATGTTTTTGCAAACATAGGAATCTGTTCTCCTGGAGAATGTAACTCAGGTTTCACTAATCTGAGGACAGAGTGTGCCGGGACATGGTTTGAGATTTTAATTCAGTAAAGGCCGGGCATGTTTTGCAATGTTCTGCCTCTGTGTAAACAGATATTTGACACTGCCTTCTGATGACACACCACAGGGAAGATAATGAAGCTACTGAAAACATCAGCTACCATTGTAACAACAGTTCTTATTTCCTCAGATGATCTTTGAGGCTTTTGCGTATCTAGAGGATCAGAATCACCTTCAGCAATACTTATGGACCATTCAATTTCTATGCTAGGTCCCTCCAGAAGCATTTTTCACAGGAAGCTTTGATTGAATGCATTTCCATTTGCTTAAGCTATAATATCTACCTACTTTTTTAGAGTAATTGTGCCACTGCCAGCTAGAGGGAGAAGAAAAAACATCTGAAACACTCCCAGGGCCCACTCTGGCACTAAAAAACAACAAAAAAACCCAAAATAGACCAGTAGACTGTGCTTTGTAATTTGTGCCATAAGATAGCTTGTCAAGACGTATGCACATATATATATGCGCAAACACATAAACCACAGAAACAGAAGTAAAATTTGCGTAATGGGACATCCCCAGAATTTGGTCACAAATTCTTGCCTTTGGAAAATAAAAATATGTATTGGAAGTGCTTAATGCAGTTTTTCATCTTACACTGTACAAAGGTGAGATATACTCAGTTGTAGACCAGCATCTCTGTAACTTTCAGTCACTAGCTCGCCCATGAACCTGATGGTTCCATCATGACCTGAGAACACCAAAGCCTCAAATTCTTTAGCAAAACTTCTCGCTAACTGCAATCTTATGCCCCACCATCAGCTAACCTTTTTTACAGATCAGGTATTCAAAGAATTGATATCCTGTTCATACTTATAGATAGACTTCAAAAAATACTGAAAATCTAGCATGCTGAGCCCTAGGAGCCACGCTTATTAATTAAAATTTGAAAATTATCACTTGGTGCAGAAGTCTTCAGAGATTCCCATTTACTGTCAGAGGTGCCTCATTCTGACTACTTCACATACGTCTTTGGTTGACCACAGGATTCATAAGCATAAGTTTGTTGGCTGTTCTTGACATGATTAGAGCCTTGTACTCTAAATAGGTAATAGCGTTCCAGAAAAGTATTATTCCAAACCAAAATAATTGCTCATCCTGACCTTATTTTCTTGCTTTTCAAAACCATCTCTCTTTGAATAATTACAGTGGATATAATTCAGGAATCTTTTCCTATCAAAGTTTTGCTTTCTGATATGCAGCATCCCTGGTAACACCCAATTATTACAGAATCAATTGCAGCTTAACTATAGTTATAAGACGCAATTAGTCAAAGGACTACAGCAATTAGAGGGCCTCTGCCTTTGGTTTTTAAAAGGCAGATGAAGAACTCTGTTTATGTTTTGCTCTCACTCCTGTAAAAGCTAAACAAATATGCTGATTCAAAGTCAGATACAAATGATGACACTTTCACGGGCTTTATTCAGTGACTATAAATGAATCGTCAAACAGAAAAGCATAAGAATGATTTTAAAAGTGAAATAACATTTAGTTTTCTCCTACTCATTGATGGGAATGGTTTTGAGAGGTTAATCAATGATGTGAGGTGGACAGTGTTAACCTGTTAATAGAGAAAGAAAAAGGCAAGCTAATCAAAGCCCTATCAGTATAACTATCCACTTTAGCGGAAGAAGCCAGGAAGCCCTTCTTTTCACTAAAATGCATTAATCATCAGGCAGTGATCTCAGATGAGGTCACAATCAGCCTAACATAAAGTCTGCACGTAATATAATCCAGAATACAAAACTGCAAGGGCTGGATCTTGATTTCAGCCTCTAGAAACAAGTTCCAACCCAAGACAAGCAGTCTATATCCCAAGGTAATCGCTCACATATAAGCTCAGGTAGACAAGGGGAAGAAAATCTTCCCTTTCTTTTCTCTCTACAACAACTTCTCCTGGTTTCGCAACAGGACATAATCTGCCAATCAGGTGATATTTGAATAGCCAGTTACTCTTTCTATGTCACACCATCATTTTGTCGTCCTTAGAAAAACTAATCTTGAAAATACCTAGTAGTTTGCTTTGATCCACTAATATTGGAACCACTAATTTCTTCATTCCTTGATAGGAGGCCACACTTTGTAACTTGATTAAACACCCAAAGTAAAAATAGCATGAAAAGTATTCTTTGCAGTAGTGCAATAATTCCTCTGATGAACAAAAAGAACCATGAAAATTGCTTGGTTTCATTAATATGTAACAAAAGTGAGCAAACTAGAACATTTTAGATCATATTATGTAGCACAATTTGGAGTTGAATCTGATTTTGCTAATTTAAGGTGACCAGTGAAGGATACTTAATGCAAGGAGACAATCTGTTTTCTTGATCTCATTTGGAGTTACATATGACCACATAAATCATGTCAAAAGCAAGTGTGTTTAGCTGTCAATTTCCATTTTCTCATGAAGATTTATGTTGTGAGAAAAGCGAATAATTTGTTTCCACCAAAGCTGAACCTAACTCAAAACTTTTTCTACAGTCTTGTGTACCTCCTCTGAGTTTCCCTTACTGAATGTCTGGTTTTGACATAGCACTTCACCAGAAATGGAAAAATACACATACATGACAAAATACCCATCCAGATGGAGAAATAGTATTATGTTTTAAAAAAAAAAAAAGCCTGTAGGTTGCAGTATTAAAAATATAATTTTAGATGCTATAAATACATCCTTAAAAAGTTTTTATTTGAAGGTTAATGATTGTTAATGTCTTCAAATATAATTGATAACTCTATCTCACTAGAATGCTGTGATGCTTTGTCTTCAAGCTTGTGTATTCCATTTGATACAACTCTCTGGCCAAAAAACATTGAAAAGTTTTTAATATCCACATGCAAAGCTTTTGCCTCACTGATTTGTCATAAAAGATTCAATACAAAGCATCAATAATTAATGAGAGTTATCTGATCCACCAAAATACAGATCATTAACTTGATCAAAGCACATTTTTCTAGATATAAAATGTAGACTGTAGAAGTCTTGTGGAACGTACATCTCATGGATGATATTTGCCTTTACCAAGAGGCAGTATGTGCCATTTTGGTATAATCACCACTATAGAAGTGTGGAACTGAAATTCTGCATTGGTTTGATGATTATGGAACTAAGCTTTAGGGAGTGGGATGTTCAAGGTATAATCACCATTGTCAAATCACTTGCTTTCAACAACCCTTTTTCTCTCGTTCCTAAGGACACTACACAACAGGTTTTGGTTTTGGTGATGCTACTTTTTAATCAGGCAGCACTGTGTTATGCACACAAGCAGGATTCTTCCCATGATTACCCTATGCTGGACTAGGTGAATATATTGCTCGATGTAGAGCCATGACATGGTTAATCAAATAAAGACTGGAACAGATCCTGAAACAGCTATCAAAACAGCTGTTCTTTGGAAGGATCTGTAACAAGCTGAAAATTAATCTGTAGTACCATATCATTATGGGAAAAAAAAGAAATCAGTGTTGCTGAAATATAGATATTTTCTACTGGAAGCATAGCCTGTAAAGCAAGTGAAGAAAGCCTTCAGTCATCTCCATTTTGGTAAAAACTTAGCTAAAGTATTGAAACCCACGTGGGACACAGGAACTTATAAGACACATAGAATCATAGAATAGCGTGGGTTGGCAGGTACCTTAAAGACCATCTAGTTCCAACCCCCCTGCCATGGGGATTATAAAGTGAAGTATGGAAGATGCAAGTGAAGCAGTTAGAGGAGCTAAGCACTGAAACAGATCAAGGGGAGTGTTAAACCTTTATCCTCTAGGTTCATAGGAGAAGTTAGACTAATATTTGTGGACAGATATATCAATGGTATCTTGCAAAACATGCGAGGAAGAACACTTGAAGGTCCCTTTGATTAAATAGGGAAAGCAATGACAGAGGACTGACACTTTGCTCCATGAGTTTACCCTTTGTGGCACTTCCATATGGCAGCACTGAATTAAACAAAATTTTTGCATCTGAAGTCTAAATATGCTAAATTTGTTTTGCTTTGACTAAAATATGCTTTGGCTACTTCTATCCAAGATCATTCTAATGACATGATGACAACTAAGACTAAATGACAGAAGATTATGTAGTTTGATTATAACAAGAAAATCCAGCTAAAAGCCTTTTTCAAGAAAGAATTGATAAAAATTTTATTAAAATAGAATATGAATAGACAGGTGAGTCTTTTGCATTAGTAGAGGATATTGAAGTATAGACAGTTATAGGCTTATTCAAAGCCTGTAGCCATCATAAGATGACTTCCCATTTATTGCTAAGGCTAACAGATCATTGATCACATGTGCCCCTGAAGTCTTAAAGAATCCCTGTCAGTTCAGGAAGATTAGAGTTATTCCAAAGAATTAGCACTAAACTGAATTTAAGGTAATCACAAAGTCACATAGATAATCAGTGTTTGAGAATATTTCTCTGTTATGGGGAACTCTATTTTTCCACAGCAAGATGCTACAGCTTTGGGTCTCCAAACCAACCAGTCTGTTTGCATCTTTTGGAGCCTGCAGGAAAGGAGAAACTACACAGCCAGATGAGATAGTAAGGGAGAAATGTCCCCTCTTTAGAGCTCTGAAAAGAAAGACATAGATCATAATACTGATCCCTGAGAACACAAAATTGGCACCAGAAAGTCAATCTCATTTCTTTCAGAAAAATGAGCTAAGGCCATTTCCACCGTTATTAACAGTCTTGAAGGGTATAGTCAGATACAAGATATTGACATATCTCTTTCTTCCTAGTTTGTAGTTACTCATTCACTACTGAGGAGAAATATCCCTATGTGATTGGAAAAAGTGACAGCCTTTACAGCTACAAGGAATCCCACCTTCCCTCCCAACGACTAGATAAGTGACATGATCCAAAGGTTTTCCAAGGCAAAAAGTACAGCTGTATTCCCTATATGCACGGTAAAATGAGGAAAAATATAGATCCAAAGTTTCGTTCATTGGAGCAGGAAAACTTGAAACTTTATTTAGACTTGGAGTCACTAAGTATCCCCAGAGCAGTAAGCTAACATTTCTTCTTAAGTAGTTTTTGCACAAGCATGAGGGGATTGTTTCAACAGGCTCTATGGAATAAACAGTTACTCATCACAAAAAGAAAACAAAGCATGAACTTCTTCCTTCCTTCCTGATAACTCAGTAACATCTAATCAGTGAAAGCTAATCACCAGCAAAGAAGCTGTTAAGACCTGCACCACCACTGCGTTCAACACAGCTGTAAGCTTATGGCATCTTCCCAAAATCTAGATGTGGAAACGCAGAAGACTGGCATGATTCTGTAGTATTCTGCAAGCCTCTAACCAAATGCCCAAAATATAATGAAAGGCAAGTCCATCATCGCTCTGAACGCCTGCAGAGCAGCTGGGCAGGAAAACAGCGGGCTGACACATTCCCACTCCTGATGAAAAAGCAAAGAACTGACACAGCTCTCTTCAAGGACACAACTCTTCAAAGTTATCAGAGATTTCTTTCCAAGCTACGGTGAAACACTACTCTTCTAGGTGGTCAAAGCTGTGAAATGCAGCTTTCTTATGGTGAGGTAGGGAGGAAGGGTTGGGTTTTTTTTTATTTCTTATAAACACTTGTGTGAACATCAGGTTTTTAGCCCTTCTTCTTTCAGTCAACATCCATTCTTCTCATAATACTAACTCCAGAACAAACCTATTAGAATCCAACATTTGCTTTTCTTTCCCCCAACTCTTCCTCACATATTGCTTCTTCCAGAGAATCCACTATGTTGAATGTGACATTACATCCATTTCCATGGCAACAAATTGGGTGCCATAAAGAGTGTTTCAATTCAAGGACAAAGTGGTAGAAAACAGCTAGATCCTGAAAGAGAAAATTCTTAGACAAAGCCAAATATCAAAGATAATTGCAAAGGGAATATAGAGAACTACTTGTTAAGTTAATTTTCTTTTATATACATAGAAGTTTATTTCTCTTCACAAAGGACATTCTCACCTTGAAATCTTGAATACTCAGAATAATGTTTATGGGTAGAGATGATTTAATATGCTAATGTTTATCTCATTCTCCTTGATTACATGACATGCATCTTTTTTCTTATCAGCTGATAAGCTACTTTATATTAAAATATGAGGAGAAGATGCTATGCTTGATTATTTTCAGTGGCATCTGCATATTCTAGTAGGCTATGGGGTAACACGATTTATGAGAGCAGAATGACTTGCAGCCTGATAGATACCATAATCCCTTACAAATCAGGCTGGATCCAAAAGCCAGTTAAATTCTTACTGATTATTATTTGCTTGATTCCTTCTTCAAGTTCCAGAAGTCCCAGACAGATAGTATGTAGGACATGGTCAGAAGAAACATGACCCTTTATGCTCATCTCCTTTGTGAAACAAAGCATCTTAACCAGCCTTCACTTGATGCAGAACCATGTGTGGATGTGGAAATAAATAAATTGCAAAATAACAGGATTTTCTATCACTGAAAACAATCAAAACTCTTGGAAAAATGCAGTTAATAGCCAAGACAAAAAAAAAAATCAAACTAATATTTTGTCAATCTTAAATATTTAATGGAGATGTTTTTCATATATTCTTTCAAATATTTTGGTTTAACCATATAATTCCTTAGACAATTTCTAAAAGAAGAAAACACTAGGACAAAGGAAAAAGTTAAAAAGTTGATGTGCAGAAAGGGTAATGGGCTCCTTAGTGACACAGATGGGATAACAGTAGATAACTTAATTTGGTTGCAGTTGTCGCTCTGTGCCTGTATGATAGTCTCTGAACTAAGACGTTATTCGCTCCCAGAACAAATGATGTTAAATAGAAATGCAATGATCAACTGTGTTAATTTTTTCCCATAATACAGTGTTTATATCTTCTCTTGTACTGTAGCATATTTGGATTTATCAGTCAGTGTATAGAACTATAATGTAACTCTCAGCAAAAGCACAGACATATTATTCCTAACAATGCAAAATTAACCAGGGACCGCAAACTGAGTTCACTCATGCTCTAATCACAATTTAAAGACTTTTGTTAGGTTAATAACCGTCATAAAAAAAAGTCTAACTCACACTAGAAAAAAACACTGAGAAAGCAGTAATATTGAGACACAAACTGAGAAAAGTGATAAAAGGGATACATAAAGGCACGTATTAAAAAAATATCTTTTCCTGGGCTTAAGCACAAGAGAATACCTGCCTAAATTCTTTCTTAACCTGCCCTCCTAGAGAACCACAGGGCACATGGCTCTGTCCTGCCCTACTATATGCCTCCTTTGATGGTGCGTTTTACCTAAACCCTCACGTTGTTCTAGCTACAGGCTTTATATTTCCAAGTTCTCATTTCTATAAACATCATAGAGCAAAGAAAAAGTAAAGAAGAATTGAGTGAGTATTCAAGGTACAATTTGAACCTACTTTGAAGTTTTGAGGGAGTGAAATGGACTTCCTAAGGAAGCTCATTGAAAACTTGTTGTCTGGAAAACAACTGGCATTTCATAAGACTCCGTGTAGAACAGCCCCATTAAGAAACCCTCCAGCAAGATAAAACTTTTCTAGTCACAAAATGTCCCACTACTCATTGAGCAATAAAAGCAGAAATGACAACCACATGAAAATATATAACATGGAGTAACTTGAACTCTGTTTAGAAATTCATTGTTATGCTCTTCCTGAAGCATAAATAATATATTCATTTAAAATATTCTTTTTTGTGATCTACTATAGTTATTATAAAGTGGGATGGGAGGGATGATTTGTAAATATCTTAAGACATTTGCATATTAGGATTGCTATAATCTGCACCAGTATTTTGAAACTGTTCTAGTGGAAGTATAGTAAAACCAATAATACTTAATACTATGATGTCTATTGTCAATAATAACAATCTTACTTTTCAGAGTAATGTGACTCTTTCCTCATTTAAGTGGCACTTCCCATGGGCCATTTTACACTCTATTTTTAATTTAGCCAGGTGTTTTGACCTGTGCTTAATACAGAATGAGCAAATAATTATTTGGAGAATTTACACCAGTCAATATCCATCAGAGCAAAGCCATCCAAAGGACTGTGTGCTCCTTTTCTAAATAAAAGGCAAGAACCATTTTAGTCAAAAAAAAATGAAAAAGAAAAAAGTTTTTTATAACTTCTAAAATGCTTAAGCCAAATCACACAGGGAAGCTCACAGGAATGGGTTTGTTTTAGCAAATGGAACATATATATTCCGCATTTCATTTAGATCTCAGTGATACTTTTATGAATTCTTTAGTTGCTTTGATGATGTAGAGGACTCATTGGCATTCTCGTTAGTTTTAACACAAGATATGTACCTAAATCATGCATCTAAATCCCAAGATTGTTTTGTAATCTCAACCCATTTTTCCTCATGACATAACTTCACTCAATTATGTAAAGACGCAACATTATTTGATTATTTAATAATATCTTCTTAAATTTACGTTACTACAGAAGATCAAAGGAACTATAACAATACTACCTTATCTGCATATGACAGGGAAAACACAGAGTCAGGATGTTTTGTCAGATGGCAAAAAAAGCCTTGATGGAGTCCATTTAAAATTATTTAGGGAGGCCAGCAAGGTCACTGATCAAAACATCAGAAATGATTTCATTTTCAAAGTCATCATTAAGTAATTAAAAATCAGGCAAAATAAATACGTAAAACAGTGAGACTGTATTTGACAACTCATACCTTCCTTTTAATATTTAATGTTTCTAGGGGTAGATTAACAAGCATATCTAACTGAATTAGCAACATCACATTTTGAAACATGTATGTTTAATTTTCAGTGGATGGTCACTGTAAACAACACAGTAATTGAGTGAGTAAAATTGAAATACAGTCCATATACTCCCTACACACTCCTTTGGGCAAAATAGAATACAAAAACACTAGGGAAAAACCTGCTATCCATGTAATTTTGAAACATCAGAGTGAATTACAGATATGATTATGATTTTTTCAGCAAAAAAAATGTTGAGCATTTTGTTTTAATTACTATTAAAAATTAGTTGTGGGTAGAAATTGGCAAGCTTTTACACTACAAAGAGAGCGTTTTGTGTCTAAGCAACTCCAGGGAGGAATTCCTACTTGAAACATCTCAGGAAATTAGCACTACATTTCTTACAGTGAGGCATTAGAAGTAATCAAAAATTGGTCAGACGTGAAACAAGGGATGCTTTCCGTTCAGAACACCATGAACAAACCCTAACAGAGAAGTTTGAATGCTGATCCAACTTGCTTTTTAATCATTACGTTATGATCCACTTCAGATTCTTTTGTTAAAGACGTCCTCAACTTAAACCACTTAACTGGGAAGTGTCTCTCTGTGCAGCGTTTTCTCTGCTATTGCCATTTTTGCTCTGCAAAGCAGTTGGGACAGTTGCTGTAATGCAGTAATGTCTTCTCAAGGTGATCCAGACATTACTGTGGTAGATGATAATAACTGAATTGGAGAGATGTCAAAAGAGTAAACAAAGCATGTGAACCGACTGTCTTTTTAGAGAACAGAGGAAAGGAGAAAATCATCATGTGCCAAAACGCGTTGTACCTTTTAAAAACAGTTCCGGGCAGATGAAAGCTAAAGGATCTTCCCACATTTAGGCAACTGATAAAATACATGAAGCAAGATAAAGATAAAGGAGACAGAATCAAGGCAAGCTTTTAAAGTGCTTTTTCCATCTCTGTGATTAACCAGAGTGCCAAGAGTTTGTCAGGAATGGGTGCATCTGATCTGTGATAGCTTCTGTGTCTCTCAGTGGCACATGTAAGTGAAGCTTTCAGCTTCAGAAACTCTGCCGTAAGGCAACCCAAAAGTCATGCATCATATCAGAAAGGGAAGATCGAAGTGAAAGGGTAATCTCAGCCTGCTGCATGTGCGTGATTCAGCTGAGCCGTTAGCCAATGTTAGGTGCCAATTGGTTTAGTCAGAACAGGTTGGGCCTTAAAAGAGGATCTGGAAGAGAGAGAAAAAAGTCAGAAGCACCACTACAGTATAATAAGTCACCGCTCTCCTTTTTTGCATGGTGCCTTACAGAGCTTAATTCAAACCCAGTCAAAGAAATATTTTACTGACTTCTGAAGCCAGACTCAGAGTCTTATCAAATACCTGGCGAAGTCACACTTTTATTTCCAATCACTCAATTTGTGAACAGACTTATAAATGTTGCCTTTGGGTGGGCTGTTCAGCATCACTGCTTTTGAAGGAACTGTAATATATGGGACGGAAAGGCAGTACCTCTTCTGGAAAAATCATAGAGCAAATCAACTAAAATCTATTACATTAGTGATCCAAATGTTGAATGATCCAACCTGAGTATTTAATCTTAGGCATTTAAATACTAATCCAGACATGTAAACAGAGGTTCAGAATATAGAAGTCAGCTGATAGGTAGTTGCTGCACTAATTTTCATCATTAGGCTGGAAAAAGTCAAATCTTTATATTCTCTAATTCTTAACAAAAGAAGAATGAATAAGATTTCTTTTCAGGGTTTATCAGGTCCCAAGTGGAACCCACTACACCTTTGGCTTGTGATACTATGATCACTCCTCCAAAAACTGCTTCTTAGACTTCAGTGATGAAGTGCAAGGCTTGCTCCAATGTAAACATACCTGTCGTAGTAATTTGATTCCTAAACATTTTACAGTATGACAGAGTATCACCAGAAAATTGAAATGAAACCCCAAAAAAGGTACAACTATAGCTGTGGTACGTGCCAAGAGTCCAGGGATGCACTTGCTTGTTTTTTAAGCACTTATTCCTGAAAAACTTGAGTGACCCTAGCTAACACATCACAGGTACAAACTCTCTGATAAAAGAAGTTATTAGAGTGGTATTCACGTATTAATATTAGAAAAACTGAAGTTATTAGGGTTGTTGACAGAGTTCAAGGGCTGGCAGAGGAAAGGCAGTCAGTACTATTTTAATATTGCCTTTTCCTCTAGCTTGCAATAAAATTTTCCCCAAGTTAATTTTAGGATATGTTGTCCAAAGGTAAACACAAAGACTTTCCAAATCTTACCACAATCCAATAGACCATCTATGAGAACTCTAGAAGTTTTACTTTGGACAGCTTAGCATCTTTTGACTCCACCTTGCTATCGCTGCACAAGAACTTTGTGAAGTACTTACACTTCCATGGAATAGCAGGAATTTCACAATAGCCTGTTTGCATCCTTATCTCTCAGTCCAATCTGTGTTGGTGTCTTGATAGAGACAGAGGTTCTGGTCACTGCAAACAAGATTATCTTACTCATAGTAAATTACAGATATTCGCTATACCATGTACACCTTGTGACCAAATCAAAGAGAAGCCTGGGAGATAGAGAGGAAGCTACGGCTTAAGCACAAATTTACAGAAATGGTTGTTATGAAATACATCAGGAAATTCAAAGGCAAACCTGAACAACTTTTGGGCAACAGGTCAAAAATACACAAAAGGCAAAACCAGCTTCTTTTTTTATTTTGTGATATCCCTACTATCAAGTTACACCATACTCCTTTGTTTTTCAAAAGGATTCTTTGGGTCATTATGTTCACAGGTAGTTAAACACCCAGGAGAAATACAGTAACGTATGACAAAACACAAGCGAGGCATCAAAATATCAAACTTGTCTGAAATTAAGACAAGAACTTAAAAGAGTTTTAAGCACATGATATTTTGTACTCAAGGGTTGCACCCACACTAAGCTGAGAAAGAATTATAAGCAAAGCTGTAATCAGAACTGTGGTATTCCTCATTTTCATTTTGCCAGAAATGGAAATAACAGTGGACCAGAACTCTGGCACTTTGGGGTATGATTATAAAGCTCACTGGTTTTGATGGACTTCTGGATGAAGTCCAGGCAAAACTTTTGAGCAATCAACCTTTATGAAGGACATCATGAGACATAGCTAACACCTGGAAGATTCATTGTAGTCCCAATGAGTCACTGGCAGTAACATTTTCACAAATTTCACTTGAGGCTGAAAGGAGATATGGCTATTTTTAAATCAATGGACCCAGAAACAGTTCCAAGGTATTAAATAGGATATTCAAGGGCACAGACCTCTAACTCCACTATGGTAAGAGATTTTTGCATGCAACAGCCATCATGCACTGATTTCCACTGAAAAATCAACCCATCCCGTAGAACAGTATCTTCTAGTGAAGTCTCTGATCTGGAACAATCCACTAGGGAAGGTATGTAACCACATGAGTCAGATAAAATGTACCTGCCAACTTGAGTTTCCTTTTTCCAAGTAGGACTGAGCATAATCATTTAAACGGATCAATACAGAATTATTGTTTATTACTATGTTTTCCTCTTTGCACTTGATTTGATTTTATTTAAAAAGACTTTATGAGAAAATATTTTACAAAATCACTTGGAAAGTTTCTGCAGGAATGGAATACCTGAGACAGGTATATCTTCATGCACGTGAAGGCAATGTTTTGAAAGCCTCACCTTCCCAGGAAGTTCTAATTTCTCAGGAGAATCAGAACATTCTAACCCTATACTCAGTTTATAAACACTGTATAAATATAGTTACTGGAGAGACAGATAATTGGAATTTACAAAGGCAAACGTGGAGTCCCTGAAAAGTGCTCCTCCATATTTCAACCCAAAGAACCTTGCACTTCCAGCAAAAATAGCAACTAGCCGGGCACTTCCACTGAGTGACACAGACCTGCCTCGAGCTCTGCACACAAAAAAAAACTCTGGAGATGTTCCCAGTTGTGTGACTGGACTGAATTCCCACAGGACGGGAACGTAAATTACAAAATAGGTACATTCGCATGCACACTGCTTCTGGACAAATATAAAAATGAGGGAAAAGAGGTTTAAGCTGATGAGGAATCATATTTTCATGATTACCAAAAACTTCTGTAGAGAGAGTTCATTAAAGAAAGATCTCATTCAAGTGAGATCAGCAATTTTCAGAGCTGAACCAATAGTACTATGGCTTCTTCAATGATTTTACAGTAAGTGGCAGTGCCCTGGCGTAGTGAGAATTCAATTAATATCCTGGTCACCTGTCTCTTCATTAGGTACCAACCATTTGTGTAACACTGTGCTAGCCTGCTGCTTATTTCCATGGATGGTTTTGACTTTATCCAGGAAAACATACAAGCAGAAGACAAGAACAAAAAGATTTTGTCGTTACTTGTGTAATTAGAAATTATTTCAGAGGCTATTTGTAATCACAGTTCACTAAAGCCAGTTCTCTGCTCTTCCTTGGACACCTTCCACAGTAGGAACCCCTCCCACGGACATTCATGACCTCCACCTACCAAGAGGTGGTCAGCAGTGAGAACGCTCCCTGCACCTCTACAGCCCAATACTGAAACAAAGAAAAGAATTCTTGTGGGGCCAGGAATAAGGTAAATGCACCTTGGTGAGATATAGGTAATGTACACCCCTTTCATATGTCTAAAGAAACGGCAACAAGAAACATTTTGTCCAAATAAGAAGGGTGAACTTCCATATGAGGTCTGATCCTTATTCCCCTTGAGACTTCCCACCTCATACATCCAATAAACAGGAATTTTAACACACCTAAACTACACCTACATTCCCTTCGAGACTTCTCGGACCATTTGTAACCTAGAAAGTTCTGCCTGCAAAACAAATTTGTGAGCCCTACCTCCCCAGTGCAACTGTTCCACCTAAACAAGCTCCCTTTGCACAGGCAATAAGCGGCACGCGCAAAACCATGTTCTTGCCACAGTGTCTGGTTCCTCTCATGCGCTCTGGTTTTGCAGTTGCTGGGAAAGCCCTGCCTCGCCAATAAAGCTGCGTCAATGGCTCAGGGGGCCTCGGTGTGAGACTTGATACTCCCAGACAAACAAAATAATCTGTGGTCAGAGCAAGGACAGCAATATACTGTAGATTAGCTATAAGCACGTTAGATAGCGTCTTCAGCTTCTCCACAGATGTATATCTGTACAATATCAATAAAAACACTACCTCTTAATAACCTCAGTGTAAGAATCAACTCTATCCTCTTGCCCTACAGAACAAGTGACCTTAATAATGTCAGTATCTACCTCACAGTTGTCTTGTTTTTCTCTGAAAGTGCACAACTACCTGAATTTGTTATTTCTTGCTTTCATTTAATCTACAAGGTGTTTGTTTTCACATCTTTCACCTTAACAATATAAAGTCCAGAGCACTGTCAGCAAAAAGTGAGATGATTCATCCCGTAGGTAGGTAGGAAGAAAGGAAAAGAATTGGATTTTGAATCAACATTGAAACATGAAAATGAGCCATTTTTTCCAGTTTTATGAAAAGCTGTATAGCTTCTTGTGGTTTAACCCCCAACTAAACACCACAAGGCCAGTCCCTTACCACCACCTCCCCCTTGCAGGATGAAGGAGAGAATTGGAAGGGTAAAAGTGAGAAGACTCATGGCTTGAGATAAGAACAGCTTAATGATTTAAATGAAATAAAATAAAGTAAAATAAAGGTAATAATAATAAATTGTAATGAAAAGGAAAATGTTTAAAAAAAAAAAAGAAAAAAGAGAGAGCAATAAAACTCTAGAAAAACAATTGATGCAAATTACAAACAATTGCTCACCATCTGCTGACCAATGCCTCCTCTGTCCCCTAGCAGTGATCATTGCCCACCAGGCAACTCTTCCCAGTTTATATACTGAGTATGTTATCATATGATATGGAACATGCCTTTGGCCAGTTCAGGTCAGCTGTCCTGGCTGTGCCACATCCCAGCTTCTTGTGCACTTCCCTTCTTGCTGGGAGGGCATGGGAAGCTGAAAAGTCCTTCACTTAGTGTAAGGACTACTTAGGAAAAACTAAAACATCAGTGTATTAACAATGTTATACTAAGTCTGAAATACAGCACTACACCAGCTACTAAGAAAAAAAACTAACTGTATCCCAGCCCAAACCAGGACATTTCTGCATACCCGTAGCTGTATACCTTCACCTACAACATAACACAGCATTCCTCAAAATGTTCTGTGTTTTTGGTATCTTTACTGTGTTTGAGAAAGTAAAGATACCTCCTCAAAATGGAATTTAATAACATGTATCCATCCACAAAAACCTCACTTTGCTCCTCGTACCTTGTCTGCCATGTGTATTCTCAGCAAGCGAGTCTAAATGAACTGATTAAGCACATATTGAAGGACAAGTTTAGAAGAACACTTTAAAAAAAAAGAAATCATGCATCCCAGCCAGAAGGGAATGTAAACATTTCCAAGTGCTGGAGCCAGCAAAGCTGCTGAAATATGAGATAACATTCAACAGACGTTTCCTACATCAGGATCTCATTCTGAATGTGACTTTCATTATTGCTTGTTTTTCATAAACGAGATGGGCACAACATCAGTGGAGTGGCAGTGTCACAAAGAGAAAGTAGGTCTTGGCTCAAATGCTAGAGTGGATGTCAGAAGCAGAGGAAAATCTAAAATTATCCAAGGAGGGTTACAGGTGATGACAGGGACTGTGCAATATGAAGCAGGACAAAATAGTTTTAAATTCAATCTTATGCAGGAAGAACAAAAGGTAAAAGCCCCAAAGCAGCAGCTCCTCCATTGCATTCTTTTAAAAGCAAGTAGACTTGAAATTCTTGACTGTGGTGTAAATATGTGCAGGATCTGCACACTGAAGTGTAACCTGACCCACCTGAACAGATTGCTATAGATACAGGCAAATCATATTATGGATATCTTAGGTCCAACTCTCTGCCAGGAGAACAATTAAGAGTAATTCAAGAGAAAAACCACCTAGAGTTTATGTAAGAGACTATTACTAAGCAATAGTGCTGTCTTTGTGTGTTTCTTCTACTTCTGCCCTAACAGCTATGTTAGAACCTCTCGAGCAAGGTTGCACTGGGCACTTTGGTAGCACCTTAGAGTCATGAAATCATCTTAGAACCCTCCATTCTGAAGGGAAAGTAATAGGTTTACAATTTCTATGCATTCAGAGAGATATGTGGGACTACCCTACTGTATCTGAATTCCTTTGCAGCTGGAGCTACAGGTGAAACATAAAAAATTCCTGTCTTTTCACATTACCGGCAAAACAAAAATGAGGCTGTTTTTATGCCTATTTCTTTTTAAACTCTAAGCACAATTGTACAGTATGGCACTGTATTATCTATACTAACCATTGTGTAAAATGTATTCATTTTAATCCTATGTTTTCTCAGCCTTACTCCACTCTCCTTTCTTTGAATCTTATAACATATTCAGGATACTTACTTTCTCTTTTTATATCTTAGCAAAGCAGTTTGCACAAGAAAACCTTGTTTATTATTTGGCTCTGAAGTTCCAGTATAATAAAAAAATACAAAACAAAAATAACAAAACACAATAATAATAGTAGTGAAAATAATAACAGAAAAGAAGGCATGTAAGAAATACAAAGCATCCATCCTTGACTACACAAATACAAAATTAATGCGCAAATACATTCATAAATCAAAGCACTGAGTTCTGATTGCTGTTATTTCTGGAGCTATATTACGCATTGTTTGCTGTGTTATACTGAATTATGTTGCAGTCTTGTGTGAATTACCTGACAGCTATGTAAAAACGTTCATTTATCTCGCAGGTTTCATGAGTTTTAGCACAAGTAATCATTTGTACCAGAACTGTGGTATTTGTTACAGCGTAGATCTTTTTCTAACTTTAAAAAAAATGATAATTTGAACAGAAATACAAGAAAATGTAACATAGTTACAACATGTTTAGTAAATAGTGAATAGAAGAAAGGAACAGGTTGTCAATATGTCCTTGGCTGAAATAATTTGACAAAACTTTAGGAATAACAAATAAAACTCAGATAAAACAGAAATTCAGTGTGACTGACTTCCAGAGCCTAAAGGGGCAAAATCTATGAAGGTAAATTTTCAGACCCATAATTTTCTTGGGTCTGCCAGATCTCTGACAGCTTTACCAGCTGAAGCTTTGCTTCATGAATAAGATCCAAACCCACCTTTTCTACCTCAAGCTTACCATTATTTTCATAAACTTAAATTGCAGCTTGTGTTACATATGGAAGTCTCCTAGAAGTGGAAATTGTAAAGCCATCAAGCACAGTGCCCTTTACCAACATGATGTTATTTCAGAAACACCTGCGCTAAACACTTGACCTACTGTGAAAATGCACAGGACTCAGCAGCCTTTAAAATTTTTCATTTGTTACCCGCAGCGAGAAAGGGAGGAGGTGAAGTGGCTGCATACTAGAATGTGGGGGAAAAAAGAACACTCAGAGAGAACGGATTTTAACTCTGAGAAAGACCTTTTGATAATCTGCCAGAAAGGCACCGTGGGGCTTCTTCACCTGTTGATCAATATATCCCGTTTCCACATTGATATTTTATTGCTTCCTAATGGGACTGGGAGGAATTTCTAAATATAACTCAGGTATAGCATACTGTGAAGAACCGGGACCCACAGTTCCCATTACTTTAACACAGAAAATCAAGATGAACGCTAAGATTTGCTCATTTAACAAAATCTGAGCCCACCCCACACCATACAGGGAGAGAGAGCATAGGAGTGGAAAGCCAAAAGTTGGGTCGTTAACATGAAGCACGCTACAATGCTGTGGAGCGCATGAAGTTAAACCAGTAAAGGATCAAGTGTTACCAGCAGAAATAACTTGGCTCTACAGTACTGTACACTGTAGTGTGCTGTAAATTGAGAGGAAAGTGTTGCTTGAGAAAGAGAGACCAAAGAATCTCAGTTAACTGCTGGCACACTGGGCTATAAAGTGACCCACACAGTCTCAGCAAGAGCACATGGAAATAAACGAACGATGAATTTTCATGAGAGAAAAGTTAAAAGCCCCTTCAGTGTTAAGAAGGAAAAAGAATAGGAAGGGGAAGGGGGAAAATTGAAGAAAAACTGAATAGGGTCATGAGATAGCTCTCTTATTTGTAACATTTAGGACAGAAAATGTATCACGTGGAAGAAGAATAACACCAAACATACGTATCAGATTCTCAAGAAATGCTTGAGTTCTGCATGGAAATGTATTTACATAAACGTTCAAGCTGTAAATATTGATAAGAACTCATGTGAATGCACTCATGTGGAATCTCCATGGTAGAAAAAGATGTACAACTTATGCTCCTGTCCAGGTGAAGTTACAACTCCCTTATCAGGGACTAGAAATAGTCCCACATCTGACTAATGGAATCAGTCCTGGAGAGAGACCAGGAGCTTAGAAAGAGACAAGATTCATAAGAGCCTGTTAGAAAGAAAACTAACATACCAAAGTCAGAAAGAGAAGTATAACATGACAAGTTTTGACAAAAAGGTGGATACCCTCCACTATCTGTATTACAGGGAATGTGTTTGGTATTTCCAGCAGGAATACTCCTGCATGTGTTTATAGACATAAGTATTCCTGGCACTTTCTCTTTCTACCAATTATCAGGCAGCTATGTATGATCTCTGACTGTAAAAGAGCTTAATTTTGAATCTTTGACCCACAGAAGTCACTCAAGCTGCTTATCCTGCTACAATGTGCATTGCCCTGCACTGAGCAAAAGATTTCATGTGGATCAGCGAAGAGGAAGAAACAAGATCAAAAGGATGAGGCCAATTAAGAGATGTGGCTGATATACTAGAGAATAAGAAAATATTTTCTTTGTAAGTCTTAAATCAGACAAAGTGCAACTAAGGAAGCTAGAAAGAACAATGCTACAGAATATGACCGCAAGCTGGCTAATCTAAGAAGTGCACATTCTAAGGCTGAAAAAGAAAGAACACGTTTCATAAGCTGTGTGGAAGTTAGGGAAGAATAATTTTGTCAGGCCACTAATGGAGAAGGGGTTAAAAAAATGACAGAGGAACCAAATTATAATCAGTTGTAAACAACTGTTTTGTTATATTCTCCCAGCTGCCATCAGTAAACATTTTGCCCTTAAGCCGGAAAAAGTATGTTGGGTGGAAGACAGTGGAATGTTGGGCAATGACAGGCAAGAGAAGAATCGTGGGATAAGATTGATGAGTCCAGTTTTATTTAACAGTGTAAACTCAATCTAAGCAGGGAACACAGTTCTCCAGGATGAAAAAAGTACAACCTCAAAACACAAAAAAAAGGAAGCCTTCATAGCGTGTAACCGTTCTTCCAGAAATTTTTAAAGATAGTTTGTCACTTTTTATAAATGCCATAAAAATTCAGTCTTGTCTACAAGATCTTAGAATTTATTGCCAAAGCTGTCATAGAAACAGCACTAGCAGTTTGATCCAAAGGTCACCAAAGTCAGCATGAAGAGCACCACTTTTTTAATGGGGCTTTGGATGAAACAAAAATATGCCCTTTACATATTTTAGTATAGAATAAAAGAAGTTCAACAGAGAATGATAAAAGAGAAGGGAAAATAAGGAATGATCAGCCCTAAAATTGAAATCACTGTGTACTTCCTCTTTACTATTACAACCGCTATTTTCAGAAGAAAAGTAAAAGCAGACTCCCTTTCAGCACAGCCTATTTAAGTATAGCAAACATTACAGCTCTCTCAACAGTCTCATGTCCTTTATTAAATCGCCCTGCTTTGAGCTACCCTTTTCTGTACTTCTCTTGGGATGGCCTAGAGCATATAATTGGATCCATCTCATTTGGAGAAAAGAGCCTGTTAACCAGCAGTTGCAACAGCAGATGCTTGTTTCCTTAAGAAAATACAGCAAGTTTCCATCAGTCATTTAAAACTATAAACAAAGCAGGCTGTGTTAGCTTTCTGCAGCTTCGCTGTGCATGTGGTCATACATTTTTTCCCTTTCTAAAACCGGTACTGAGGTTTTCAAAACATAATTCTTTGCCCTTAAATAATGGTGTAACAGACAATCACTAAAGCCTTCTCTGGCAGTTGTTAGTGCTTCCTTAGCAATATGTCACTGAAGTAATTGTATTAAATCAGATTAGCACCATGCCTCGTCTGAATGAGAGCTCTTGATGATGGACTGATGAAGATGGGACCATCCAAAAAGAAGAGATATGTTCAAAATGCAATCTGTGTTTTTTTGGCTATGCAAACAGCAAAAGGACTTCCAAAGGCAGAAGATATTAAACAGGACATATCACATGCTGCTTTTTACAATGATAAACATCTGAGAAAACTAGAGCAAAATCCTCCTGAAAGACTGCTGCCCTCTGCAAAAGTAAAACTTTCTTTCCTTGCACGGCAGGCAGATCCTCGTGTAACTGAGCACTCTCATTTGGGCAAGTTAAACTAGGATAATAATTAATTTCATGGCAAAATCGCTGGTAGAGGCTACTCATCTGCCTAAGAACTTCAAGATGATCACCGTAGTTCTGCTAATTATCAGCTTTTTTTTTTTATATATTTCCTCCAAGCTTCTCTGTCTCCATTAACCCACAGGGCTTCTTTATACCCTAGATAATTATAATTAGGGATTAAACATGTTTATAGGATGGATGGTACGTTACTTAAAATAGGTAATCTCCTTCCAAGAGCATCTCTTCCCTCAGCATAATGGATACCACAGCACTCCAGAGTCCAGGACCAACATCTAAGTGCTCAGACACGTCTTATCTGTGCAACAGGTTGTGACTTATGCATTTGCTAACCAGATAGTTATCACAGGCTGAAAGGCATCCACATGAATGCCTACAAATCTCTGAAGCTAGGAAGCTGTCAGAATTAAAATAGAAGTAACAGCTAACATGGCCAAACTCTTAAACAACAAGAGATTTTCTTGCTGTATTTAGGGAAAATAAATGAAAGCATATAAACAATCTCAAAACATAAAGCAGTGGATTTATTTTTGGAAACTAATTTTCCTAATTCCTTATGTTGAGGACTCAATTTCACCATGCAGCATTAAGGGATTCAGATTTCATAGGGAGATCTTTTCCCCTTGCACACCGGAATGACACTGGCTACTTTACCTTTTGGCCTTTAGGCACACAGGGAAAACAACTGGGGTTTGGGCAACAGAGATTTTTATTTTCTTTAAAGAACTTGTTCCTCTGATAGTATGCAAAGCCAGTGCAAGACCGCGGGCAACATAAGCGGTCGCCAAGGGATAGCAGAAAATCAAACCAAGAGCAGCTTTAGTGTCTAAGCTGCAAAATTCAACAAACATGGCAAAATGGGTGCATTAGCCTTATAATTTCATACAGCATGGGGGTTTTTTTAGGGGATTTGGACATGTTTTATCAAAATACTGTAGATCAAGAAGGCTTTGGATTTTGTTTTTTACTGGTTGAATTTAGGTGAAAGCAGTACTACTTTTTCCCAGGAAAACGTAGCATAACCAGTGAAGAGATCAAATTTTAGCCTTCTAACTCATTCTTCTATACACACACCCTGTAAAAACACAGCAGATTTCAGAAATGCAGGAGATAAGCAGAACTTCTAGAACTGATTTCATCTTTTTTATTTCATATAAATACATGGTAGAGTGTCACATTTCTAAACAAATCTAAACAAAGTGAAAAGAACAAGAAGCCTATGAGTCACTAACAGGAGTTAAATCAAACTCTTCATCTCAGCTTCCCCTTCTTGTTAGTTTAGTAGTGTGTAAAATCTCCAATGAATAACAGAAAGTTAAAATAAAATGTTTGTATCATATGACATGGAAGAACATATAAATCTGGAACTCTGCTGGCAAACAAGGGGCTGCTGCTGTCCTCAGCCATCAAGAACCTGCAGCAACGAGCAATCTCTGTGAGCTCAGAGCAAAGGCAAGTGATGCACCAGCTTCCCAGTACATCGTACTCACATATGCCTGCACTCTGACAGGGGTTCAGTAATCTGTCTCTGCATTTGCAAATACACATGCAGACAAACCTCCTCCCAGGCATGCAAACATTCTTATATATGAGTGTCTTTTAGCAATCTGGAGTACATAGTTATAGCAATGACTATTCAAGTAGCTTTGTCAAAATCTGATTTTTACCAAAACTAGTAATTTTTGCTTTGATGAAGGCAATTGTTTTAACCTTCATCATTCCCTCTAATCAGTAGTGAGATACAGGAGTGCAGATCAGTAAACAAACAACAGCTCACTCACTAACATGTAGACTAACTGCTATGGGTGGTGACGTACATAGTGGCTGAAGAGTCCCTATGGAGCTAAGGGATACTTTGCAGACTGGAATTTCTTAGAAATCCACATCTTGCCACCCAGGCAGCAGGATCCAAGCAGGGTCCTTACCTATCTGTCTCAGAGATCTCAGCAGGATCTTTAAGTTGGGAGGATCACGGTGGCACTGTGAGTCCAAGAGCAGACTCCTCTGTAGAGGTGTCCAAGGAGGAGAGGAGCTGGCTCTGTCTTGGCAGGTCTCCCAGCCCTTGCCCAAGCATCATGTTTCCCTATTGTACAGCAGGGCTCAAATGCTGCATGAGTGCATGGTTGTGGAGCACAGCGCATAGATTCAGATTCCTACAGGGATGGGCCAGGACTGTGAGAAAGAGCACAGAGCAAAACCAAGTCATGCTCATATCCTTTCTCCACACAGGTCTGTCCGGGATGATTCAAATAAGCTACGCTTTGTTTAGGCAATAGGAGCAGTGATGCCTCTGACCAGTATTCGCCAGTTCCCAGCAACTGTTTGATGAAAGAACGAATTCAGCAAATACAGAAGTCAGTTTGGTGCTGAACAGTCTGCAAAATATCTTTGGACAGACATTAAGAATTCTGCTGTGGGAGAGAATCAGCATACACAAAATTCAGCTCCAGCCCTTCCTCTCAATAAGCCTGTTTATCTTACAGAGTCTGCGACTCAATCTATTTCTGTCCATCTGCCAAAAAAAACAAGAGGCCCAAAAGCACAAGATAAATCATAATATATCGATTGACTATTCCCCAGATACCCTAATTTATGCCTTTATTTTGCTCCAGTAAGGAAATAATGAGACTAAGAAACATAACCTCATTAATAAATACTCGCTTGCCAAAAGGAAGGTGTTCTGTTTCTTACAGCAATCTGGAGTTAGCAAAATAAAACTAGCGACATGAAATGAAGACAGGTTTTTTTATGACATATTTCTTCCTATTTATTGCAGAATACATAACTCTGTCCAGAAGAGAAACAAAAAGCCAGCTACATGAAACCTCATGAAACAACTTTAATTTGACTGGCAAAACATGAAAAGCTTTTCAATGCAATGAGTCCCCAAAAGTCCAAGTGTGCTCTGTGTCAGCAGTACACAGGTCCCAGAGTGAGAGACAGATACCAAAACTAAAGAAGTGCTGAAAGAGGGAAAAAGAAGGGTGGAAAGGCAGGGTGTCTGGCTAGTCAAAAACGAGACAACACATACATATCTGATCTTTCATTGCAAGATAAATTTAGTAGGTCTTTTGACCTCTTAAATATCCTGCAGAAAAAATAGCTACACTACAGATCATCTCCTGCATCTGGAATTTTAAGTAAATAACAATATGCATTTACTAACACATATTAAAAGTGGGCAGTGATGTTTCTAGGTATTCACTTCTACTTCTACACTGAACTACTACAGGAACGGAAATGTGATCTCTGTAATTTTTACATGAAAACAATAGATATTTGGCAAGAAAAGACATCTTAATAAGATACAAACAACCAGTCTGTAAGAAGCATTAAGTGCATCAGTGAAGTTCTTTTACTAACTTAACATCATAAACTTGATGTTCATATGCAACAAATGTTTTCTTTCAACAATAGGCAGTTTGAAAAATTAAAGATGTCATTGTTTCTTTTAGATGTAGCTGCTGAACTAGGAATGCTCTTCCTGGTGAAGGAAAACAATCCTAACTAATCTGAGTGTTTTTGAGAAACATGATATCAAACCCTACTATGCTGAAATGAGACCTTCCTCAACTGACAAGTTTTGATTGGGATCCAGATTCCTGCACTCTTTTTTATAACAGTCATTTACTTCAGGAAAAAAATCTCATTAAATCCTAAAGCGAGTCAGTCTTTGGATAAAATACTTAAAACAATCATATCTTCTGCAACTGAGTACCTCCTTTTGAAGCCAAAGGTCTTTTTAAAAAAAAAAGATTTAAAAAAAAAGATGTTTGTTTACCTTTTCTTAATGCTCATCCTGAAATGTTGTTTTGTCAAGAAATAATAATAGTATAGCTATAAAGAACAGCTCATTTTTCTCTTTCACCAGTAACCTGCTTCATAGAGCTATGAGAGAAAATGGTTTCTGGCTCTGGCTTTCAGTACGCTCAACCTGAAAACTGCTGCCAATGATACACTAAGGTAGATCCAAGTCTGACACAGTACAGCTCTCCCCAGAGAAACCGGAACACTGAGCACAACCTGCATGCTCCTCAGCTGTGGAGTTTTATCAGGATATGAACACACACCTTAGAATAATAGAATGGTTTGGGCTGGAAGCAGCTTTCAAAGACCTAATCCAACCCCTCAGTCAAGCGCAAGGGCATCTTTCACTAGATGAGGTTACTCAACGTCAATTTGACTTCGAACCTGACTTGAATATTCAAAGCATTCACAGCTTCTCTAGGAAACCCATCTCACCACTCCCATAGCAAAAAATACCTTCCTTATATCTAGTCTAAATATATCTGCCAAGTTTAAAAACATTGCCCCATGCCTAATTATTATAAGCCCAAGTAGGAGGCCTTTCTCCACCTTGCTTATAAGCCCTTATATATATAATTTAACAGTCTCAATAAGATCTCCACAAAGCTTTTTCTTCTCTAGACACTATGCATCCTTCAGAAACTATCATTTTATGACATTACTTTAAGGTGAGTGATTAATCATGACGCTTTCATCTGAAATGCTTTTACAGGTTTTGGTGATTATACTAGATTTACAATGAAGCAAGTACTCTGAATAAATGGTATTGATGTGATGCAAGGCAACATACAGTGGTGCAGCTACAGATCCTGGTAGTAATTCAGTGAAACTCCAAGAAGGGAAGTAGAATCCATTTTCTAACAAATCTTTTGGTCTAAATTCGTTGTAAGGGACATCTTTCTCATGGTAAGAATTACCTTGAAATATAGCTGTGGGCTTTTTTAATCAAATCATGACAATTTTGGAACTCAGCACAAGGGGTTTCCTTAATGTAGTGCTCAACAATTACATCTTAATTTTTCCTTGGAAAGACAGTGACCCGAAAACATGCAAAATAAGAATACGTTGAATGCAAACATTAAAATATTACCAATATAAAATGCTGACCTGTAAACCATTTCAGGGATCACAAGTATCCCAGGCCTCTCAAGCATAAGCACCTCTGGGAAATTTAAGTAGGGAAGTTCTACTGTTACACATCTACAGTTTGGGAGGAGAAGATGCAATAGCATTACTTGAAATAAATGGCTATTCAAATTCACCGATAATTGGCAGGTCATATTCTTTAGAGTCATATCCATAGAAATCTCCCACTGTATGTTGCTTTGTCATTGCAGGCTCCAATGACAGTTAATATGGCTGGAACTGGTGGATGTCATTTCATCTCAGTGATGAGTCAGAAGAATACAACCCACATCACCATAAGAAAAGTCTCTGTCTTGTTTTAGTGGCTGGTGAAATATTAGTTGTATTAAAGTTGGCAGGTTAAGGCTGGAGGCTTAAACTTTACAGAAGTACCTGCATATTTTTCAATTACCTAAGCATTAGCAGGAGACCACAAAGGACTCAGATAACCCCGAGGCATTCTAATGTCTTTGGATGTGCTGCTTTGTATCTAATAGACCCAAAGTGACTTTGTCAGAGGTGCATAAAATGGTTCCCTCCAGGTATGTGGGTCCAGCTCTGGCCATCTGCAAATGCTGGGGTGTTGCAGTGCTGAGTGCTCCTGAGTCAAAGTGCCTTTGTGGGTTTATATCTTGCAGCAGAAGCTCAGGTTTGACGCAATTCCTATTTAAACAGGAATGTAAATACTGGCAACAACCGGCTTTGCATCAGGGCTTTAGAGGGAAACCTCCGTCCAAATCCCTTGTAATGGCCTACATTGAAACAGTTTTCAGAGGAGCATTTCCATTAATTCAGACAGTTATCAGCTAGATCCTTCTCTTCAACTCTTTTTTCCATTAGCTGTTTTATTGCCATTTTTCTTATCTTACTAAACATAAGCGAAAACTCCTGTAAAGTATTTCTTGGATGATGCTAAGCTAGTAAACTTGAATGAAATTACTCTGGGTAATGGCAGATAGAGGAATTATTTTTATTTTTTTGTTAATACTAATTACATTTGTCCTTAATAAACATGAAATGGAGAACAGGAAAATGCACATAGTGTCCTTTTGTGTTTTAATAAGTAAAAAATCAGAAAACACAAACAAATTTAATTTGTTGGGTAAGAAAGTACAAGAACAAATAGGCAAAACTAATTATCCATTTCCAGAAAGATTTTATTTTCCTCAACAAAATGCACGGCAGTAGATACTGTTTTGGGACTAGCTATTCCATTACACTCCAGTGCTGATCCTATCATCTAGCATTGCACAGAACACTGAACAGAACCCACACTGGGATTTCAAATGGCATAACCACTCGTGTAGGCTGTCCCTTTACTGTCGCTGAGCTTAGAAGCAGCTCTGCACCTAAGGCAAAGAGAAGTCAGGAAAGCACTGACATAAAGGACTGAGACCCAGATATGTAGTTTTAAATAAAAAGATTGCTTTGAAAAATTTACATTTATGGCTCTCGATTTCCTGGCCCAAGGCAATTATCGCTCTGATTACAGTTAAAATAGCAGAAAAGCTAGGAAAGCAAGGTCACATACAGCTTTTCGGACTTGTTTCCTTGCACTTACCATCCTAACCCTGAGACTTGTGTTGAGAACATTTCATGATTCACCTCTAATGTGGGTCATGTAACTGCCTGCAACGTTTGAACTAAAGATGCCAGTTGTGTTTGGAGGGGTTGAAGAAGGTGTCATGTGAAGCACCTCCTTTATTGTTATGAACTAGAAAAGCAGCTAAGAGGCAATGTATGGACCTATCCCTTCCCTCTCATCCATTTTGGTGGATCCTGGTGCATGATAAAACGAAATGTTAAATGAGAGTGCAGACATAGGTGCAGATACTTCCTGCAGAGGGCCATCAGTTGTTAGCAGCCCGTGACCAGACTCCAGGGACTGCCACAGGATTTCCAGCTCATACTGTGGGGACACAAATAGGCTCCCTACTAAGAAGTCTATAATTTAATAGCATTTTTAACAGTATCTTACTCACCGTTTATTAACGTAATTTTTCCCACTGAAGACGTGAGATTTCAACTGATGGTCTGGTAAACTACAGAGAATTTTCTTCCTAACTGCTCCTCTTCTCTATTACAAATGTAACAAGAGGCTCAACAACACAGTCTCAACACAACCTAAAAACAGTACCTCAGGATCTTTAAGAGAGTTATTCAAGTTCTTAGATCAGTTTAAGCAGATCGAGTTAGTCCAGGAAGATGAGGTTAGCAATACTCCAGCCAAATACATTTGCTTTGGACCAAGACCCCGAATATATCAACATGTGGTATCTGCAAGTGTGCAGCATAGGCTCTAGATCTTCATAAACCTGTGCATGTATCATGTATATCTGTGCATATATGATCATATAGGCTCTGCAATAGGTAGCAAATTGATAAGAAGAACCTTAATACAGTAAAAGAATTAATTTTTGTGATCATTCTTTCAGAGAGATACTATCTATTGTCACAATCATACAATAGGTGTTGCTTTAGAAGTTCTCACTATATCTGAAGAAGAGCATTAAAACTAAATTGATTAAAACTCATATCTAAAATGAACCTATTTTCATTCACAATTCAAACCAACTGCAAATTTAGCAAAGTGGTTGAAATTAGACATTGCTCCAACTGAAATGGATCTTAGACGGCAGCAAGCTTCCCAGGGGCTTAAGTTAGAGTGCTTGTGAGTATGGACAGCTGCTGAAATGTAAGCATCTAAGAAACACTGTTGCCCAAATATAAGTTCCTAATACACTCTTGTAGCTTGTGGAACAAAGATAAGTTGGAGCACCTTGTCAGATTAAGATTCATAATTCCATATAACTGGTACTTATCTGGATGTTTCCCTTATTTCCAAATATATTAAGCCAACTCCAACTTTAGCTCTTCATTTTCTAGCTTTTATAAGTGTCATTCATATTCTTATTTTCATTTCTGAGTAGCAGCATTTCTGGCTTAGTGGTTACTTTTTTGTTTAAAGCAAATCAAACCCATTTGAAAGCCAGAGATTTATGAATCTTGGAAAGAACTGCTGGAATATGAGATATGAGCTTCCTGCCAAAGAAAAAGAACCCGTCAACAAATTAGTGTACTCTAGCATACTATGCAAATTTTTCTTGTCTGAACTGACATGCAAGAGTAAATTCCTGTCTTTAGCCTTTACAACATCCTCTGAATAGTCAATGTGAAAGTAAGTGTTGTTCAGGAAGTATGACAACACATAAAGGTGTTTAGTTCTATCTACAAACTCAAATAATGTATTGATATAACAGATGGTTACTGAATAAGAGATTAAACCAGCTGATTGTTTGGCTGATGGGCTTTACTCCTTCCATAAGAAAAACAATGCACCAGAAAAAAAGAAAATTATATTGAAGAGTTGGGTCCCTGCTACTATGAAAAATTGGAAGTGGTAATTTTATAGTAAATATTATTAATTCTGGTTTTAACATTTGTACTTTGTACTAACAGTGTAGTTTGGCTTAACACACAGAGATTATGTTTCTTACATCTTCCAATGTGGATGAGCATCTCAATGCGCAATGTCAATCAACTTTAGGCCGAATATAAAAGTGGTTGTTAAGAGTGGTTTTGTTTTCTTTTATGCCTCCTACATTACACAGGATACTTTATATATAAAGCAAATGAGAGAATAAGGAATTGCTCAGAAATTTTCTGTGTCATGCTGGGCTTTGAAGGAAAATTCTCAAGATGAACTCTAATACTGGGATTGAGTCCAAAGATCTCTCTTCCTTTTGCTCAGTCTCTCCTGTGCAATGGTTATAGAAATTAAGCCTCTGATACAGCAGTCTGCATGCCAACACACCGTCTTTGAAAAGCTGTGACAGAGAGGAACTGGTGTGTGAGATGAGGAAAACATCCGTTAAGAAAATAAGCCACTTTAGATGACTTCTGAATGCTAAAAAATATTTCACAGAGGTGACTCTGTCAGTGTTAGATCTGAGAATGATTCCCTAAAAACTGAAAGGGAAATTGCTCCAGTTACTCAAAAAGCATCAACGTTGTAAAGATGTTATTTACTTGATCTGATCCCTGTGTGAAACTGCTCTTATCTGCTTCCTTTAACCACACATAGAAAATTCACCTATCTCAATTACTTTTTTTACCTGATGTTACTTTTACTTCACAACAGAGAAAACAGAGTTGGATTTTCTATATTGTCTTGGCATTTTATCCCAGTAAGAATACATTGGATTTTCTTACTATGTCCACTAATTAAAACATAAGCATTACCTAAAACAGATACTTTAGTTATCAAGTCCTTCAGATAAATTTTCCTTCAATAATGCACTAAACAAACCATTACATCTTTCAGTTCCTACATGTTCATCTCTAGAATTTGGGGAGAGTTTTACCTGAAGAGTGACTGCAAAAGTAGGTTAAAATTGTTGTTATCCAATAGAAGGTAGTCAAGAAGTATTGTACCCTTCCCTCCAAAAGGAATAGAAAGACTACAATTTAACATGTAAAATAAACCCTGGCAAACATTTGAAGGGACTGAAAGCCAACAAGTCATCAGAGTTCTGGGAAAGAATGACATCAGAGACCAGGTTAGGATATCTAATATGGCAGAGAAGATCCAAGGAAAAAGGTCACTTGGAAAATCTAAATGGTAAGCTGCCCCTAAATGTTGGGAAGACATGCTAATGTCCAACCACACATAGGAAGAGTCAAAAAACATAGTTCAAAAGAAAGATGAAGGATTCTACTGTACAAAAATAATTCTTGGCTTTGTGTTCCCGAGTCCAACAGTTGCCATTGAAAATCCCAAGCGTTCTCTATTGAAAGCAATTCTTGCCGAATGAAAAATGAAAGCATATCAACAAGCACGAGTTACATTAAACTTCATTAGGCTATGAACTTGTAGGTATACAAGGATATAAATGTTACATATCTTATTGGTCATTTAAATTAGAAGAAACATGGAGAGATAGTTTCTTCTTTTGGGAATGGCACAATTGACAATTTGAAACAAACCCTCCTTGATTAATTTCTAGACTTTATTTAATAGATGTACTTTTACTATCCGTGCTTTTAACTGCAGCTACTCTAATTTAGTGGCTAGCCTTGTTTAGCAACCTCATCTTCAGCATAAGTTTCAAATTAAAGTAATTATATTTAATAGAATCTGCCTACTTTCAAAGCTGCCCTTGATTTAGAGTTTCAAGGAGAACTACTTCAATGTAACAGAAGCCATGGCCTGCAAGCAAAGTCTAGAACAAAGATTAGTTCATATGCCCACTGTAACATTACCTATAAGAGGAATGTGCCAATGAGATGGAATAGTTCCTGGAAAATACCTTAATTCATACTGAAAGAAAGCTTCATGTGGTGCTGAACAAAAGGATGATCATTCCATTGCACTTTACAAGCAATCTGCTTTTGTTTAGGCAAATAAACAGTCCTTGAAGCGATCTTAGCATAAAAGATTATGCCCTTGTTTACTTTTTAAAACCTATATCAAACTGTTTTCTGGAAAAAGGAGGGTGGTTCTGCAGTAAAACTCTGTGAGGGAAGTGATAATATTTCATTTCAAGTCTCTGACACAGACTTCACGTGAAATTACAGAAATGAAAAAACTGTTTGCCTTAGACCGATCTCAGTGAATTTCAGTCCTAAAAAAAATCTTTACAGTATTGAGGGAAACCGTAAGTGCAAATAGCTTTTAGCATCAAGTAAGAGACAACTGTCAATGAAGTGACTAAATTTTACAGCCATTCCTACTGATGAGGTCTTGGAGTATTAAAAACATTGATTTAGAGGTGGGAGCAGTGGACAGGAATCTATTAGAAAGCAGGAAATATGGCATGACTATGAAAATCAATGTAGCTGGCAAAGGAAGACAGAAAATGTGAAACAATGCAATCACTTTGAAAGTAACAATGAAGGAAAATCTGAAATAGGGCTTCCAATCAGATGGGCTGAACAAGGCATCTTTGCTGTAAAAATGAAGAAGCAAGCAGGCACTAATTATTTTCTCTAGAGATCAGCATAATAAATAAAATTAGCTTACAATAAGATTTTTTGATAACTAGGTTAAACAATTTGCTGCCAGTTAAGAAACTGCTCCATCTTGTCAGTGTTAAAATACAAATGTAGACATTTTAGGAGTGAATACAGACATGATACATTTGCCTCTACAGTTTTCACTACTATGGCACCAGACAAGTTGAGTGAAATGCTGTGCTGCCTGCCAAGCCCACCGGTATCACACCTCTGCAAACAGCTCCATTCGAAATCCCAGGCTGGAATTACAGCATTGTGTGTGGGGATACAGAGATGGACCTTGAGTTTGAAAAGAGTCTAGGATTTCTCAACATGTGAATTTTAGTGGAGAACATTTTGTAGTAAGGAACAATATTCCAGGTATTTTCTTAAGTTAACCATAAAATTCCTGTATACCTCATTAGGACCAAAATTTTACCTGACTATACAGACTCAGACACATTTTTAAAAACCTCCTCATTCTCGCTATTTATAGAAAACTCTTGTTCCATTCCTACCTGAAGAATAGGTAGTCCATAAGGGTAGTTTTGCCCAGTGACGGTGCTGGAACAAAGCGCTCCATCACCTAGCAAAACAAACTGTAAAATATGTCCTAACAAGAAAGGGTTTGAACTTCAATATAAAGGCACATCTTTCAGATAGGCACTTCCTTTTTCTTTACAAAACAATAAATGCTTTATGCCATAATTTAAAACCACTATAAAACACCTCATAAAAGTAAAGATGAACCCAAGCCATGAGATTCAAAGCCTAATCACAGTCATTAGCATTATATAGCAATATAACAGGTTTAGACAATAAGATTATAGCTTCCTGTAAAAACAGAAGATAGTCACACATTCAAAAATAGTACATATGCTATGTTATTTTCAAAACACAAATATAAAATTGAGCTTACAGTGGGAGTTCTATCCCATTGTGAGATAACATTTTGCATTATGCATTGAATCAATAAATAAAAAGCTAAAATTCATACTTGGAAACTGTGTTAGATCCAGTTGCATATCTGTTTTTCAGCTAACTAATTCTCCATAGGATCTCAGACCCTGACCACGTACCAACTACTTTTTGTGGTGCCTTTCCTCTTGCCAAACAACCCAAAGTCATAGCACAAGTTTCTATTACTTAAAAGTAACCTTTTTTCTGTAGCCTTTGTCACCTGGCTTCCTCCTTACCCTACAGCTTGAGAGGGATCAAATTTTGACATCTAACTTGCATGTTCTCCTTGGGGAAGAGCGGAGAACCGAATGTAGCTTGGTTAATATCAGAGTCAGCTGCAGAAGTTCCTCTGTGGTGAACAGCAGAAAATGCGATAACCATCATCAGTCTGGTATACTTAGCACTACACCTTTTACATCGTTTGGCTGAATTTTGGCCTGAAGCACTAGGCTTTCATTTTATTATGTCAAATCTAACACTGGGCTGCAAGTGCCATCTTTAGGCATTCTAACGTAGCGGACTAATATCAAAGTGATCTAAGGGCTAAGAATTTAATCAGTAAAATATTCAAAGTATACACTATTACCCTGGCCTGGACTGCAACTTGGACTGTGCACCCATCGACCCATCCACATAGGAGCCCGAACTTGCTGCTTATTTATTCTCCGTTTACTCACATAATAGTAGCAGTTCTTCAAGATCCTTCTAAAGCACTGGGCAGGAGGATTGAGATTGTGAGAAAAGTGTTTAAACTTTGGCTTTTGCAAGAAAAGAAAAGAAGAAAAAGCAAATTACTCCCATACTGTACAATCAGAAGATTAGGGAGGGTATTGCCATTCACGGTGGAGCAATTCATAAGGTTTCAGAATTGAAACATGACTTAATGATAAAATGTCTGAGAGTGGAAATACATGTAAATCACTATAGTTCACTGTTTTCTTCAGAAGCTGACAGTCTGCTCCTGCCTTTTATAAATACAGGAAATAGGAGGTTCAGGGAATCTCCAGGAACAAGTAGGGTTCAGAGTTCACAGTTTAGTTTTTCCCACAGCTCAACTGAGAGTGCCAGTTATCTGCAGTTCTACCTACCCTCTTGTGTTTGAAGGTGTCAAGTCCAAATATAACCCATTCAATCCATCTTTGATAATTACTGGGTAGGGATTTAGTAGGACATTTCTCATTATGCCAATTCAGTATTTAAGCGCGTTATATCCCTAGCGACTAGATGTTCTTTTTTTTCACTGTCCTTTGTCTTTATCTCTTTCTGATATTTCTTCTGCCTAAGGCCTTCAAATCATATTAGCAGGCTGCTATATTTATTAGGCGTCCTCAATACATTAAAGCATTGTTCCCTGTGAAATGTGCTGTTAAGTATTACCTTGGTTGGTAATTTAATTTAATAGGATAGGGACAACACATTGACATTGTGCACATTTGTGACCTAATGATTTATGAGACAAGTTACATTTGCAGACACATTGATTTCAGTAACTGTGCAATGAACAGAAGTGAAGAACAATTTTCACTTTTTTTTTTTATAAATGTCTTTCTTTCCTCCTCTTCCAGTATTACTTTGTTCATGGAATGGCCTCTTTTAAAGCTTGCTGATGGTTTGAAAGAGGTTTCAGGTCACAGCATTACTTTTTGAATGATGCTTAGAGCATTCATATACTTGAGAAGCCCTGTGCAACCCAACAAGTGCCAATCAATGTGTTCCACATTGCTGGGCCTTAGAAGTGATATAATAAAATGCATTGACAGAAGTAATCTAATTTAAATGATGGTGATAACTTCGTGCCTTGACAATCAGATAAAATAAGGAGAACAAGCAGCACAGCAATTCCATCATAAGCAGAGTGCTTTTCTGCATCAGCTGGCAAACATGGGTGGCCATGTGCAGGAAAACTTGGCCTTGTTCGCTCAGCCTAAACCTGCTGGGAGTATCTGGTGAAAATCAGGGTGCTTCAGTGCTCATAGGAGAGATGCTTTACTGCCTTGCCGCACAGCCACACCAGCCTTATAGGAATCTCACCAGGTAAATCAGATAGGGTCAATGGAACGGCATCATGACATGCTGCAAACAGAAGAGGTGATGATAGAAATTGCCCTTTTTCCCCATCCATCCTCTGGCAGCCGTGGGAAAACACAAGCAGTGTGGCAAGGGAAGGAGTACACAAGCATTTGACATTGAAAATGTTATGCTTTAAAAGGGAAAAGTTTTTATTTGCTACAGCCAGTAACCAACAGCCAAGACAGGAGAGGGCTGAGACTGGAGATTGTGCCTGTGATAGCACTATCAACCAATGATTGGGGTTTTCTGCAGATCAGAAGCAACCATGGAGTCACAAAACAGGTGCCAATCCATCAGGGAACGCCTCACCTAGATGCTGCTTAGCTACAGCACTTGCTTAGCTACAGCACTTGCACATGCAGAGAGAAGGGACCACACAGTGGTGTAGCTGGTACCCACCTCCTGATGAGGGGGATGCTGTGGCACCAGCAGGCACAAAAAGCAGAAAAACCAAGGGTTAGTGAAGCACTTTCCTCCTCAGGTGGGGTATAACTGAACACATCCACAGCTAGGAACCATGTAAAAGTCAATTTTAACCCTGGAACAGTACAGACAAATGGTGAGCATCTTCCTCTACTCCATATTCAGTGACAAAAATCACTTGCTGTTTGAGAGATCTATAAACTAAAGCTGAAGCTCATGGTTTACACCATGCTGAATAAGACCACGATGCTTCTGTATCTGTATTAAATCTCGAAAATCTCTCATTCTTTCAAAATTTATCCAAGTCATTACCCCAAATCTTCACAGCTGATCCACATTTTCAAAAGGACAAATTAAAACTTTTCCCTCCTTCCTCTCCCAGCTCTTGTCCTCATCATAACACTCCCACATGTGCTAGTACAGCATGTCACGTTCCTCTGCTGTCTGCAGCTCAGCTCTCTTACTCAGTTCAACCTGCTTCAGTTTATCTTATACCACCTAACATTTGTACCAACTTCACATTTGTTTTAAGATATACTTTCTTCCTCATTAGTTATATTTTTCAGCTCACGTCTGATATGAATATTTTATGTCCATGACAGCATCTCAATATGATTTTTAATATAGCTTTGTCCATGTTGTAAACTTCATCATGTTACTTGTACCCTTATCCTTTTTCACATCTTCTAACATTTCTTTGTTAAATTACATTGTTCAAAAATACCGGAGTGAGATCTGCGAGAGTCCTAGTGAGAAGCAGAATAAAAAAGATGACAATCAATAAGTGTAATGCTATGTCCCAGTATTAGAACTACCTGAGGGAATGGCAGGAAGGTGTGCCAGGGAGGTTTAGGTTGGATATTAGGGAAAGGCTTTTCACTTAGAGGGTGGTGGAGCACTAGAACAGGCTCCCCAGGGAAGCACTCACGGAGCCAAGCCTACCAATATTCAAGAAGCATTTGGACAATGCACTCAGACACATGGTGTAAATATTGGGGTTGTCAAATGCAGGGATAGGAGTTGGACTCTGTGGTCCTTGTGGGTCCCTTCCAACTCAGGACAATTTATGATTCTGTGATCTTTATATATTACTACATTGACCTACATAGACATAGCAAAAAAAAAAGACACTTTAATATCCATGAGTGAGATATAGGATTAATGATGGAGGACATTTAAGAGAGAAAAGAAGTTAAGGAGCAATAAGAAAATGGAAAGACAATGCCTAACAAGCATTTTAAATTCACTTCTCTGTAATAGTAAATTTTCTTTTTAAATGATGAGATATAATAATAATAGTAGGGATTAATTGAGATTCTTTTGCTGCAAAATCATAGGACCTTATCACCAGTCCTACAGAACCATCAAGTTCCACCATCACCAATGCAAATTTGACGTTGGGTTATATAAGCTAATGTTCAATTGGCTAAGGAATAACAGTTTATGCAAAACATACCTTTTCACTGCCTTAGACTAATACTTCTATCCCTCTTTTATCATTAAATTAGGTTTTAAAATAAAATAGGTTTTAGACTTTTGTGAAGTTATTGATGGATTGAAATGTATGTGGCACTGTGAGGCACGTGTTTCGACAAATGGGATGATTACCCACATTAAGCAAGATCTGCAGAGGTCATCAGTGTTAAACTGCAATTCAGTTAAGACTGTTTCAGCAAAAACTGAAAGAATTTAAATCTTTTTTTCTTTTCAATTATAAACGAAATTGAATAAAAGTAGTTCCTTAGTAAGTTTATCTGCTTCCAGCTCTACTAAACACCGTGACCTCTCACTGGTTTATGTTGGAGAATTGGGATCTTGTTCCTCTGGCAGATTCCCCAGGTGACCCTAAGCACCTCTCACAGAGAGGTGACTCAAAACAAGCCTTTAAGGACCTCATGAGGAAGGAGGCGTTTCCAAACTGTGACCAAATCAACAGCAGCCACAAGCAGAAGTGATGTAGTTCGTTTTAACGCAGCAGCCTTGTGTCTGGAATACTCTCCATAGACAGAAATGACCAGGATTCAATTTCTACTCTAGGACCTTTAAAACCTGATGCCTTAATCTAGCAGCCTATATATGTTAACTTGGCTTTATCCCTTTTATATGCTCTCTCTGGCTCTGAGGTCTTGACTACGGGCAGGCACAACTTCTGTAAATGGCATTGAAGAATTAGGAAAAGATGAGAATAATGACAAGAAATTAATGTTAAAAATTACCAAAGGAAAAGAGGATATATTTTAAATACAAAACTCAAGAAAAAAGAATTCTATAGAAAGTCATATATTTGCCAGGAGGAAATAAATATGTGGGTTCTATTCCAAGGGCCATATAAGTTCTCATCGCATTTATGCAGACAACATGTTAAATGCATTTGCAGAGAAATAACCAGATGCTCTTACCCACCACTGTAGTTAGAGGTACAAAAGCAGACAACAAGGGAACTGTACACCCCTTACAAAGAAGTCTCTCTAAGCTGCACACAATTCTTAAATGTTTGCTAACTCCCCGGTACTGCAATTATCGCTGCAGGGAAAGCAATAAGCCAGTTAAACATATGGAAAATTAGAAATCTGAACATTTTCAGTTATGGTTATTTCACTCTGAAATTGTTTGCTCACTTCAGGAAAATCTTTCCATGTTTCAGACTTTTTAGTGCTATTGAAAGTCTTCTGATATCCCAGGGAAAAAAATCCTGTATTTTTTTACTCGGTTTTAGAGCATCATGACAGTTGAATATCACAGGAGTCCTCTCATTTACCTTCATTGTTTTTCATATCAGTAGATGGCTTAGAAACACTCACAAATCTTCTAAAGTCTGCTAAAACTGATAAGTACTCTTCTGGCTTCCATATGAGCCCTCAGAAAGAGGTTGTCCATAACGCTGTGAATTCCTACATTGTTATTTTCAATGTAAGAGATTCTCATAAAGGTATATTAACTAAGCTCACAAAATCTATCACCACAATCATATGTTCAACTCATTAAGTACTTCAGCTGCAATGGCCTAGAGAAGTATTATACATCCAGAAAACATCTTGATTTTTTTCAAAATACACAAGTGACTGCTTTCCGTTTTAAAGCTGAAATCTGTGTACTGGACATGATCTATCCAGACTCTCTGGAAATGAATCTTCTTGAAATAACTTCAAATCTCCCTTAACAAGATCTGCCGTTGGGTTGGGGTAGGTGTTGTTTGTTTGTTTGAAGCAAGCAGCCCAAGCCGGTCAAATCTTAGCTTTCAGTCTAAGATCCATTTTGCAGCCTACTGCTTAAGGCACTTTTTTCCAAAGAAGAAGCAAGTTGTATCTTGGGCACACGCTGTCAGGAGGATATCTCCCTCTGACAAAAATCACCACCAAGCAGAGAGGGTCTATCCCTACAGTTGGGTGAGGCAATGCAATGGGGCTCACAGCACATTGCAGAGCCACATATGCACAGACATGCACAGGATACGAGTGCACAGGATAGGGAGGAACCGGCACAGGTTGCCCAGGGACGTTGTGGATGCCCATTCCTGGAGGTGTTTGAGGTCAGGTTGGATGGGGCCTTGGGCAGCCTGATCCAGTGGGATGTCCCTGCCCATGGCAGGGGGTTGGAATTAGATGATCTTTAAGGTCCCTTCCAACCCAAACTATTCTATGATTCTATGATTCTAAGTGTATTTTGCAAAGCAGTAAGAAGGCAGGACCATTGCTTGTGCAGGAAAACTCTTGTATTATGCAGAAAGGTGAAAGTAAATATGCAGCCCATAGTATCCTGGTAGGAAACATTCAAAGAAGTTTGATCTGGTGCAGATGCATAGAAAATAAAGTACTAATCATTTAGTAAAAAGAAGATGACACTGAAATACATACTCAGGAAATCAAAGAATCCTTATACTCTTTGTCTGTTTTTTATTTTATTTATTTATTTCTGAGAGAAATATAGTCTGAAAAACTAATCTGGATTCATATCCCCAATAGGCAAGCATCACAAAATTGCCAATGAAAATTACTTTACATAAACAGTAACACCAATGAATATGTTTCAGAAAAGAATGCGAAAAGTAATTATGAAACACACTTCTCTTACAAGTCTGATCTAGTCTAGCGGGAAAAAAGAGAGTAAAAATAATATGCAAAACAAATCAATTACAAATCAAATACTCTAAAATGGAAATGATTAATTTCTGTAGTCAGTGCCAAGTAATTTAAAGATTTTTTAACTTGTCTATATTCAGAATAACTTGGAAATGAAGAAGATTGTTTCTTCCTGTCTACCTACAGTTTGTCCTTAAACCTATATAAATTTTAGTGTTACATATAAAGCAACTAACATGAAAACACAACTGGTGTAGCTGTGTTCTGTATGTTACAGTAAAGCTTCTTATTACATAAAAAGACCAGACCGGAATTAATCAGCATACTGAATTTATGACACTACAGTGAACATAGCTTAGCACTAATTGATTCAACAGCAGGTGTGTGTGTGTAAAACCTAAACATAGATTTAATAAATTAGACTAGCTTGTGAATATTTGCTTTAGATGCTCATTTATAATCACAATGTCTCAAAAATACATCACCACATATCTTGAAAAGCCTATTTCTGGGCTGTCAGCTTGTTGTAGAAAAGTATATCTGTTTGGCATATACAAGAATGTTTCTATTTGTTATTAGTGAAATAAGTATACACTCACAAAATTAAAATGAATAAACGGTACCAGTTTTGTAGAGCAAACCACAACATTCTCCTGTGGCTTCATTAACAGAGCGGGGTGTGCTCTGTGGCTGCTGAGTGAGGGAAGCACCAAACCAGGCCAGGAAGGAGCTGGGGAGTGAGCCCAGCACCAGGCAGAAAAGCTAACTTCAGCCTGGTGACTCGTGGCATGCTTCTTGTTCACTTAATGGGATGAGTTTTTCCAGAGAATAAAAATCCAGTCGGGACCCTAACGCAGTTGTTTTGAATTGCTTATCTCTTTCCACTGACTAGAGAAGCAGTCTAAAAGGATTAGTTTCAATAAGGTAGAGCTATCCCCAATATCAACTAACGAATTAAGTCATATGTTGAAAATCAGTAAGAGCTTGATTCTCCCTTATTCCTATAGTATCAGAAAGCTTCAACACCTCAAGGTAACACAGTGTTCCTGTAGGGCGCATTTAAGTTATGATACTAATTTAAGACACTCAACACTCTGGGCAAGCAGTGGACTTTTGGGGTGCCACAGAAATCAGCTGTATTACTCCTTTTCCCATCTGTTGCTCTGCCATCGTATTTTTAGTGGCAGAAAAAGAGCTTAGAGCTCAGTTTGCAAAATAGATGCGCGAGTAATAGGTTCCTAGAAACCTCTGGAATTACTTCTACATCATGATGCCATTTGCACTCATGCGCAAAGACAATCTGCCATCCCACGCAGATTATGCACTGTTGATCCTTTAGGGATGTACTTGATGGGAAATACCAGTAAACAAACAAACCAGATGACTGTGAAATGTAAGTTCAATTCTGTACACAGTAATTAATAAGAACTTCACAGGTTTTCTGGGTAAAGGTATTAAAATATGATTATCGAAGCTGGATTTGAATTATCGAAAGCATATGTAAACTACTTATTCTCACAGTACTTGAGGCTGAAATAGGTATTGGCCTCTACAACTACAGCAAAGATGAAGAGAAGCTGTCTTGAGGGAAATAGTGATAAACCATTAGTGGTGGACCTGCCTGGCAGTTCTGGCACTGTAGTTGCCTCAATTCCTGAGAGGACTGACAAAGTGCAAGCTTGGAGAATTGCAGAAATAGTGCAAACACTGGTAGAAAACCTGCTCAGTGGGTTGGGTGCTAATTTCACACGAACCATGAATAACTTCTGACACTAGTGACACTCCAACACCATTCTTCAACTCAGGAACTTTGCTTTACAACTCATCGTTGTCAGAAATCATTGGCCAACAGGGGTCTTAAGGAAGGCTAAGCAGGAAAACTGACAATAGAGGAAATATATCAAAGACATTTTTTTGAGAACTATTTATCGCAGGTATAAAGGTATCTTCAAGTGCAATAAACTGTTGCAATCAAAAAAGAGAAAAATTCAATTTTTGAACACATTTTTTTCTGAATTTTTAGAATTGTTCATGAAAAGTATCTAATATCTGACAAATCAGAGCACATTCTTAACAAGAACAATAACTGATGACATTGAACATCTCCTGGGACAAATTTATCTAAAAGCCTAGGAACAATATTCTTCCTACACTTTCGTTGCAGTAACTTATTTGGCTTTGTACCACCAGCTGACAACAAATGAATGTAATCCCATCTGTTGTATATGCCTTTCAGTCATGGATTAACAGCTTTATTTTTGGTATTTTGGGGTAAACTTAAAAAAAAAAAAACTTTAAAAAAAAAGTTGAATACTTTGATATTTGGCTCACTTTAAAGGCTTTTAAGAAGATGTTAAAAATATATTGGCCTAGCGAGGCAATTGAAGTTGAAGATTAAGTTGTTTTTTCTTTTTGTGGAAGAGGGATGGATTTACTGACCTCACAAGGTGCTCACTGGTGTAAGCTGAAAATCTCTCTTTGCCTTCAGAGTGATTTGAATCCAGATCCAAGTGACACTACCCATTAACAGTGAGTGGGAACTCAACACATCCCAAAGTCATCCTTTTAAACTCAGTACAGCCTACTACATTAGTCTCTGGGGTACGTAAACAGGCTCATCCTATACAGTCTTTTATAATTCAACAAAGCTCAAATACATAGGCCACTGCTCTTGGTAGGAAATATAGATAGAAAAGGTAATTATGCTGTACGGCATATACATATGTATATACATATAAAATGCAGCAGCTGATGCACTGGCTATTTTTTTAACATTAGGAAATAACAGTTACTACAAACCTGAGCATCAAACCCTGAGCATCTGCACATACTAAAGAATACTGCTGGAGTTGCTATAAGCCCACTGCATCTGTAAATTAGATGTTTACATGTCTGTCCACAGCGGCTGCTATTATTATTATTATTAATATTATTATGAAAAGAGAGTGCAGAAGAGCTAAATGAAACACACAATCATATCCTTGATCACTCACTCATTTCTTTCATGTAGTAGCTACTGTATTGCTAAGAAAAAAATAAAATACGATTACTCATAGTAGTATAACATTTAATTAGCTTTACAAAAATACACTAAGAACACACCAGTTGCTAATGAAATCCTGAAAGTCCATTTTACAATGAAGTACCTATATACTAACATATTCTACTTTCAGACCCTTCTAGAGATTATAAAGAGAAATTGGAATTTACAGCTTCAAGATGCAGTCTCAAGGCTGCATAAAGACACGCAAGAAACAAATTGTCATTATTGGGAGTAAGATTTATGGTTTAAATATAATATAACTATCACAATAAAAAAGACAAATAGCCAGAACATTCATCACATCAAAATAACTATGACAGCTGGCAAACCTATTGGTAAAGTCCCTGAAGATAAAAAGCAATACCAAGTCGGAAATTATTGGTAGTTGGAAGGTAGTGTAGGAAAGCCTCAAGAAAAAAGACGTGTCACTCATTTGATGAAAAGTAAGAGAAGATCTGCAAAGAGGGAATGATCAAAGGATTAGGCCAGGAAAATTATCTATTTAAGATCCTTTAAAGCTACTAGTGTGAAGCTCTAAGTCTCTATTTCTGCACAACTGTAAAGTATCTCTCCAAGGGCCCAGTTTAAAGCCAAAGTCACTGTGAGCAATAAATTTCAGCCAAGGCCTTTACGATCATCCTGAGGATGTCCGTAATTACCATCATTGCATTGCCCTTTTTGAGGGCAGGTAAAAGCAGCACATGATCTCCAGCTCTCCTGTACACCCAGGGCCCAGAGCAGGGATTTGAGCCAGACCATGTCTTATCCCAAGGACCCCATGACTGCCAGAGCAGCCAGCAGTAAACGGAACCTCTCTTGCTCCCCCTGCCCACGTGTGGAAAGCTCAAGCGATGCTTCTGGTCATAGTAAAACAGAGAAACACAAAGAAAAGTCTTCTGATGATCTCCCTTCATGTCAAACAGTGTTAAGTTGCTGAAGTAGCAGAAGGTTTTATGTGTCTGAGTTGCTGTGGTGCTGGAAAGTCAGGTATTCCGTAAAGTCAAATGTGTTTGGGAGCAGCTGAGTGGCCATTTCAAGATTGCTGGTGATGGATTTACACAGCTAAAGTAGCTGCTTGGTACTCCTGAGTGTATCAAAAGCTGGAGTACTATTCAAGGTATTACAAATTGAAATGGAAGCAATTAAGAATTAGTTTTTTAAAATCTGATCCTTTAAGTGCTAGAAATGGATTTACAAGACATAAACACCTTTGTTGCCATGCTGTGGCAAAGCTCAGCTGTGTTAATATTCCTTTACCTTATCACTGTGAGGAAAATCAATTTATTCTTAAGAAAAAAAATAAAAACAAGAGAGAAAACATAAAATATCTGACCATATTTTACAGCAATCCTCTGGAACACTTCACCTAAACCCAGTGATATTGCAGACACTAACACAGTAAATAATTTTAAGGACTGAAGCAATGCAGCAAAGCTAGCAACTGAACTGATGCTCAGTAACAAAATTATTGTTTCTCTCTACTATTTCAAAACACTTTGTCTTTGAAGTAATGAGAAAAAGAGAACTGCTGCAGGAACTCATTCTGTGCCCACTGTCAAAATTGTAATTGCTAACAGGAAGATTACGGCAGCAATTGGGACAACTCCCGGTTCTCTAGAAAATGCTTAAAAGTTGTTACACATATCATCTAATAAAACACACATTTTTTCATGCATAGGTGGAACATAAAAATTCATCTAAGTGCTTTATATGAAGCTGAATGAGCGTAAAAATGAGCAAAATGGATGACATACATTTTTAACATAATGAAAACTAAACCCAGCAAATTCTCCTCATTTTTAATTTAACAGTTGGATCTATGCTATTATTATGTGGTTCTGTTTCTTCCTTTCCTCTCAATGTATCGATTTTTCTTTTCTGCTAATGAACTAGGCACTTTGAGCAATGTAAACATGCCAGCGTCCAGTAATTTCAACCCACAAGCCTACTAGAAAACATTTACAGAGATATTCTTCAGTAGTCATAATGTGCTTGTTTTACTAGCCACTTATTAACACTAGTTGCATAAATATATATAACTGCTCGAGCACTCTAGAAGCCACTGTTACCTTATCAAAGAACTGGGACAAATTGTTTGACTTATGCAGTACTCATATTCTCAGTACGAGCTGGAAACACGCCAGAGGAATAAACTAACCAACAGATGTTAATTGTGCACTAGACCACACTGCATGACTCCATATTGTACACAATTTTAACTATTGCAATTGCTCAAAGATACAAGGGCAGATAGCTTTCCAGATAGCCTTTTTCAACTTAGAAATTCCTTCTGGAAATATGCAAGGAAAGTTAAGAGCTTAATGTAAAACACACAAACAATGTGATGTATTCAAAGAGCTCTCCCAAGTTTTCCACGTATTACACTAAGGGAAAGAGAAGAAGGTCTAGTAAAATGTAAGAGGCTTAGGGAGACTAAGAGGGAATGGCCTTAGGCTGCGTCAGGGGAAGTTTAGATTGAACATTATGAAAAATTTCTTCACCAAAAGGGTTCTCGGGCACTGTTAGAGGCTGCCCAGGGTGGGTGTTGAGTCACCATCCCTGGAGGTGTTTAAAAGGCTGGTAGATGAAGTGCTTAGGGATATGATTTAGCAGTGGACAGGTACGAGCTGTATGATCTCAGAAGTCTTTTCCAAACTTTTCCAACCTTTTTACAAGTCTTATGAGGAGTGGCTGGGAGAGCTGGGGTTGTTCAGCCTGGAGAAGAGGAGGCTGAGGGGAGACCTCATTGCTCTCTACAACTACCTGAAAGGAGGTTGTGGAGAGGAGGGAGCTGGGCTCTTCTCCCAAGTGACTGAGGACAGGACAAGAGGGAATGGCCTCAAGCTCCACCAGGGGAGGTTCAGGCTGGATATCAGAAAAAAATTCTTCACAGAAAGAGTCATTGGGCACTGGCAGAGGCTGCCCAGGGAGGGGGTTGAGTCACTTTCCCTGGAGGTGTTTAAGGAACGGGAGGATGAAGTGCTTGGGGACATGGTTTAAGGGAGTGTTGGGAATGGTTGGACTCGATGATCCAGTGGGTCCTTTCCAACCTGGTGATTCTATGATTCTATAATGATTCTATAAACTCAACAAACCTAGAAAGCCAAAAGGCAGGGTGTTTTACATTCCAGAGCAGCACTGTTGTGGCAGTGACCCTCTAGGCACCTCTGGCTGCTAAAGAACTAATTCAGGTGCATGAAAGGGAGGTGGGAAGGATATCTGTGGATCCAAAAACCTGCAGTACCATTTGTGCATTTGAATTCTAAACTGCAAATTTCTCCCCATTAGGGTTCAGTGAGTATCAAAGAGATAGTCCCAATCTGTATTTTCTTTCTGGAAATCACCTCATCTTGTGGTATTTTTTGCTTTAGAAAATTTAGATAAAAACTGTCTGATTTACATTCTCCCTTCCACATACAGCATTCATCTTGATCTCAGTACTTCAGACATTTCTTGAAAATATCTTTCACTCTGTGTTTATACAAGCTGTGCATAATAGGACCCTGATCTCAGTGTGGGTATCATTTAGTTTTCATGACTCTTTGGCCCTGTAAAAAAGCCTTAACAACAGGACTAAAAAATCTGAAAAAAAATATTTTTTTTAAGTTCAGATATTTCTCTTCTCTTGTTTTTGCTGTCAAATAAACAGCTTAAAAAAGAAGATATTTTCTGGACATGTTCATTTACAGAGAAAAAGGAATTAATCTTTCAGAGAATGCTATGTAAATATAATTAGGTAGGTTTACAAAATAGATTCCTTTTTTTCTTCTCTGGTGGCAACCATATTTTAAAGGACATTTGAATATGCGACTTCCAAGGAGAATCAAAGGAGCTCATCAACATACAAGTCTTTTATTGTCTGACAGGCATTGAAATTTTGTCTGAGTAGAGATTGATTTGATGCCAGCTTCCTGCAATTAGAAAGTAATTAGCATTCTCTCAAACTGAAGACCAAAAGAATGGCCTGAGGTTGACATTCAGTTCAATGAATAAGCAAGAAAACTTTTGTCTCTGCTTTTGGGTAGATGACAGTAGAATCTGGAACAGGGTGGCTGTGCTGTAAACTCTGCTGCCTCTAAGGGTGAGACCACTATGTATTAACAAAGATTTTTTTTTTTAATTAGGGAATACAATATTTTGACTCCTACAAAGAAGTCTGTTAGTAGATTTTCCAAATCAGCTAAAATTTCTTCTTTGTCTTTTAGGATGCTGTCCTACTAGATCATTGACTTGGAAAATTCAGTTCACTTACACACTAAGGACAATAAAACTATGAAGAAGACCAGTTCAAAGCCCTTGTATCCTCTAATATCCTTTAAGTACTACTTTCTTTGTAGACAGCTTTTTTTTCTATTTTTTTTCAGGACTTTTATTTCATTTCAGTCTCTGTTCAAAGGTATTGCAACAGGCGTGAACATGCAGCAAAAGACTTCTGCACCTTCATAAAATATAGTAAATCTTTAAATGCACCTTACTGAATTAGCTCTCTTTACACAAATACCAACCTTAAGATTCATCATGAGACAGTACAGCAACCAACTGCCCTAATTGCAGATATAAATACTCTGCTCATACCATCACCCGTTACTTTTATTTCCTTAATCGGCATGCTGTTAGGAAACTTGCTGTGAGGTATAGAAACTGAGAACACAGAAATTTTTGAAATTTTTAAGAAAAGCATTCCATGTTGGAAACAAAGAAAATGCAAACCAGTGATCTCTCATGTGCTTTTTTGTTGCAAGTTCTGTTTTTATGTTTAAAACAGGAGAGAATGGAGAGATTAGAAGAGAAAAGTTCTCTGATTCTGCATTACAAAGTAGTAAATACAAGGCCATCCTTTCTCCCAGCATCATCTTTGAATAAGCATTTCATGGAACAAAGGGATAAAGAGGGTAAATGATAGCATGCAGTGTATGAGAAAGTGATGTAAAGACAGGTCAGGATGCAGGAAAATGATACATATTTTTCTCTTTTTCTTTTACTTGCCTATAAATATCATGTTTCCTAATAATCATAGCACTAAATAGGATCTTACTGGAATAAGGCATGTGACCCAATTGAGGACTTGACTTTTGACACCATCAGCTGGACATCGAGCTAGCCACTATCTCATGCCCATCATTAATGTGTCTGAATTGCTTCTAAAATGGAAATGGAAATATTTAACAAAGCTTCAAACAGCAAAAATAAAGAAGAGAGGGAAAAAAAACAGTCCCAGAGCTGAATAGAGAAGGAGAGAAAGAATTTGTTTCTGCATTAGAGAAATTCAGTTTCTAGACAGGACCAAATTCTGCTTTCTAATTAGAATCTTGTTAGGTTTGAATCCTATGCAGAGCATGGAAAGGAACTTGGGGGGAAAATTAGGTATAAACCTATGTTAATGCTCAGCAACAACCACAACAGACTGACAATTAAAGGTGCAATTTCACAATTTTTTGTTTCTTTGTTTTCAGGACTGAAAGCAGAAGAACTTTAAGCATAGAGAGTAACACACTAGGAGTGAAAGTTTTATCAATCCACAAACCAAGAATACATTGGATCTTACAGACTTTAACAATAACAGATCTAAATCTAAATATAAATTACTTCTAATGTAATTTCTCTTTTTTAAATCCCCCCAACAAAGCTAAACAGAAAATACAGAAGTCTAAAGTCCCTTGTTTAGTCTGAAGACTGATGTTCTGATAAGACCCAGAAAGATGATCAAAACTCATTCAAATGAAGAAAAAAAAAACAACAACAAAAACAAGACTAGAATTTAGAAGGGTACTCATGGGAAATGGGAAAAATGTGTATTATTCTCTTGGAAATCATGCTTTCACAAAGACAGCAAAGGCTGTTGTAGCCACTGAGAGAAACCAAATTCAGTATCAACCTTGTTTTACACAGTCATTTTGGGTGATGGATCCTTGGAGCAGACAAACTTTTGAGAACTGTACACGGATCACAAAAGGGAAGCAGAAAAGTGAATTAAAGAATGAATGAACAAAAGAATGAAATGAAAGAGCACATAATAAGTGAAAGTCAGTGTTACACCCTCAAGTTTACCCTATACCTGGACAGCTGAGGTAGGTTTTTACATAGGATACTCCATCTACAAAAATTATTATAAGAAAAGAAAATCTCTGGTTCCTGATTTTTTTTTCATGTGGTATTTCCTTGCTATTTCTATTTCACCTAAGAGTACGGTTTCTAATGTCACACCAAGATGAGATTCCTGGCTAAAACTTGGTCAGGATTTCTATCTACACTGAATTTAATGACATTGCCCTTCAAGGGTGACAAGTAGCTTGGTAAACAATTACATGTAACCGTAAAACAAATTAATGCTGATACTTCAGTTATCCCTCACTGTCACCGGGATGTACTGCAGCCTCAGCAGCCCTCCATGCAAACGCCTTCTCAGAAGAGCTCTGGTAGAAAATGGATGTATCAAAATGGGTAGAAGGACAAGAGTGTAAAGATGTGTCTAGCGGTGAAATTGGGGATCTAAGTCTGGGGATCAGCATAAAAATGTATAAGAAACAAGGCACACATCTGTATTTAAACAGATTAATTATTGGAGAATGATACCATAAAAGGCTATGTTTATCATGTCTTCTTGTTGTCTGCAAATCAAAGCTGAAGACTTTTCTAGAATGTATACCATGATGGAACTGAAATTAGTAGGCTCAACATAAGATGAAACCCCGTGGCCTTTATTAGACAAGTTCAGATCAAATGATCACCAGTCCCGGTTTGTCCTTAAAAACGGTGGTTCCATAAGCAGAATAGTTTCTAAAGCAATGGAATGAAAGAAATACATAGATTTTCTATATTAATGAGGCTCCTTTAATGCTACATATACCCAAACAGATTTATCTTCTAAACTAAGCTTTGAATCAACACAAATGGCCCCTTCAGTGTCAATCCCTTTCCCGATAAAGTAACAATTAGAGGGTTAAGAATAAATGTCCCAGAACTAATGGCTTAAAACAAACAACATTATTAAATGTGTTGTTACAATAACTGAGTAGTTAATTTCAAGTTTCCCACAAAAGAAAATTCTTGTTGCTACTTCGAAGAACACACTTTGAGAGCCTGTTTCCTCTCTGTGAATATAGCAAAAAGATTCACTTACAAATTCGTTGACTATCTTACAAAATTTGCAGGCAGCCTTCAAGCAGAAAGAAAACAAAGTCTGAAAGAAAAACAGGTGGCTCTTTGGGAAGAAGGGATTATAGATGATTCGACCAGTTCAGTAAAATATCATAAAACTCGTTTTAAGAAAAGACCCTTCAATACCTTCCAGAGCAAATTATTCTATTTTCCATAATAATCAAAGCAAGCAAAAGGACAGATTTTTTTTTTTCCCACGGTTTCTGTTGTTATCAAAGGGATTGTTGACAGCAGTCTGCCACTGCCTCTCACATTCATTAAGGCTTAATTTAAAGCTCACATAAATTTCTTCAAATTTATCCACGTGAGGGATGAGACAGAGCCTCCAAGTCATTTAAATCCACAATTAATTGTTCTTTGACCCTAATTAGGCACATCATCAATCTAACCTCCCTATATTTCTTAGAAGTATCCACATGGTACCATATTGGGCCAGAGCTTCTCTACTAGTTTTCAACATCATTTTTCAGCCTTCATAGGCTCTCAAGCAAAAACCAGGGAGACACGGCTGAAAACAAGCCAGGACTGAGTCACAAAACAAACCATGAAGCTTCACTACCTTTTCCTGAATACTGACATAACCAAAACCTAGGCTGAAAGCACATACCTTTTAGTGCAAGCAAAATAAACAGCAGGACTGGGGAGAAAGGAAATAAAGAAACCATCTTAGGAACTTAAGAAACACTGCTGATATGACAGTAATATATAGTAATAAGACTGACATCTCTGGATCCATCTCTATCCAATTTCTTTTCACAATAAAATACTCAGAATGGTTATAGGTGAGCATTAAGAATGTTTATTAACATAAGAGTACATTCTGGTTACATAACACATGGGATATGTATAATGGTGCTATATGCATTATTCATATTATGCAAGACCAAAATACCTCCTTGTTTCAGTCTTACAGACTCATAATTCAAAATGAAGAGACAATCTCTCTTACAACAGAGATGTTTACTCTGCTCTGCTTCGGGTTCATGAGTTTTGCACAGACAGAAAGCAGAGAAAGTGACTCAACAATTCAATCAATATGAAAAAATGTTAACAGCATTTCCGGGTGGCCTCATACTTTCAGAGTAAAAAGCAACACCCCAGTCTCTTTCCTCATGCCAAATATTATGAGTTAAACTTAACTGATGGAAAAATAGCATTATATAAACTGACAAATTGATAAAATCAGAGCAGTAGCACAAAGCACGGTGTGTAAGAACCAGAAACCTATTATTTCCTCTTGTTCTTTTGTCTCCAGCACTCTAAATTTGAGGAAAAAAAATAGCTTAAACTACTCTTGTGGACTGAGAGAACTTAAACAACATGCACTGCATGAGGATGAAATTTTAACCTGATAATGGTGACTGCCTGAACGCTGAGGTTGATAAAGGAAGTTTAATAAAGGAAGTGTTGACAGATCCTGACCTACAACATGCTATGATACCAAAGGAAATGTCATGTTTACCCAGCGCTGTCTCAACAGCTTCCATCTCTTGACCGACCGAAGGGATGACAATTCCCTTAGTAGATTTTCTGGGGTTTTTATGCAGGGAACCGCGAGGTATATTTCAATACAGGCTGTGCTGAAATACTGTTCATGTACTGGAAGCGTTTATCAGTTTATTTTCTTCTTAAACACTATAGAAGAGTAAATATTTTTGTTAGATACGTATTGATTTACTGCTTATGATTTCAGTTCTGGATCAAGCATACTATTCAGGAATTCATAGGGAAACCATTCAAGGCACAAAAAAATATTCAGAAACGAGGTAAGAAATGTTGAAATATTTCATTCTGACATTTCCAAATACAATGTTTGAATTTCTATCTTAAAATAGCAAAAAAAAATTATAAAAAAAATTAAGCTTATTTCATTTCGGTGGTGGAAAAAATATTTAAAAATTTGTAGCAGCCCAAAACAATTAATCTGAAAAAACCCACAAAAATAACGAGTGGCAGATTGCGGACATTGAAAGAAAAGCATGAATAAGAATGTAGTGAATCTGACCATAGAATTCAAATGTTGGCGATCTGAGATCGAGGGCTTTCCTGAGACAAATGATATAAAAATAGACCAGGATGTTTTGCAGAAATCTCAGATTCTCTAACCTGTTTTTAAATCCCTTCCCACTTTTGGCCTAATAATTTCCATTATTCATATCTTATAAAATCTCATTCACAACAATTTTGTAAGATATTTAATTATCTATTAATTTAGCCAGTAATATTAAGTACACATAATATAGAAATTAATGACCCACGTACCCTAGGGAATAAAAGTTTTGTGCCACACATGTTCTGTCTTTATAGCTGGGCAAGCTTAATCACTGCCATTTGGCATAGAGAGGTTGCACTATGCAATAATCAACACAGTTGTTGCTTCCAGGAGGAAAAAGTCAGATGCAAGTTTAGAACTTGTGTGAACAAACAGTCCTGAAATCACACCATAATTTGTGCTATTTATACATTCATCTCCAGACTTCCAAAATTTACTTTTTAAGCATTCAGTTTGACAGGCGTTTTGATGTATAAATCATACCCATAAATTATGTCTGAAATCACTTTGGTATCTAACAACAAGCAGAATGTAAGGATGTCAATTCTCTAGAAAAGTGATGAAAAATGACACTAAAGGTGACCCTCTCTGTACTTGAATGAAACACAAACAAACTCAGAGAAACGACTGCCCTGCCTGACACAAAGTGAAAACATCTGCCCTAGCTTGACTAAGGCAGAAGAGTTCTGTGTCCAGCTGAGTCCATCACCAATTCTCACTTTGTCATGGACTTGCTATTGACATCCTATTCATGTCTCATTTATAAAAGATGCCTTTAAACATCTACTATTTTTCTTCCATTAAACAGTTTGCAGCTTGCATCAATTAAAAAAAAGAGTCATTATGCTTATAAAATTGTGAATCCTTGGCACTACAATAGCCAGAATACATCTGCCTGATATTTTTATTTTATTTCAGTTTAGTCAATATTTCATTTTTTTGAGCATAGCAGTGGCATTTTTCCAAATCCAAATCCAATTAGTCTTTTCATTATATGACTACAGTGCAGAGTGTTAATATATATATATATATTTATTTTGATGCCAGGTATTTAATCTGGGTGTAAGTAAAATTGTTTATCTGATTATTTCTTATCTGATTATTATCTAGAAATGAACATTATGTCACGGGTTTACTGATCACACAATTTGATTTTATTTTCAGTTGTTATTAGAGCCTCCAAAAGGCAGAACGAAAAAGTATATTTACTTTTTCCAGTTAAAACTGAAGAACTGAACTTCTCACCTGAGTCAAAAACCCTCTCCCAGCAAGCAGTGAGCTTGTGTGTATGTTGGTGTCAAGACTCTTAATGGAATACAAGCATGTGCTTAAAGATAAAGACATTAAAATTTTGTCAGCAGGAATGCAAGCAGGCAAGCGCGGTAGTGTCTGATAGAAAAAAGAAAATAAATTCCCCGATTGTCAAGGGAATTTTAGCAGAGAATGACAGCAGAGTTGTTACTCAAGCACTCAATATAACACTTCTGATCACCACGCAGAAATAGCCTATAATCTGCAACTGGGCTTTATTAGATATGATGTGATTGATACTGCCTAAGAAAAAATATCTGCATGCTTTTATTTTCTTTCAGCTGACGAGTATTGCCAAGAAGTTTTATTTTATTCTCTCCTGAAATATGTTTTATCGCAAAGGAGATCTACTTTAACTGTAAAACCAACCTTTTTCCTTTGCTCTTCAGGACAAGGAAAAAGTACAATTTGCAGTTTCAAACAAAATTATTGTGTACAGTATAAGTTATTTCAGCTTGGATCTGCAGTAGCATTGTATAGCTTTTGCAGCATTATGTCTAAGAAGCAACATAGACATATGGCCCTCACTCTTAAGAAAGCTGAGCATCATGTCTGAGATTTTTTAAATGAGGAGCAAAGCACTGTTAGAGAAAAGTGCTGTTACAGTGGTAGATATTTTTAGTTTGATAATATTTCACGCACTTTAAAAAAATGCTTCTTTAAGAGAAAAAAACATCTTCTGAGAGGAGTTGCCTCTCCTGCAAGCTGTAATCCATAATGTGCTCGCAAAGAAATCAGGACCCACAATCTGCCCATGCAGCCCCACAAGCAGCAAAGTTCTCGTTCCAGCATCATCTGGAGAAGCTTGTTTGTCACATATGCTCTCTAAGTGTGAAGTCATTCAAATGAAATGAAAGACAGTCTGGTGTAGCTCATTCATTAATTTTCACAGCAGTTGGTGCCCTGTTGGCATTTCAAATTAACATAAGGAAAAGTTCAAGAGATTTAGCTTCATTTCAAATCATGTCTACTATGATTTTCAAGAAATGTTACAAATAGATTAAATTGCATTAGTAAAAGGTAATTGCAGAGCAAAAGAGAAGAATATTAAATGCTAAGCACCAAACTAATTTCAAAGTAACATAATTTTACCAACTGAATCATCCCCTACATGAAAATTTGCGCTCAGGGAGCTACAGTGGTGACTATGGGTCATTGCGCAAGGCTGAAGTCCCTAAAGATACTTCTTGCAAGTGTTGAATGACAAACTGAAAAGAAAGGGTTTCAGTCCTGTTCATTTCACAGCTCAAGGCCCTTCCAACCTCCAATTCGATCCAGGATCTAAATAAACCTCCACAGGCCTGCAGTTCTTAGGCATGTAATAAACTCTTCAGGGCTCCCAAAAAACTGCAGAGCTTTAAGAAGATGCAGAGCTCTTAAGATGGAGTTGGATTTTCCCAATGACTGCCTTTAGCCATTCACTTTCAAAACTCCCAGTAATTTTTTTCTATTAAGCTATCCTGATCTGGCCATAAAATAGGAAACTTACTTAAAAAAACTGCAATCTCAAGTGTAATTGTGCCTCCATACGCTTTTCTGCAGTGCTTGGTTTCACTGCCTGTCCTTGCTGTGCCACTTTAAGATCCCGGACAAAGAACACTCAGAAAATACAACGATGCATGAAAATTAGCAATTTGCTGATAGAGACAATTAGAAGTTCTTTCCAAATAATGGACTATCCAAAGCATTGAGTGTCTTGATTTCTTCCCTGGTGTGTGGAGAATTTTTGCATGAAGCTCTGAAAGTTCCAATGAAAAATTTTATGATTCAAAAAAAAAAAGCAACAAAAGGTGATAACATTGGGGAAAATTGAAAATTCTAGCAAGTCATTATCTAATTACAAATCAGGGAACTAGTTAATGAAGTTGCTTCAGAGCTGATGAGAGAACTGAGGTGCAATCACATAATTTAGATATTAGCAGTGCAGATGGCAGCATTTAAGTATTTCCTCTCTATATAGTGGTGATAAATACATTCTTTCATATCACAGTTTATCTTTACCCCACAAGGGCATCAGAAGTGCTTATTTTTCTCATTACCTATTTATTTTCCCACTGTTCATAGCCCAGATAACATCCAAAGTCAGGTAGGTTGAATCCTACTTTCTGATATATGGGTGATACTGAGAACCAAAAATGAGGTATTAGTACCCCCAAAAGAATGCACTGATGAAGGGATGTTTATAAGGAAAGGATGAAATTCATCAGGTGTCAAAAAGAATTTACTTATAGGCAAGACCTATATTGCAGCAGCATGGCCAGGTCTATATGTGTGTTGACAAACAGACAAATTCTCACAGGAATAAAGAATTTCATTAAATTTTTCAGGAACTTTCTTTCTCTAAACAAGTGTGACCATGCTGAAACAGCAGCAAAGGCTGCAGAGTTTCTGTAGTCAGGTAAGGTCAAAACTGAATTGAAAGGAAAACCAGTAAACATCCAGTGGTACTTCACAAATACTTCATGCCAAAGGAGTGCGGAAAAAAACATCTGTAAGGAGGCTGTTTTGTGCTTGTTACAGTCAAAGCACGGAAGGAACACTGTGAGTACTTTTCTGAGCTTAGTAGGCACAGAAGGACTGCTCTGGTTTGGTTTTAGAGCAGAAACTACATAAACAGCATGATTATAAATGCTCAGTATTTGCTAAGACCATAGACATAAGAAGTGGAGCAGTGCACTTTGAAAACAAAAAAACCAAAACAAAACAACCAGAACAGAGACATGCATTGTAGAGTGCTGAACAACGAGCTAAGGAGCAAGGCTAGGAAATAGGAGGGAAAATACACAGCTTAGTCTTTGGTTACCTTGAAATATTTATGTTCATCCACAGTAAGAGCTGGCCATGAAGTGGCCTCAAATCAGCCTAAACCACATAAGGTGATTTCTATAATATCATTATTATTAACAGTGTAGCGTAGCATGTCGTAGCATGGCATATCATGGCATGGCATGGCATGGCATAGCAGTCGACTTCAGCTATCTGCATGTGCTCATGTCCTCACTTCCTCAATGTGATGCAGAGATGTTCCTGACACCAGGCACACATTTGTTTGTGTTTTGTGACATAAAACTCTTGAATAAACCAATCTGTAGACCACTGTCTTTTCCTAGTTTTGGGCTTCAGAGTAACAGAGTAGAGAGCAGAAGGGCCAGAAGTCGAGAAGAACAGAGTGAGACAGTTGATTATGGATTCCTGTATTCAAAGTCAACAGAGAAAGTCTGAGTTTTTGGCAAGAAAAGCACGGAGGTGATCAGTTACGGTGTGACCTTCAGAGGGTACAGTAACACAGTATGCTGTGTCTGCATCAGACCTAATGTTCAGTCCTAGCATGGCATGTTTTAACTGCTGAAGTTGTTTGTTCTTTAGGCCCGGGTAAAAAACCTCTTCCCTGCCAGATCAGTGGTATCGAACCAAGGATCAAGGTCTACTTGAAACTTCCTGTACACACATGAGAGTAGCTTAAAGGCAGTTTCTCTCCTCTACCTTCCTCTTAAATATGCTCTTAGACTAATTCCCTCTACTTCCTTACCATGCATATTTATCTAGGGGCACTGTCTCATCCACATGTTCACCTCTGCTCTCTGACACTCATAAAGTATCAAAGGAAAAAAAAGTTCTTTATATTCCATTCAAAATTTCTGCAAACTTGTAGTTTGAGTGTTTTACAGGCAGCTGAAAATATGCAGCAATATACTCCCTTCACTGTGCAAATGCAGTAACAATGAACAGCTTATTTAAGGGTCTTCCCTTTATTTGCCTTTTCCAGATTCTTGGATTTGGTTTGTGGTTTATTCAGAAGCCAAGGGGCTCAGAAACCAGCAGTTTACCTGTGCATAACTACCCATATCCATAATAATTTTGCAATGTACCTGTAATATTTTTGATTGAATGCAAACAGCAATTTTTGCCACTGGGGTGAAGTCTGTAGTTTTACAGTTCAGATAACAGATATGGATGAACTTGAGCAATACCTTATGCTTCAAGAAAGCTATGCTGGGGCAGTCCAATCCCAAAATCCATAGCACAGTATGCAAAATAATAAAACTATGCAACAGAATGATGAGATGCTTTAAATACAAATCAAAAGACAGAATTTCTGCATGTTTGATACAGCATTAACCAGTGTGAGGTTTTGACCACTGTTCCAATAAACGGGATAGACAAAGCAAAATGAGACTAACGAAACTCACATTATCTCAAGCTGTTATCTCATCAGTCTGAACAAGTCAAGTAAAGTTGTGCTAAATGAAAGACTGGTACTGAGGATCTCCAACTGCTGTCTGACATTTCAGCATCACTGTTAAAGGTCTTCTCCTTTGTGGTGGCTCCTGCCTGTTCCAAATTAAGAATCAAGAAGGCTTTTCGGTTACTTTTATGAAGATTATAAAGTAATAAATGAAAAAGAATGAGCATAAATATCAGACTAAACATGTGAAAATGTAGTATCTGACTCAATGCATGCATAATATATTAAATTCATTACATTTATAATACTGAGATACAAAGCACTGCTGCCATTAACAAGCGACTTCAGAATTATCAAATCCAGAGATGAAGAGAGAGTGATTCACATCTCCCAGAAGATTTTAAAGAGCAATGGAAAAATCTTGGAGAGTGACAAATTACTACAGTTATCAATAGTTGCTTTAATTGCAATTGTCTACAAACAAATTGTGTATTTTGCCAAGTAATTTTGTCTTTACCAGCAAACATGATAAAAGCAGCAGTAATAGCATAATCTCAGTAAATGTTGTGAAATTCGGGGTATTTCACAAGTATTTCTGCTTAAAGAGCTTTTAATCAGAAAACAGTGAATTTGCCGATACTTAGATATTTAATAGAACCATACTGAGTTCCATATTTTCGGTAGTAAAATGGGAATGAGGATGGAATTTCTGGGACAACATCCTGAAAAAAACATTACCCTGCTACTGCCCCAGTTCTCTATGTGTTGCAATGTTCAGTGAAGCAACAGATTAATACCTGTATGAACCAGGACCCAGGATGTCAAGACCCATTAATCAGCAGAGGGTTTATGATGCAGACATCGTATTCTGTAAAACACACTGCTTAATAAGCACGCTACTAAAATTTTGTAGTAGATAGAGTCTCTAAGGAAACCGACCCTATACAGTGTTCCGTGCAGGCCTGAAATCCCCTTTTTCCTCTGAGGGAATGCCTATCAGACAACATAAGAAGATTATGGTTGTTTTTTTAAGAGACAGTGGATTTATATTTATATCAAGAAGATAGAAACTAAGCTCTAATGTTTGCAGCCCCTTACATGTACATCTTTTAGGAGCACTGGGCATAAAATAAGCAGTTTTCACAATTCCAGAAAAAAATCATGGTTTGGGTTCTTTGCTCTCCAGGAAAGGTTTGGTGGGTAGTGGTTTTTTTAGAATTGTTGTGCAGAGCTTTTGTGTGTGTGTGTCTGGGTTTGTTCAACCTCTGAACAGAATGCACCAGGACACACCATAAATAACTCCATCATGCAATTAGTACAGTCACTATATGCCCTGGCACTTCTAGAATATTTTCATTATTATTAATTCTTTTCATTTGGAAAGATCTGTGGGAAAGATCCCATAACAGGTCTTCAAAAAAACCCCACATTTAAATTCAGCTTTGTTTCCGGCAAGAACACATAATTATTTCAGTTACTGCCAGACTTGTTAGAAATGTCATGATTATCAGGAGAGCAGCTGGTCCAGTTTGGAAGTTAAAATAAAACAGTTCGATAGTTGAAAGATCACAACCTCTAAATTTTAGCAAGTGAAGTTAAAAGCTATATGTAGATTAATTTGGAAATGAAAGGATCAACTTGTAAATAGACAGAAGAAAGATATAATTTGAAATGCTATTTCATTTTTGAAATGAAATACAAATACAACTCTGAATCCTGCTAATCAAAACACAGGCAGAAAACTTATAAATAGGACTTTTCATTGAAGAGACACAAAACTTGTTGAAGACACTGCTTTACCAACACACAGCAACATGGGTGGTTTTTTCCCCACATTCTTACATCTTCTGAGCACAGGTAAAAGCTAACTTAAGGACAGTATAGACAGCTATGTGTAGATTTATATAGTTTGGTGACACAATTCTTATGAAATGTAGAAATTATGACAGTTATGGAAAGCAAAAAAAAAGCCAGATAAATGAAACAGGAAAGAGGATAGAAGTCTGATTGTAATGCTGTAACATGGTAACAGACCTTTTGGAGTCTATTAGTCTATCTTCCCATCTATAGAGTGATGGGAAGATTTGTCTCCCAGTCCTAATGATGATGAGCAGAAAGTTGGCACAGAGGATCTATGCAGGAAGAGCAAAGGCCTTCTGCAGCTTTTACCACCATTTACATCTGTAATCATGAACGACATTGTATAGAACGTACATTTAATGTGATAAATAATACTGCCACCTAACTTTCATCAGTAGCCTTCCATGCAGATTTTTATTATCCTGCCTGTCTTACAGACAGTGAAACAGAAGCAGTGCAAAGTGAAATGATTTGCCAAACATCATGTAGGGGATGAAAATTTCCTGAAACTCCAGCCTATTCCTTTATGCTTTCAGAGTACTCAGCACGGCATGTTGCAATGCAGTGTTGTTGTTGTAACGAAGCTAGACTCACCATTCCTCATTAGTTCTCTACATCACAGAAATCACTGCACCTGTTTACAAAATTATGGCTCCCTATGACTCACATAATCTCTTTTAAAAAACAAAGTGGGATGTTTCATATCTCAGATTACTATTTCTGTTACTTCCTTTTCTTCTTCTTTTCCAAAGAAATAAAGAGTGGGGATCTGACATTACCCTGTGCACATGATTTTGTCCATTTTATTTTACCAAGTTTCAAGAAACTGTAGGCAGAAGGAAAAGCACGTATTTCCCTCTCTCATCCTTAGAAGACTATGTGGAAGTGTGTTTATTAGGTGGTTACAAGATATACACCGTCAACAGAATACAGTTGTATTGCACCTTCACTCCTCCTCTACACTTCAGAGGTAAGTAGCAGCAGTTTTCCCCCACATGAAATCATGTATTCCCCTCATCTTAGTTCCTACCCCGCCACAAGGCTCTTTTTGAAATGAAGAGCAATTGGTACCATCCTGCCTTGCTTCAAAGCTTTATTTGGCTTTACTCGCCTATGCAACCATTAATTTGCTTAATATTCTTGCAGAAGTTTAGCAAAGAGATAATGTTTTCATCCTTGTGAGAAGCTGTACTTTAACCCCTTGTTTTTGCTGTTGCTCATCACAGGAACATCTTCAAGCTAATTTTACACTGATTGGAAAAATGTACATCCTACACCAATGCTTAAACCACCCAGCAGTGCAATACTGGTTCCACTAAAGTAAGTGGAAATGCTCTGAATAAGATCAATATAAGCAGGCTACATACTGAAAGATTAATTTTTCCAAGGGTAGTTGGAATCTTTTTCCACCTACTCTTGCATTCTTTGCTGCGTGCAAGAAAACTTGCCACAATCAAATAGGTCAGCATAGCTTATATTTATTGCTTAATTTTGAAAGAGTAATAATGAAAATGAAAAATGACAATATAGATTTTCAGTCATATAATTGCAATGTTCCATTCTGCTAAAATAATGTAAAACACCTATCCTTATTAGCCAGGAATATGCTGAAACAGCATTTAAATAAAGACAAACCTTATAGCCAAGCAGTAAACAATAATGCTATGGATACATTTTACAGTTTCCAGTTAGCTGTTTTACGGCAAATGAGACTTCGAAGATACACATTTCTATCTTCATAACATTATACAATGCTCGAATACCTCAGAACAGCACTTAGTACGTAGCATCCCTCTCAAAGCAGTGTTTGGAGATGTCCAAATAAAGTACAGATTAGGACAAAAAAGTATATTTTGTTTATTCTTAGATTTGGTGTGTATCTTTATTTGTGGTAAAGAGACATAATTCTCTGTCTTGTCAGTTATATGAAATATCATTTACATGAGTCAGGAACTAAAAGATTTCTTGTCTCTATGTGAAACTGTAGAATCTAAGATGCTGTGGTCATTTGGTAATCTAAGCATCAGACACTACTGTGTTTAAAGTGCAGCAAATGATGGCATTTTGATAGAGGCAATGACATAGATGAAAATCAAATTAAAACAGCAAATATTAAAACAGTGTTAAGGCTAGGAGCTTAATTAACTTCCCTGAAAGTCAGAATACTGCATTTCCCAGAGTGGTTGAGCGTGAAAGGAGTGAAGAAAGTGAGACAGAGGTAAGAGAAAGTGCAAAATCAGCTAAACCAATGTAACAGCACCGTGTGGCTTCTGGCCTGGGAGAGTGCCTTGCTCAACCTGGGGAAGAGCTAGAAGCGACTATCAAACAGAAACTGAAAATAAGATTTCCACTGATCTAACACCAAATAACAGACGAATAAGGGATCTGCTGATTCCAGTTAAATTGGGGAGAAACAGCAGCTGGTCTGGACAGGCATGGGAAGGTCAGGGAGCAGCCTCTGGAAGCATGGAAACCACAGCACAAGAAGTCAAGGCAGCTGAAATTGTTAGAAGCGGGGAGCAAAATGGCTTTGTAAATCTTTTTATTACTGTGGCTATGATGGCAGGTGCTCTCCTCAGCAGCCATCTCGCCAACAAACCATCTCTTCATTTACTTTGAGTATATCTATATTCCTTCAGTGCCACTGCAGAAAATAACTGCAGGAAAGTCCTCTTTATTTCTGAGGTACCTTATCACATATCGTATTCACACTAAAAGGTGTTTTTGGAGGCTGTAGATCCTACCAGTGACTGGATTTTAAGAGGAAATATTTATGGAGGGTTGTGAAATTAGAAAGGAAGGGTAAGGTAGCAGAAGTTCCCAAACCGTTCTATTGAGGCAGAGAAGTGTTAAGGGATGTTTATTATATTCTAAGTACAGATTCCACAAAAAAAGATTTAGAGATAGAGTCCTCCCTCTGGACTTCCTCTTCAAAGACCTAAATTAACGCTCTGGCCCTGTCCAAGCCGTATTTTTCTCATCTCACTTCTCTTTCTTGTATTTTAACTTCAGAAGTTCTTTGTGGTGTCTCAGGCACTGCTGAGCTCTCAAGACAGCGTGCACCAGCTCTGTTTACAGGCAGCAACAGATTATGGAGTTCAGCAGACAAGGCGATAGCATCCTCCTGACGCCTAACAGATGTAAGGATTTCATAAGGCAAACAGCAACCTTTGGGCAATTTATGGACTCTGGGGGTCATCCTCCCACCCATAATATATAGCAGCGAAGTCATTTGAACTGCTTGTGTCTAAAGCAAACCTAACACACGCACCCAGGAGGGCTGCACGTGAAACTTCACCAAATGCTCTTAACTAGATGGATAAATTGTTTCAGCTCCAGGAACTGCTTCTTTTCCTGTTTCTACCATATGTTTGCTTTAAAACAGTGAGATATACGAGGTTGGAACTGTTGCCTCAGCATATGTCTACCCTGGAGCCAAAGCTACAACTCCTCCAAGTAGCTGTAAAACATCCAACTTGGGCACCGACAGCAACACATCTACAGCGACGCAGGGCTCATTCTGGCTAGCTGCTTTGTGTGCACACCTTAAAACGCACATAGGTTTCTCCAGCTTTGTATCAGCTCCTTGCTGCTGTTCTCAGAGCTTGTTGTACAAGAACAAGCTGCTTTAAACCCTGCTTTGATGTGTCGTGCTTCTCCTCCACCAGGGATGGACCCTCACTGCCCCACGCCTGGCAGAGCAGCCCTCAACCAGCATGAAGGGCTCGATGTTCTCTTCCAGTTTCTGTACAGGCAACTATGTTGTCCCAGACATTAGTTCAGAAAACAGTTGCCACGGAAGAACCTCTTCTGCAAGGCACTGCATTTAACAGAGATTTTTGGGTTCTCTTAGGTGGACTGCAGAGATGATGATGAAGAGCAGAGAGAAAACAAAGCCTTTTTTTCTGACCTTTCTTCATTGTCACCAAAGAAGGCAGCTTCTGATCATGGACACACTGCATGGGAGCTATTCAGAAGTTATTATTCTCCTACTACAAAGATCAGCAAAACAAATTCCACTTCAGCACTGGAAATATTGTCTTCAGCAACATGCTTAGAGGCAACTAACACATTGCAGGATGCTTTATTTAAAACCACACAAGTGACCACAACACATAGTAACAAAGCTGTGGATATAGATGAGTTGTTTGGGAGTATCCTCTCATCATCGCTATGCTAACCTACCTAAAATTTGTATGCTTTATGTTAAATGAAAACAATGATAACACGTCAGATTTTTAATGTTCTTTATCACCATGATATAAATAGAACATATAGCATGAAATTCTGGGAAACGTATTGCTTACATTCAGTCCTTTGTTTACCACTTTAGTCTCCATTTAGCAGCAGAGATTATTTATCAATATTTTAGGCTCACACTGGCTACACAGAAAAGGGGAGCTGAGCAGATGGCTGTTGCAAGCTGCCTACCATGAGCAAGTAATGCAGAGATACAGCTCTTGAAGCACCTCTGAACAAACACTTCTCAAAATTATGTGCTGAAGAAAGCCAAACTCGGGCTGTGTGATGGAAACTGTGACTCAGGTTCTAATTTAAATTTTCATTCTACACTCTCCAGATTATTCTATAGACAAAACAAAGGCATGAGCTGCACTGTGTTGTGTTATGCAAAGACATATTTCAATTCAATGCATTAATTTACTAGGCAGTTAGTTTGACCTTACGCTTACTTAACTGAAATCAGAAAAGTCCCTACAGCTTAAAAGAAAATAAAAAGAATTAAAAAGCCATAGACAGGCACACCAGAACCTCTCTCTGGGTAGTAGCACTGCCAGAAATCATTTTAGTTTACAACATTATAAATTGTTATTAGCAGTTGAAGTGAAAACAAGGGCAACAAAGAACAAATATAAGAGCTTTTCTCTCGCTCTCCTTCAGCATCAAAGTGGTTGGCTTTGACATAGGAATGAGTCACCTATGGCCACGTCTTTCTTGTGAGGTGCAGCCACTGCTAGAGCTCACTGTGCTTTAATCTGTTCCTTAAAATGGCTGAACCAGCCAGGAGAAGAGTAGCTGTGTTAAAAATGCCCCAGCAAATGTGCATAGATAGGTGAGGGGATCTCAGAGCACTCCTTCACCTCGCTGTCAGTGGAGTAAAAAGGTAAGTGCAGCCATGGGAAGGTTTTAGACCATCCAACATTCCTTAGTGCCTCCAAGATTCAAGCCACAATTCCTATTCTCTGTGGGAATTTCAGCTCATTTTGAGGTAGAACAACCCTTGGGATATACTCTTTTCCAGCTCAAAGGTGTTTGATTCCCACAGCTCCTGCTCCCCTCCCACCTCAGTGGCTGCTGTACCATACGATCTGTTTGCAGTTGACAGACTGCTATTTTGTCTTTGGCGCATTTCCAAATCTCTTAGTGATTTTTTCATTATGGATAAGTATGAGGAATCAGGTTGGTTTTCAGTTGTGCCTTTCAAAGTCAAAAGTCCCACTAACAGAAATTCTCAAAGTCAAGAGTAAGTAAATAGCAAGATTGATCCCTATCTATACTATAACTACCTGTTTTGTGAATAATTTTGTTCTCCAGGACTGTCAATCCAGCATCTTCTGTGAACATCAAATTTATTACAGCAACTTAAATAAAAAAATTACATGGTTTCAAAGTCATCTTTAAGATTAATATTGCAAGGAAAGGGAAAGGTAACATGAGACACCAAGAATGCCCATGTATCATGCCTATCTGATTTATAACTTTTATACCTCTGTTGACCATACACTGAGTTCTCTGCCTTGAGACTTCTGCCTCAAGTTATGTGAAAACAAGCGTAGAAACAAAGGCAGACACGGTTGGCCGAGAAACTTTTCCAAACTTCCTGGATGGTCCATGACTGAACCAGTGATAGGACCAACCTGTCTCACATGATATTCCTGCCTACCACAGCTGCACGTCTCCAATTACTTTTACTGCCCTTGCATTGGTCTGAATTTCCAAAGCAACTTGCAAGGACAGACTAATTAATCCATTCTTATCGGTCTTTAAAGTATTTCAGTATTATTATGGCAGGATTTGAGTTTTCTTTTGTTGTCTTCTTTTTCTTGTATTTTTAAAATGAGTGCTAGCAAGGAAAAGTCAGGTGCAAAGAATGTACTCCTTCCATTAGGTTCAAAATATTTCTAAAGTTGAGAGAATTTAGCATATTAAAATATGAGAAGATGTCATAATAAACTAGCTACTTTTACATAACTTCAGAACTCCTGCAAATGAAAAATGAATCCCATATTTTCTTAAAACTCCATGTCAAGCATGAATTTTATCCAATTACTTAAAATTATTCAAGAGTGGTATGTAACAGCATGTTGTTTAAAAGGCAGGCTAAATCTATCATTCATAGTGAATCACTATGAATCATGTTCATTTATAAAATCACCTCTACCTCCTGTTTTCTGCCAGACACGTGCTCCCTACGTTTCCATTCTCACCAGAATTTTATTTCTACATTAAAGAGACATAGTTAAGTCTACTTTTTTTTTTTAAAGTGGAGTAGAGATTAAATGAAAGTGTTACAGTGTGTTGATGCAAATATTTAGACATAAGAGGCTTTTTTTTTTTTTTAACAAAAACATCTACAGAGCTCTTCAGCAATCTTTTTTAAGAATTCTTTTTACCTAACAGAAAAGTAGCATGATGCAAGCTGCAATCCAGGGAAAATTTTAGCCTGAAGAAATAGGAAATCAAGGAATTTTTTTTTATCATTATTTGAACATCATTTTTGTACTAATCCTGAATCGTGGCATTTAAAAAAGTTAATTTGGAAGTGAGGTATAAGGTGACAATTCAAGAAAATAAAGGCTTCTTCTCAGCTTTATCTCACAATTTCCATTAAGCAGTGAGACCTTTCCACACTTCTCTGGTTTCAGGGAAAGCAGAAAGCTTCAAGCTGTGCCAGGTTGCCCTTGGTAGAGCATGTCAGGAGTCAGTGTGCATTTCCCTAAATTGCTCATGGCACACGTCCTCCCTGGAGTAAATTATCTCTGGTCAGACAACCAACTCACACTAGCAAAAGCCATGCGAGTTTGCAAGTTCCTTTATTTGTTTACTTTTGAATGCACACTCACTTTGGGGGCCAAAGACCAAAACACAAATGTTTAACAATCCTTTCATCCTTTTTTTATTTTATGTGACAATTTCCCGAGACGAAACCAAACTGAAAGGGCACAAGCAAAAGATATTTTGAAAACACATATGGGTGGGAAGAGGTTTTGCGATAGCAATCAAAGAAGGTAAAACTAAGACAATTTGTCAGAGTGCCACAGCTAGGACAGGTGATAGGTTTGCTTGTCTTATGAGGATGAATTTCTATAAATCACTTCCCTATTGCTTTTGCTTTCCTGTTACAATGAAAGCATAAGAGTCACTCAAATATTAAAAAAAAAAAAAAAACAACAAAATCAAAATCAAAGTATCCTAAAGTATGGATTTTCTATGAAAAGCAAAAGCAGAAACAGCTTCAAAGCAGCGATTCATCCCTAGGCTGTATTTCTTTCTCACATCTGTCTTTCAGTTTCTGGAACTCACATGATTTGAAGCATCTCTCACTTTTGAGTTCTCACTTTTTAGCACCTCAAGTAAGATAATATACTACAATTGGACGGAAAACAAATTTAATCTTTAAAATGTCAGCAAGTTAAATATCATCTGCTTTAATGGGAGCAGGGATCCTTAAACATTTTGATGTATGTGGAAAGAAATTATGAGGTGATAAATGGTACTGAAACAAGGAATTAAAGCCAGTGATGGTTATGTCCTACTGGGCCTAACCACTCCATGTCTTGTCACCAAAGACATCCCATCACTTTCTGAAAAGTGGTACAATGTTGGTTTTTGAGGTACATGCACCATCTCTTTCCATCTTCTAGATCCTTTCCTCTGCACCACTGACACTCCTGTCTGCTCTAACTGATGTTCACTCAACTTGCTGCTTCTCTAATGACTTTTATATTGGTTGTTCCAATTCCTATTTTACTGCCACGTAAACCAACCCATTATCACCTTTCTTACTCATATAGTTATATGCACAATAGAGTCAGCCTACAGGAAGTGCTTTTGTAACTAAATCTACATCTCTGAACATGCCACATCTCTTCTACCTTTCAGAATAGCAAGTTCGCACATCACCACATGCGTTTGAATAGAACACTGCATATAGAAGTGTGAAAGTGCTGACCTTAAACTACAATTAGTACAGAATATAGCAGCCTATTCACCCAATGAATCAGACCACTAAAAGCTCTTACTATTCACCCAATGAATCAGACCACTAAAAGCTCTTACTATTCACCCAATGAATCAGACCACTAAAAGCTCTTACTGACTTGCTTATAGGTCAGTAATGTTTTTGGACCAGCTTTTAGTCTTTCTTTTTTAAAACCAATGTTGCAGAGGGATACGTACACGTTAGTCTGGGCTACAAGAGCATCAGTGTGAACAGAATCACTTCCCCAGAGCTTACTCCTAAAGGAACAACACCTTAAAAGCAAAAAGCAGAACCTGGAGACTCTTATCAAGAGAAATCCAAAAAAAAGAGTGAGAGTATAAATGGGAAGTAGGAGAGTATCACTCTCCACGTAGTAGCTCGTAGAAAATTTTTCAGTCTATTGTCATTGATTTGGGGAAACCTCAATTTTTCATATTAACAGCCTCAGAGTCTTTTATCCGTTGATTTTGAAACTGAAACAGCTGAGGCTGATCACAAGTCTTCCACTGCTGAAGAATAATTTGGTGTAAAAGTTCAGATAATGACTGAGAGTGTACGGGCGAAAAAAAAATCACTTCCTGCCGCTTCAGTTATGCCAATTCTTTTCTCCAAAAAGAGATTACTTTTTTGAAGTAATACTTTGAGTGTCATTACAGACTACTAATAACAAATATAATTCAAGCTCAATTTCTACAGTGAAGTTGCTGAAATCAAACTTGTCAGTATATGAATCATAGAATGGTTTATGTTGGAAGGGACCTTAAAGATCATCTAGTTCCAACAGCCTTGCCACTAGGATTAGGTTGCCCAAAGCCCCATACAACCTGGCCTTGAATACCTCAAGGCATGGGGCATCCACTACTTCTCTGAGCAAACAGACCCAGTGCCTCACCACCAAAACATGAAATAATTCACCACATAATACACTTGATTAGGATATGAACTGGTTTAGAAAGAAGCAGCCTTCAGCTCCTGCCATTAGCAGGACCAGATTAAATGCACAAGTCAACAGGCCATAAAGAGCAGAAAGTATAGCAAAGGCTAGTTTATTTTATGTTTATATCTGAAATTACCTATGGATTTTCTGTGTAAATGCAATGAACTGACAGTATGAAGTTCTGTTAAAGTGAAATACAGCTCAGGTGCCAGCACTACAATTTTCACCTCTGGACTACCTTAGGATGGACACTTGAATCCGTCTTTCTAAAGCTCTTGAATTTTTTTATGTAGGAGCAAGACAGATAAATATTGAATAGCTATAGCTTAAAATCAACATGCAGCATAACAGGCGGTATATTTATCCCAATTGCTTCACAGATACACACCTAAAATAATCTTAAAAGATGACTGGTGCCCTCTACTATTGTATTTATCTTAACAACCCTCTGAAACTCACAACTTTTGTCTGAAAATCCATTTTCCTTTGGTCTATACATTACAATATTATGTCATGTAAACTCTTGTTTTTATCAAACATTTTGTATTACAAATACTTCACATGCACACGAGGCAACAGTTGCAACTATAATCTGGAAAAAAAAATGGTCTATGTGACAGAATCTTTACATTGCATTACTTTGCCAGAGCACTGGAACCAGTGCAAGCTCTGCTCATGGCTTGAAGCTTGTACGTGAATAGGAAAGACCATATAACATCTTGGCTACGGGGAGGAAAAATATAATCATCACATAGCTGCTTATTTTCCTTAGGGATGGACTAATAATATAAGGTTATTTATGGTTCAGCTACCCACTGTGTGATGCCTGTATAACAGCAGGAATATTTAGCTGTGCACCTGGATTGTGCTTTTAACTTACTGAAATAAAATCTGCAGAAGGTTTTCTGTTGCAAGGTGGCTTATCACTCCTTCTTTTGGTGACTCTCCATTGACATCCATACTCCTGTATTATATCCACAGTAAGAAATATATCTGGAATGATGCAATAGTTGTTTTGATTGAAGCCATCTGTAGCCCCGATGCCATGAGAAGGCACGTTGACTGTCCATCCCCAGCCCCGGCAGCTAGGAGCCGTAGGGTTTATTACTCAGTTAATGAACATAATCAAGCACATGATGAATGAGTATAGTCAAATACAATTACTTGAACACCCTAATTCAAGGTTGTTTCAAATTAATGACAGGGAACTATGTCCAGAATCAACACAAATAAGACTCATTGAAAAGGGAATCCTTCTGAACAGTGTTTGTTTCTTCATGCTTTGAAGGTGTTTGCACAGAGGGAAAGGAACACATTCCCTGGCTTTCACAGGGTTTCACTATCACCATAGATAATATTTTCACTGAAGATCTAGTCCATTACACCATGTTTTCTCTTTTCCACAGCTTTTTATTATTGGATGCTGCTCAGTGTTAGGTATGTCTAATATTATAGTGTTAATTAGAGGTTCTCTACCAATGACTACTTCACCCCTCTCACATACAGAACTGATTAACATCCAGGCATGCATTAAACTAAAAGGTATATCAGTTATCATTCTAGCAATTTATAATTATGATATATGCTAACAATAATATGTTGCATTGCAATAATTGTGATGACATTGCATGTGGGTGGCACTACAATTTTCAGTAATGAGACTTACGATCTAAAGTTCAGTAACTCCTCTTCAATAATTGATCTAATTGTTTGCTTTTCTTCAAACGCAAATGCTAGCTATTCTGCAGAAATTCTACGATTCACAAATGGAAGCTGCAAGTTTAAACTTCTTCAAATGACATTCCTGCCACACAGACATGAGACAGAAGGTCAGTTGAGTATAAACTGTGCAAGCTAAGGGAAAAAAACTAAAGAACTAAAAACATCTTTGCCTTTTATTGTTAGTCTGCTGTATTTCTTTGATAGATCTTTCATGCAGTAAATGTTATTGACATCTAGATACCTTATCTTGTTACTATCTTATTGTTACAATCTCTAGTCTTCCTCTACCTAGCAGCAACACTATCACAACATCCTGTTAAAGGCATGCATAATTGTTTATCTGACCTAACATCAACACTTTTTCTTCTGTTCCTCCTCCCACAAGGCCTTCCTCTGATACAGTATTTAGAGACTCACTGACTCTATATGTGATCTTAATCCATTTTGTTCTATCTCTGAACGTGAAATACTGCTGACACCATCTCAGCAGGCACAAGGACGTTAAAGTCTGGTTCTTGGAAAAGTGAAGTATGCCATCGGTACCAAAATGCAGCACATACACTTTTTTAATTAATAGAAAGATACTAAAAATGTCATCTTTCTTTGCAATGAATATAAAATAGTTAAATTTGCTTTAAATTATCATTCATATAACGGACAGATCTTCTAGCAGTGTAATCTTCCATCAGTCTGATATGAAACTGCCCCCAGGAGGAACCAAAGGAGGACGTCATGAATACATAACACAAAATTTGAGATGGATTTCATACATGTGAATCCAGTAGCCAAATCCTGCCAACATTGTATCCTTCCTCTTCACTGTACAGTCAACTGCCCTTTCTAAGGCTCTTTAGGACTCCACCTTAACTAACACGTTTCCAGCCAAATCACTGTTTCATGTCCCTTTCTGGTGCTTTTTCCCAATGCTTCTAATATAATCCACGTGCTTCATCATTCACAGATCACTGCTGGAATTCCAGCATGAAATATATCATTATTTTGTGACAATATTCTGCCTGAGAGAGGCAGCTGAAGTTAGTCTATTTTCTAAGAAAGTCGTTAATCTAGTTCTTGTTAGAAGTGGTTGTTTGTGGCCATGTTTGCATGCACATGTATTTCGCATCTATTCTATCAGTACTGTTCTTTGCATAAAGGTCACACACCAAAAAAAAATAATAATAGACGTTAGTGTCTATTTCTGTTTTCACTCCTAACCAGAGAGACAGGAATAAGTAACGTTTTGTTTGTTTGTTCATTTGTTTGCAACAGCTATAGAAATCCTGACTGCCTTGAGAAATTCTCCTATTAGGTTATCTCGAGGAATTCTTGAAATAAACCCCTACAGGTTGGTTTTCTTTTTTAATTACTGCAAAGAACTGCAGAACTCACTCCTGCCAGAGGGAGGATCTAATCCCATAGCCCAGGGTGGCTCAAGGCTAGCAGTTCTGTGCTGAGATTGCTAAACTCCTTGGCAATGGATTGACCAACAGCAGGGGATGTGAGCAGAGTAGACTCTGCTCGGAATGAGGGATATCATCACTGGTGATGACTTACAGGATTGCACACAGCAGGTTTATTATACTGTTAGCTAGCAGCCAAATACCATGAGTCTACTGCAGTGCAAAAAACAGCCAGACAACAAATTAGGTCGTCAGGATATAATTCTTAGCTGCATTCTGCAAACTCTGGACCAGGAAGAAGAGAACATCTCATCTCCCAGATGCGGGAGCTGATAATGTCTATGATAGCAGGATTTTATTCATCTATTTGGCCTTGTCAGATTCATAATATTCTTATTCAAAATTAGCATTTCAAATTAACTTGAAAAAAAAGTAAAAGCTATTCTTCTTGACAACTAAAATTTTATGACAACAATGAACAAATCTTAGATTAAATACCTGATCTGACAAGAATTTTTTCCTGACATTATTCCATTTAATATAAAAATAAATGTGTAGGTGTTTTTTTGAAAAGAAAAATTACTCAGATGCCTTAGAAGCCTACATCTTTGGAAACATTTAAAATGCCTATGCTAGCTTTAGAAATTCAATACAATTCTTTAAGTCACTTGGACACATTTGAAAATATTACCCTTGATCTACCTTTTGATAGAAAGAGATTGGTGTCTTCAAAGAACCCTGTTGAAATCAAACTTCTGTCAACTTTTCCATTTTTATGGGGGTAAAAAAGCTATTTTTCTCTGAAAAAATATTTCTAATGACAGTTTTCACTTGCTTAATTAAACATGTTATGGATTAATACCAAGACAAAGGCAGCTTTAGTTAATCATCATGTCTTAAGTTTTCCATTTTTTGAGGGTTATCACGTACAGTCTTTCCCATACGTTACTCTTATTTAGTCATAATAATTCATTCATTTTCTATGTCTAATTTGAAGACTGAGAATTTAGGCAGTTTAATCTGAGGGTACTAGCAGATACTTAACAAAAGATTCCCTCTCCATATGAAGAGGTTATTAAGTAATTGGCCATCTCTGTTCAAGTCACTGAAATGATTGTTCTTTACAGTTATTACCCTGTGATTTCGGTTTACATAATTTTTCCATTTAATACAAGTAGAAGGCAATTTACCAAGTTAGCAAACAGCGTCGTGATTAGCAAAAACATTTTGAGCCAAGACAAGCTAAATGAAACTATTAGCATTATCCTATTACAATGATAAATATTCAGACAAAGTTCAGACAGGAACCAATAGCTTCTATATAAGATATTAAATTTAATTACACCTGGTAAGACTATTAAAGTCTAGGGTAGGCTGGAAGTTGGTGGGTATCTTTTTTTAAGCCTGGTGCCCAAGAGAGTTGACAGGTATTAATGCTATCCTCCTATTATTCCTGCATACGTTTGGCAAATGATGAAAGAGGGAATTTGAAGGAGAGAGAAGGATGAAAGTGAACTGTTCCTGCACTGTGATTGCAGCTCCCAAGATACATTACTTAGTGTGCTTAATGTGCCAGGGATACAGGACCAAAGGTTTTCCCCAGGAGTGTGTAACAGGTTGTTGTGGGTCACAGTGAGATACAGATGTTTGTCCGTTCCCAGGCACGATTCCACACACCCAAAGCCGCTCTTGAACCAGTTCTGCACTGTTGTACATGTCACTCAGGACATTAAGCAGATTCAAATCAGATATGAGATAGCCCAAGATCACTCTTACAGAGTCCTCCACTGACCAGTTAGAATACAAACTCTGCTAGTTTAATAAGCATGTATTTTAAAGCACTATATTGAATACAAGTTTCCAGCATTGTTGTAACCCTCGTGAGCCTTTTCTTCTAGTATGTTGCATTTCTGGCAGTGCAAAACCAGAAAGACAGCTCAAAGGTCTGCTCTCCCAAAGCAGGTGCAAAGTGATCACCTAGCGCCAGAACTTGGGTTACAGACCTTGACACAACCTCGGATCTGTTTTCTCATTTATGCTGCTGCCCTACAATAGCTTCCACCTTAAAGAAATAAGCTGATCCTCCCAGGTGTTTATATGTTTTTTCCAAAAGGCCTTGCAGCAATTGGATTCAATCGTGATCTACTCTTGCTTTGCAGTCATCTGGCATAGACACTGATAGCTCTGCCTTCCAGTCAAAAAAACTCCATAGGATCTCTTTCTTCTAATCCAAGAACTGCAGAGCAAAGTGAAGCAAATCCGCCACCCAGCAGAAGAGATTGTTTTACCACAATCACTAAGTATGAGCAACAAAATTAGTTTTGAGGAAAGAACTTTGCACGAGGAACTCAACATACAGCCTCAAGTAGTTCTGAAGCAGAGGAGATATGAATACCCAGGGCACTCCGATCCTAAATAACTGATGGAAATCAAGGGCATTTATTTTAGAGAGAATAGACACCGAAAACCTATAACAAAACAAAAGGAAATCTAACCATCTTTTTGAGTTTACATCTGCACATATTCAAGCTTTATCTAGCTGACACGTTAACTAAACCGGGAAACTAAAGAACATACTTTAGGGACCAAGAAGATAGTGCCGATTGTTTAATGAAGTCAGTATTGTTATACCTTTTAATTTCACTGCATCATGGGTGCTTTTTTATTTATTCACATTGACAGTTTTAAGATATTTTTCAAATAATCCAAAATAACATTTTGGATTTCTGTGTATCAGAAGTTTTCCATTAGTGAAAGAGTCACTGGGTGCAGATAGCATTTGCAAAACCATTGCCATTCTAACTGCTGCAGAGCATATAAATTATGATACTGTACTTCATGGGAAATCCGTCACTACTGAAATTAACCACCTTCCTTATCACCTTATGCTTTTAACTTATCACATCATTGACTAACTGCTTATAATGACTAGCACTCAGGGATTATTGTTACTTATACAACTTACAGTAATTATTAGGTCACTGACAATGAAATAACTTATTAAAACTAATAGTGCATTTCTGTTTCTCCAGGTTCAATCTAAGGAACTTTGTCATTCTCACTCCATTTTGAAGAGTCAGTAAAGCTGTTTTCAAGTAGAAAAATCATTTTCATTTGTACATAGATTATACATTTCAAAGGACAGAAACCCATTTCTGCATTAGTCATAAGAACAAAATAATTTCTCATTCACCCTCAAGTTTATTAAAAACAGTGTTCTTAACATTAGATGAAGATGGATTAAAAGCATACATTAGCTTCTCAAATTAAAATGGAGTAACTTTATTTCCTTATTTCAAACTCTGAAGCAGCATAACTATTAGAAATATAGAGTTTCAAAAGATATTTTTGAACCACAGTTACTGCATTGAGACGCAAATCTAGACTTCAAACAATTAATGTGTTAAGAGATGCATATAGACTATAAAGGTGGGTATGGATAAAGGTTTAAATATAATTTTTTCTTTGTAAAGATATTACTGAAAATAGTCACCAAGAACAATTTCCCAAACATCATGGAAGTATTTTCCTGGCTTTTTTACACTACACAAGAAGAACACTAAAATCCCTAACAGTTAATATGTGGCAATAAGAATCTGTGTCTCATTCTACAAAACCCCTTAGCAGAGCTGCTCACCAATAAAAGTGTTCCTTCATGCACATAATTCTCAAAGCACACAACAGAACAACTTTTTTTTCTTTATCTGCTGTTACTACACTCCCGTATTCCCTCAAAATTTGTGACATCTCCTGGAGAAACCTTGACCACATCTCCTTCTGCTGTGGTCCTCCCCCCAACCCTGCTCCCACCTTAGAAAAGTTAATAGATGAGGTGACAACTGTACATCTCACTCTGTGTGACCAATGAGCCTCTGGAGAAGCCAGCAAACCAAAACACCCTGCATTGGTGCTTTCTCTCTTGGTTGGCTTTAGCCATAGCTTCTGGAAGCGCACCGATGCTTTTCCATGTCTAGGCTTCAAAGAATATGATAGCTCTCCTGCAGCCCAGCAAGTCAGCCTGGGCTGCCCCAGCAGGGAACCTCTGCTAACTACCAGGACACTTTAACCCACCACCCATGCTCCCCTAGAGATCTCTCCAGCACTCAGGAGACAACAGATAACTGCTACCTAGCAGCAATTCCCACAAAGCCCAAGCCAGCTGGCTTCCCCTAAGATAGAATCCACATTAGAGGTAGTTGCCCTTATTCCTTCTGTCTATTGGCTTCTGGTGCCAACCCCTTCCAAGATGGGCTGATATGTCCCACAGGAGCAAGAGCCATCCTATTTTAAAAGGTAAGTACTCAGTCACTAACAGATTCAACAGACACAGGTGATAATTTTCACACCTATGTTATACTTATTTTCTCACACAAAGAAGACTATATGGGATTGGTTCATTATTTCTTGGCTATGTATTGATGATACAGATTAAAGTGCAAGTCTTGCTTTCAAAATGTTATATTATTATTAGCCAATCATATACACAAATCAAAGCAGAAGGATCACTAGTTTCAAACACATCAAATGACTTGCATGTTTCAACGTTACATTGGAATGAGCCCCCAGTAATTTTTTTTTCTTCTACCATGGCCAAATCACTGCTTAAGACTTGATAAATCAAGTTGGTTGTTTACATACAAGGTCAGGATGAGTGACTTTATTTTTTATGCATTGAGGACAATGAAAAAAATGCAAACATAACACAAATATATAAAGTGCAAAGATGAGAACCAGCTTGAAAAGATATGCTGCAATCAGGAAGACTGCAGTTGAAGTGATACAGTCAAGTAGGAGCATACAAAGAAGGTGGTTCAAGTGAGTTACACTGCAGATAGTGGTTACCAGACACTGCGAGCCAAAATAGACTAGACTATATTTGCATGGAATAACACTGTGTAGCTTAGCGCATATTCTGCAAATGCAGAACCCCAAGAAATTTCATATATTAGGGGTTTTTTTTATGCTAGCTGAAAGCTGAAGCTCTCAAATGGTCTGGGCAAACTCACAGGAGATCTATACTCTTGTCCTGTAGGATATTAAGAACTGACATTCTGCATAAAACCAAAGTGAACAAAATCTGAACATGAGCTGCTGACAAGTAATGAATAGAAAGTGCTTAGGTAAAGGGTATAAGAAAGACGGAACAGATAATGTCAGCATCCCACTCACATCCTCTGCCAGAAACCAATTAACAGATTTGCAGAATTAGAAATGTAAATAAGACTCATCATTTTTCAATAACCATTAATGGACTTATCCGTCATGAATTAATATAGACCTCTTAAATATCACTGTAATTTTGACTTTCAGAACACCTTATGGTAGTAAGCTTAACAATTTATTAATTTTCTAAGAAAAAAATTACTTCCCAATTTTGGTTTTTAATCTGTGTCTTAATTTAAATTCATAACCTTCCAACTATAAATCCATGCCCCAAAAATGTTTATAGATCTCTATATCTGTCATCTTCAGTTCTTCTTGTTCTGTCAGCGCACGAGGAGTGGGAGCAGATAGCCTGAAGTAATCTGACAGTGCCACATTAATAATTCTCCTCCAATTTCCTAGGATTACCACAGTTACATTGGTGTGAGAATTTGAATACCATTTCCTGAATACCATTTCCTGGGAGATCAACATGAAAATTACCCATAAAAGCAAATCCTGCAGTCAAGTCCTGAGTGCACACAAATTAAGATGAGTTTATTGGAGTTGCTAAAGCAGTACTTCTGTAAATAACCAATGAAGAACTTAAGAATTTTTTCACCACGAAATGCCTAATACATATAAAAAAAAAGCTTTTGTAAATCTTCAGGTACAAACATACAGGGGAAAAAAATATTGATGAACCTAAGGCCAGTAAAGTAAGCAAGAAGCATATGTATAGCAGCATAAGGCACAGCTTGCACTGTATTCCCACTATAAGATCAGGCTGCAGAAAATACATATTTTCAGTCAATAGCCAATTCTACTTTTACGAGGGAATACTTATCCTCATCACTATTCATATTTAAGTACTCTAAGTGAAAAGAAACTAAACCCAATTATTTTTTTTCTATTATGGTAGCAAATAACCCCCCCCCCCCCCCCCCGAGGTCTTTAATAGGTGATGTCTTTTGTGTCTCTTCAGACACAAAAGGAAGACACTTCTTGCTTGAATGTCTTACAAAATAAGTTGCACAGGAAGCTGACTTGCAGAAGAAAAACAGAAAAAGTGAGAATGCAATCATCAGTTCTTCTGTTCTTTTCACAGCAGTAGATGCTTACTAACTCTCAACCATTCCTGAATATTCACTTCTGTTGCTGCCTATCTCAATGGGCAATCATTGACCCCCAAAAATTATTTTTATGTGTGCATCTACGAGTCAGCTCACGCTTTTTCACTGCTCTACAATTAGTTCTATGAAAACTTACACTTGCCTGGTTGTGGTATTACTTAAATAAGCGACCCTTAAAGACCAAGAGGGATTCTGAATCAGAGAAGTGGAATACAACAAGGTCATTGCCCGAGCATGTCTCTGACCAGGTAGATCAAATGTGTAGCCACATTCATCCCTAACTGAAGGATACCATGTTTTTAGAGACAACATTCCTGCCATCATATATATTTTTCAAAAATTTTAAATAAAACTTTTGACATCTGTTTTCAGTTTCCAGAGTTTAAATAAAACAAAAAAATACAAAGTAAACACAAAGCATAGAAAGTTTAATTATAAAACTCAGCCAAAATACATTACAAGGAGTGTATTTGGAGGGGCAAAGTCAGATCCAATGGGGTGCTGTACAACTCCTTATTAAACTGTCATTTAACAAAGATGACATTCCTAATTTTTCATCTGAAGGAGCATCTGCAAATCTAAGTAAATCCACTCAACCACACCAGAACAGAAGAGTCAGACTGACTGATAAAACAAAGTGTTGTCAAATGACCTGAAAACTGACAGACAGAAAATACCACTGCAAAGACTTTTATTCCAAATTTGTCCATGAAGGCATGTTCAAGGTTGTGATTCCCCTGTGAATCCACTATGCCATTAATAGTTACAGCAGTATACTGGCAAACAGAATAGGAACTACAGCAATATGTAAATCAGCAATGCAACTTTTGACGTAAACACCTATCAGAAACTGCTTTCAAAGGTCCTTTCAGCCTTTCTGTCATTGACTTAGTAAAACAGGTGATTCCATCTAGTAGCCAGAGCACTAGATCTGATGTCCTTATTTTTACCAGTGCTCTCATTGATCCACACCATTTAACACCTCCCTGGACAGAACATAAGTGAATCAAAACATTTATATAAAACATATTAATAGACATTCTCATGGACAAATCTGAACAGTGTCGTTGAGTCATGCAAATTAATTGCAACCAACAGAAGTGAACAAAAGTTATCCTTCGTTTTAGGACTCTTCAATCGATGAACTTTCACCAAAAGTGAATTTGGGCCAATGCTTTTTGATATGCAAATCAATTCTGTTTCTGTCAGGTGTGATTTGACAAAAAAAAATAAACACTTAAAGAGCGTGGGATCTAACCAACACCTTGAAATTCTAATTGCTGCTATTCAAGAAGCTGAGGGAGTCAAGATAATTAGTGTGGTTTGTACAACGGCCTTGTGTAGCTTCCAATAAAAGTGACAGAACTACTTTGTTTCCCATTTGAACACAGAAAAACAAGACTGCAGAAACTGTAACACGAAAGACAGCTGCAGTGGAGACATCCAATCTTTAAGTTTTCTTTCCTGTGTTTTCGATACGGTCAATGGAAAGCCTATTGTTTTGCACTAGTGATAATAATTACACATATTGAGAGCTTTGTTGATTTCTCAACTGAATCTGTAGTTTGCATCTTCCTATCTTACCTCAGGAATCATAAAATAGATATTTTTTTTCCAGAATGCTTAAGCCATGCACACATTACAAAGCTGTTTTTTTTTTCCCTATACAATCTGTGCTTACACTCAAGACTTAGAAAAGTTGGATCACCGTGAGGAATCGCAGTCATGCCATTGGTAACGAAAGATTTATATGTACAACAAATGACTGCTTGGACAAACTCATGGACTGTACCTGACCTCAGACTCTTGAGTTAATATGAGCATCTTCTTAATGGACTACAATAGAAAATAAGATTTCATGGGCATAACCCATGAGACATCTAATCTTCACTGGTATCATCAAGAAATTACAACATTATAGCAACTCAACCAAGGGTGAGGGAAGGAGACAGAGAACAAAATTTACTGTAATTAGTATTACGTTAATAATATGCATTTCACAAACTCATTGAAGTAAGAACTATTACTTTTTTTCCTGTAATACAATATAAATCGGGGTATTGCACATTCAGTGTGCAATGATAAGTATTAGTATGCAGTGCTGCAGAGTTTCCAGCAATAACAATGGTCAGGTGAGCAACTTAGAACCATAGAATGGTTTGCATCAGAAGGGACTGTGAAGGTCATCTAGTCCAACTCCCCTGCATAGAGCAGGGACATCTTCAAGTCAATTGAGTGGCTAAAAAACCCATCCTACCTGACACTGAGTATTTTTCCAGGGATGGGGCATATACCATCTCTCTGTCCCAGTGCTTCATCACCCTCAGTGAAGAAAATATCTTCCCAAAACCTAGTCTAAATCTCTCCTCTTTTAGTTTTGAACCACTACCACTTGTCCTATTGCTACAAGCCCTACTAAAAAGTTTTTCCCTATCTTTCTTATAAATCCCCTTCTCCTACTGGAAGGCCTCAATAAGGTCTCCTCTCTTCAACAAGCGGAACAAACCCAGCTCTTTCAGCCTTTCATAGGGGAGGTGTGATTTGAGCCCCTTCTGGGCTGCAAGCACACATTGCCAGCTCGTGTCCAGCTTCTCATCCACCTGCAACCCCAGGTCCCCCTTGGCAGGGCTGCTCTCAATATCTTCATTCCCCAGCTTGTACCAATACCGAGGGTTGCTCCAACCTAGGTAAAGGACCTTGCACTTTGCCTCGTTGAACTTCATGAGGTTTTCCCAAGCCCACTTCTCCAGCTTGTTAAGGACATCCCATCCCTCAGGAGTGTCAACCTCACCACTCATCTGCAGACATCTGCAGTCTTGCTGAGAGTGAACTTGACTGGTCTCAACTTGTTCTTGCTCCTGTTACAATCATCTCACTACTGAAGTTTCTAATCCTAAGTCTAAAGCAACACTTCTGCTCCTGTTTGCATGGGCAGATAGTCCCCTCTCTCGCTTCCTGACAGTTGTCTACTTGACACAAGAAACAGAGGGCAATACTAACCCCTGAAATAACAAATCTTGTCATGAGTAAAGCATGTTCTGCTTGCTATGCAGTATTTGGGGGAAAAGGAGTTAGTGGTCCAACACAGGAATCCAATTTTCTAATTGGGACTAAGAGACAAATGTACAGGTTGTTTTAATTTACTTAATTTATCATCCTGCATTTCATTAATAAATATTGCTAAGATAATTAAAGAGAAAAATCTGACCACTAGTGGAAAACATATGATTTCATATTTAGAACTAATGACTGAAGTGAGGGAGCCTCCATCTTCCCTCCCCTGCTGTTTCATTAACACCCTGCATAGCTCCTTCATTCCTCATGCTTTTTGGACTTTCAGTCCTTTAATGATGCTTTTGGAACATTTCAGTCATGTTCTAGGCATGTTTCTGCTAGAAAATACTTCTAAGTATATTTTTTGCAGCACATTCCAGCTAAAACTATTATCCTAGGTAGAATCACAATGCTTTTTCTGTTAATGGATATACCACTAACAGAAAATTGCAAACCTAGAACTTGTAGACAGGAAAGTGTCTACTAGGGACCTTCACTTGAACCTGAAATGCTCATAAAAGTAGTAAAATGGAAGATGCATTCATGCACTAACAAACAGGTTATGGTCATACACTAGATCTAGTGCAGAATAGGCTGTCTCCTTGGCCAGGAGACCAACAGCAGCAAAAGAACCATGGCCTCGTATCTGCCATGCTCATGCCCCTGAGCCATACTCAACTTTATTCTGTATAGTTTATGTGTGTATACAAGTAAACATGCATAATAAATAATAAATAAATCTTTGTTTGTAAAGACCTATTACAGATCTTCCATGCGACTATCCACTGCTTATGAACATACACATTTTCCTTTAGATAGTTAATAAGACTCACAACTATAAATTGACAAAGTTCATCTGCTAGTGTGATACACACCCAATATTTATCAGGCACTTAAATTTCTAAGGCGAATTCTATCATCTGCTAATCTGTTTTGTGATAACTGAGAATTATACAAGTTTTGATTTAAAGGAGGAACAGGATGATCAGAGGTGAAAATGATGTTAAATGTTAATTACTGTAACAAATTGATGCAACAGTTTTCCAAGTCATGTATAGGTCTGAAGATTTGATTCCTTTTGTGTGCAAGGTTTGAAGACATTCATTACAGAACACAGAAATACACACTTCAAAATCATTATTATAACTAGCCAGAGGTCTTTCTAATGAAAAAAAAACATTATGCCTTGTGTAATTCTAATTACAGAATTATTGTATGCTTATATCACTATGCCTTTTAACAGTATGGTAACAAAAATGCAGTGTGCTACAGACTAAGAGTTTGCCTTGCAAATAATTACACACTCGAGTAGCCTTTTCTTAGGAGAAGTTCCACTTCAATAGCTTTAATGAGAGAAGTCCTATGAGCTTAATTCCTTTCACATACATTAGAAAATTGCTCTCCTTCATATTTAACCTCTGGTGTTTTTTCTTATTTTATTTTTGCATTGCTAGCTGTTTGGAACTTGTGTTTTGGGGGACTCCCTCAAATTTTTTTCATTTATTTAGCTTTGTTTATTTTCAGTAAATCTACATAGAGGGGAGATCTGTTTGAAACAGACTTTCCAAGAGAAAAATATTCTATTGTTTTTGTGGTTTAAAACTATGACCTATTTAATAATAAACTAATATAAAATAAATATTACTTCAGGGGAAAAATAATACTTTGTTTTTATAATATTTATATCATTTCTCATTACTAAAAGATTTGGTATCAAAATTACAGTTTCTTAGTGCCTTTTATTTGATATACAGTTTCCACAAAGCTGAGCAACCTTGTGATTTCCCTGCTTGACATCCAGCAGAGAACCAAGATCTGGAACACAACAGCCACTTTCTCCTCTCCTTCCCTCATTTAGCCTTCAGTATAGCAAACATCCAGTAAATGATGAAAAATCCAGCTGCTAATGTCATCATACAGCAGAATAAATCTTGCTGTTACATTAGAAATTCCTAGATATCATCCATGAGTGAGTGAAGATTTATCAGGATGTGGCTGGGTATTTCAGCCCCACCTTAGCCTCCTGATATATGATTAAAAAGACGTGGAACCACCAAGAGATATGGTTGTGAGCAGTTACCACAAAGTTCAACCAGAGACACGCCAAGTCTGCCCCGGTATCTGAGCAGGACTCTTTCTGTCTGAGAAGAGCTGACCCAAACCTCTTTAAAAAAAAAACCAAACCCAAAATAAAACAGAAATCTGAGGACATGGCTTATGAAGTACCTTTTCAATTTGCACTGCAATATACATCTCCTCTTTAATCAAGCTGTTCAAAACCTACATACAGCCAAGGTTCAAGGTCCAGCCCTTGGTCTGAAATATTCCCGTACAATCCCAACTACATTCAGTGGGATTTGAACACTTATGTCAGCAGACAGAATGATATTTATATGCTAACTAAAGTCAACATATATAATGTCAGGCTATTTATTTACTGTTGCCCATAACTCACGCTGGTTTAAGGTGCTGTTATTTATCTCGCATTTCTGATGCCCTCTCCATTATTTCTTATTTATGAAATTAACTTGTGCCATAAAGAACTCTGTTCACCTTTAATAAAAAAGTCAGCAACTAAAATTAAAACTATGAAAACAAATCAGACTTGCTGACCTGTGACAGAGTGCACTCATAGGGAAAATAAATACTAGTTTTAAATTATTATAGGTACATACAATACAGACTAATATTTTTGACACAGCCTTGTATATTTATTTGTTTGAATGTACTTGAGCAGCACTTGGAGGCTAATATAAACTGCCCCTAAGATAAAACACCTGGGTTAGTGGTGTCAGAGGACCTGTAATACTGTGCGAGGTGTACAACGGAGTCCCCTCTGGACACTGTCAAAACACAATATTTCCATTTTTGTCTGCGCAGAGAGTAGAAATGACTTAGGAGTTCTTGGAGCACCGGCTGCTCTATGCACCAAACTGAAAGCAGACATGGATAGAGCAGGAACTGGAAAGAGCAAAAGCAAATCATGCCTAATTTGAAACTTAGTGGGCAAAGGAATCAACAATCACGCAATGCAGAATTACTAAGTCAGGAGCCAGGCACCACAGCACTTCTCAACAAAGAAACCCAGTGAAAAGTTTCTGGGCACAAACTCAACAACATACTTGAGAAGGGGCACACAACTACCCAGAGACCTCTTACAACCGCTGTGTCACACAGTCATTACCAGCACAGTAAGAACAGGACATACAGTCCAGCGAAGTACAAAAAATATAAAATATTTCCTTTATAAAATGTGTGGATGTTGAGGAGCAGAATATGAAGTCTTTTTCTAAAATCTTCACCACCAACTTCACAGGGAAACATGCAAGGTATCGCTCAGGCAGAATTCAGGGTTCTTCAGAGAGCAAAAGAATAAAGAGCACAACAAACTTGAAATCGTTTTGCTAGAGATCTTTCCAGAGCAAAACAAATACTGGAGGGTGGACAAATATCTTCATAGGAAACTTCACAAGATTTCTGAGACTGAAATATGGAAGTTCCGGCTATGGAATAGCAGTGATGAAATGGCTTAAGGGGTGTTTATCCATCAGAGGAGGGATTAATCTTTGCTGTGGGCTAAATGGAGCAAAAAGGGTGATTTTAAACTAACAGTATAAAGTCAGAAAATACATAGAAAACAACTGAAGAACAAAGTAGTCCAAGATTTCATGAATTAGTTCAGGCAAAGTAGGAAGAAAAGACAAGAAACACTTCAGTTATCACTATATCAATGAAAAGAATCAGTAGAACAAAGAAATAAGAATTGGAAACTCACCATTGAGAAGAAATTTCATGTAATTAGCATTAGTGAAGCCAGATGGGGTGGTTCACAACATCACTGAAATGTTAAAAATCCTCTTTTATAGCCTGCTTAAGGACAGAATGGGTGATAGATGTTGAAGTGTATATTAAAGACATCGTTACTTTCTTCACGGTTATTGATTATTATGGAGTAGAGTGTCTGGAATGAATTTGTAGCGGTGTTTTCAACCTCCCAAAAGAGGCACTGGTGTAGTAAATGGGGCTGAAGACCAGGAAGAGCATCTCCCTTCGCATCTACTTACGATACGCAGATGAAAGTATCTAACAGGGAGCTTCAGTCTGAGATGCCTGCCCAAAGTTACGCGTCTCAGAGTTTAAAAAATTTGTGGCAGTTGGTAAAAGTTATACTTAAAGACTGACATTAAAATGAAACAACCCAGTACTAGTTAGCCCTATATGCAGCCACCCGCCAATATAAAATTATGTTTAATCATGGCACTGAAGTCTGAATTCACCTGGGGACAAGTAATCACAAGATATAATGCTTGATGTAAGCAGGGGAAGGTAGAAATACATGGCAAAATGTTAATAATTCCAAGATGTCTGAAATATATTTCGTGTCTTTCATTTGGAAACTGCTGGATTCTTTGTTTCTCCATATTATTATCTCAAGATGGGAATCATTTTAGAAAACTTGTGGACTCCTTCAAGGCACAGTCTTTCTAATGACTTGGAGCAAGACGGAATGGATGCCAACACTGTTCTTTCTTTCTGATCTCAGATACATCTATGGAAAACTTTAAAGTTCAGAGAGTTGTATAAACCATATCCAAGCCCCATGCAGATGATACAATGAGTAAAGAAATAGGACATGGTACCTTCCAGGCAGTCGTTATAGAAAGCAAGCATGGTCTTCATAGATGCATACTTTCACCATGATCACTATCATCACTCACTTGTGCCCATCACAGAGCACCTCAGGAACTGATTTTAAAGGCAGGAATCAAAATCTGGGAGCAGAGTTCAAGAAAAGACTCCGTTTATTACCATGATATTGCATAGTCTTACTTTCGTATGCTCATACCAGAAACTTTCTGATGTTAATGTAAGCCAGAGTTACACAGAATGCATTGATGGCTACAATGTGTTCAGCCTTTCCAGTATGTTGAACAATACGTGTATTTGTGACTGTAACTGGAAAACTTATTTACCTAGTTGTGTTCTTTAATAAAGATGTTCTCCTACTGTTATATAGTTTATGAGGAATTTATAAGCAGAAAGAATAACTGATGAGAAAAGCTATAAGCTCTTACATTTTACCCTGAATTGTAAAATATCCCTAGGGAATTCACCAAAGATTACTATGCACTATGAATAAGAACCCAACAGCACTTACATTTTGCATTTCAGATTTAATAATCATCATTGGAAGTCAGCTTCATGAGAAACATGTATCGAGTTCTACAGTTAAAACTTCTACAAGATCTGCTTGCTAGAACAAATATACTTTTCATTTAGTTTTCCAATATAATCCTCACACTGAAAACAGTGCATAAAAATGTATTTTGTGCCTATACAGAGTAAGTCCCAAAGCCTACCCTTATTGACTTCTTTTGTTCAATAGAAAGAACAGAGCTACAGAATGACTCTTAACCAGAAACCACAGTGTTATGGTCATTACTTTGACTACATTAGGTTTTGCTAAGCAGATATTACAGCAAAACCCACATAATGCTTGAGCATGTACCAGAAAGTTTATCTCCAAGGTTATTTAAAAAAAAAAAAATCATTTAAAAGCAGCTGAAAACACCCTATTTAAATGTCAGCAACTGTGATTGGGTACTCTGAAGACAAAAAAAAAAAAAAAAAATCAATTTCATTATAATCAGAAGTGTCCACAAGCATCAATTTCTAGGTTCTTTGCTCTTTTGTTGGTCCATTTCTGTTTGTTATCCCTACTGTGGGAACAACAGGAAATCCATAAGGTATTTCTGTGGGATACTGACTGACAAGACATGCACAGCCTTTTTTTGACCACTTATTCTTCTACTCAGAAAACAAAACAATTACAGGGATGATACAGAATAGAACAGTTCAGTTGGAAGAGCCCTACAACAATTATCTAGTCCAGCTGTCCCCCTTTAATCTCACTGGGTCATACACCATCAGCACTCAGTTTAGACTGAGCCAGAAACTATAACCGAGAGTATTAAACCATTACGATGTAGAGCAGCTCAGAGCTAGGTTTAGTCTGTCTCTGTGTGACCTTACAATCAGCACTGAGACTGAATCTTGAGGGACATTGACTGTCCCCGTTCTATGTTTGTACAGCTCCGACCAGTACCGTCTTCAACCATGTTATCTGCTTCCTCCCTAATATTACTACAATAGGTATTTCCACTTCTATCCAAAACAGAATGCCAACCTTTACGTTAGTCTGAGCACAGGGTTGTAACATAGTATGTAATTCAGTCATATTTTATTCTAATGAAGAATGTGGTCCTGTCATCGAAGTCTTCCATTATTTAAAAAACCCGCTAATAATCTGGCCAAACGTTTAGTAGAGTAGTAATAAGTGGAACACTCATGCTACACGTGAGCTGGCCGGAAAAGCTGTCCTAGGAAGACAGAAACTTTTTGCTGAGGAATTGCTAATTAACTGCAGGAAGGATTCCTTGAACAGACTGTCTATGCCTATCCGTAACTATCTGTGGTTTTAGGAACTGAAGAGGAAACACATAACTCAATAAGCTGAAGACATCTAAAGTGAGAAAAACATTTAAAATCTGCTTGGAATAGACTTTGTTTTACTTGCATTTTTAAATGGTTTCAAAATAAAAAGTCATGGTAAATATCACGGTCTCTGCTGCCATAAGTGCTCAAAATAGAAGAGAGAGAAGTAAGTAACTAAAATAAAAATGAAATTTAGGCAATAAGGAGATTAAATTACTCAAGAGACAATGTCTGTGGCTTAGTAAGAATTGTCATTTAAGATTTCCAAGGTCCTAGCTGATATTGTAAACTACATTCTATCTGTTGGAGTTTTAGATAAATACAGAGTTTGAGAGTGGCTTAAAGCACTTGAGGTTATACTTAACTAACTAATCTGCCCCAGTTTTATACTACTGCACTTTTAGATAAGGGAAATTAAGTGGAAATTTAAGCATATTCAGATTTCCAAAGGGTACTTGGTGAGATTTCACATTCAAGATTGCTTTGCAAATTGGGAACTACCAGGTTAATTAGGACATTTGGCTCAACAGGCAGTGGTTCAAGAGCAGGAAGTAATAAGTTAGCAATTCAGAAAACACTGTAGAGTACAGGAATCACTTGAAAAAGTTTGGAAAGTAACAAGAGAAAAAAATACGCAACAGGCAACATCAGCCTGTCAACAGAAAAGAACTGAATAAATGTTCATTTAGGTTTTCCTGCCCCCTCATTATAGAGTATAAGGCCATATAGCTAAAGAAGTTGTGTAGCTTCACAGTTAGTGTAGCAGAGCTGGTGACCTCTCCAGGGACAAACAGGAATGCCAAATCACAGAAGAAGGAGTAATGGAGCACATTTTGGGCCAGTCACCACTTTCACGCAGTGCAGTCATCTAAAAGAAATAAATACCCAAGTGGGAGCACTAACGAATCCTTTAAGTGTAGATATCACCGGTTTTGCCTCAGTCTGGAAAGATATATCAAGTGGGATCCTCAGAGACTGGCGCCTCTTCACTGCTTTCATTAATGACCTTGATGGCATAGTAGAGAGCACAGTTATTAAATTTCCAACTGGCACAAACTCATAAGGGCTGTCAGTATGAACAGCTGAAGATGAGCAAAGACAGAACACTGACATACTAGGGAAGTGGTCTAAAATAAAGTACACAATTTAACACAGAAGGATAAAAAAACAATATATCAGAGAAATATTCATTTGTATGAAGTTGATGGGGAAGAGCTGCCTGGTCACAGTATATAAGAAAACATGAGTCACTAAAACCATGACATCATGAAAAAGAAAAACATAGGAGGATGCTCTCCACCTTCACTAACAATTACATGGAAGCAGCAGGCTTGAGCCACAGAAAGGAAATACTTAAGGCTGGCTATCAGGAATATGGGCAGCATAATAAGGACACAAGAATCGGTCATCAGAGGCGCAGTGAGAGGTTCTCTTATTGCAGGAGGGAACAAAACCCTTGAGTTTCCCTAACACAAAAGATTGATTTCAACAGTTAAAAAAACCCACAAAGAGTTAAAAAGGTTAAGAGAAACAAAGTCAGATCATCACATGGTATCAACTGACAGAACTCCACTGGCTTTAAAAGTAACTGCATTCACTTATGCTAATTAAGGATTTTTCTAGCCCTTAAAATGCTCAATTGAGAAGTGTCAGTTCTTAAAAGGAAAGGAGAACAATGTGTTAGGACTGGTCTGGACTTTTGATATGAAAAAAAAATTTAATAAAAATAAAGAAATAAAAATTCAAGATGTACCTTTTTGAGTGTTGATATATACTATTACTTACACTTTGACAAGACATAAAAACCACAACCAAGAATATCAAGAAAATTTACAAAAATAATGTAAAAATCCTCCAAATGTTTCCAAACCAATACAAACTAAATATGATACAATCTACATTCAAACTAAAGTTATTTTATATACTTAGATTTAAGTCACCATGACTCAAATTTCTCCCTGCTTAAATACCTGTAATTTCCAGACATGCACACTATCAGTTTTATTCTCCTTTCACTGAATTTTATGGTAATATTTCTAGGGCCTCTCTTAAGAAGAATTTATGCTGAACACACTCAAAATGTGTTCTCCTGACAGAGAAAACTCTGTTTCCCAAGAGAATTCCCCATTTAATGTTTGTCATCCCCCTTTTGGAGCTCTATTCCCTTTTCTTCTGGGAAATACTTAGTGCGGGCCAAGATCTTTCAGAGAATGTTTATTACAAATACCAACAGACTGTGTTTATTCACTGTTGTGGCTTTTCTGAGATAATCCAAAAACACAGGGTAGATTTTGGAAGAACAAATCTCCTTGGTTTCTGGCCTATTAAAGAGAATGTTTCTTGAATTATACGTGACGTACACTAATACTTATTCCGTGCCTTGGACAGACGCCATAAGGCAGGTATGTTTGGATCTAGTTTTCTCTGATCATCTTGTTTATACTATATTTCCAGTTGAATGCCACAAGAGAAGCATGTCCTTACAGTACTTACTTTCTCTTAAGCTATAGAGGTATTATAAATTATTTGATACAGAGAGACTGCATGGAAGAGACATGTTTTCCTTGCTGTTATTAGTTAAACGACACACAAAAAGTAAAGTACAAATAAGTTGAAAGGAAATTCAACCTTTTCCCAAAACAGAAATTAACCAAGTGAATGTTGATCAGGAAAAGCAATAATGCTGAGCATCTACCTCCTCTAGTTATACTGTACCTTTCATCCACCAACAACAAAAGACAGTAAGGAAGACAGGCGTTGTTAGCACCATTTCACAGATGAAGCAACAAAGCCACAGAGTACAGAAATTCTTTGCACAAGTAGGGCAGATCCAGACACTGACATTGATTTCTTCACTCCCAGCTTTATGCTACACAATACTTATTTTCTAACTTCCTCTTTAATGCTTATTGCATCCCAAAGATCCACGACAGCACCCTGGTGAAAATCAGGATCTATCACTTCATGCTTATTGGGATTTACAGGGTGATAAAAATTAAAGACTTTAATTCACTGACTTGTAACCATAGTAGATGGATATGTCTAGAACAGACTGCCAGTCTTTCATCCTTTTCTTTTTAATTTTGTCCTTTGCTGTATCCCCTCAGCCTGCCTTGGTGGATGGGATGTCCCACTCTGGTAAGCAAAAGAATATAACCTTCATGATCAAGTCTACCTTAAAATATTAATTCTTTAAAAACCTGAGATACCCCAAACCAGCTACATACACCCCCTTTCCCATTTATCCTCCTACACTTTTTTCTTCTCCTCTTTTTTTAAATGAATCCTGGTTGAAAGCCCACCCCATAGCAAGTTTTTCATCATAGAAAGTTGCTTTTTGTCCTGGCCACCAAGCGATACGAACAAATGATATTAGGCTTCAAGCCACAGGACTTCACAAGCTATACAAGACATTTGCTATCTTTTTCACTTAAACTGGAGGAATTGTCTTTCAAAATGAATTCTGTTGAGAAACACCTAGTTTCACCCAAAACAGGACTCCTGAGAGTTTTGTGTGTCTGAAAGAAATTAAATAGGGATATTTTTTGTACTTGTGCAACCAAGTGTTAATTCAGCATAAGAAAAGCATCTCTCTGTGACAGGAAAGATTTGTATGTATGATTACTCTTTGTGCTCAGGAGTATCCAAAACACTGATCATAATTATCTCTATATGAGCTGACAGACTGCAATGATATTTGCCTCAGTTGATTACATATCTTTGCCATGGTTTCTATCATCATTCTTCCTGGTTCTGTGTGACTTTCTTTTGAGAGTTAGAGACATATTCCACCCATCCCTCTAAGACTTACAGTGAGCACTGGGATTTGGGGTTTTTTGTTTTTGTTTGTTGTGGGTTTGGGTTTTACTTCTAAAGTCTCTGAGAGCCTGAGAGCAGACATGTCCAAACCAGGCAAAGCAATGATTCAGAGTAATTATTTGGTCCATGAATGGATGAACTAACAAGATGCGGCTTTGATATCTTAGATATAGTAAGCACTTTAAGACCAATAGAAGAATTATTCTGACAACAAAAACTCGCTTGCCCAATTTCAAGATAAACCACAGTTTACACAACAAATATTTTATGTAGTTCTGGGCTCTACATCTGATTTTCTGTAGAGAAGGAGACAGTCAGAGATGAGCTTTTTGCTGACATCCATTTTGTAGCCTGATCTTCAAAAAGAGGGCAATTATACTCTGAACTTCCAGCATTTTCCATCTGGTCATGTCAACAAGGACTTGTCCCAGGTGAGAAATTGATGTTGGCTAGAAATTAGGCATTGGCTCTGTGTGGCCTCATTTCAGCTGTTCACTTTATTCTCACAGCTACAGCTTCTCTTTGCTGAATCTTTGTATTCCTCCTTGCACGTATTTCAAAACAATTTGTGTATCCTGTATTATTTATTTGTCTGCACTGGGACTGAATCAGTCATTTATAATGAAAATTGTACCAATGCTGTTGCAGCTTTTTCTGTTTGCAAGTTGCCTGTGAACAAATCGCAGAAGCCTCCAGCAGATTTATTATTAAAAAATATTGTCAATTTCTCACAAGATTCATTAATCTGATTTGCAAACCACTCTCAAATATTTCACTGAAGCTGTACACTCTGCTGGATAGTTTTAAAAGTCATATCAAACTGCTTCTACTCTTTCATTGGGTCCTTTATGTATGGTAAATGACATCATCCAACTTGAAAACTATGCATCCAGCCATGAAAATAAATTCTGAATTACGTACTTGAACATCAAAATTAAAATCCACAGTTCAGAACCAGAATTCTCTTTCCATTACAGAACATATTGTACTGTTTGAGGTTAGCACTGTATTTCTGCTAATCTTTGTGTTGCAACGTTTCCACAGAGTCTATCACAGAAAGCAGCTCCCACAATTACAGGGCTGTAGCCAAGGCAAAGTCACCTCAAAATTCAAATGCATGTTTTTTGCTTCTATCCTGCGCTACCTCTCACCTATGTTTTCAACACCTACACAAGTATATGATTAATATGTAATTTATATCATTATACTGCTTTCCCTGCTCCTGGATGATTAATGAATATGTTAAACAGATACTTCATTTCTTTCTCGTAGAGTCTTTAGAAAGATTTTAATCCATGTTTCAGTTCCCACAGCCAAGTCAATTTGTTTTTTCTCAACTGACATCACTGTTTGCCTCAATAAGGTAATTTCATTTGTCACATACATTAAAATCAATTATTTTCATAATTCAATTGTAAAAAAAAAGTGTTATTTTCAGCGATTTCCTTTTCATAAAAGCTAAGCTTTTAATGAAATTTCTTCGTAACACTCAAGTAAAAGTTTAAGCTAAAATATTAAGGACCCAAACAGCTCTTCTGGTGTAAATGAAGAGATCGCACATCTGAAAATAAGACAAAAGGTAAAGTTCTTTTTCCTTCCCCAACACAGGACAAACCACTCCTCACAGTCAAACAGGCACAAGCTGAAGTGGCTTCAAGAGACCTTTGTGCTCTTCCAATCTGATCTAGGCTTCTTCAAAGACCCAGAGTTTCACCACAATACAACCAAAACTAAGTTTCATGAAGGTACTGGGTATCTCAGGTTGAAATAGCCTACTTATAATCAAATCTTGATGATTTCATTAGACCAACATTCCTGAACTAATTAATCTATAATTTGCTAAAAACTCTTAAACTCCAAAGTCACCCCATCTGTTTTATAAAAGGTTCCTACATCTGTCCCAGGGGGGCAGCTTACACCTCAGCATCCATAGCATTACGAATACCACTACTAACACCCCTCCAATACCTTCTTTGAATTTCATTGAATTTCTTCATTGAATTTCTTCATTGGCAGACCCCACATGCAACATGCAACAGAAGATGAATCCTCAGAAGAAAACTACACAGATTTCTCCTGCAGCACTTCAGTTGTGGTGGAAGTCTGAACTAGCAGGATCCTGACCTTGGAGAGAAGCCCTGTACCAGAGTACTTTTTAATTTAGAGCAGGAATTCAACGGGAAGAAAATGGAGTCTAACTCTGAATTAGTCCCACTGAATTTTTGCAGTTTAGAGGAGGTAAAACAAAAAGATTTTTTCTTTCAGAAAATCGCTTTTAAGGCAATGGATGTCTGGAAACACTTCTTGCATGATTCTAGACAGTCTGGGGAGCCCATAGAAATAGAAGGTAGTAATAAATAATTTTCCAAGTTGTACAAGGACAATGAAGATGGATAATTAGATTTAATAAGCAAATTGTTCCTCCATATTATGATTGATAACATCTATCAGCAGCAGAACTAATGAAATCCAGTTTCTCATACATTCTTTTTCCTCATTACTAGACAACCTCATGAGACTCCACACACTCCTTGCACCACAGCAGTACCCCTTACCCCTCAACACCCTTTCTACCCATGCAGAATGCTCTGATTGCACCAACAGGTCCCTTTTGCCAGCGGGGTAAGGGCAAAGCTGGCTCAGTGCAGTGCAAGAGCCATCACTAAACACAAGCACAACCATACTTCAGCCACAGCCTCACAGTCACCAAATTGCTGCCAAACTATGCCACTGAATTGCCAAAACTTGGGTGAACTTACTTGGTTTTGGGATTCTTTTTGTCAAAAATGGTTAAGTGTTCAACGGTTATAGTCAGGAGGAAGAATTGAGTTGGTTGTCAAGTAGGCTTTGCTGTCCTATGAAACTACTGAAAAAAAAAAACCAAAAGAAACACTAGATATTAGCATAAAACATGCCTAGATTTTACAGTTCATTTCAGCAATGCAATTTGAAATCTGGGACAAAGTACACACATCAGAAGTATGGGGAAATGATGACAATTTCAGCACAGTAACAAACAAAAATAAGTGAGTTGACCAAAATCAGGATAACTACATTGTGGTGGAAGTTATCCAATAGCTTCATAGTCAGCACCATATTGAGATGTGGAAATGGACAAATATATAAGCAAGGAATGAATTTGTGCGTATCAGTGCCACAGGAAGATAGGCTAGAGAGCAATCTAGACCTTACTCAGAAGTGGAACATGAGACGAGCTTACCAAAGAGAATGTTTAAAGGATGAATTAAAGCCCATTAGTCACATAGAATGAGAAATTTCAAGGACATTTCTTGCCTTAGGATGATTGGGAGCTGGAATTTGGACACTGGAGTGGTTACAGAAAAATATTTTCAGGAGATAGAGTGGGTTCTCCACCTTCTGAAATATTTAAATATCCTGTGGACTGCTTTTAAACAGGTAATGTCTTATCCAGGAATGAGGTTGTATGAGCTGACACTATAGCCACTGCCCGGCATTAAGTGCTACATGAAGCTGGCACAATCACAGCCTGGCCTTCAGAAGCTGAAATTCATTCATTTATAAATCTGTTGATACAGACACACATAAAAAGCAGGTTTTATGTTCCTCCTAGCACTAAAGAGCAGTATCTGTCGTAAGAAGTGCTTATTTAATTTTGAAGAGACATATATCCCATACAGGGCAGAACAAAGATCAAGACATTGAAAACCAGACTTAGTTGAGTAGGCTCAGTTTGAATTGATAGTTACCCTAACAGAAACACAGAAGGATGTCAAATCCTTCTGCTACGGGAATTCAAACCTATGAAACCAGCTTCCTGGAGAGCTCAGGATCTCTAGGAGGGAAAGCAGAGGACCACCAGACTGCAGCTATACCTCCATCATGTTATTAGACAACAGCTATATATTCCCATGGAAGTGTGGCATGGAAATCCAGTAAGACTCAATGTAGAAGATCTATTTTTGATCCTGGTAAATACTAGAAATCCCCTTCTAACATAGTCCTGAGACCCTCTGCTCTTTCCTTCCCAAGCAAAAGTGTTAAGGAAATTTAAATTAGGTTACTGTGAAACAGAGGTGTGAATTTCAATTTCCCCTCTGGATTTGGACTAATGTTGGTCTTTTCAGGATGACAATAGCTGGTCATTCAGGCTAAAAAATCAAAACCAGATGGATTTTGCGCTATTCGCATCACCCACTGCTTTTTGCAGACTTCTGGAAGTGGTGAGGTCCTGACATTGCTCTGATGAGTCAGGATAGGCCTTTGACTGCAGCATCACTTTCAAAGTAAATCTCTTTCCTAAACATAACATGTTTTCTCTTGATTTCTTACTAATCAGATCAAACTCTTCCATAAAATTAAGATGAAGAAGAAAATACACACACACTATAAATAGTGCAGTGCTAGATGGCATACAAACATGTTAAAAAACAATCTAGTCACATGAATTAATATTTCTGGCACTCAAATAGTTACTTTCTTTGTATGAAGGGGAATAAAATTTGTGCCTTTAATTTTTGTGGTAGCTATATAACAAAAAAGCCCATCTTTACTTAATGGCATTTTAAAATCACTTTAGCCACCATTCCGTTGCTACACCTGACAATTCAGTATTAGAATACTTAGAGAGTGTTATTCCAATTTATAATCAGTATGTTGCATAAAGTTTTTAAAAAGTATTTATTTCCCTATTGGTATTCATATTCTTAAATGTTGATTTTTCTTGTGTTGATTTTTCTCTAACAGAGAATTAATAAAGGATTATTTCTTTTCAATTATAGTCTATATGGTAATGTGAAAAATGTGGACTTGGCACAACTAACAAACCTTCATTAAAAAAGGCTAAACGTTGGAGTAGTGGAAGTAAAAAAAGACAAAGCCTTTTAGATGAAAAGGAAGCATCTTATTCAATTTTAACTGGTCTAGCGTTACACGTCTTAATAATTCTCATGATAGAAATTCCCAAAGAGGATCTACACACACCAACATTGTATTACAGGGCAACATAATAAACATGAGAAAAAACAAACCACTTAAACGCCTGGATAAGAATTTTGTAGATAAAAACTCCTGCATGTATGTAAGGCTGTATATTACTCCTATTTCACTAAATGCTACTAACTCTTTTAGCTGCAAGTAAAACGAAATGATTGTATAGTTGCATATTGCAAGGATTAAGGGTTTTTGTGAGATACACAGAACATTTATGTCAGGTAATAATATGCTTAAAAACAGCCATGTGAACAGCTGTTTCTAACATCAGTTACAGAAACATTTCTTATTTGTTCCCATCTCAGCTAAAAACATTCCTTAAAACAACCATTTTTTGTACATGGTGAATGACAAGAAAAAAACTGATGGACGTGGGCAGTGAAGACGTGAAACACAAGGGAATGGAAAGCAGGTAAGCAGCTGTGCAAGTGGGGGGTCATAACTCTGTCTTGGAGCTTCTGACATAACGTGGGCATCCACATCTGTCCAGGCTAACAGTTCCTCCGCCTTCCATCCTGGGAAAGGAGAGTGAGGTTCTGCCACATGGCAGACAGAAATGGCTGCTTGTAATGTTATTCTACTGAGAGGAAGAGTCATTATTGTTCTAGGAAGCACAAAAAAAAGTAACTATTGATTATATTACATAATATATACACACATATATACATTTACGATAGCTAAGACAGCAACTACTTCAGAGTCATTAGGATGCTTTGACTACTCATCATTTCAAAAGAACAGCTGGACAAATTATCCTATCAAGTGCCAAGTAATAACACAGCAACTTCTATTAAAGTTTCACAGTATTGATTAATCTGCTAGTTCTAATTGCCAAAGACAGGTCCTGTCGTGTGTACACATATTATGCCCCTCAATGTTAGAGGAGAGAGACCGCCAATCATTGATTTCAAATCTGAGTCAAAACCCGCTGAAGTAAAGATGATGACTAAATTATGCAGAATATTTCTTTACATTAACTGAATGAAATTAATAGGCAAATTATATATCTTTAAAATATCAGGTTATTACAACAAAATTCTTTCTTACTTTCCTTCATAGGTATGGGTCAATATTTTAACTTCAAGACTTCCTTCTTAACTAGCCATTACTGCATATTACATAGGGGGTTTTTTTACTATAGCAGAATTACAGTAATTAACTTTGTACCAATTACCAGTGTGCATATTAATATTCATATAATTTTACAGAAAGAATGATCTTGAAATCTCACAGCAGGGGTTGTTAAAATGATTCATTAATGTTCTGCACAGGTTTCTTTTCTAATTCATTAAGAAAATATTAGCATAATCATGTGAAATTAATTTTCTTAAAAAGGTTGATATAAGCAAGGGAATAAGGGGACTGGTGCTAATATAAGAAACATGGCTTGCACCATGCTCTTGGTCTCCAGAGGCCGATTATCATATTTGAGGTATTACTTGCCATTGCATTTCGATAATGAAGAAGAAATCAGAGATAAATGGAACCAGTTGAGCCGAGGATTTCATTTTCACATAAAAAAAAAAAAGAGTCAGTCTTCTGCATCCTACTCTTATATTTCTCTGATTTGTGATGAGGTAGGGAAAAAACACATTACTCAACTTGAAGAAGCTGAAAGAAAATAAAATGAAGTGATAGGCTACAAATGAGAAAAGCGTCCAGAGAATGGAATGCCTAATGATAATAAAAGGTGAAGAGAAAGTTCAACAAAGAGAAAGAAAAGTGATCCAAAGAGAAAAAACTAGAGAGTGAAAGTTAAATAGTCTCTCCCCCAAAACAAGTTTCAAGGAGAAAGAAAAACAAACAATCTCAATAACAAATGGCAGTGAGAGAATAATTGACCTCATTCATAGATTCATGTAAAAAGGCACTTAAGGTAGGAGGACATTAAGATATTTTGTGCTTAAAGATAAATCAGTTTTGATGCACCTGGGGTGAAGAGGGGTGAGTTGCGGAGCCTACATTGAATAACGTCACCAAAACAACCACAGTTTTTTGTCAATAACTGCATTACACCTGGCATTGCTACTCTATTTTCCTCACGGTGACTATTATTTCAAGTCAGCCTTTAGCTCCATGACAAAACCAAGTTCAATAACACTCAAAACCACTCCAGAAACAACAGGGAATTGGTCCTTTACTTAAAAAGCCATTAAAAGGTCTTTAATCTTCCTTGTGAGAACCATATCAGAAAGGTGGCACATAACCAAAAAGCATTCAAGAAGCTCATTATAAAGATACATGATTCTCCCCTTCAAGCTTTGTTCCTTACTTCTGATCACCCTCTGGAAGACACTTCAGTAGACCTTAAGGCAGCTCCTTCTCAGGGTGGGAAGTCTTACACAAAGTGCCATCTGAAGTTCAATATTGCATTGTCATTAATGACTTTTTGGCTCTCAAGCTTGAACTACCCCATCTTCATTCTCACAAACACCTCACACACGGGGTTTCTTCTAGAATCATTTTAGTCCTTCAGAAATGCACAAGAGATGATAACTGGAGGATGTGGGGAAGGTCAGGTTACGCAAATCAAGACCTGCAAAGCATGTATACTTTTGGTCTCCCCCTTCCTCTCCAAAATATGACATTAAGCCTCAGGTTTACTTCAGCAAGGAATTGCTTGTCTGGAAGAGGTGAGCCTGTGCAGAGTTGCACATCTGGGTGTGCCTGCATGGTCCGAGACCACTTCAGTGCCCCCAGCTACCTGCTTAGAGTGAGAATTACAAAAACTCCCAGAAAGATGCGTCTTCATAAACAAAGTAAAACATGGGTATTGTGTAGCACATTGAGTGTTTTAGAAAAATATTCACAGAAAAAAAATCTAAGATCTAAGTCCTTAATAGACTCAAGTGGCCTTCATGACCTGAACACATGAGATTCTCTGTCCGTTAAGGCTACAACCCAACTCCCAAGTGTGCCAGCTTCCTTATTCCTTTTCACAAAATCACTTTATCTAGTACTAACCTATTAGATATTAATATAAAAATATTTTTATAATCATTCTCAAATTATTATAAATTCAAATCGTTTACATAGCACATGGATATAGGTACCAAAAAAGGTGCAGATGGACTTAAAACTTCACCCCTGACATCCTGAAAATTAACATTTTCTAGCTTAGTTTTGAATCAGTGACTTAATAGTTAAACCTTGGTGTAAATTCCCAGTGCATTCCACTATTTATTATCACTGAAATTATTATTCTGCGTCATATATAGTCCAACCTTTCACAGGTAAATTTTATGCACATAAGTTCCACCGATTTATGACAGACATCAATTAGCTCTTATATGTGTTCATAGCATTCAATCTATTGATGTAAAAGGGTCATATCTCACTTTAAGCAGCAAATCTATACATACAGGCAGGGAATGCAGTAAGGACTCGTGATGTGGCAAGGGGCAGGGGAAGGACACTCTTGGATGAATGTACAATTGAAAGAAGAGAGAGACAGATTGACTGGTACGATTTATCCCCGCTCCACATTAATGCAGCTGAAAAAATATTATATGAGCTTTTTTTTTCCCTCCCAAATATTGCTTTAAGTCTACAGTCTTACACTTTAAAAATATATTTATTTTGAAACTTGAAGATTTATTCTTTACTTATTTTAATGACAACATAATCACTCCTCCCCTTTAATTTCAACTTGTAATCATTTTTTCCATAAAAAGCATTCACTTATAACCAATACTTGTAGGAACAATTTCAGGGTTCCAGGTATTTCTCAAAAAATTTGTTATTATTTTTTTTCATTTCTCCTCTAATATACTGGTTATATCCACTGCTGAGTGAAATTATTAAATTAATTTATTTTAGTTCTCTACCTTCCACAATTTTCTGTCATTTTAAGAAAATAACAACCCTATCTTTAACATAGGGAAGGAAAAAAAAATAGCTTCCCCCAATTCCTTTTTCCCAATTTTTCCCTATTACAAAGTTTTCTTAAAAACCTCATAACATTACCTCTTCTAAAGATTTTTTTCCATCCAAAGTCATTTACAATAAAGCTACAGCTCTGAAGGTTTTAGATTTATATAGATAATGTTCAAATCAAACACATAACAAAGATCCTCATTCTTTTATCGACATCTGTTATCGATAGCCTCTCAATGAAGAGAGGGAATACACTCAAAGCATATTCAAGGGCACCTTTCCATCTTTTTTTCCCCCCAAGGCCTTTTCTCTTACAATGCTTTTCTTCTTCTACTTCAACTACTCCCTGGTGGGAAAGTATTTTTACCGGCGTGACCAATGTCGTTGACAAAAGAATGAAAACTACTGTCTGAAAGCTTTTAAGTTATTACTCATATATCAACAGGAAAGGTTTTCCAGATTACCTTTCCTCATTGATCAAATCAGAAGAGTTAGGAAGGCATTTATATACCCGTTTTAAATAGTTTCCCATGAAAGTGGGTCTTTTTTTAAAAAAACAAAAACAAAAACATTAGTTTCCTGTATTTTTATTAACATCCTAGTGCTTTTTCTCTCTTTGTTATGAAACTCAAGCTTTTAGCTTCATCTAATAATGTCAGCAGGATTTCCATCCCAATTCATGACTCATTAACTGTTATTATAGAGAGATTTATTTCAAATTGCTCTTGAACAAGTAGACAGCTTAAAAAGAAGTGGGAAAAACTCCCCAAAGAAGTCCTACCTCACATACAGAAAGGATACATTTTCAAGTGATCTTAAAGAATGAAGATTCGATTCCATTGCTGCGCTGGCAAGTGGGCTGGGCAGCCACAGAGGTAATTTATTGTTAAGCCCTAAGCAGATCTAAAGTTATGTGTTGCCTCTTTAAATCCTTGCGAACACTAATTATAGCCATTCTATGAATAAAATTGAAGCAAGCTGAAGGAAGGTTGTGGTTTCAAGGACAGGTTACATAGAGATGGCATCAAGCTGGAAGGCACCATCATAACAATAAGTACTCAAGAAAAAAAAGAATTTGAGTCTTTCACATACGTAGGCATAAATATATGAATATAAGGAGCAGCCAGGTAAAAAATGGCCCAGCTTTATATAGAAGTATTTGATATTAAGTTAATACCCTGTAGTTACAAAACTACCAAAGGCTATACATTCAGAAGGGTGTCCAGCTAAATAAATGTGCATAAAGATATAATTTCAGAGCTTACATGACACATCTTGGCCACTGCCAAGAATGCTAGCAAAGGCAAATAACGGTAGTGAAATGCCAGGAATTCTGACTCAGTGCTGCCTAGTGCTCCCAAGGAGCACTAGGGAGCACTGTAGGGAGCTCAAAGTTGTTTTGCATGCTTCATCCAGCATCAAAGAACTGTTGAATTTTCATCTTGCGTATTTTGAGAATGAAGACTTGTTTACTGAAGGTGGGGTTTGATTTGTTTTTACAAAGGCAGCACAAAGTGGAGATATACAAGTTTTGTTAAAAATGCAAAAATACTGTATTTATCGAAGTGTTCTTCACTGGTTATTCTGTCTTTACTGCATCTCGCTGAGCTTTGCAGAAATCCCAAATATGAAGCACAGGTGGTCCCTGTGCTACTGGTCTCTTAAGGTTTTGTTTTATCTCATCTCTAAAGTTTTAAGCGACCATACTGAAGGGCTGGCATGAAAACAAAAGTAGTGAAACAACTCGAATAATCCAGTTGCATAAAGTTTTCTACAGATTTTTTTATCTACACTGCTCATTTTCCTCATTTATCAGCACCAATTCCTGAAAAATTTTGTTCTTTCCCATTCATCAACACATCTATGACAACTATTTAGCCAATTCTCATTTTCACCATCCTATCAAAAGCAGCAAACCTCATTTCCATTTTTTATTTCCACTAGATGTGTTCCCTTAAGAGTCTGGACCATTCTTCCTTTCTAACTTGTTATTTCGGGTCAATGATTCTTACTTGTTTATTAAGCCTTTTATGATATCATCGTTCAGCATCTCCTTGCTGTCTCTGGAGGTTCTTTTCACTACACTGTTTTCTCCCTCCTTTTCTACAGCTTCCCATGAGTTTTGTAGGTTGGTTGGTTTTGTGTTTTGTTTTTTTTTTTTTTTTTTTTTAATTTCATCCATCATCTTGTAGCTGAAAGAAGTTAATATCAGCTGTAGGCATAGCCATCTTAATGTAGCAGAAGATGCATTACACTGAAAAGATAATCATGAAAACTATGCTGAAAAGAGCTCTACCTAACCACATAACATTTATTAAACCAGAATATCAAGGGCAGGCAAAAACAACCTTGTTTCAGAACGCATTCAGTCAACCGTTCCTCTCCAACATCAAATATCGTATATATCAACACCCACAAAACTTCATTTGTGAGATCTTCTTCAGCTATAACAAATTGAAATAAGGAAAAAAAACTGTAAGATGTTTTGAAATTATATACCCTCCACACAATAGATGTTAAGAACAGGATACTGGGGATAGGCTGACTTCTGCTCAGTTACTTTTAATACCTTTCAACGGTGCCTGTGTACAAAGTCAGTTAATATTACCTAGAGTAAGTAACTTACATTCTACTTTATTGTGAAATACAAGCCCCTAGTACCTACAATGAATAACATCTCTCTGTGAGGAAGCTTATAGAGTTAATTAAAGAAGTATTCCATTTATAATTAAGCATTTTGTCCTAATAAACCATAGAACACCAGTGACTTTTCCATGCAGAAGAACCCAAGTAAATAAGATAGTCAACACATTAATAGCAAAAAGTAAAATTCTCTCAGTGAATCAGACCTTGGTTCAAGAGAAAACAAGAAATAATTTACAGGCTAGTTTTCTGTCCACAGAGGATCCCACTTAGGAAGCTGAAAGTGTGAATTAGAGCAGGCAGAAAATATATAATAAAAAGCAAATAAATACAACTTCATAAAGCTGAAGATACAAACAGTAAAATGGTAAGCTTTCCTACCAATAGATTCTGGAAACTAGTGAAATCTCACAGATATTATGTCAAACATCTAATGGATTGCATGAAACTCATCAAATACATAATAAAACTGTTATCCAGGAAAGTACTTTCTCGATTAAGTATTCCTTGGAATTATGCAAATGACAAAGGCTTCTCAACATACAGAAGTTTAGTAAGGATCAACTTGCTCATCTGTCATTGTAGACAACTCAAAATTTCTAGTTGATGTTCAATGTCAGAAAAATTACGTATGTGAAAATTCCATTAAAAATGAGTGAAATTAGCCTTAAATCAGGAAGTTTTTACTTAGATTTCAGTTGCACTCTGAGATTGAACTAGTATGTGATTTTGGTTATCTTCTTTCTAGAAAGAGAGCGCTGGAGAAGTTTTACCAGGTTAAAAGGTTAAAAGTAAAACAAACAAATGAAAGCCAATACAAGAAAAAAAAAAAACTAGAAATGAGACCACAAGCAGGCAAATACCAGGTACAAATACACAGGTAGAGCACTTTTTCTTCTCGCTTGCCAAATAGAACTAAATAAAGCAATAAACCAAAAAATGGTTTTTTTAAAAAAAAATCTACTATATTATTATATTGTGGCTGTGATAAAATAAAGACACAAAGAAGTTTCAAAAATATGAATTGAATGGAGAATATTAAGTACATTATCCACAGTTAAATGCGCTTGGCAGAGACATTAAGTGCTGTGAATCTGAAAATAGGCAACAGCGTAAATTAGCAGGAAGGCAGGCATGTTCCTATAATAGCTTTATTTGAAATTTCAGGTTCAAATTTCAAACCACAGGAGTTGTAAAGTGTAAACCCAGAAGCAGGCACATCACATCATGATTGCTTCTTCCTGTAACACAGCTGCACCCTGCGGGCAACATTTTCCGCACTCTTTTTCCAATATTCATTACCTCCCAGGACAGAGTAAGAACATAACTTCCCACTTCTACTGTACATTATCACTATTAAATGTTAACTATTATAAAGCACAGCATTGTCTCACTCAGCTTCTATCCTGGAGATGTTTAGAGGTATTCTGTGTTTGGTACTGCACATACCTATATGCATCCCAAACCTGCTTGGAAGGCATAGTGCTGCTGCTCACTGAAGCATCAAGGGACACCCACTTCATCTTTCAGGGATCTCCAGGGCTTTTATTAAAGTAAGCAAACTATCTTGCAAATCCCTTCCCTCTCTGGAATTTCTAGACAGATTTTCTCCTAAACCACTTTGCATCTCCAAAACAACAAGCATCCAAGCTCCTGAGTGGACTTAGGAACTCCTGCCTGCAAACTTACTCATTGCAGGATTTCTGTTACCTGCTTTTCACTCAACACTGTAAATTCACATTGCTGCTCAAGTTTGTGGTTTGGGATTAGCAATACCATCCACTGGAGACAAAAATGAGAAAATAACTTGATGTCATTCAACTAATTGGACTGGATGGAACTGGCACTTGAAAAAAAGTCCAATTCTACAAAGCTACAGTTCCCTCATAAATGAATACATAAACAGTGATATCTATGTTTGAACTTCTAATTCTTTCATTTGCAGCCATCACCTTGAACAAATAAATCCAAACACGTAGAGGAACAGGTGGCTATGCAGCTGCAGATGTTACTATGAAATAGATACAATGGTGCTGGATTCAATGATGACCCAGTAGGAAATGAATTAGGGATTATAAAGGTGGTTGTGGGTGTTTTTAACAGGCTGAATTGCATTTAAAATAGGTAAAACTGTTATGCAAATTTGGGCCACTTTGTAGCTTCAACAGAATAATTTCAAACCTATTTAAAACAATCTCAGAACATAATATCACCCTGTTGTTTGTTTTCATAAAGTGCAGGATAGTGTTATGGTTTATAGCAAACCATTATAGCTACCAGGACGCAATTGCACTGCGCATTGTCATTACTGGAGACACCACATTTTGCAGTGCCTTTGCTCAGAGTACCATATATCACCTTACCAGAGGCATCAGGACAGTGGCAATTTCTTTTTGCTGTTTTTCCTTCTTGTTTGTTAGCCTCACAATTTGTTATCAAGACACTTTTCAGCTGTTTACTTCCGAGAAGCTCATTCTTACAATATATGACATTACAAATAATTCAACTTCCCTTCGCGTTGTTACATCACTGCGCAATTCAGAAGCGACACATGGCACATTGTAGGGTTATTAAATCACAGTACTATCTCCACAGCTGCCACAGACATGCAAACAAACATAACTTATTTTTCCCCATCTGCTTTTTCATTTATCCTCAACACCTCCCTCCTCTTTCTACCTTACTTTGCCCTGTGTTTTCTTTCTAACACAGATAAACAAGGAAATGTATAACTCCAGAAGAACATGTGTTATTTCTTATGAGTTGCATTAATCTGAAGTTAAATTAAGTACAAAACCCTCATAGACTTCACAGGTCCCAAAACTATCCTGTTTGTCCCACAGGCATACTCAATGAACACTGCATCACTAGAATTTCCAGTGTCCTCAACATCTCAAACTGAGTTTGCATCCTTGCAGAAGCATTAGATCCTATCCTCAGAGTTAATTTTAGTGTAAACCTAAAAAAATTCCACACTCTAACCCCCAGCTGGAAAAAAATATAGTGTTAAAAAAAAAGAAGGAAATAGATTATCAGTTAGTCTAAAACACTGGAAATGGTTCTTTTGGAGCACTGAACTGGATCAGTCACAGCGTTTCTTTTTTTTATTGAGAGTTGATGAAAATAGCTCATTTTCATCTGATGTCTGTTTCTTTGGGAGAACATTTTAAATTTCATTTTATTCCTATGGAAAAGTATTTCCATTGCCAAAATCTGCAGCTTCTTTTTTTTTTTTGTCTTTAGTTGCTTAAGAAAATGGAGAAAAGAGTTGTTAATTGGGTTTTTTGTTTAGAATTGGGTGGGGGAGGTGGTTGCCATTAAATATTGCATGTCATATAAAATAGTGACCTGCAATTTTCAGATATCCAGCTAAAACTCATCTCAAAATTAAACTCTCTGAAAAGAGGAGACTGAGAAAATGCTCTGCAAGTGCTAGGTCACAAAAACTTGACCAATTCTGACAAGCAAGAATATTTTTTTTTAGTCCTCTTATTCCTTTTCACCAGCAGGATCCTTGGGGTTAAAAGGATTAAATTCAGTACTTTTGTAAGGGTCAAAAAGTACTATTTCTAAAGTCTGTTCAAATTCCTTCTTTGCTTCTTCTGAACTGTGCACAAGAGAGAGCAACTGTATGGGCTCAAGTTCCCATTTAACATATTTTTGACATTTTGCTCCTCTGGTGATGGAACGAAGTGCAGTCAGTTAACTTCACTGGAGCTCACAAAGGAAGATCTGAACAGAGCATACTATTTTATTTTTTAAGAGATGACATTGGTCTTCAAAATACCTAAGAGAATGAATCATGAAGTATTTTGCCATATATATTTTATTTTATTTCAAAATCCTTCAGTGTCCACTGACAGACCTGGGGTTCATAATGCTGTATTTCAATTTATTTGATAAAGCTAACTTTCAGTGCTACTACAGAGTATTTTAAAAGCTCCCTTAAAACACTAAGTAGCATCTTGAGTCTGCACAAGGAAAAAAAATTATCACCTAATCACAGCACCATTGAACCACAGAAATTAGAGATGGAAAGGAACATCCACTTTACTCCCATGCCAGTGAAGAATTGCCCTCTAGAGTACACTTTCTACTTCTTTTTCACACATAATTTTAAAGTGTCTTAAGTGATGGGTCTTCAACTACTTCTTCCTCTTTCTCTTCTGCATTCTGAATGTAATGTCATGAAGCTTCATCATGGCATTCAGCCCACATTTTATTTTTCTTAATTTCAACCCATTATTCTCAGTTATGCCCCTCTGTTCCTCTCCACACTAATTCTTCACCATCATTGGTCTTTACTAAGAAAGTATTTCAAGATAGATACCATGTCCTCTGCTTTATTTGCATTTGCAGTTTAACTATTATATATTGCACTCCTAATATTCCCTTATAAATCAGATCCCTGTAGTTACGTCCTGGTTGCTCTTCTATAACAAGAGACTGTGCACATCTCTGAGGTGGCAACAGGCAAAGGCATGAATTTTGCCTTTGGGCTGTGCTGTGCTCAGACTCCAAGGAAAAGGCAACTTTTGCTGTCATTGCTTTTCTGAGCCCTGTGTTCCAACTTGTAACAGGAAAAGGTAGAACGGACACAGCCTGGAGACAATGCTACGAAGTGGCAGAAAGGATCAAGGGCGAGAAGAAAGAATTTTGGTGGACAGAAAGCAACAATGCACAAGAAAGAATATGACGAAAAGAAAGAGGATATAATCCTTCATTAACACTTCTATTTTTTTTTTTCATAGATGAATTACAGGAGAAGAAACAAAAGACTGAAATACTTTTAAAAGCAATTATTACCAGAATAAGACCAAATTCCCACTGGCATAACAGAAGAAGAGTTGAAAGGCGAAAGAGTAGTAGAGGGCTGCAGAAGAGGGAAGAACATCAGAGGTCCCTTGCTGGCTAGAAAATGCTTGTGAACAATAACATGAAGATCCCCTCAGAATCACAGTAACCTTTTGGTTTTCAGAAAGCTGAAGGATGCTACAAGGAGTTGATTATAGGAGATCAAATACCTATCTGAAGGGAAGGATTGTTTTTTTAATGTTTTCTTTAAATATGAACCCTTATTGTACTGCTGTGCTCTGTCTGAAATAATTTGGGACTTGTTTTATAGACAAATATCCTGTTGGCTTTGAGTAAGCCACAGATTAATATGCATTCCTTTCATGAAGGCCTGAATTTGTAGTAAACCCAGCCATCGATGTAGTCATAGGTAAATATGCTTTTTAATGAATGAAATGTTAGCATCTTTACAAATAAATGTACATCTCTTGGTAGCATTACACTCTCTCAAGTATACATTTCCTTTTTCATATGTAATTTGTACTATCATTATCACCTGGATTCATTGTTTGTTGGAGTGGAAAGAAGTCCACTTAAATTGACTTAAAACATGTGTATAACAATCAGATTTTTAAAAAATTATAATAATCTTGCATACAGACGATCATAGGAGCTGGCTTTGGGAAAGCAGCGGGTCACCCTGTCAACAAGATTGCTAGGATGAGAACAACAACAACCTTAACTGGAAAAGAAAAAAACTGAATATACCAAGACAGAAGATTCTCCTGCCTCAGGAAATGGTTTTTTTTCACCCCTTGGAATGGCAAAATGTAGTATTTCCACACAGCTGCAAAGCTTGCAATCAGACTCCCTTTAGATTAATAGCATCAAAGAGATGCTGTGTTTAAAAAACATCAATCACAGAAGCACTTGTTGAATAATTTCATTACTCAACTTTGAAATCTCTACCTGTACCTCATTAGGCCTTAGTTTTCTGTCACTAATGCAGGTAGCATACGCACTTCCATCCTGTATTTTCAATATAGAAACACTGCAATACATTTTTTCAGTAGTCAACTCACTACTAGTTGTCACACTACACCCTTGTTGCTAAGAACACATGAGAAATTCCCAGTTTTCCTTTCAACCTCACCAGACATCCCTGACTCTTCCTTTACACCGATACATATATTTAGGGCTAAGATCCAGATAAAACCAGGAAAATCGTTTGGTTTAAATTCAGACTAATTCTTTTTCTTGCAAGGCTTAAAACCAGATTGTGGGACACTGTTCTCCCAGTGAAATAAAAAGCTGAACTGAACAGCTTAAGGCTGAGGGAAATCAAGATATGAAATTTTCCTAGTATCTGGCAGACAACTGACTACAACCTGTTTGAGATGTCTCAGATTCCCAGCAGGACCCACAGCTACATCCTGAGCAATAAGCTACTAGGTCTAGCACAGGCAAGGGACAATGTTTCATAAGTATCACATTATATCCATTAAAGCTATTATAGCAAGAACTGGGTCAATCAGTCAAATTAGTTGTTGTCCATTCTATCCAGTTCACACTTCACTTAGAAAATTGACTAGGTATTTCTTTTCTGCTATATAAACTAGATACAATATTTCATGGAAATTCATATGTGCAAGTCTTATGAATTTTTGTCTGACAAGAATATGTTGTAGAACTGGAGTGAATTTCAATATTGTCAGGTTTGATTTATTTCATTTTTTAAACAAATCCAACACAGATGACTCCCTTTATTAGTATTGTTCTTATATAACTCTAAGTTTGAAAATTACAAACACCACCTCAGGGTGTTAGATACCCTTCTCCTTTATCTGTCCTGAAAGAAAAAAAAAAAACATTTTGTAAACATTCAGAAATATCTCTCAGCTATTTAATGCTTGTGGTCCCTAAATAATACTGATTGATTTTTGTCTGGTCTGGCCAACGCAAATTATCCCGCAATCATTTTATCCTGCCAGCCATCCTTCCATTGACTGGTTCAGATTTTAAAAAGAAAAGAGTGACTGTAATGAAAAATGGAAAGAGCTGGAGGCCAAGAAAAGAATCTTTTGTTGCTGGTCTACTTTAATTGTCTACACAGGCCAGGCATGGCTTTACAGTGAAAGCAAAATGAAGTTAAAACTAAAAGGGCACTTTTGTTTCCCTTTAAACTTGCCTTACCAAACTATCCTGGGTTTTATTTCTTCATTTTTCCTGCTGCACAATAAAAGAACATACAAACAAGTAGTGTTTTTCCTCTTTTTTTTAAGAATAAAATTACTTGAAAAGATGAGAAATGGAATGTAGAATTCAATATTTCAGATTCTTAAAAGAAGCTTTAATTGACCTGACATGGTCCAGAGCAAAAGGGATCAGGTTAGGGCAAGGTACGCTGATGGCTATAGAAGTTTACATTTCTTAAGCAGCAGGTTGGTGTGCCTCGCCAACAGGCTCAGGATTCTAAAGACCAGGTCAAGACATCAAGCATCAGCCTGTTGAACCTCATCACGGACTGTTTTTCTCTTCTCTACCACACAGCATATTCATTCTCTTGAACAGAGGATGTTTTCTAAGTTAACTCCTACCTATTCCAGGGAATTGGGACATTGCAAAAAACACTAGTGACTTCTAGCCTACCTGTACTACAGCATAACCATGCCTCCAACACCTGAATTACAACACTTTAGGCTGGGATACAGATTAGGAAGTCATTTGTAGCCTGTGGAATTACACCAAGTATCTTTGGCCACTACCAGCTGATGGGTACGATGGTCTTTTTCAGGCTAACATTTCTGGGAAGGGAGGAGAAACACTGGTCAGCCCTGGTCAGGAGAATTCTTCCTCAGGAAAGTCATCACTGCAATTTAGCATCATGCCACCTTCGGGAATACATCTCTCTTCCAAATACATAAACAGGCAATCAGCTACTGAAGGTAGAAATGGCACTAGGGGAGTGGGAGGAAGAAAGCGTGCACAGTTTCTGGTCAAGGTTGAAAATTCTATCAGGAAGAAAATCTGGAAGGAAAAAAAAAAAGGATAGTAGGACAAGGAAAAACAAAGACTGAAAAACATCAAGCAGATGTTACATATCACTACTACTCTTCAGAGAATAAATGGCATTGAGAGAAAACAAAAATTCATCAAACCTACAGAGAAAATGAAAAATAAAATGAAGTGTGGCAAACAGAAGGCCCAGGGAAGGCAACAAAATGCACAGATTGTTCCTGTATGGGGTAACAGACTTAAATGTCAACATTTAAAGCTTACTTTTAAGTGACAGAATAATTGACAAGGAGCAGTGATGTATCTGTGGAAGGAAGATAGTCTGTCTTGAAGTCATATGTATACCATGTTCTCAAAGTCTTGATCCAAAAGCACTGGCATGAAAACAAAGTAGACTCTTCCCTTTCTTTATAATTTTTCCTCAAAATTTCACACAACTTCACCTGTGTTCACCTAATCTCATGGAGTCCCTTTCCGCATAAGCACCTGCTACCAGACTTTGTAGGTGTCTCTGGCTTAAGCAGAAAAATTGTGGGAAAACAGCAGGCTAAAGAAAAGAAAGTTTCTGTTGAGATACAACAAATAAGACTCCCATGGACCAACAAACTTGGGAGAGTAGCAGTCTTGTTGGATTCATGAGAACTGATAAACTCAGAACACTGAAACTCTGCCAAACCTGGACAAGACCATCAGCGTGCACACCATGTGAACACTACAGAAATACACACAGAGTGCAGAGCAAGGTGCATCTGAGCAAACGACCAGGGAGCAGCAAGCTGCTGCTACCGCTAGGCTGAACAGGTAAGTCACAGTAATGTGCAAATGGTTTTCTGCCCTTAATAAAAACTTCATTCTAATAACAGTATAATATTACTTCTGATCTACATCTCCACCCCCAGCAAAATCCCCCACTAGGGAAAAGGGAATCTCCAATACCTACATTAAGTCTAGCTATAATCTTACTATATTTTGATTTCTTCATGGTTCTCCAATTTCCTGTCAGCAAGATAACCCACACAACAGTTCTCTGAAACAACAGAAGGGATATTCTTGTACTTACTGCTAGTAGTATATCATATTTAAGAAACTGTTCAAAAGCAGTAGGTAGGCATTTACAAGGAATTATTGTATCTCAGCTCTAAAAATGTCAGAAGATAGAAGAAAGAAAAACTTTGTGTGCAATAAATCTATCTTTAATGTCAATACAAAACTCATTGCTATGGTCAACAGCATTTCGGAGGAGTTTTAAGATGTTCAGAAGCAAGATTTCCCCTGGAAGTTCCTTCAAATGTAGCTGTTATATCAAGTCAGCAGTTTTGAAATGCACTATTTGGGAAAATAACAAATAGCTATGGTCTATCAGATTTTTCTGGGCAATTCGAGCAGACAATGATTCAGCAGCCGCTGCAGCTTCAGCCAGGCCATTTCAAGCAGAGCCTTCTGCACTCTGCTTGTCCCCTCCATCCAAGCACCGGACTCCAGGACAGCCTGAGCACAGACACACTCCCCCTTCAGTCCCTTTAACTGCTGGAATGTTCAGCTTCTTAGACTATATAGTTAACTGTTAAGGAAGGACTAAAACCCAGTGTTGAGAAAGGACAACCATACAGCTGCCACACAAACCTAACTCCTCACTGTACCAAGTCATCCTGCAAATATATCAGGAAATAATCTTTTTTGATTAGAGATCTTTGGCTTTTCACTCCAATTTATCCCACATGCCACACACGCCCATCTTACTGTCCAACTTTTAATTACCACAGTACTATATTTGACTATTATAAACATCTAGAACAATGTGGTTTCCCTCTAATATATTCTTAGGTGTTGAGCAGCCTCAGCTGCAATTCTGCTTTAGGTATGCAGAAAGGCCTTTGAGGTAACAGCCAAGCTTTAAGGAACATCGGAAGAAACAGAAATAGCTCCAGTGATGATGCTTTAATCAGTCCTCTGCCTCTAGATCTATGAAACACTGAAGTCGCATGTCAGCACTCAGACTGGAGTTCATTAAGTGAGAGGAACTTAAGTGGGAGAAACATAAGTGCATTTTGGAATCCTGATAATCCACCATTAATTCTCTTATAAGATTAGGATAAAAAAAGTTGACAGTGAAATAAGTCTTTCACTAAAATGGAAGCTTCAGAAGTAAAACATCAAAACACAAACACTGACTTCTTTTAAGCCCCAATACTTTAACGTTCCTTAAAATTAGATCATTTGTATTAAATTGCTGAAGAAAAGTATAAGGTGATCCAAAGTTCCATATAATACTGAGAGAGTGATGTGCTATTTTTAAAAAAATTTTAAGCATATTTCCTGTACCGGAGTGGGCACTGTCACCTCACCTCCATTGTAGAATAAGCAGTGACAACCTGGAAAAGTGAAAGGTCTGAGCTCCAGAAAATCCTTCAATGAAGCAAGGTAATAGGGTTAATTACTGTAATTCAAGCTTTGAAACATCTAAAAGTGTTTAGTCTCCAAGTAAGTAAATAAGCTAATAGGGAGGAATTGATAAATCTGTAGATATGAGGAAAAAAAACCCAACAAAACACGAAAAACAGAGTTAACCAGTTCTCATGCACCCGCAAAAGAATCTGATCTATTCTGCTGGTCTCTCCTTTTGTGATGTTTCCTGTAGAACGAGTTCCCAGAGTGAAGATGTGGGTGTGCCTTTGTCTTTCTAGGTCACATTTTTACCATGCCTCTGAACATCTATTTGGAATACCATACACTTTCCTCAGTGAAGTTCCTTTAAAGCAATTCAAGAACTCATCAAGCAGCCAACACAAATAAAATACTGTGACATTCACACTGTGTTTTAAAATCCATGGGCAACTGCACTAAGTGAGCTGACTTCTGTGGGTCAGTCGTTGATAACCTAACAGAAAAACGACAGTAACCGCAATGCCTTGAGATCACACATTGCCTCAGACCACAAAGCTGAGCTCCATTTAACACATTCTTTCCCATTATGATGAAGAAATCACAACGTCTATTTCATTTCATTCACAGCCTGTAACAACGTGGCCCAAATGAATGAAATAAAAGGGAAGAATTTTCCTAAGTGGTTTTCAGTCCTGCCAACAACAGCAATATCCCCTGTGCCTCTCCTAGTTCAAGGACAGGGTCGCTCTGACATATCCAACCTACAAACTGCCATTCAGATGTTCAACCAGAATTAAGATCAAACTCTGTTAGCAGACAATGAAACAACAGAGCCGTGTCTCAGAATAGGAGTGACCTTCTGTCTCCCAAGCTTTCTTATGCAGAACCACCATCAGCTCTATATTTGACAGGACCAGTCCATGGAAGACGCCAAGTCTCTTAGCAACTTAAGCTTAATGAAATCCCACCATCTGACCCAAAGCAAAATTAGCAAGCTGAAGTTCAAGACTTGTCTTACTCTCTTGAGCTAAGTTATTTAGTTTTTCTAAGGAGGTCATGATTATTCTATCAAAATTACTTTTTTCTTTTTTTTTTTTATATGTCCTTGAGGGCCACAGCCTTTTCTTAAAAAGGAAAGGCTGCAAAGAAGAAAGCTGACTGTGCACCAAATTGAGTCTCTGTCACCAAGAATACTGTAATTGCACAGGAATTGAAACGGTTTAAAGTGATAAATGTAATCTCAGAGCCTGACTTTAAGTTAGCAGCACTCAGCAAAACTCTAACAGTAGCAAACATACAGCAAGGAATGCTCCCTAATAAGCAGCATTAGCAGCTGGACAGTATAAACGTTTCAGAAAATCTAAATAAATGGCTGTTAAGGCTGAAGTTTCTCCACTGAAAGGAACCAGAGTCTGTCCCTTTGACCTAAATTTCTCCTCTATTATCATATCCCACAAGCTGTTCTGATGAGAAACACCATGGATGCTACAGGTGGGTACTGAGCATTTCATTTAAGTTTATTAGAAATAAAATGGTAACAGATTGACACCCACTGGGATTAAGCTGTAGCCATCTCCATCCTCCGCATGCTTCAATTGCTCCCAAGAAAATCTGCACACACCTCTGCAGAGCACAGAGTCTGGCAAGGCAGAATCCTGGGACCTAAAAGCTCAATTATTCAGTTTTCCTGGGAAGGCTCTGAATACAAGGTACACTTCTCAGCAAGTACCTTTCCTAAAGATGACAAAGGTTATTTATGTTTTATCTTGCACACTACAAAATTTATCACCACCCTACAGAGGCAAAATAAAGTGAGTACTATGCACTCCTGGAATGGGCACTGCATTTGCACAGCAATATCAGAGCTTGGAAAGACTCTACGGTTTCTTGGATCCACCATCCTACATTTGTCATTTGATGATATGTACATGTTTCCCAAATTTTAAGGATGTTCCTTAGGGCACCATTATCACAGATCCAGAGGAGGATCAAAATAGCCTGCGACTTCATAGCTACACAATTGAAAAGATCTGCAGGAAAAGAAAATAATTGGGAAGGATATTAAGAGCAATACTGCACATCCACCCGTCTCTTCAAGAAGTATCTTTAAAGCCACTGATACCAAATTATTTGCTAGCCTACTGCTGCAGTTTGCTATGGGTGAGCTACTGCCTGTCTTACGATCTAAGCTAGATGAATATTCCTCGTTCCCAATCAAAGTGCAAAAACACAGCGGGAAGGAGCTGACAAACCAGAAGACAGCGCACCTTGCTATGGTGCTGTGGAAGCTATAGCCTCTCGCCTTTCCATCACAGAGCAATTGTCCTGTCAACTGGAAAAATGTTATCTGCTTTTAGGCACGTCAAAACGAGGGCAAAATAAATAGACACCAGCCCAACAGTGTGGGGAATTAAGCATTTTCAAGTATATCCATTTAAAATACTGCATTAAAAATTGCTAAGAAACTTTCTACTGAGCATTATTTATTTGTTTATTTCTAATTCTTAAATAACTGAGTGGGTTTTTTTTCAGACTTTCTAGCAAGCTATCACATCTTGTTTAGATGTTGACACAAGGATAAAGAAAATCCCGTATTTGCCCACAGCTGTGCGTCAAGTCCAGCCATTTAATCTCCCTTACATGTTAAGAAAGGAGTCATACTTGGAAGTGTTAAAAAAATACAAGGATCACACTTGAAAATATATAAGCCCAAAGCTAAAAAAGGACAAGAGGACAGAAAAGAAAGTGCTGTGACCCTTAACAGCTTTCACCAATCTCAACTCCCAAGGGTTTAGCAGGACAAAATAAGAAAGTGGCAAAAGTATCAAACAAAACTCATTTCTGATTATCAGTGATAACACACCTCTAAATCACATATTTTGCAGCATTATTCTAATAAACAGACAATAAAAAGCAATGAGTTGCAGACGGGGCACTGAACCCCATCTACACTGTAAATGCATTCTAGATAATCTGCAGCAAACCCCATTCTTATCCTCACTCCAGTTTCATCAAAAATGATAGTAGGAAGCCCTACCATGGAAGAAAAGACCATCAAGGACTATTAAATATAAACATAAAATACAATCTCCTGCTCAGAAAGTCCCTAAACTGCAGATTTCCAGAAGCTAGAAGAGTACATAAGAGCTTCAGGTTTGATATTTTCCCACATTTTTCTCCTAAGCATCTGCTGTTGGCAGCCGCTGAGGGTGAGTAGTGAGGCTAAGGCAGACCTTCTTACTGTTCCACACTGACTTTTCTCACTACCCAGACTGGCTGAAGATTTGGGTTTTGAATGGTGTCCCCCAGCCCCCCAAAAAATGGTGTGTGGAGGTAAGGTAGAGGATAGAGATACTTTTTTTAAAATGAAGCGGAGGTAAATTGGGAAAGAGTTTATGACCAATAAAAAGAAAGCATGGCATAGACAAATAATGTTAGACAGACAAGCAAGATACTGGATTCTTAGTAAAATCCACAGGAGGAGATCTGAACAAAATTCATTCCCTTCAAAGTAAAGCACATTGACATGGCATTACCTGCCTGGGACATTCCAGAGGCATCTCTGACACATTAATATCTCCCCTGGTTACACATAAGACCAACATAAAGCAAACATGTCAATAGAGCACTTATTGAGAATGCAAATGGGAACAGATTTATTGTGATCCCACAGTTACTGTGGTCTTGCAGAAGCACGCAGCATTTTCATAAGGATTTACAATATTTCAACACATCTTTCCTTGCATAAAGAAGAAATCAGTCTGCTCAAACATCTAGGAAAAGTAACCTGTGCCTGAAGAAAGCTTGTCACAGCGAGGACATGACAGACAGGAGTACTCAGCCTTCAGCTTGGCTCCTACACTTCCACCAAGTGCTCTCAGGAGAGCTTGAGTAAAACCCTTCAAGTCTTTCACCAGTCACTGCATTATATCTTAAGAAGGATGAGGAAAAAAAAAAGCAATTCTTCACTTCAGTTCCCATCCTTGAGCATCTCTTCACAAGTGTGGAGAACACAGTGCTTCAGTGCTGTAAGTGAGCAAGAGCTTCTCCAAGGCTAGAGCTGCTAACTGATGCTGATAAGGAAGAAAATTTGAAAGCGTCATGAAATTGTTTCTTTTTCCCCACTCAAATGCACATTTTCTACTCTAAGCTCAAGTGCTGCCGTTCGCTGGAGATCACACACGGGCACCAATGATGAAAATGTATTTTTCCCCTTCCAAAGATGTACAAACCAGGATTCAATTATAATGACACTTCCCATACATACAAGGAGAAGAGCTCCTGAACAAGGTATTCCACTTAGTAATATTTAATTTCCATAGAACTGCAAGCACAAGAGACTTCAATTATTATTAGGATTTCCATAACACAGGTCAATAATTAGTCATAATTAACTGAGGCCCTGAGTAATTGCCCAAAAGAATCTCTGCTGCTGTAAACAAAGTAGAATCCATCCTAAAGAAGCAATAGTTGATAACTTGAATATAAATAGAATCAGAAGTATTTTTTAAAAAAAAAAAAATCAACACAGGACCAAACACTTAAAATCAGTGCTTTCAAGCACATTATTTCTTTCAGAATATGCAACAGAAATAAGCCATCATTCATGAGGGAGAAAATCCCACCAGACAAATTCCTAGGTGTTTCTGGGACAGGGCCCTGTGTCGATAGACTTGACCCGTCACACAACAGCCAGTTGTTGGAAACAGTTTTCTGCAGTCACAGGCTGTAGTTCAGGAAATAAACTGCTGCTTACAAAGTGTGAGAAACCTTTTATGATTGAAAATTTCCTTTCTAACTAAGGAATACCAAAGCGACTCCATACAGCCCTGTGCTCCTCCAGACGCACATATGACTCGTGTTTGAGTCATAGTCTCACATAACTATCCTAACTTGTGGATTAATGTAATGACTACTTACATTTTACAATTTCATTAATTCCCTATGGAGCATAGGAAAAAGGACAAAAAAAGAATAATTGAGAGTCCTCCAGAACTGGGAAGGGGTAATACCCCCCTCCCAAATAGGAAGGGAAACCCAACACCCATAAGTAAAATCCTATTCGATATAACTGAAGTAACATTTATCACAGCTACTGAATGGGAGATGAGGGACAAACTACCGCAGAAAGAGACTGATAACGGTGCCTGTGTCCAGCTCATCCTCATAAAGCAAGCAGCGAAAGTCCAATACCATTTTGGAAGGCACTTAAAGGAGCATCATATCACTAAGTGCTCAGAGGGAAAAAAAATACTCTTTTCACCAAATCCAGTCAATTGATGCTGAACCTCTATTGATCAGAGCAACTGTGAAATGCTTCAAGCGCAGGTGTAATACTGAGACATCCTGGCAACTCTCACACTCTCAAATAAATCCACAGACAAGTATAATGTCTAGTACAGCTTAGTCTCGTAGAGGCTTTACAACTAGATCCTACAACAACAGATAGAACAGAAAACATGGAATAATGACAACCTCCTTGGAGAAGAGCATTACCATTCAGTTATATGTATCTGTAGGACACATTATCAAGTAAACTGGAGAAACAGACTGATTAAACTACATCAAAGCTCACAGCAATCTACTCTGGTGTACAAATTAAGATGGGCTTTTCTTTAACATGATTTTTCTCTATAAAAAGTGTGTTACTACAGTTAAAAAAATATTGTTTCCAGAAAGTCTTCTGGCACAGTTTTCCTCTTTAGTCAAGTCACAGCATGTTTCCCTTGTAGCATCCTAGTCTTGTCTAGTTCTTCCCCTCTTCTGTCCATCTACTTGGATTTTCCCTACATCAAAAGAGCAGAATGACCCAAGCCTATTGTCTGAACTTAGAGCTGAGACGTTGCCAAGGCACATACTAGGAACCAGGAACTGAGAAGTATTTCTGAGTCCCACGCACAAGATTCAGCTTGTATTTCTTAATTCTCATGTATTTATGTGCATTACCTAAAAAAATCCCAAGCCAAACAAAAAAACAGCAACATTCCAACCTAAATTCAGTTTGTTGACCAAGCACAGCTGATAACAAGGTGCTTAGGGGGGAGAATGGCAGATTTCCACCCCAGGAAACACCAAATACGCTTGTAAATACCAGACCAAAGCAAAAGTGATGCTACTGAATCAATATTAGGCAACAAAAAAAAAAAAAATACCATTGAATTTGATTAGGCAAAATATTGTAGCCATTTGAAAAATACCAGGCCATAAACTTATTTTATGATAATTTAATAATTCTTATTCAGTTTTCTGACTAATAAATACTCCAATAAGCACACTGAGCAACTCCAAGCACTTCCCAAGACACAAAAAGGTTACCAAGGGAAAATTGTATAGGTCACAGTCCATGATAACCCTCCAATTCATACCTTTTACATAAACCTTAAGTTTACAGCTTGGAAAATTTCATGCATCTTGAAAGCTTAAAGGTTTTCACTAAATTATAATAATCTCAAAAACACAGAGCTGTTGTGATCATTACAATTAAGACCTTAAAAATTCGCTTATTGCTTAGTAAAGACAATTGTCTGACTACAACAGGAAGAAGTTTGTTATTTTGTTGTGGTTTGGTTTAAATCAAAATTTCCTTTGACTTAAGTAGAAAGATAGAAAATAGAGAGTATTCATAAACTGACTCAAACTCCAGGAGACCTTCATCTCCAGATGGCTGAATGCTCTTTCTCTAGAGTCACAGTAACTCAGACTGAGACACTTGCACTGATTTCCCCTACTTTCCTGTTATTTCAAAGGTAACCTCAAAAGTTCCTTGGACGGAGCCAACAGCTCACGAGTGAGAGCTCCTCTACCAAAGATAATGAGCCACTGGGGGTTCAAACAACAAAGAAATAAAAGAAGAGGGGGAAAAAACATTTGTTTTTTTAAACTGCAACTGCAAGAGAATAATAAAGAAATACATATAGCAAATGCAGGGAAAACTGAGGAGATTTGTCACAGGAACATTTAGAGCCAAGGGGAAGATACTAAAGAAGATATCCATCAAATCTCAGTTCTACCTGTCTGAAATTAACATCCCTGGTGGTTGCTGCCTTTTATTTTGTGCTTTCATGGAAAAAATTACCAAATATATACCCTTTTATCTGCAATAAATTTTGGAGTTCAGGAGTAAACCTTCACTGATATTTAACTCTTACTGGTTCTTCATGAGAACTACCAATAAAGACCCAAATCTTTTTCCAACATGTAACACAAATAACATTTTCGTTTAAAAGATTAAAGTACTTTGGCCAATTCTGTATAAAATAAGGGAGAAAAATAACTTACTATCTCATACTCTAGGCAGTTTTTGTAGTTTTCTTATTTCTTCAAGCTATTCTATGGTGATTGTAAATGAGGGCTATAGCTGAAGAGTTTAAGATACACAGACAAATATACAAATTACTTTGGGGTTAATATCATGACCTGTGGGACCAATATAAAGAGGACAAATACTAGTGGCAGAATGGGATTAAATACAGGTATCTTGTAAGCGTTAGGTGTATCCACCTATGGAAAAGATTAGATATCATTAAATACAAATAGGTTCAGAGAAAGTCTAATTTAAAAATAAGAAGTTGAAGATAGAAATCGCATTGAAAAAATGTCCATGCAGAACATTTGTCTACATTCACTGCATAATCAGGACAGACACGCACTGCAAAAACAACCACATGAATAAAAGTAGCAGGTAGCACATTAATAGAGAAAGGAAGCAAACCTATAACTATCTGAAGATACAAAACCCATGTATTTTTCCTCTCTGCATTTACCTATCAATTTGAACGGAACACCATAGTCTCATGGTTTTTAGCAGTTTGTCCTATATTCCATTTTTATTTTCCATTGATTTCCTGTTGTAACTGTACTTTGTGTGAAACAGCATACAATAGAAAATAATATGTATGCCTATTTTAATGCCCCAAATTTCATTTCTGTATCATTTCTTCTGATAGACCAGTTCTATTTCATCCCATGAGTATTTTACCTTATCCGCTTTCAGTCTTCATTTTGTTTCAAGGAGAAACTCATTCCTACCTACACACAGGAAAGTCAGCATATGATCTATCCATCATTAAAAGCTCACTGAAGCTTTGTTTGGAGCACATAGTGCACAGCACACAGATGAATTTCACCCTTAATAAACAAGATTTCTGGTCAAATAAGAGAGAATACAGAATGCCAGTACTCTACACGTTTTCTTCAAAACGGAATCAATGCTTCATTTCTGAAGTGATTTCTGGCTATATCCTATTCCTGACCCGGGATCACTTGAGCTTTTTCTCAAACAGCAGAATAGCCGAGGCAATGATATTGTCTGTCAAACAGCTCCCGTCACAGAGTCAAAGGTATTGGCAATGTAAATTAGGCTCTCGTTGACTATAGATCCTTTTTCAGGAAGACAAAAAAAAAAAAGTCAGATATATGCTTCCAAACTTCTGTCATAAATGAGGATATAATCACTTACCGATTTGCTTGCTCTGTCACAAATACATCTACCTTCTACACTCAAACAAGCCCCCTCAGAAACTGATGCTAATATTAAATTCTTTAGAAAAATCCAGGGGTTTATTCCCTCTAATTTTAAACAAGATCTGTGTATAAATACCTAAAAATATCTGCCACCCCAAAATGGACTGTGATTAGGAGGGGAATTGGAGGAATATAAGCTTTCTTTCAGCCTAAAAATATTCAGAGCAGAGCAGTGTGTGAGTACGCCCCAGAACATCTTATATGTGATCATATGTCAAAGGAAAGGACTCTCCACAGAAACAAATTCATATTTTGCATATTATTTCATTTACCTGTTGTTAATAATGAGCTCAATAATTAGGACAGTCACATACTACACTGTCTTAGGTTCTAAAAAAAAAAAAAAAAGGGTTCACTTTTAATATTGTAAGAGCTGACTGCTCTGTCTGTCCTGGTCTTGTTTACCTCCTTGATCAAAACCTCTGCAACCATGGAGGTTACCTGTGGCCAAGCAGCAATCAGCCTCTCAAACTAACAGGTTTAACATCTACATGGCGTACTTCAGGTTATGACCCTGCTCTGCACCATATCTCCAATCCAGCTTTCCCATAAAACACACAGGCAGAGCTTCCCCTATGACTTCCCAAGGGCTTCTTCAGACCATCCAGACTTGCCTTACCCAGGGATTCACCTGAGATTTTCTAACTTAAAGAGTACTTTTCTTTTTCAATACGTAGCAGTAGTTCCAAGACTTCAAGACGTTTCCTTTTTCACTCAACAAGAGGCAACATCTCTAAGCACAATGTATGAAGTGCAAACAGTCTACTTTAGCGAGTTTGTACTAAACTTCAGGCTTATTAAATAATTCCTACCTCTTATGTCACTTACAATCAACAACAAATACATCTTTCTCAGGGTTTTATTTCATTTTCTTCTTTTTCTACTTTCTTCTTATCTTAGTTTGACCTGTAGCTTGGCATCTTTTGCTATTCCCTTAGACCAGAAAGGGTATCTACAGACTTGCAAACAGAAAATGAGTTTTATTAGGCTTAATGGGGAAAAGGCACCATGGGATTCATCATGTTTTTGTATCAGAGAGACTAATTGACAGCAGACTAAAGGCATTACGTGATTCATATTTCATGATTCCCACCACAGCTCTTCAACTACTTCTTTCTTTTTTTCTTTGAAAGCAGAAAATAGTCATTAAAAGCAGCACCAAACAGTCAAAAGGAGAAAACCAGAGATCTATATGAACCTATTGCAAACATTTATGCTAAACCACAACAATTTCATGCAATGCAATAATTTACCAGCTACAGTGGAAAGGAAGAAAGACAAAGTTCTTTAGTATTTGCAGACGAATAATTGCTAGTTAGTTTAAATATTAGAGTGTAAACATACACAGGCCAGAATTTACCAGCCATGTTCAAACATTAATTTTAGTGGCAGAAAGACACTAGAATTTAACTTCAGACATTTAAGTGCAGTTGAGTTGTAAGTAGGACATTAGACACCAAAGGTGCCCTTTTTTTTTTTTTTAAGTTTTGGGGGTTTTAGGGGTTTGTTTGCTTTTAATGCTGATCCATTTCCTCTTCTCTTTTCTTTGTCTGGTTTGGAAAGAATATCATCTTCCATGAGTAAGTGCTTGATAAAACAATCATTGCAACTTCAGCCCTCCTTGACAACTCTCAGCCATCCAACCAGCCCCAGCAGATATGCCAGGTCACCTCCTCTAAGACCCTTCAGAAAACCTCAAGCATATGCAATACAAGTTCTTCCATCCAATTGCTGTCCAGCCAACATGAAAAACTATTTTAGTGGTTTGGGGTGTCTGTTGGGTGAGAGTTTGGGTGAGTGGTTGGTTGGGGTTCTTTTGGTGAAGTTTGGGGGTGAGGTGGGTTGTTTTGTTTTTCTTTTAAAAAGAATTCTCACAACAAACAACATTAACATGCCAGTTTACTGCAGAGATCAGGACTGAATACAAGCACACAGCAACGTGACAGACAATCTAGGGCTTTTTTAAAGCCAATTAAGTTAGTAATTTGTCAACTTTGTATTCTTGTCACTGAATCATACATAGTGACAGGTGTTACAAATAGAGTCCCTCTCTTGCAAAAACACATCAGATAAAATAATTGCAAATCACGTATGGTGGTAGCAGAGGAGAACCAGGAAAAAAAAGATGAAGTTTAATTGCACATGACTGGGGATTTTGGTAATTTTGAATTATCAGTGTGATTGTAATATGCATTAAGTTCCCACCACTTGTTTTACGTTAACATTACTCTTCCAGGAATATGAATGCAACATGGATGCAAGGTGGATACAAATATTTGTGATGCTGTAGGAAACACACAATGCTAAGTCCATTACTATCTGCTGGGAAAAATGAATCACACAAAGGAGTCACACAGCAAGTCCATGAGAGCGGGCAGCATTGTCACCCTGTGAGATGAAGCAAGCAGGGCTTGGGTAATACAGACCAAACCAACACAACCATCACCTTGATGGCTGTATCAGAAACGCCTCGCCCTTCACTACTGATATCTTCCTGAAATGTCTGAAGAGTATTTCCACAGTCTTCAGCTATGATGCCCAGAGTCTCACTAACACAATGCTAGAGAGAAGTTATCAGCAGATCCAAAAAACTATTAACAATGGTGTTCCACTAAAATAGTTTAAGCCACGCCATTGTGGCTGGATCAATAAGGCATAAACCAGACAATTTCCCATGCAAATGAGAAGTTGGTGTCACCTTCACGGAGGGTCTTGGTCACATAGACAACCCAATGCTAAAACACCTCAAAACAAATGGTGGCTTTTTAAGGATGACACATTTACAATAAATAACTGCTGCTGTTAAGACAGTAAGAGCAATGGCCAAAATTACGCACTGTAGTAGTACTCTCTGATTAACTGTCAAGAGCCGGAAGCACAGAGGAAACATGCACATAAAAGACCTACATAAGACCTAAGACCATGAGTCTTCCACATCCCACTTGTTGCCTTAGATTTAAGGGCTGGAGATGTTTCAAAGAGAAATATCTAGAAAGTGAATGAAGGAGAGCACAAGAACCATGTTGACTGTTATCAGCTCGTCTTATGAGAGTGCACAATATTACAAGGAACTATTTAGGATCCCCCATTTTTCTCAGTTTCTTTCTCTGCATCTGCCACCAATAAAAACATCACACTTGGAATGATAGCACATAAAAACGTGCTTTGAAGTTTTATTGTTTCTTAGCACCATGAAACACCAATACCATTTATATCTTTATCCTAGACTGAAGTTATGCATTCATTGTGAGCCACTTAACGTTTTAAGTAGACAACTCTTTTTTTCTTTTTAAGAAATAATTAAATAATGGAAATCCTTTGAGGACTGAAAGACTCCACAGAACTTGTAAAGTTAGGAATTTAGGCTATTTCCACTATTGCAGAAACTAATGGCTGCTACTTCCAGGAAGCATTTGACCAGTTACACAGCCATGATGGGCAAAAGCAATCCTATTCTTCCAAGCAGCTTCAACACCTCCCAGACAGTATATCCAAAGAGTAACAACCAGGAAACACGCAAGAAGATGAAATTACTATTTGTTCTGCCCTTAGGTACAAGAGAATGCTGCAAAGCATTTTACAGAGATTTCCACTTCCACAAAAATAAAGACAACTGCAACAGTCATTATGACACTTGTAGGCATGGTTACACACCCAGACATTCAACAACTTATTTGCCCAAATATTTAAAGAAGTAATTTTACTTTCAAGCTATTTAACATTATTTAACAAAATAATACTATTAGGAACATCTGTGCCTGGCTGCTCTACAGCTGATGGTGCCTGAAGGAGAAAAGCCAATAAATTGATTAAACATTAGCAGTAGGAAGCTGTCTTTTTTTTTTTCCTCACTATAGAGATTCATTTAATTCTTACAGACTTCAGTGTGGATTTGATTTGCCATAATTTTGTTCAGTAAAACAGGAATACCAACTCTATGAGCAAACTGGACACATGCAGCACACAGCATTAAAGGCATTTACTGTCAGCATTGTTTTAAGCTGGCAGACTTTATTAAGTGGCATGAGATACATGACACTTGAAATTTATTCACAGCAACTTGGTTTTTTTTCCATACTTCAGCACCAGTCAAACAGTATTGGCATAAAAAGCCAAATGAAAATTACTTTTTACCCTTCTGTATTGCAGCAGATATACATATGGAGACCTCAGGCAATGAGGGTCTTCTTGTTTGGATCAGATTGAGCAAAGCACTGTATTTACAATTTCTTTAATCCAAAATTTATCCAAAAATACCTCTTTTTGTTAGAAAAGCAGTGATTCTGTGTGAGGAAATGCAGCTGCAAAGGTTGATATGTGGGTTGATTAGATGAGATTTTTTGTGTGCTGTAAACTCGAATAGTCTCTCTTCGGAGATCTCTGCTCAAGCTATCTATTAGTCATGGTTAGATGAGCAACAATTTCATATATACAGAAAACAGATAGACTTAAGTCATAGAAATTCTGTGTACGCAATGCTCAACATCAAACACAGCAGAGGTTATCCAGAGCTGACAAAGCTTGGCTGAAGCTGTGAAAGTGGAAAGAGAGGCTTCTCTTGCTCTCGCCACAGCAGAGACACTGAACAGCAAATCCCATCTCTCTGCTTGAAGCATTGGGTCATTGCAGATGGTCCCTTCAGAAGCAAGTATCAAATTCTACAGATCGCGCTTTGGAAGCGGATTTTGCATCACTATGGTTTAATTGCAAGATTTAACACACAGCATATATCTGCTGCAGGGATTTCTGGTCACAGAGCTTTATATTTACTCTCTGCTCCAGTGACTTCGGAATATAATCAAACTATTGGTCTACAAAATTCAAGAATTGAGGTCCCAGAACATCTGTGGAACCTTTCTACTCTGTGTCCCCTTTATCAAGCTGATCTTCGAAGCATGATATTTCATGCCCCTCACCATATATGAAATACCATAGTGTATTGCTTGACAGCTACCAAACAGTTACTGTGATCCTCAGAGTTTTCATGGTCCATAAAATAGAAAGGATGAGTAAGGGGAAATAAATGTGGTGTACCAGAATTAAAAAAAAAAAGTCACATATTTGGAAAAAACAGCACTGAGAATTATAAAAGCTAGAGATCTCCTTTTAAAGCAGGATTTTTTTCAATTATTTATACAGTTACAGGGAAAATATAAGTGGAATATATATAAGTGATTTGTATTTCACATAAATTCTACATAGAACCCTAAATTTCAAATATATCCCAACTAGATAGCAAACTTCCAGGGAAAAAAAAGGACAATTTTGCCCGTATTTATGACACAAAAGCATGCAGTACGTGAGGAAGATCAGTAACGACATATAACAGACATATACATGTCATTAGTAACACAACCACAGATACATGTCATTAGTAACACAACCACAGATACATGTCATTAGTAACATAACGACATACATTTGTCATTAATAACATACATGTCATTAATCCTTAGTGTAACATTACCACATTTGTTTTCCCATGTTGGGGTGCTGGGAGAAGAACCTGGGTGAAATCCACCACCTCCAACTCCCAATGAAAACTCAGTCTCCCCAAAATGACCACTTTCTCAGCCTATAACCTTCACTGCCAAAATGAACAGGAAGAGCTGATCAGTTACAGTGACTGAAAAGGGTAAAAAAAAAACTTAAAAAGAAAAATATCTTAGACTCTACAGCACAGAGCTGAGTCCAAGCTTAAATCTCATTGCGGGTTTACCCTGAGAAGCATCATTAACTTAGAAACAGTACCTGGTGAATCGCGCTAAGCTCCCCTACTCCTGCTCTGAAGTGCCCACCATTAACAGATGATGAATCATGACTGTTATCCCAGGGGAATGCACGCATTCAGGAGTTAGGGTTTGAATCCAGCTCAGGAGGACTGCAGTTCTGAGACACAAACAGCCTCTATCTCTCAAAGGCCTCGGCTTCATTCCAACATGAAGACTACGATCGTTTGGTGCTTTGACCAAGGCACTGTAGTGCATCATCAGAAGCAGAAGTGACCACAAGCAACTCACGACATCCTTGCCCAGCCAGCGGCCTTCGTCCACACTCACATGTGGCTGAAAGTGTTTCAGCAAGAGCTCTCATGCACTTGCAATTTAAATAGTTGTTTCTCCTATACTGAATAGACACAGAAACTGAAATTACAAGAATGCCCTGATAGACAGAAATTCTCTTAATTTGCACTAATTTTACTGATTTGAAAATGCTGGTTATGATTTCATAGTTAAAGCAAAGCTTAGTTTTGCTTTCTTCCACCACACCACATGTAGAGAACACCGTTTCCTCCAACACTGCAGCATTTAATATTAGAAAGAATTTTTTAAAAAGGAATCTACAGGTAAACAGAGGGGATTGAAAAATTAAATTACTAAGAGGGAGTTCTGTTCCTACACATCAAACCCAATTGAAATTACTTTGCCATTTGTCAATATAAAACAGAGGTAGTAAGGTGTGCCCAGAGCAACTCAACATAAAACTAACACTGGTGTGAGAAGAACTGGCCCATCATGCTGCATCATGGATAGCTGCTTGGGCTTTACACTCCTTGTGAGCACTTCCAACACGGTCATGGTTCAAGAAGGAGACCAGGGTGCTAACCGTGTCTGTGTACTGCGGCACACCACAAAGCTCCTAAGCATAGATTTAAAGAGTTGTTTGGAAGTAGAGCAGAAGGGATAGTAATGAAACTAGAGACCAAGAAACTCACGGGGTATGGACTTTTCAGAAGTGCACTGTGATGTATGTTTACAGAAGCCTCAAATGCCCTTTTTCATAACTCTGCTTATAGCTCATCTGTGTGCAGTAAGTCTTGACCAGAATTGGTCTTTGACACAGACTGTAAAATACAAATCTTAAAAGGACCCAATGGAAAATAAAAGTCAGTATCATGACAAAATGGATTATTTCTGATGTAATCTCTTCCCACTTGTGCCTTCCATATAAAGGAGATATGGAAAATATGTTTCCCGCTATAGAAATTAAGAACTCTGCTTCAATAAAAACACATCTGGCTGCTATGACGTTGAAGTAAGAGTTTAGTAGTATTATTTCTGTTGTTATTACTACAGCTACTCCAAACAAAAATGAAATCCTCCTTTTTGAAGGTGATCTTCCTCTGTTGCCTGTTCATTTGCTGAGCAACTAGAGTGGCCATCATTAGAAGAAATGCTAACTGCACCACAGACCAAAATATTAGCATGGAGACAAGCTGAATACAGAAATAGAGAGATAAACAGATATTTTATCTGCTTCAGATATTTTGACATCAACAAAGCTTGATGAAAGAGACATAAAAAGGTTGTCTTCTACAGCTATGACAGAGGAAGCTTGAATAGGAGAGGACGTACTTGTTTTCTGGGCTGTCAAGCCCTTTGTCTCGACCCAACAACAAACCTATTGATCTACTTCAAAGCACAAAGAGAACAGTTAACTATCATGAGGTATGACACAAACCAGATTTAAAAATGAAAAAAGAAAAAAACAGCTTATTTAGACTCTGACAACTGAATGCTCTGACACTACCCTTCCATCATTTCACATTCATTCTGAGCGAAATGCAACATATCTGTTCCATGCGGCAGTGCTTTCCTAGGTCTCACTCAGGATTCCCTCTCCTGTGTCCCATAAGCACTCTTCCTTCCTCAAGGAGGACAGCACTGAGAAAACTTAACAGCGAGTGTCATCATTTACCCAGACAAGGGAATTTCTCAGCCTGTTTTGGAGGAAACACACCACAAGGAGGTGATGCTGCATGCTGTGAGCTTAGCTACATCTCTCCATGAACAAGAGCCTCTACATACGATCCAATCCTTTCTGCCAGACATTTCCCAATAATGGCAAGGACACTACGTTTTCCCTGCACTGCCCATGAGCAGTGTATCCAGTTCATTTCCTTTCTCTATCCCTCAGACCTGTAATATCCACAGCTTTCAGCCATATCCAGGGGTCGTCTTCCATCTGACTTCCCTATAATACAGACCAGGTTGGCCAACAACCTCACATCACTTGTGAATATTGCAATAATATCTTCCCTAGACCTTCTCCAAGTCCATCTTTCCAAATAACACCAGAAAAATTTGCTATCTCAAACTCACTGGAAACAGCCCGCTCATTTCAGGCTAATCATGGTTTTCTTCCTTCTTGAATGAAAGAATCTTACAAATTTTTTACTACCCAGCCTGACACGTAAGAAGGGCTTCCCACCTTGGACTAGGGCTGGTCCCACACCACCCATAGGAGCCAGCAGATGTGACCATGCAAGATAAGTCCTCCAGCATGAGAGCCAGTTTCTTACAGCCATGATTCATGATCTGGAGAACTGCAACTCGGTACTACTCAGAGCAAACTAAGAAAATAAACAGCTGATTATCCCAAAGATGGCTCAGTGACCATTTTCAGCATCTAACCTGCAACCAGTACATTCTCATGATAAGGACATTAAACTGTCAGTCTTCAGAAACCCTGCAAAAGGCTGAGGAGATCAAGTTGCAAGATTCAGATTTAATAACACAGAGAAAGTTAGTGACAATATCTAAATTAGAAGTCACATTAGGGGTACCTGATGACCCACATGCAGATCTGCTTCCTAACAGCAAGTGATGTCAACAATGAAAATACCAGCATAAAAGCCTCCAAATGGTCCTTTCTTAAAGTTGTCTTATGAGGTCCATTACTAAATGTTCAGGTGATAAATGTCAGAAAAGTTGAGTTTAAAGATAAGTGAATTATTTTACGTGTTGCCCTAGTTGAGCAAACAGTTTTAGTTAAACTCAGTGATTTTGGAGTTTTGCTTGGTTGCCATCATTGGCCTAATTTTTAAAAAATATTTAATGTGTTTTGGTACTTAGGAGCAAAACACTTTGCTTAAAGAGATATCGAAAGGTTGAACTATGATTTCATGTAGACTACCTGAAACTTTTACTCTAAGAATTCTAGTGGAAAAAGAAAAGTTAAAAAAAGTGGATGCTTTACTCTGTGGTTGATTTGGATCAGTCCAAATTTGATTCATCAACTATCCTAAAAAGTTCTCTCTTTTAAGCTCAATTTGTTTTGACTGTGAAACGTAACTATTTCCCAGCTAGGTCAATCAGATATTGGTGTCATTGTGTTATTAAAGCACAACTACAGAGAGAGTCCTCTCAGGTTTTCTTTTAGCAGAATTGAAGTTAAATCAATACTAAGTAAATTTCCTAGAACTCAAATTCCTTAGAACTACATTGAGGATGGATGAAAAAGTGTTATGTCAGGTAACACTGCAAAACACCAGGGCGTATGGGGCAAAAGATGTTTTTCCATACCAATTAGAGCCTTCCCCTTTAGCAGATGGGAAACTCCAAAACCTGAAACTTTCAGTGGTAAGCAGAGTACGAGGTGTGATAGGAGAGCCTATTTTTTCCTCACGCCAGCTTATTTTTTTCTTTCTGATATCAGTGAAGATATCTGGACTGGCGAGTTGTATGTGCTTGGATGGTCATCATTCAACCCTGGACTGAGTCTGCTGTATTTGCTTATTTTTAAAAGGATATCAAAAAGTATCCAGATACGACCGTAGTGACAAAACAATATGCTATCTGTGTACAGGGTATGGGACTACTCACTTTTGAGCCCCCAACTATTGCCACATAGTTCATACTCCAAACAGCCATAGCAGTCTTAAGCAGGTCATTCAGCAAACATTAACCAAGAGACTGAGAAGAGGAGCGAAGGAACACAGCTCCACATATTCTTTTTTTTAAATAAGAAATTGCTCATAAATATTGGTCTTGCTTTCACAAGAGTACTTCCATAGAATATGAATTTTCATTTATCTTCAACTCATACAGTAAATAAAATACCACTCTCTCTAGCAAGGCATGCAAGTGTATGCTAAAATTTAGCACTGAAGCACAAAGTAAACTTCTTAAGACTTTGTTTTCAAAATCCCAATTTAGCTTAACTAAAGTAAGATTTAACTTTTTCTTTGAGATTAAAAGTGTCACGAGAGAGGACATAAACATATTCAGATTAATGGAAATACCAGCATTTCTATTAAAGTACTTTTGCTAAACAGATATGAGCTGTATAACAACAGAAACAAATTAGATAAGGGACTTGGTATTCATAGTACCTCAAAAAGCAAGGTTTTATAACTTTAAGTGTAGACAGTGACAGGAATGGTAAACAAAACAGGTGATGAAATATTCTGTAGGAAAAACACAACCTATTTTCTTTCTGTAAGCAATTCATGTTATGATGTTTATTTTCATGCACTTCTCACATTTTTTAAAAGAAATCCCCCGCTGCAGTAGGCACTATTTCTCCAGTAAAAGTGGTAAAACAGCCTTAGCTATAAATCTCATTTCCAGATGTACACAATTTTCAGACATGACTGCTTGCGTGCTCTGTGTCAGCAGTCTATGAACGAAATGAATTCATTGCTTCCTTTAGGACAGCAATCACACCTCTCCAGTTAGCCTGCAGCTTGGAAAGAGAATGTTTTTGCCTCTTGGTTAAACACTAATCTGTCAGACTCCACCAGTTCATGGAAATAGAGGTCTAATCAGGGAATCTCATGTTACTAAATATTACTGAAGTATCCCTAAACAGCCCAAAGGAAAAAGGAGGTTCTAGTCTAGGAAGGGATTCTACATGCTCTCTAGTATTATTTTTCATGAAGGTTGAGCTTCTCAAACTTCCACCCAATTTCTTTCTTGCTACCAAAGCATAACTGATAGGGTATAGTTATTTACCAATAATATCTTCAAATTTGCCCTCCCTGTGCCTGAAGATTATGAAGCTCAGAAAACATAGTCTGAAATTCCTAAGAAAAAAGATGTGGTATTTTATCTTTTCTTTTTGGTTTTCTGATATGAACCAATAGTTCTATAAACAAGGGGAAACACCCTGGATCGCCTCTTTTGAAAAACAGTAAATTTAAGGTTCAGATCATGAATTTGCACGTTATGTCCTTAAATCAGACAAAACAGCAAATTTTAAAAATTTGCTGAATCTAAGATACGACTTACATCAAAATACTCATCATCAGAGTTGTATTAAAAATAAAAACTAATTTGCCATAAGCACAAACACTTAAAAAATATGTAACTCATAGTAGAGGAGGTTAAAAACACTGCCAACCAAGAACAAACATTTCAAGAAAGCGACCTTTGTATATACCACTCATTTTCAACCAGCTCTATTCATGAATTGCATCCTGTATAACAATTGCGATGCCCATACCAACTTCAGGCACAATTCTAATTCCCAACAACTGTGAACCCAGACATGGTGATGAAGGAGAGAAACATTACATTTCAATGGAAACTCATTGAAACCTACAGAACAGCTGAAAAGTCAAAGTATTTTCTTCCTCCAAATGTTCATTCCTGATATTTTGCTGTCTGTTAACTTTGGATCTGAGCTGTAAGTAGATACAGAAGAAAATGAAGACAACATGCAAGGAAAAGAGGATTTCAAGTTTTTCCTGCAGGTTGCTTGTTCTTTTATTCTGTTTTTGCTGTTTAAGTGTGGGCTATTACACTGCCCATATCTAGATAAAGCAAAAAAGTGTGAGGCACAGAAGATGAAACTGTATAATCACAGAACAAAAACATGGATCACAAAACATAAGAAAGGCATGTTGTGCATATGCAATAAATTACTAGATACATAGAGGTGGGTAGGTGTGTATCAGTCACATGTAGGCATACATGCATGTGTGAGTTTTATTTATCAGATACTGTTCAGGGACAGATTGATAGGGAGCACAAGTCAGGCTACAACCAACCTTTCCCTTTTATTCTTGGATGTGTCATGTAAGGTAGGAAACGTTATTGAAACAGGTAAAAATTGGAAAATGATTGTGCTTAAAAGGATTAAATGATTCCTTCAATGACATTTCTGCAACCATCTGTGTAATTGAACAGCTCTTCTTAGACTTTTCTCCTGAAAAGCCCTTAATTGTAACCACTGAAAGGAAAGACACTACTGGCTATTTTTACAAATTACATGTTATTTTGTCTCAGCAATCCATTCCCATTTAACCCTGCAATACAGTTATAAAATGGTTGATTTGGTTTAGTGCCTTACTTCCAAAATATCTCACACGCCACATGAGGCGGCAACCACAAGAGAGGTTCAGACTACAGGTGGAAATGCAAAAATCTTTACTAAATCCCCTGTAATAAGGAACTTCTGAGGGACTCTGCTGCTGTTAATTTCTTTTCCCCTCCCAACCTTTCCCAGGGGATGGTATTTCTTTCCAATTTTTACCGTAGACATTATTACAAAGCATGGTCAGGGAGAAAAAGACATCTTTCCCAATCATAGTTCAGATACTTGCTGCTGGTTTACATTCTTCACAACAGCTCATCCCTGCCTCTCCTTCACCTGCACAGTGCTTTGCTGACAGCTGTTATCTTTGAGCATCTTTGCAGAAGATCCACTTCGGTCACACAGCAACTAAAATGGGTTGGGTGACATATTCACATACGCCCCTCATTATTGTCTCGGTCCAAACAAGTTCATGGTCCTGATGTTTATTTACACTAAAGCAAATTAACCTGAAATTTCATTTACTCAAAACCCACAATATCACCCTGGTAGCATAAAGGGGCTTTAAAATAAGTCACATTTTCAGTCATTCCTCCTGTGCCAGAAGAGCGTAAATGGGCCCAAGGGCAAAACAAGACCACAGCCAAATGACTTCTGCCATCGATCCCATCAAATTTTAGCATTTATTGAATCAAGATAGAAATACAGCTCAGCAGCAAAGGTGTCAGAAAAACTGTCACTTCAGCTCTGTTAGGGACGTACACCAAGATATCAGAATATCTCTGGGTGCTTCTTTTTAGAGTTCCAGCAAGGTGTGCTGGAGAAAAGAACTGATTCAGAGGGTGGGCGCGAAACATGTTTCAGCTCAAGTCCTCCTAATACATCATGAGATGGCCACTGAAAAAAAAAAAGGATCCAAGATATCTGTTTGACCGTGACTTATTGGCCAGCTTTCAGCTCCTATTATTACAACAGTATTAGGCAACTAAGTACTTTGTTTGATATCACAATATTGCTATCCACTATATTTCGGAATCCCTATTTTTCATTCCCCTCCTTTTCCTTCCCTGACAGTGATGGGAGCACAAATGAGAGTAAGAGGCCTTCAGCAAAGGCACTCTCGTCTTTTTTTCATTGTGCACCTAAGTCAGGCCTACATTGCTCTAAAGCTGCAAATGGTTATCACACAGCAAGCAACACAGAAGTCAGAAAATACTGTCAGGTTTCATCTATTTCAGAAGACTGTTGTTGTAGCAGCTTTTGTCAATTTTAGCTTGTGCCCATTTGTGGCCCTTTGGTACATCACAAAGTCATTTAACTTTTTTCTCTGCTAATTTTTTTGACAATTTTGCCAACCCAGCTTTTGCCATCCTTCACGACCCCACGGATGGAATAAGGATTAAGCTATCCAGCATTCTCTTAGTTTTGTCTCCTGGGGAGCACAACCAAGGTAGTGCTCCCCAGGAGCAAGGTAGTGCTCCTGGTGGACGAATGCAGCTTTATGACTACTAGAGGCCGTGAGCTCTGCCCAGTTCTACCTACATATTCCCTTTGCAATGCTCACAGCCTGATGCTGTTATAGCCGCTCCCCTGTTCAGACAATTTATAGCCAAACCAGTGCTCGTCGTCTACACGCATGCAGTTTTTAGGTGAGATTAGAGTGACTAAATTAAAGCTATAGCTGAAATTCCCCAATTCTCGGCTCACCTCTGTTGTCCCATGTAGTCCTAAATGGCTGATTTTTATTTATTTATTTTAGACTTTTAGGGCAGAATTCTGCCTGTGATACTAATGTTATGAAGTAAGTTCACTTCAAATGCTCTGGATACAAAGTTGCACAGAAATGAAAAGTAAGGTGTGTTTCTCAAGATATAATGTCACACATAATAGCATTTGCCTCTCAGTCATTACAGGCAGACAACAACTACATCATATTGGGTGATTCAAATACATTCTAAAAATAAAAGTTACCCTGAATGTTTGCAATGCAGCATCTCCAAAATTGCCGAAGAAAAAGTAACCATTTTCATGCATCAATTCTGCAGACAGTTTAATGAGCAAAGCAGTGTTATCTTCATTTTCAGCATGTATTCAAATCATTCCTCTTTCCTGTTTGACTATTACAGCTGACATATAACATGACTAATCACCACTACCATCTCTGTACGGAGAAAGTAGACAGAGTGTGGCTTCTGACTGGACCAGAATAAACATTTTGAATGACATTCAATTAATATCCAGTTCAGTTTCATTAGAAGATATGACATGTGTATCCTCTAAAAAATGGTAGGCTTTGGTCAAACATATAATACTTGCAATTTGAAGCCAGTGTAAGAACTGTAGTTAGCCAGAAACCAATAAGTAGCAAAAAATAGCTATGGTTTTGCTTAGTACATATAGTAAGATATATATTTACTATGCTATCAGAAAAAAATAAATTCATAAAATTTTAAGAATGCCTTCTATGATGCTGTTATTTAAGAAAATAAATCAAAAGTGATTTTTTTTTCCCCCCTCTTAGAAGTTCGGGAAATAATTTGCTTTAGCCACTTTCCAAAGGAAAAGAATTGTTCATGCATTAAGAAACATTTTTAATTCATTTGGAAACAAGCTTTCTACATAGAATTTAAGTAGAGAATTTGTTTTTAGTTAAAAATAGAAAGCTTTCCATGTTAGGTGGTTACACTTTCCAACCAGTAAAATAAGCTTAAATTATTAGCAGTACAGACAAGTTATATGCATTCAATTCCTGAAATACTCAATCCAGACCATATCTGACACATCAACTATGCCATTTTTTGCCTTGAGCTTTTTTTACCCATTTCCTCATTACAGACTTTTGGAAACAACACACAGCTTCTCGTCACACAAACACACCCATTAACAGACCAAACAAAGCTATGTGCGTCACCTCCCTTTGTTCCTGTTATTACTACCTGCATCATCAAATAGCTCCTTTGTAGCCCCCAGTTTTCATTCTCCATGGTCCCATCTCGAGCGTTTCAATAGCCATTTTTTCAAATCTCATCCTAAAACCTGCTTACACAAATTCCCAGCCAGTTTATACCTTTGTTCAGTGCCAGCATTACCCTTTAATATAAAACCAACATTCTTTTATGCTTTTTTAGTCATGTTCTATAAGCAGCAGTGAAAATGTACAGTCAGGCTCAAAAACATTAGTCTGCTCCAGGTGCAATTTGCAGCCTTTGGATAGTTATGAAATATTGGATGCCTGGAGCCACGTCCTGTGTATGTTCTTCTAGAGGCCCCACTAGAACATTCCTAAACCTTATGGAAAGATGTGCCCCACTTCATCCCCCAGTTACATTTAACACCCCCACATTTGTTTGTGGTGCGCTATTGTTAGAGCTCCAAACTTAAACCAGCAATTATTTTACCATTCCTTCAGTGTATATGGCTTTAGACATTTTGCACCACTGAATTTGATCCCATTCTTGCCACTTTCTTCCTCAAGCTCATTTGTTTCTAGTGCACAGGACTCTTTATTATTCAATCATTCCTTTTATTTTTGATCTGCCAAGAAGCTTCATTAGCCCAAGCTGATTTTTTTGGTGCCAACGTTTTCTCTACCAAAAGAGGGGAAATACTGTAAAAGATAATCTATGAAAACGCAGGGTAACTTCAGCACTTATCACAGTTTAGCGTAACAATCCGTGTTTAACTCTGGCTTGCAGAGGTCATTTAAATGGTTACATTGATTCTGCTAAGATAATTCTTTTGACTAATACAGCTATAATTCAGCCCTTAAAAAAGATCAAATAGGTATCTTTTCCAGGTACATTTAGGTGATTTAAACAAAGGTTACATCCTGAAGGGCAATCCCAACAATCTCAGAATCAAAATAATTCGTGGCCTCCCATTTGCACAAAACTTGTATATACAGATTAATAAAGGACAAATTACAAGGCATATTTTACATGCACCATTACACCGGTAGGATTAAGTTTGCACAAAATGTAATTGCCTCTTGATGTGAATAAAGCACACAAAAAAACCCCAATCAAATGCATCACAACCTAATTTATGACACAGACCCAGAATTTTTTGGTGATTAGTGTCACAGCATCACAGGTCTAATATATTACAGTGTTAAGAGGTACACAGCCCTCTTGTAAATTATTTCACTTTTCTCTGCTGTACATCTGAGGTGACAGGATGAAGGTAAATTTCTTCCTCACCATTTAGACATCTCGTTATTCCCCCACAATACTCCTGTGCCATCACTAATCTAAGCAATGTATCGTCATTCATTTAAAATATCAAGTTGCTACAACCAATGTTTAACAGCACATTTTATTTTCTCTTTTTTTTCTATGTTTTTGAGGAAAAGTTTCAGCTGAATTCTGCAGACACTGACAAACTGGAAACTCCCAAAAACACACGAGAAAGACACCTTTAAGAATTAGTTTCATAGGTGAAGCAAGTTGTATTTTCTCCATTATAGGTTACATTGGGGACTGAGTTCGCTTTCACTGAAGCTGAGGGACATAAGAACGACCTTTCACTCAGTATCAGCTTAGAAAATGATTGACTTCTTCACAGAACAGCTAAACTACTTGAAAGCATCTGCCAAAAAAACCTGTGCAATTCTAACTCACCTTTATTGTGCACATCACTCGTTGGTCTCTGCAGACACTCAGGCACCAGTGAAGACAGTATATGATTGCTACCAAAGAGAAGTACTCAGAAAGCCATGGAAAGTGTCTCTCCAAGGACCCAGAATTAGATCATGTTAACACGGGGATGGGGGTGGTAATCAAGTCTCAAAACTTCCCAGATATTCACTCAGAACCTTAAAAAAAAAAAAAGACCCAAGAAATCTAACCAGAAACAGCTGCCAGCAGGAATCTTGCCAATGATGGTGGTGCTAATGTTTTCTTCTTTCTTTTTATTAAAGTATTGGTAAAAGTATAGACAGTCAAAAAGGTTTACTCAGTTCAATACATTTCTCAATGTTTAAACAATTCGCTGTCTGCATAACAGCGGAACACAGCACAGCAACTTGTATAAATTACTGGAAGGATAAAAAGACAAAAATATAAGACAATAACTCAGCATGTCAGTCAGGAAAGGGCAACACAGTCACAAATCGATGCTGTCATCTACAAATGCCCTGAAAATAACACTTCCGAAATAAATTCACAGAACAGGGCTAAATATGCGTAGACACTGTATCCATCTGAGGCTGAACACGAGAATATATTCAGGTATTTCTAACAAGAAACCACATGTATTTACCAAATTATAAGTCTCTGTCGCCAATAATAATTAATTAACTAGTTACTTGTGTACTTTTTAGCACCCAGTTCTAGTGTCGTATCTCATATAATAAAGACAAGAAAAAGCCATTGAGAAAATGACTAGGATCTCCATGAGAAAAAACAGAGCTGTATCACAGCAACAGCTGTCCTGCTGAAGAGGCAGAAAGGTATGGGACACATAAGGTAATCTTCTGGTCTTCACAAGTCCTAGAGGTCAATTTTCACCAAAATCACGCCGCTAGTCAACATGTTGTTTAGCTGTTCACACCAATAAGTTTTGGTGTTTGTTTGTTTTTTTTTTTTTTAACTACAGCCAGTGGAGTCTGTGGCCACACGGAGTCCTGGATCAGGCCCTGGATCAGGTATGGGAGGTATATCCACTCTAAACAAACTGCATCATGCCAAATCTACCTGAAATTTGAATTTCCGATTCCTTCCTTTAAAAGGGGGATTCTTAGGTTACCCAGCATCCGAGCACTGTGTTTTTGCATTGAGAAATATCGCATATACAGTTTAGCACATGAGATTCCTCGAGTTCCCAGTGGCATGTAGGGAACAAGCCTTCAGATATCACAGCGACTGCAGCGATAGCACAAATCGTCACAAAATGGTGCCAGCAGTCTGCAGGATCAGCCCTCACCATCAGCAGCACAGGCTCATTTCCAGAGGAATGCCATCAAAGACGTTATTTGGGTTATGTTAGGAAGGGGAGGACAGGACAGAGGAAGGCAACGGCATCAGCGAGGTTCTGCTTAAAACAAGAGGGCAGGCTTGCACAGCCACATTAAGAAAACAAGGCTGTTGTACAAGTGACAAGAGCAAAAAAATCAGAGATTAAAATCAGCACTTGTGCAGCTTTAACTGGGAAAGGGGCAGCTTTCGTCAAAGGAACTGTTTTGACTTTGGTTGGTTCAGATTTTTTATGAACTTGTGGAGAAGGCTGGTAAGATACCATGTATTCAAAGACATGAAAAGGATTTGCATTTGCTTGCACAAAGCCTGTCTGCAGACAGAAGTTATGAAAACAAAACTAACATCTTTACTAAGAATTTTTATAATAATAAATAAGAATAAACCAGAGTATTATTGAGGAAAATGAGACCTGAAGAAAGAAAATAAGTAATTTGCATCAGAGCAAGTGAGCCTTTTCAGGAATCATGAAAAATACTATGTGGCAAGAGAAGAGTTAAAATAAATCAACCGCCAAAGTAGTCGGAGAGCTCAGGGCCCAAACCATGCTCAGCACTGCAATAATTTTATATATCGACCACAACAAGTGAAAACAATTAAGCCCCAAAATAAACCATTTTCAGAAGATTACTTCTACAGTAGATGGGAAAAAAGAAACGTGAAGTAGGATCATCAGGCTTAAGGAAACAACTTCAGAAGTAACTTTGTAAAGCACAGGAAGCAACAGGCAACTGTAAACTAGCTCAAACACCAAGTGGTGCAATAAAAATGCTTCAGACAGACACGGCAAAACCCCTCCACATCTCCTCTGTTTGAAGAAACTCAGGAGAATAGTAATGATTCTTAAGTTTAACTAGTAGGCAAATTATAAATATTCAGAGGTATGCATTATGTGATGTTTGCCTTTTATCATTTGAAGAACTGCGATTGCCCGGGAAAGCTGGCAGCAGGATTGGCATAGTACCCGAGAGAAATGCTGCAGCGGTATGTAAAAATTGTGTATCCAACTAAGGAAAGGTTTCTTACTTTTCTGGAATCCAGAGTTGGTTTTCAAGCATCATCTTAATCTTGCACCAAATTTCGCTAAACCATCTCCCCTTTGCCCAAGAATAACTACTGTTCTTTGCGGTCCAAATTCATTCACTTAGTCATCTCTTGGTGTCAAACGCTAATTCCCAAGCGCCCTCATCAGCATTTCCACCACCACCCCTCACTGCAACACCGTGTGCAAAACCAGATGCTCAGCCTGATGCATCGTTACTGATCAAACAGACACAGAGTGAACCCTTACCTGGAAGAACAACTACTACCCCAAACACCACTGAGAGGGACAGTGACAGTGCACGGGGCCATCAGGTCCAGGGCCACCTCCCCACATTACAGCCTCAGCCCTGGGCTTCAGCTGTCCTCAGGCACACACTGCCTCCAGAGCCACAAAGCAGGAAACAGTTACAGTCTGTATTTCCCAGTATTTAGACAGTTCAAACAATTCCTGTTAAGGGAACATAGTGTTTTACATTAATTGGCTAATCCGGTTCATTGCAGAGAACTATATTCTTAAACTGCAAGGGCTTAATAATGGGGACAAGCGAGAGACTGACCCAGATTTTCCTCAAAATCTCCTTAATAGAGTGGAAACCAGGGCAATTTCCATGCCAGAGAGAGTATCACTTTTTGTTTAAGAACATATTTTATTCTGCGATCTCCACCCAAAGAAATTTGGACTTAATTCTCCCCTTTTGATACAACAAAAGAAAAGTTCCCAGCTCATGAACACCTAAACACATCATCTTCAGCGCAGAGCATTCACTTATTCATCAGCCTCTGGCCAGCATAAGAATTATGTCTTCTGGCCGCTTTAAAGTTGGATTCATAATTTCTCTGCAAAAGACATGGCAGGTTTCCCGATACTGGATATGGCTGATAGAGTGAAGACATTTTGTAAAACTGACCAGTTTTTTCTCTATTGGCACACAGTATAATAAATATCCCTGCTCACACATCAGGCAGAACTTCTATTGCACAGAGCTTTGCAGGCTTTCAAAACACCTTTGGAAAAGAAATATATTTATCGAGGGCAGCAATAACATATGTCTGCTTTAAGCCATGAAGTCCCCAAAATGCTCAATGCATACAAAAGCATGTAGCACCGGCTCCTAAACGCTGGAAGGATGCAAAATTCCTGCTCCAAACCCAGGCACAAAAGAATTCTTTGTATTGCGCTCAGCCTGGGTAAAGCACTGAAGAGGAAATGGATGACAGCGATTTTCAGCTTTAGAATATATTCTTAGTCCTTGTGTAAAGAATTCAGTCTAGAAAAGTTGGAACAGAAGAGGCTATTCATCCAAGATCACACAAAGGTTAATGAATTTCAGCACTCATACAGGTTTAATTTCTTATACTGAATAACCGTTCAAGCCATGAACATTTTCACCAGTACTACTGAGCCAACATGTGAGGAAGAACATTCATTATGACTTAAGTTATCAAAGCCAGGACTTTAAACTCCTCTAGGCTTGTTTAATTTCACTGACAAGGTAAAGAATTAAATTAGTTAACACAACCTGCCTGTTGAAGAACCATTATGGATTTAATTATGAGTGAGTAGAACACAGTAGCCCTGTTTCACCTATACTACTTGTCTGATTGACAGTTCCTCCTAGACAGAAAAACTTAATTCTCTTGGATAACATTGTTCTCCAAGTTGAGCTTTCTTTTTCCTGAGCAATTGCTTTAGCTGTCTACAAGGTTTTCCTTGCCAGAGAGTACTCACAGGCACCATCATAAATACATGGACTCTTGCTTGGTAAGGGTCAATCAACAGCTAATGGATTTTCTTGAGAAGGTGTGCTGAATCCTGCTGTGAAGAAAGCAATAACAACTATTGCCCAAAGCAATTCCAATTTAACCTAGTTCAAAACCCTCATTCTAGGTAAAGGTACTCTTTGACAAATTTCTCTTATTTCATGGATTTCCTTTACTCACATCAGACTGCTCAGGTAATCCTCCCTGCAGTAACTCATGGCTCATGTTTATTAGGTCTAAACAAACCATCCAGTGTATAGACTGAACCTGTATAACTGAGGGTAAAAACATACCAAATTTTCCTGTTTGGATTCTATTCATATTCATAAATGTTATTTACAAATGCAAATCTTGACTGTTTAGGAAATATCAGGATATTGAACAGATGTTATAAGCATTAAATATGCATATCTCCCACATCAATTGTGTATTGAAATACTGAATAATCAGCTACACGGTGTAATATGCACTATATTTTCAAGGCTAGAAATAGTTGATGGCAATTATTATGAGCAATCTTGCTTTCAAGGGGGGCAAATTAGAAAGGGAAATAAGCTGGGAGAAATTACATCTGCTCTGCTTCCCTGTAAGAACACATACTGGGGCAATGGAGAAAATAAAGCTGCAACCAAAGAGCTAGAGTTGGCTTTTAATAATTAAAAGTAAGTTTTAAGTACAAAGAATCCTGGAAGAAAGTGTTTACTGAGCAACAGAAACACTTTGCCAGCCAATATCAGCAAGCAGAGAGGAAGCAGCAGTACAAGCTAGAGGAGTTTTTACAACAAGCAGCAGGAATTCCTGCGAGCAGAGTAGGGGAATGGTGTGCAGACACCTCATTTTGGCCATATCTCCGGTGCTTTGTCAACGACCAAAGAACATTTATTCCTTAAAATCCTCCGCAAAAGCTCTGTTTTCTCTCCTTCAATGCCTATGCGCCCCTGAGGATAAAAATATGAAGTGTAGTAATTGGAAGCTAAAACTGTGCTGAGAGCATGGTTGAGTGATAGGCAAGTTCTGGAGATCAATACTCCCACTGCAGGTGCCATTCCCAAGCTGTTGCGCCAGGGAGAGCAAGCATCAATCTGCGCTCAGCAAACCTGCCTGCAGAGTTGCCAACAGAGATTATGACTAGAGCTGTAGCAGCTCAAAGAAAAGAAGAAATAAAAGTCATGCAGCTCCAAAACGCAAGTTTCAACGCACTTGGTCACAACCACTTGCTCAGCCAAAACTGAGAAGAAAGAAAAGGGCATAAATGTTTTAAATAAGCTCCTTGCAAAGTTCAAACACTTGAACCATATTTCTTGAAACACTAAGTTTGAGATACTAAAATAGTTACTAAAAAAGAAAAAAAGCTTGCAGGATTAAGACATTAAATTCAGGGTTGGCACCTAACCAGGATCAGCTTCCCTGCTGCAGAGGTGCTGGGAGAAGCCCGCTTCCCTCATTAAGGTGTTCAATTTAGGTACTGAAACATGTATTTAGAGACCTGCCTTTAGGCCTCAACTTCCCTGAGATATAAAAATGACTAAGTTGGATTTCAAAGAAATTTGATCTATTTAAACTGAAAAGAGCAGCAAATTGCAGCTCGATGTGAAGGAAGAAGCTTGGCATGCCTCAGGCAGGGCTTGTAACAGCAGTGTAGACAGCCCCTCAGGAAAAGCAGCATTAAAAGGGACTGACAGAGCATCCTGTAAGAAACAATCCTCATCCAATGCCATCTTTATTTACTGGTAGAGTCTATGTCCCCTGCAAATGTTGCTATATACAACAAACTTGAAAGCATACGCACAGCCTTTAACCATGTAAAAGAGATATAAATTCACTAAATATCAGCATACAGTAACAGCATTCCTAGACTGAAATATTAGGGAGGAGACATTAGATCCTTTTCCTACCCAAATTAGTTTACTTGTCATGTCTAAAGTTGAAGTTCTTAAAAAAAAAATAGAAATCTGTCTATAATAAAGTACAAAGATACTTGTTCTGGTTTCAGCTGAAGTAGAGTCAGTTTTTGAACCTCAGCCACGTGTCATCTAAGTAACTTTTTTCTGAAAGTTAAATGCATGTTTTTCGGACAATATTTTTCTCGAGAAGTGATAACACAGGGCACTGGTATGCAGAAAAGCTATTGGTTATATTTATTCCACTAGCAACCAAGGCCATCCTCAAGCTGATGGAATGCTGTAAATCAAAGACCCAAAAAAGCATTACACCTGCAGAGAGGGGTGGACAGGACAGGTGACCCCAAACCAACCAAAAGAGTATTCTATCCCATGCACATCATACTCCGTATAAAACACGGATCACAAGGGTAACTCTCCCTTCCTCAAGGCCAACATCCAGTGAGGACCTTGTCTGTCTTTTTGCCCTGATCCCACATCCATTTGTTCCTGAATCCAGTTCCAGAGTCCAGCTCCCTCTTTCCACTGAGTCCAGCCTGGGACCTTCTCCCACACCTGCCCTGTAGCCCCTATGGTGACATAATAATCAAGTGGGGGAGGGTATTTTGTATATGTTTTTAATGAAACAACAAAAATAATAAAGAAAACACTACTATTACTAAGTCCTTTTAGTCTTAATTGCCAACCCACAAGTCCTTTTGTGCCATTTCCCTCTCCCCTTTTCCTTTGAAAAGCTGGTCCCAGGAACCTGGACCACAATTGCTAGTGTTTAAGCTGCCAATCAAGCTGGGCTGGAGCTAAACCATAACAGTAATACTTCAACACAGGTTTTTTTCTTAAGTTGACCCGTCTTTTTTAATCTATGCTTCTAAGAGCAGTAAATACTTCACATCTTGCATAGTATTCATAATCGGTCCTGTAACTTCAGCTGCAAGAACTGAGTGCCTCCTCTACACCACAACAGATAATTAATTGAACACAGGAGGACAAATCTCCTGAAATCTTAAGAGAGAAGGTGACAACAATGTCCACATATAACAGGAGCAGCATGAAAGTAAACGCTGTATAGAACAGGCTCTGGTCAACGCCAGACTTACTGCAAGTGCTACAAGAGGGTCAATTAATAAAAGACACTTAAAACATTTTATTCGTTTCACACCCCATAGTTCTTTACAACTCTGAAGCACATGCACAGGGATCTCAAATAATTGTGAGCTGCAGGATGTCCAGTTTACAGCTGCAGGATGCGTGTAGTGCTTTGGGTTGATTGTAGCCCTCAACTTGTGCATTTATCTCCAAAACCACACAGCTGAAGGACATTTCAGTTCTGGGAGAAATGCTGTTACTAAAGCTCACTCACCTTGTAATGAATAAGCAAATCAAATTCCACGCTGAAGCAGTGTACTGGAGAACAGGTGTAAGAAATGCAGCTTATTGCACCTAACGAGGGCTCTACTGAATTGCTGCTTAGTCAGGTCAGTACTGAAGGTGCAAGAGAGTCACAGAAGTTCAAGTTTGACTTGGTACTTTCTTCATTGGCACCTTAATATTTAGTTATAAGTGCAGGAGTTGCATTGTACTATCAGTAATAACGCAGATTTGATATAAACTTATTTGCACACTCAAACTCCCTTTACACGATTTCCTCACTGTCAGCTCTAAGATCATCAGCTGCACAGGCATGGCGACTGAGGTCTGCACAGTATTATAAACACCACTCTACCACCGACAGGACAACCCTCTGCAAGCTTATCCCCTTTTGTCTGCATCTCTTTGAGGAGCTGAAATACAAAACACCTGCTGCAAGACATTTCTGGGGCAGACTTCTTAAGGAATCCTACAAGATCCTCAGAACCCATCACACACAGGCATTGAGGAGTACAAACACAGCAGCTTCACAGAAAATTCAGCCCTAAATGCTTTGCCATTCCATTAGTGTAGTGCTTGTCCTCTCAGAGAGCACCAGGAGGAAATGGTTTTGCTAGCAACATACCAGATGTTAAACCCTATGTTATGTTTTATTTATTTCATTTTATCTTGCTTTTTCAGACCGGGGTGATGGTACAAACAAAGCTACCTCAGATGGAACTGTAATACAAAGAAAACTTACAGCAGGCCCTACAAACATCAGGAGTTGCTTTCACGTGCCACAATGCAAGAAAAACATTTCTGGCTACAACTAACCTGTCCTTGTATTAGAAAGGAGAAGAACTAAAAAATAAGAAGAGCTTTCACCATTAGCAATTTCTATTGCAATAAAATCTTGGAAGATCAAGTAACGCTCAACAAAAGTCTTTAGTTAAAAGCAAAGATAAAATAGCTGTTTGAAAAAGGCAGAAGTCTGGCCTCAATTATTTTATAGTTTCTATCAATAGACAAAAGGAATCCTGTGGGAGGACAGAAAGCAGCAGGCAATTTAGAGGGTGTAATATCTCTTATTTCGTCCAAGAAAAGCTTTTTATTAGTTTCTCTATTGAGCGATTTTTAGAGGTGAGTGGAAAGGAACAGAAATGAATCAATGTAATAATTCTGAAAGAGAAGTCAAGTTTAATAACAAGCAGACGTAATGTATGAACAGACACAAGAAAAGCCTTCAAGATGACAGTTCTGCGTCAGCTTTTGACAAGACATGATTGGAAGATTATACATTCTGCATCAGTTTCTGTTAAGTGTTTACAGTAAAATCATGCTGTTCTTTGTCTCTCTCTCTCTCTCTCTTTAGCATGTCACTGTTAGATGCAAGTGTTTGGGTTGGTCTTTTTTAACTTGCCTAACTGTGCTAAAAAGTAACATTATACCTGGAAAACCTCAACTCCTCCACTGCTTTTACTTTTATTTACAATAACCAAAAGGAGAAATGCAGATTAAGGCAATAACTACTCGCACAAAGAGGAGATAGGACTTAATACAAAGAAATATGTTCATGTGCTACTGCTACGCACAGTAGAAAAGCTTAAGTGCTACTTTTATCGGTCATCTGCCCTATTCAATCAATTGCCCTTATTCTAGCTATTTCCTTCCTCTGTTTTTTTCACTTGATGTGTAAGCTACGACTTGGACCCCTGGTCAGAATAACAGGGCAGGGATAAGTAGATCAAAAAGAAGAGACAGAAAGAAGAACATGCTGTGGCTGCATCTCAAAACCAGCAATTCAAAAGGCACAGAAATTCATAAAAATACTACTAGACCCCATTTGTTTAAATTAGGCCCAAAGAGCATAGGATTTCTTCAACCTTCTCATCTTATCTGAACCCAAAGCCCTGTGGTAACCTGGAAGTTAACCATCTTCTGAGCCTCTTAGCTCAGTAGTTTTCTTTCCAGTTTACTGGTTTATTATATAGTTGTGAGTTGTTCTGGAACTCCTAATAAAGCACTTAGTTCCAGTAAGCTAAGCTTTGTATCTCATTTGTACCTGCGTGAGAGCTTTTGGCTTTCCTTAGATAAGCTCCAAATGGTTTTACAATTAAATCTCTAACAAACATACAATCTATTTTAACCTATTGTAAAGGTGTAAAAATCTGAATAAACAACAAGAAAGACATTTTACAAATAGACGAGGTACTTCTGCATAAGCTCATAACATCCAGTAGAAGACACATTCCTTACCTTGTAGCAGGCAGCTGGACAAGCAACATCCTTCCCTTATCAAAGGGATCATATCAGCCACAAACCTTAGAAAGCACTTTGGGTCAGTTCCTATTTACACCTCAAACACAAATCCTTTGAGCCCTACCTCTTTCCTCTCCAGACCGCCTCTCCTGGAACACACCTTGACCATCTGCTCCACCCGACCCTCTCCTAAGTGCAGGTGATGCCAGTTTTCAAGGCACCCAGTAATTAGCCGCAAGCAGTCCCAGCTGCCTCTGGTGCTGGATTGAACAGCCTCCCCACATGCTCGTGTTATAACATATTTATTCTAGGAGTAAAATGTATTTCTACAGCGTCAGATACTTGTTGTCTGATGCATTATGCATCCTCTCCCCCAGCAACTGACCCTGTCAAAAACAAATGAAATAAGCTGTGTTGTTTAATACTTATAGTTGAACTCAACAGATATGCCAGACCTAACGAAGTTATTGTGGAAAACTGCAGAGCAAATCCTTCAGTTTCAAAAACTTGACTGATAAGTCTTCCAAATAAAGGATAGTGGGAAAAAAAGCCTATCAAAAATATAATCTGTGCAGAAACAGAAGATGTAATCAAAAGGAATGTAGTTCACACACACAAAAAAAGCCCTCATCATATGATAGACAAACATCATCTCACTGAAAGTTGAGTTGGGTAGCAAGTCCTGATCAATTAAAAAAGAAACCTTATCAGCCTGTAAATAGTAAATGACCAAGACTTCTAGTTTATGTGATTTACAAACAGTTGAAGATACTGGATTAAATGGCATATACAAGCCTGGTTCGAAAATTTTCATGCACAAAAAATGGCTGCAAAGCCATTTAAAATCATAAAATAACATGGCATAAGCATCACTCTCTCATTATAAGATGCCTCACGTTTCCCATGACTGAGAGCACAGCAGGATGTGTGCAACGTAATGGATACGGTGAGCTGCTGGGGTTGCATTTCATGCTGGTTATCTGAACATCCCAAAGCAGGAGGCTAATCTGAACCAGAGTGGTAGAACCAGCAACTTCACTCCTTTTCCATCTTGTGGTTGTGCTCTTAATGTAAAGGTACACTGTCATTAACAAAATATATCTTCATGCCTACCATACATGAGGATAGAAAGATTTACTGATGTGCTTAAAAGCAGGAGTTTAAATTGAACTTTTACAACAGGTGAAGAGCAGAAGTCCCTTGCTCTGTTCTTGGAACTGATATCCCTTAATTTCATGCATTTGGTGGAAAAAATGGAACTAATACCCTGTAGATGGTATTTATTTGGAGCTTTTAATAAGCCTAGAGAAGCAGCTTTGGCTATACATGTTGAACAAGCACTACTCACTCAGCTTTCCTGAGCAACCTGCTAGTATTGCCAGCCCACGGAGTTCAATAACCTTAAGCCCGCAGCTTCAGAACCATGAGATTTCAATTAAAAATGACAATTTTTTACTCTCTGCCTTCTGATTCTTATTTTCATCTTCAAGGTTCAGCCAATGCCTGCTTGCAAGTTTCTTCTTCCTGATCCCAAAGGCTTAACAGAAGCAGAAATTCTCATACAGTTGCCAAGAACTGGAAACTGAGACCTTAAGCAGAACATTAAATACTGTAACAAAGACAGAAGTCGTGAACTCTGAGAAATTCTGGTTTCCCAAACAGGCTTATGTCTAAACTTTTAGAAGTTCTCACTGACTTAAAATTCACAGGTAACACAGGTGTCTCAAAACTATTCCTGGCCTTATTGTTCTTGCTGCTTTGCCATCCCCACTGAACATAATTGGGATTTTGTATGATGACTTCAATGGACGTACGCTGATTGACACTACGAGCTGATACCAAAGTTCACTGGAAAGAGATGCTATCTTCAATAAAACTTCTGTTCAGAGCTAATCAGAGTCTTAGAAGTGCCCATTTTTAGGCATAAAGTGGGATCTAGGTACATGCGCACCTTGACCCTGCCTGTCTTGAAATATTTGAGCTTTCTTTAATAATAGTAAGTTCTAGCACTTCAAAAATATATTTCTCAGTCCTTGAATGTTCCTTCTTCAGTGACAGGCTTTTCCTTTTAATCTCTGTGTAGGAGTTTTCCCTGGCACCCTCTTTGCTCCCACCTTTTTCTGGTCTACTTCCAAGAAGTGAATATTTTTAGTTCTCCCACTAGATTTTAGCCTTTGTGTATTTTGCTTTATTAGAACTGGCAACATAGTGCTATTTAAATGCTACTCCATCTGTCAGAGTCAAGTCCTGCAGGTAGGGTGTCATGTTTGATTTCATGTTATCATTTGTTGTATAGTCAGAGCTAAAGAAAAACAATGCCTACTATAAAACAGTTACTTTTATAAACCCCTTTGAGAGCTCTTTTACTGTTGTTGCAGGACCTACTTGTGTCCTTATGAGCAGCCACTTCTACACCACCAGAGATAAAACAGAAGGGGAGTGCTCAGTCTGGCTTTCTTCATTGTGTTTCCCTCTTCTGCTCTCCATGTCGACTCCACATCCTCGGCATGTATGTAAATGTGTATGGCAGCATTACAGCTGATGGAAAACATTGTAGACTGAAATCAAGGTGACATTTTGGAGTCTGAGTTTTCAGATTTGAAAATGAACGTACATACCGTTCATCACTCAGCTCCAGAGCTGTTTTCTGGTATGAGGTTACACGTGGCATTGGAAGAAGAGATATGGTGGACTTTTATCCCAGCATGATAACAGTTGTACTTCACAGTCAGTGCCTCCCAGTCAAAAAGGGACTAGAAGGGAAGCAATGCCTAATAAAAACATTTTCTGGAGCCTTTCTGGGGCACATATCAAATAGATCTGGTGAACACAATCACTTCCTTCCCAGTCCCCTAGACTGACATTATTTCTTCTGTTCCTTTTTTTCTGAAAAAGACATAACCTCTAAGAATCTCACAAATATGATGCTGACTATAGTCCAGAGATATTTATGACAGCATGTATAGAAATCTTTGTAACCTGTAAGAGTATTTGTCTTCTCTTTTCCTTTCATAAACAATAGGACATCTCACCCTTCATGTCTCACTGATCACATTTGCTTGGGGAAAGCACTACCCATATGTTTTAATTTTGCTTTATCTTTGGCACTGCATCAACAACGTTTTTCTTCAGCCATCAAAAAATGGCTGTTTAGGTATAAGAGGCTTCCAGAGTTTCTTCCTTCTCCTGCAAGCAGTTCTCAGTTTGTTTGATTTTTTCCAAACCATGGCATTAATGTTTCTAGCCCAACAATTTCTAAAGAAAGATAAATCCGTCTGCCTGTACAGCTTCACCAAAGCCAATGGTGTCCTGAGGCAGAGAGCAAGGCCAACACTTCTCATGCCCTTCCACTTTAAGAAACACCAGAGTGGAAAGTGATCAAGTGCGGACAGACAATCCACATGGCAATAGTGAAAGAGATCAAGCCATGGAAGCATTTCCCAAGGGGTAGTCACATGTTTCCTCTTATGTTAGGATGGGCTTGAGTGCTGTTACCTTATGGAGGATCTGACCCCATGGCAGTAACCAGCACTAAAAGGGGTGACGATGCCACTTGGGCTCCCTGCCAGGAGCTGTGCGGAAAGGCAGTGGAGCTTTGATGCTGAGAAGACCCACCAGACAGTATTGAGAGGAGCAGTGGAAAAGAGCTGTAAATGTAAAGGCAGGAGAGCAGGTTGCAGCTGTAGGGATGGGAGGACTGAGATGAAACCTTGCTGCAACCCTTGCAGATGGCCATGCCGCCAGCTGACCCGGAGGTCTGCTTCAGTCATATGAGCATAGTCTGACTTTCCACTTTTAACAGCAAACAGCTGGGGAAAGGCCATGCCTTAAACATTCAGAACTCCTCTGCTGAGTAAATGTAAGGCATAAATCAGAGGGCTTACATCAACCTCAGCTCAGCTGACCCAGTGCCAGGCTGCTATCATAAGATCTGTGCTTTGAGTGCAAATAAAGGACTACATCAGGGAGATGAATCAGTTAAGCCCTTCGCTATTAACTCTGCTGTCTTGGTAAGCACTTTTCCAGGTAGTGCTGCTGGAAGAAGCTAGTTCAATTCATCCACAATTTTTTGTAGAGCAGAAATGGCCAGATTCTCCACTCTCAAGGGAAAGTAAACCAACAAAGGAGAGGCACAGAGTGGCCAGAACACAGGACACCCAGTAACTCTCATTAATGATTGTATTAAACTGGAGTTTGGAGAGCACTGCTGTGCTAAACACTGTGCAAACAGAACAAAGAAATTATGTTCAGAATATTCCTGGGACCATGTTTTCTTGTCTAGGAAGCTAATCCACAGCCATCCTCTTTTTTTGGTTAGTTAGTGGCTGTCTGGAACACATAGAAGGAATTACAGGCAACCGGAAAGCCCTCACCTTGTAGCAAGCAGCAACCAGAACCACATCAGTTGCAGCCTGCAGTGGCCTCACAGCACCTGGCCTGCAGTGACTGCTGTTTCTAAAAACAAAAGGAGACAACAGAAACCCTGGGTCATATACAGCTCGTGCAACAAGCACTCCAGCTGATAGCACAACACTGGAATTAAAGAGATCTTTTGTTATATTTGCCTTCTTCAAATTCACAGCTGCAAACATCAAAGGCTGACTCATGCACAGACCAACAGGCACATTTAAGTACCAGGATGGGCTAGAACAGCTGCTGCCTGATTAGGACAACTATCCTTCAGGGCCATTGTCATAAACAATTCTGTAATTTGTATTGATGGCAATGCAGGGAAACAAAAATTACTGTTGTTCAGGCACTGGCAGTCCTCAGCTAGACAGCTTGTCTTTCTCCTAGAGCTGCATGTAGCCCCCTATAGTTTAGGAAAAGATAGAAAAACAGAAGATGAGAGCTGGAAAGCAGCTATCTGAGGAGCACATCCCACACAGACATGGGTAGATTATAGCCTACAGTAATTCATATTGAGGGATTTAGCAATTTATTTAATAGTCGATGAACAAATGCACATTGCAATGGTTTGGCCAGTTCCTGTAGGCTTTAAATTGGACTATTTCTTTAATGGATCAAATAGTTCATTTTCTGCTGCTTGATAAATGGTCTATGCACAGTCCCCTTAGAAGTCCACCTGAGAGAATAGGCACTTATTATATGGCCCAGTTTATACAGATGAGAGATAAAGTGAGGGTCTTTCATCCTGCCACTATCCCATTTCACAGGTGACGATGATGTCTCTTGCACCATTAGGTGCTTCCTCTCTTCTCTGCTGGCTGCAGATAGGCTCAGAGCACCTGCCCCGTCCTCCGGGAGAGCTGAGCTATGGATATCACCAAGTCAGACCTGGATTGAGCACTCATGGTCCCATCTGTGTCTCCACCATCCAGATTACATGGGCTAACACTTGGGTTAGCCTCATAGCACCAGCCTCAGGCTCTTTTTTTAGCAGGCATGAGAAGCTTGAGTTAACCTTCTGTTTGCTTTTAAGTAACATGGGTGGCAGCTGAATCAGAATTTGGTCTGAGACATTCCTCGGTAGTGATGTGTGAGTTGACGTGCCCGACATCACTCAAGAAGGCTGTGAAAGACCTGGGGTTTGACACCAAATGGCCTGAGCACCTTCTCCATGGTGCGTGATTCTGCATGCAGTGCCTTAGCTGCAGACCATGACTTCCCACCAACGGACTAATTCTCTTCAGGGATTGTACCAGACACTAACAGAGAGTTTCCCTTTAAGAAATGCTTTCTGATCATCCTTACTTTCCTTCATTCAACCTTAACTTCTTGCTTTTGCTCCACTGTAGGTCATCTTTTCCCCTATAGGCATTCTAGACCCCCGAGTTTCCAGGCAGGGATGAGCTCCTCCTCGTGGTTATATTTTTTCTCATCTTTGTCTGCAGCTTTTGACACAATGCTGCTTAACCAACATGGGATTTTAAAAAGATAGAAAAGTGCTAGCATTTTTAATCAGACAGACAACTCTAGGAGAGCTTCTGAAGCCTTAGGCTTCACATATAAATTTTGAACAACAATTTAAGACTCCTTCCCTGGCTTCTGAAACAAATGAAGCTGCAGCTTATCTTCCACCTCATTGTAACTTACACCCACTTCTCAGTTTGGAGTGGACAGAGGTGAGGTACCCTACCTATACATAAAACTGAGTCAAGGACCAAGCTCTAATTTTAGATAAAAGCAGTCAGCACGTGAGATTACATGTCCTTTCTACTCTAGAGCCATTTTCTTTCCAGATTCCTCTCTATATGTAACCTAGCTGAAAAATCTCTCTACAGGAAGGCAGAGGAGACTGCATTGGTAAAAAGATGTACATGCCTTTAACCTCACATTTCCCTCATTTCTTGCTTACCTAAGCCAAAAGACAATTTTATTTTTCCTTTTTCTATATACATATGTGCCAAAACCCAATCATGTCAGGCTGCTTAGTCGTGCGCAGTTACAGTGAATTTTAATTTCTGCCCAGGGTTTGTTGTTCAGAAGTTTTTCGATTTCCAGTTAAAATTCCTGTCTGAAATTTTCTTCACATTCCTCCACAACCTCAGCATGGAAGGAGATAAAGCACCTCCAAGCAATTAATCATTGGCAATAACAACATTATTAAGGATGGAAAAGCTGGTTAAAATGGAGGGATGAGTTGCCTGCTTCCACGTGAAGCTGGTTCAGCCAAGTCAAGACCAGTGCACGCTATACCCCACTGTCTGTACTTCAACGATAGGAACACTGGGTCATTGTTAGATACAAAGTCAGAACTTAGGTTTAGAAAGGAAATGAGAAATAAAAAGAAAAGCTTTCACTGAATGTGGGCAGCTACTTCTTAGGTTTCCTCCTGAGATGTACAAAGTTAGGCTCCAGGTTTGACAGTACAGTAAAAATCTGTTCTCCTGATGTACCCAGAGTTTTAAAGTCAAGAAAAGCCAAAAAGATTTCTCAGACCTGAAGATTTCTCAGACCTGATCTCCAATTGGAGAGTAATTTGGTGTTCAGCACTTTTCTAATCCTAAAAGAGGAAAATAAGGATGAGGTAGGAAATGTGGAAGACTTCCAAAAATCAAAGCAATTTATGGAAATAAAGTTGTCTGTTCTATACAGAAGAAACATACTACTATATGACTGGCATCGTATCCCCAAAATAAATTAGCTGGGCATTAAAGCCTTCTTTCTATTCCATGGAAATCCTTTTGCACTCCTCCGGTTACAGAAATGCTTTTCTAGCTACTGATAAAAAATGCAGCGAATACTGAGAATTATTCAAACATCGTTTTACCACGTAACCCATGGTGACAGTGGGTTGTGCTCTGACAAGAAGTGGCAGGACCAGCTCGCAAGCCACAAACATATAACGTTTCTGCAGCAAGAATGAAAAATTTAATCTACATGTTGTTTTTTCTCAAAGCTGCATATTCCTTCTTTGGTTTTTCTCTGAGTTTCTTTCCGGAGAAGTGTAAATTAAAGAAACTTCAGGTGCAGCAGCACTTTGGTCTAGCATGTAGAGCTTACTCGTTCACTCAGTGAAGCAAATGAACAGCCTACACTTTTATTTTTGATGTTTACCTTGTAGATATGTTCTCTATTCATTTAAATAATAGCAAGTGCATTGTGTTTCTACTCTTGCATTGAAATCTCAAATATTTTTTAGATAGGAATTCTACTATAATATCTTACACAGCAATGATAATTACAGTCAAATATTGTCATTTCTTTTTTGACGAGTGCTAACCAGCCCATCTGTCAGGGGTACAGATAGATTTGTTTGTTTCATTTGAAATGAACATTTCATGACTCTCAGAAGAACAGTATCTTTCAGAATACACTGAAATTTTGGAAAAAAAAAAAACCAAAATTGAATTACTATGGGAAAGGACTAATAGAGAATATCTGCTGAAGTAAAAGCGAAAACAACAAAAAATGTTGCTTATATAAAACAATTAATTTCTTCCAGTACTAGGAAAATGTTAGCAGTATTTTAAATGCTGTGGATTTCATAATTAATGTTGTTCATAAACACAGTAATATTAATTTTTTACAAAAAACTGAATATAAACAATGAGATGCTGAAAACCTTTTAAGAAAGAACAAGACCAATAGAGTCAAAACCAAAATGCATTTGGATAAATGGTATTTCTCTATGTTGTAAAGCTTGAATGTTAGTGGAACACTCCCATTATTGCAACTGTTCGCTAACACGTTCACTTCATTAACTCCATTGAATTCCTAGAAATCATATTGCCATATAAAAAGTGCTCAACTTAAATATTATATCTGTCGGTTTTAGAAGTTAAAAACTAAACTTCTCTGTGTTTTTTTTACACTAGGGTTTGTGCTAGCGGAGCACCAGCTGGCTGCTGCCACAAGGCAAGGCAAGTGGGAGCCAGGGGTGACAGCAGGGCAGAGCGGTGGAAGGACCTTGCTGAGCAGAAGGTAGGATGCTGAGCAGACAGTGTGGCTCGGCGTCTCACCAGAAGGCATTGCTCAGGGTCATTTTCTGTCCCATGATCACTGGGCAAATCCACAGGGAGGGCTGAGGGCAAGCTGGGAAGGCAAATCAACACTGAATGCTCTCAGGATGCATCACCACAAATAAACCACAGACTGCTCAAGACTGAGCCACTTAAAAAGAACCTATTCATTATTTCTAGGATTATGTTAGTTTATGTTATGTTTATTATTTTAAAGGAGATTAAATTCTTAACTAAATAACACCTTAACTGCAAAAAAAAAAGGGAGGAGAGTCAGCACTGTTCTCTGAGAGCTCTTACTGCGCTGCCTACGCGAATTAGATAAGAAGCACACACGGCTCTTGAATATTCATACACATCACAGGCATGCTGTAAAAAAAAAAAGATAAATCCCAGATTCCTTGAGTCCAGTGTGAGGATGTTTGCCTGGACTGTGGGAAATCCAGGATTAAAGTTCCGCCGTGCTGTTCTCCCACTTATCACAGCTAAACGCTCAGAATTTTATGACTGCTGTGGGAGGCATCAGACAACTTTGGAAACTTTCTGTCCTGAGAGTGCCTGCCCAGAACAAGATTATCCACACTTGTGCAGTTCCAGGTAGGTCTGCCTTTTCCAGATATTCTCACTTTTAACAAATCAGGGGTGTTTTGAGGAGAAGCAGGAGCTGCTTTTTAAGAAACCTAAGAACTCAAAAGAAAAAATTCTGAAGCAGCTCTAATTCCTAAGCAACATAACACAGACTAAATGAGCAAGACCGATGAAGAATAGTAGAAAGAAATAATTACTCCTGGACAGGAGAAAAACGTTGGTAAATTGACTTGCCCAATATAAATCTTCCGGGTAACCATCTAGTTAGCACCTTACTCAGAAGGCTATTTAAGGCTTTTTACAATGCATTCCTCTTACTTCTTGTCCCATATAGTAAACACTAGACAGCTGCTTCATTCTCATAAGCTTGAATCTTTAATTCTTCTTCTGTTATTGATTTTAAACAGCAGAGTATGATCTTGCTGTGATAAAGTTCTGGAATCATAATATATAAATCTGTTTGTGATTTGTAAATGTCAGTATATATGGTACTCCGGCATTTGATTACTGACTGCCTCAAGCATATAAACTAGCATATTAAAACCTTAACGTTCTTGTCAGAATTAATTCATCTTAATGCTTCTAAAAACATCCCTCCCATGCAGAAGTAATTTCTTTCAAGGTTTTTTAAATATTCTTTCAGTTAAGCTAGTCCACTTCTCCTTGTGAATGGCAGAATTTATTTCTAAAAGACCCAACTGCCAACAAACTCACAGGGTCATGTGCACAAAGTATTTAATTATTTCTGTTTTGATGGACAAATACGAAACAAGCAGAAGTTTAAAAGTCTTCAAATAAATCCCAGTCAAAGACATTGCATGCAACTCTCACATCTGTGAATATAAATAGGGATTCAGGTTAAAGCTGTGAAATACAGAGAAAACTCTCTCCTTCCCACCTGAAAAATATTCAAATATTCACAAAAATGTTACAAACAAATATTATCTAGTCTTTCTGGCAAAAGAACTGCTTTTCCCTGAGCTATCCATCTCTTGCTCATCTTGTTGTTCGGTGGAGCCCCCTCTCATCTTTACTCGGATTCCTCTCTGTGGAATTCACCTTTGCCTTCTTGCTACTGTTACTGAATGGTTTCTGTAGCAAATCTCTTTTCGGTTCCGCACAGACAAAAAATAAACTTCATCTTCAGCTCCACAAGCTTGCAATTTAAAGTAACTTCATTTTTTTTACTCTCCGTCCATTCAGAAGTTGGCACTTCAAGCGCTGCCACAAAGAGAAGAGCAGTGCGAGCTTCAGTGCCTCCATTCCACAGAGGTCCAAACACAGACAGACAGCTAATGCACCTTCCCTGTTAAGACCTGCTCTACTCCACATGTTCAGGTCTGTTCTCTCCCTCCATTGCTTGAAGACACACATTATAAATTTATGTAGAGTAATATGAAACCATTAAAGGTATAAAAAACAGGTAGGTGCTGTATTTTTTAAGAGGAGGCTTGATTTCTCTTTTTTTGCCTAATCATGACTACTTTTTCACATATTAGAGTTCAATGTTATTTTTCTCAAAGGTAATTCAGTAGGAGGAAGATTAAGCGCTACGTAATGAAGGGGGAAACACATTTTGAACCTAAATGATATAGTATGTCCGGTAAGATAACTACTCTTGGATGAACGCAAAAGAATTATTCAATAAACTGTATGATAACACTGAAAAAAACCTCCTATAACTTCTGAAAAGTTACGCATTTCCTTTTTTTGTGGTTTGTTCTTTTTCTTCTTTCTGATTTTTAATTTTGCGCAATAGTGAGGCAACCTCTTTTTCCATCTAGTTCAAAACTGACGGCATGACACACATCTGTAGAAGCCCGCCTACCGAACATTCTCTTGGATTTTATTTTAAGGGTTTTTTTCCAAATGGAAGCGAAGGACATCTAATGATGTAACATAGTTTTGACCAGTTGTCTAAAATTCTGCAATTTGTAGAAGCCTCACTGGATCCTAGAAGACAGTAGTAACAGTCCCTCACATTCACTTTCAATTAAATGAAAAAAGCTGTAGGAATTCTACTATTCTGCCATGGGATAGTGGAAGGCTTTCATGGCCAGTGCAGTATGTAATTAGTGAAATATATTACTTTGGGAGACACTGACAGCATCCTGCAGGGAAAATTAGATGTTCACAGCTGCCAGTATACTGAATTTCTCACATGCTGCATAGAAAGTTTACTCCACTGTGAGGCTTAAGACTGAACAATGAACAAGAGTGAATTTACATGTGCATATTTTTATTCTGTTTTTCTCATGAACTTATAAATAGAAATTGGAACCTGATGCAATATTAATGGACACATTAGTGTACATGTTCAGCTGGCTTACAGAAGTGTACAATCTCTTTGCAAACTAACTACAGCAAGTGTTAAAACAATAGCTAAGGATTCCAGAGATACAGTCATACTTGTTTACTCAGTGATACACTAGACTTGCAGGAGTCTGAGGAATTAAAAAGCTGTTACAGATGGATTTGATTCTTGCCACTTTGTGTGCCTCAGTTTCCTTCAATAAAATGTATATAATGAAACATCTTTGGTCTCCAGGGCCTAACAAGCATTGTGGTATCTCCACAGCTGTGATGGTGTCTACGTAGGTAGAGAGAGAGAGAGATTTTATACCCAGCAAAGAGACTTCAAACCATTGAGACCTCTGCACACTCCCACACAAAACTCAATGCCTCCCTTCCTTGGTTCTCATATCAAAGGGCACAAATTCAGTGTAGACAAACCAGACCTAAGCAGAAGGAGGGGTGGGAAGCTGAGGTGTGAATCAGAGGTAGCAATATTTTACTGTTCCCCCATGGATGCAATCAGTGCCCAGTAAGGCCAAGCTTTGCTTACCCCTTAAAATAAGGGACTATTGCATGTGTCTGAACAAGGTATATAAATTACACAATGGTTTCAGAAATGGAAAAAATATACCTCCAGCTTATTGCTCATGCTATGTCCCTTACGACTGCAGAGAATCACGTATCATGTAGCTGGCTGTGTGCTAACTGCCCTCTCATAGAAAATCTGTAACCAGCGCTTCTAAAAGAGGTGCAGCAAGGACAAGCATTAAACACCCACGGAGACTTGGGTTCAGTCTTGACTGAACCCAAACCATGGATGGGGGGGTTGTACCTAAAAGGAATACTGAATCCCTGTGTAAGGAAAGAACTAGGACTGAGTTTCTATGATCTAGATGCATATTGGTAGTGCAAGATTGGCTAACTGGGCTCAGTAGATAGTCTTGCTCCATTTGTAAGGAAGTGCTGATGATTTTGCTTCCTTTTTTGACTTTCTGAAGCTAGGACAGCCCCAGGAAAGACCCATGCTGGCATGAGATGACGAGAGAAACTTTTTTCTCTGCAATTCAGAAAAGAAAATTTAAACAATTAACAGTTCTCAGGTATTTTGCTTGGCTGACAAACAAATAAATATGAGTGAAAGCAAATAAACACACAGTTTTGCACTTAATTACTATTTGTACAATGCCCATTTATGACACATTTGTCATTAGGAAATTAAAATAATTGTTCAACCTCAGCGGTGAAATTGTACACTTGTGCATCCTGTGATTATAGCAATTTCAAATTAATGACATACTGATTCCTGGTTATTAACAATTTAACAGTTACGTGATTAGCATTTTCAATTAAATAATGCAATCCATGGAGCTGATTAAGGCAGCAGCACCCTAGGCTGTGCATGTGTTGTATCCATAAGCTTGAGTAATCGCCTGCAAAACTTAAGGAGGAATTACAGGTTAAGGAATTGGCCTCTGAGCCACTTGCCTCACGTTGGTGATTTTAACCATATACTAGATTTTTTAGTGAGCACTTTTAAAATTGCCATAGACTTACAACATATGGATGCCTAGTTGAACATCAAGTGCAAGAAAAGCTACAAACACAGCAATTAAAAGAAAGGACTCAAAATACAAATATCACTGCTCAGCCAAAATTTTAAATCCCTTCAAATCCAAATAGCCTCAGGGGGCTGGATCTACTCTGTTTGTTGTATTATGGAAAGCTTACAGTATAATCTGTTTCATGTTATGTATTCTTTGTTAGTTCATTAAAGGATAACATACACTGTGTCTCCAACAATAAATCTGGGGAATTAATCCTTACTTCCTGCAAGCTTGAATGTTGGTAACTTCTCTTCAAACATCACAGACAGTAAAATTCCCACGAGTGAATATCTCTTGTTTCAGTACCGAGGACTCAATTTCTAGGACTTCACAAATCTTCAGTCCTCAGTTACTATCATTTGACATATATTGTTACTACTCTCATAACATATCAAAGCAAAGTTTTCTGTGACATGTATGCCATGAAGGGCCACTCGGTTATGAAAAGTCACTTTGATGATGGCAGATGTTTTTAAGGACAGACAAAATCAGAAAAAGGAATACTAGCGCTGCTTCCTACACTAGACAAGAGACTGATGATTGGCGCATATAGTATAGTACATGAAGAAAACCTGTAGGACTTTCAGAGAGGATCTTTAATCAAACAGAGCTCATCAGATGCTAGATACCTATTTTAGACTTCATCAGTGATCTTTCTGTGTTTACATCAGACTTTACTTACCCATTATTTGCACTAGTAGAGCCAGTACAGAGGAGATCCAATCACACAAAATGACCATTTCAACATAAATACCAAGAATAGTCACAGAAATATTGATCTTTGATTTAGCCCTGCCCCCATGTGGTCTTTTATGTAGTTTTCTTTTATTCAAAGTACCACTACCAAATACTTAGTAAAGTCGAGATATTTCTTGCCACCTATTCATATTTTCAGTTTTCCCTACCCATTTGTTTTACAGTTTCAGCTTGGTTTACCTACCTCCTCCACTCCTTCCCATTTCTCATTCAGTTTCAAGGCTTTCTAACTATGACTGGTAATTTCTAAGTAGAACCACAGAAATAGTCCCACGATTTGTCTATGATAGATGACTGAGTGACTGTTTTTGTGGATTAACCCTGCTCACAGGAATCTCTTTCCTCTCCCATGTATAACCAATATAAAGCAACAGTAATGCAACTAGTCTGGGAATTTCTGAGTAATACTGGCCTGTAAAACTCAGTGTCTCCCACCTGGTACATTCTGTTGTCCCGATTTGCAGATTTTCACCAAAATCCAAATGGTGTTTGAGGTCATAGCATGAAGCAGATGAGCACACTCTCCTGCTCTCTCTGTGCACTCAGAGATCCTGCCAGATGGCACAGCCCCAGCTTCATGCTTTTCTCCCACACGAGACTCCATGTGGAAATGAAAAGAGGAAAGTTGCAAGATCTGTTTATACCAGCGCAGAACAGACAGACATACTTCTCCAGCTGAGAGGTGAAAGGAAGTTAGATGTAGATGGGAAATAGTGCAAGTAAACACCACTCGTCCATCTCTCATTTCAGCATAAAGACACATTCACCAGTGGAATTCACAGCATTTTACAGTGAAACAACAATTATTGAATATGTCAAAATTATTGAACGTATGTCAAAATTATTGAACATATGCCAAAAAAATAATTCTTATTTGAAACTCAAGGTTAGGCTATGCAAAGATTGCTCTTGTTGTGGAATTTATAGATCCTGAATCAAAACGTTCAAGTTACACGTGGACGTCTTTAGAAGACACGACAGGCAAATGGGGCAAGGGATCTCTCCTTATATAAGCCAAGAGAGGCTCTATGTCATGAAACTCGTTCTACCAAGTCCAGTACAGTTACCCTACATTCAAACATTGCATCAAGGCAGGCTTCTTTAACCCATTTTAAAAGGGTTTGATAACATCATCTCTGGTGTCACCATTCTTGCTGTATCGCAATCATATACCAACTGTACTTAAATAGTAAAATGTGCTCATCAAAATAATTTCTTTTTCTCAGAAAACACAGAACCTTTCTTCAGATGCTTACCTGCAAATCACATTCCTGCATTCCTGTCCTGTCCTCTTGACATCAGCTGTAAAACTAAAAACCTAGAGATGAAAATACTGCCTTTGAAGTAGGGTCTCCTACTCTGATCATCAGACAGAAGTCAGTCTTGCCTGCTTGCTAGCAACATACCCCTTTTTCTTGATACCTCTATAGTCCCATGCCCATGGATCTCTTTACCGGAAGAATTGCACCTTTCTTGATTCCACTTTGTATCTTTGTTGAAATATTCTGCTCTCCATCCCCTGCTCCAGCTGTTTCACATTGCTGTGTTTCCAGTGGGGTCACATAGTCAAGGATCTATGCATAAGCTTCTCTTTAGCATTCATTTCTTCAGGAACACAAAAAACTTCATGATGGCTTGAAAAAAAGCAAAGAAGAAAATTTTCCTATATGAAAGAGTATATTCCTTTTCCCTTAAAGAAGAAGGCTATGTAATGCCCCTTTGTAAGCCTAGTACCAATCAGAAATAGTTATAAATAAGTACTTATGACTGCAGATGCTGACTTCTGATGATAAACTACTTAATCATGAGCTAATGGTTCTCTTACAGTCAGTTATTCCAGCGCCAGAGTCTGCTGGCTCAAGTTGCCCTATATGCCCTTGTGTTAATTACTTTGACTAACTACAGGAGTGACTTCTTAAATTTACTGATTGCACTGTCCATAAACCAATACTTCCTAAGTCTTCTACATCAATAAATGGAGTACTTCTCTCTTTAGCAGTGATAATTTTTCATTGCTTTATATTACTTTTGCTCAAATTCAGTGAAATTTCCCTTTATATACAGGGTCAGCAAAGCACACTAAGATTAAGATAATTGAGTCATGCACATGTTTTTATAACCCTTTTCCAAGGGGCAATTTTTCTTCTAACTCCAACATTCAGCAGTCAGTAAAATAGACAGGCATCAGATACCTTTGATATTTAGACATATGGGACCATCAAAATATCTACCTTACTCTACTTACATCTTCTTCAATCCCTCTGAATCGCTCTTTCAATTTGCAGGGATGCTGTAACTGTTCAGGCATTATTAACAGGGCCATTTCCAATTTCTTTCAAGAACAAGTTAATGTCATTATCATCACCGAATATCAGTACCTCCCTTGATCTGTCAATTATGAAAGGAAGAACACTAATGAAGAAGACAGCTTTACTAATTTTAATGCCAATAGATCTACTAATCTACACACACGTCTCAGGAAGCAAATTCTTTCACTCTGCTTCTTCTATATTATTTTCCATTCTCTCCCATCATTAACTAATTTCTAAAATTCCTGCATATTCTCTTCAATTTGCCATAAGTTATTGCATTTGGGTCTTTAAAGACCACAAATTTAAACATCCTCTTCAGTTAGCATGCCTTGAAGCAGACGGAAAATGTCATCCCTCTGCCAGATAGTCTCTCAGGTCCAGAGTTGGTTACTACTTTTTTTCCACTTCTAGTTAGTGTAATTACTTATCTTATGTTTGACTGCTGGTAGAATCCAGAGAAGGCGATGATACAGTATTGCTTCTATTACCATATGGTAACAAAGGCAAGGTTTCACATTTATTTGAGAGACAATCTGAAACCGAACAGAACTCTAATTTCTGGTGTCTCTAATGCTCTATCTTCCCTACATGTAATCCCTTCAGCTCTTAAGATAGTCATCTTGAGTAAGAGTCTGTGTGGTAGACAGACTGATCAGTACTGGAGGATTAAGGGGTCATTAAACACCTTCGTACCCAGTTCTGGAGGTAACACAGCTTAATTAGGTTAAGGACCCAAGGCTTTCTAAGATACAGTAACTTCCCAAGATTGTTATATAGCATTGCAATTTACCTAGAATTTCAGCAGAGCTCTAGTTCTCTCTTTAACACCCTTTGCAGTTCAGTTCTCCCCGTGCAGCATGCCACATACTTCACAAAGTAGCTTTCAGAAGGCAGTATCTGATCGTACCCAAGCTGAGAAAACATTTACATGGCTGAATGAGAGATTCTTGAGAGTCATTTACCTTTATTTGGAGTAAAGAATGTAAAGAATAGGTAGAAAATAAGGATTTCAGACCTTTCTCTGTATGATAAAAAACACAATACATTTTTAAAAGTTATAAGGTTATTTACACTAAGAATATTTAGACCATGTTGCAAACACAGCAGCCATTGTAGAAGAATAAAACCAAAGAGCAATTTATTACATTGCAGTTTTGTCATTGAGCTACTATTTTTGCAGGCACTGGAATATGACAGCTACCCTGTACCATCATGCAGCACAGAGCTTTGTGAGTCCATGGTGTTCTGGAAGTAAGCCAGGCAATAAAATAATGAGGGATTTGGAAGTGAGTCAGAAATAAATTGTCATGAATATTAAAGAAGAAAGGGAAAAAGAAAAAGGAGAAGGAAAGGGAGAAGGAAAGGGGGGAAAAAAAGGGAAATATAATTGACCACACCAGAAAATGACAATACTTTAGAAATTACCAGTCAATTTTCTAGTATTGCACCTAGAAGGATATTGTGGAACCTAAAACCAAATGGCCTTATTTTGAGAGATTCTGAGCATTCATTCATGCAGTTGGAGTCGTTTCTGCTCAGTTTATATGCTATTTCTTTCCTTGAAAAAGAAATAATTTCCACATTACTGCCTGTCAACTCTCACAGTGTTATGACTAGAAGTAGTCAAAACCTTAGGATGAAACAGATTTCTGTTGGAAAAGGACGATTAGTGGGAAAAAAAAAGAATGCGTGTTTCACGGTGAAGGCTCAGTCTTTGCAAATTTTATAAAGCTTCTTCTTAGGGCAGGTTTTCCAACTTTGGAGCAGATCCAAGTTGCAAACATTTACAATGCTTCACCAAAGGAGGTAGAACTCTTACGAATTGCACTGTGAATCAAAGAATTCAGGGTCAAGGCAGTGCTTGGGATTTAACATGCCTAGTTTTTCTGTCACAAAGCTGTGATCTTGATAATTACAAGCCTTCCACTCCAAGACAGTGATATTAAAAAAACATCCAAAATCTAAAGACTACCAGAACTCGCATTTGCAACTGTGTAGTCACAAGATCAAATTATTCAGTCGCACTGCTGCTTTTTAGAGGGAGAAGTTTCACCTAAAATGAGAAGAATTAAATAGGTTTTGGTTATACTGTCTTGGACATCACAGGGAACATATTTCATTTAACAAAATGAAATTTGCAGGGTATCAGTATCAGAGCAGACATAAAAAATACTCACCAAATTGTGGGAAGGAAGTTAAAACTTGCAGCCAGCTTTAGACAACAAGATCCCCACAGACCCCTGTTTCTTCATATGCCTGTGGAGGTCCTTGGGACCTCTTAATTGGATGCATAAAAATAACCATTAATATGTCAGAGCAGAGTCAGAGGGCTCCCAAGACACTTGTGTAAGCTGATCTGTAAGGAGCAGAAGATAAAGATTTGTATCTGTTTTTCCTTTAAAGAGAAATAACCTTTTTAATAGCCCATATTCAAACTACTAAATTATGTGTTATGGAAATTTTGATTAATATATATTCCATTCATATTCCTTAAATAAGGCCTTCCACTCAATTCCTTCAAGAATGGGGAAAAAACTTTTCTTGATTTAAGTCATGAAGTACTGTTAGGACCATCTATGAGAAAAAGCAGAAAAACTGCTACCTGCTCCCCCAGTTTACCCTGCCCAAAAGAATGAACGGCCGATATCATAACTTCCCTTCCAGACATATTCAAAAGCTTGCTCTGCTTTGCCTATTCTACTCTTGGATCAAAACTATGTGCTCAGAAAAGCAAAGGCTATTGACTTCTAAAGCCTTCTCTCTATGAATGGATCAATAAAGCCTCCAAAGGCAAAAAGTAGCTCATTTCTCATTCTCATCACTGTATTTGCATTTACATCCACTGAGAGCAATCAGAGAAACAGGGAGCCTGCTGATCTTGTAAACTTTCCAGGACATGTGCTAGAGGGAATAACTGTGTGTGGATGGATACCTGTACATCAGATGTCCAAAGACACAACATGAAAAAATTAGCTAATACATAGCCTAAGTAGGAGAAAAGAATGCCATTTACATAAATTTTGTCGAAAAGTCCTCAGGATGCATTTCTAAATGTAGTTTAAAATGTCATCTGTGGATTTCTTCTTTTTCCTGCTTCTCAGTAGTCAGCATTAATTGGCTGGGCTTTATATAGCACTGTGCATGCAAACTAGTTATAAAATCGTTGTTAGCACTAGAAAATCACCTGCCGTTAAGCTGCATACTGTGGATGCAAATTTAGCATGCTCATAAATGGAAAGCTTGAGAGGAGTACAGAATGTCCCCACAGCTTAGAATATTAATCAGGTGGGATTAATAACATCGCAGAGATAACAGATCTTTCTTCTTTAGATAATTGATCCAGGTTTTGCTTTATTTTACTGTTTTATAGCTGCATGGTGGCCCATTTGAAACAAGTGGGAGATTCTGAAGTTTCCTGGTGAACGGTTTTGCCCACATTTAAAGATCTGTCATTTCAAGCAGTATTTCTGGTCCCAGATAAAAGATGAAAGCCTGACTGGGCAAAAGTAGTCCAGGGTGGGATTTTCAAACGCCGGCTCAGAACATTGGTTCAGACTCAGAAAGGCCCTTTCTTCCTCCTGCCCACATCAGGGATGGAGATCTTCTCACCAGCTTACCCACAGTTGCTCTTCCTCACCATCCTAGCACTACCAAATTTTCCACCGAACACCATCACGGCTTCAGCAGGAAAGGCTGAGCAGCAGGATACCCACAGAGTCCATTGGTTACAGTGCTCTCCTGAGAAAAGGAAATACAGACATAAAACATTTATTTGCACGTACAGAGGAACCTGCTAAGCCTGGTTTCCTGATACTTACAGCCCGAGCATGAGTTCATAGGGCTCATGCCCTCCCCTCTTCTTCCTTAACTGGAAAGTGAGGTCACGTGCTAAGAGAATGTCTAAGGTACTGGGTGGTGCAAAGCATGATGCAGTGCAAGCCCCTATGAATCAACCTGAACTACTTTATTCCTGTCTCAAAAGGTTGAAATCCATCTCTACCGTTTTCTCCCATATTTGAGCTACATGCTTCTCAACCCCTCTGGCTCAAAAGCTTGTCTTATCCCACAGAAAGCCACTGAGTTTGATTTCTGTAGGATGAGCAAGTAGAACAGACTCTAATAACAGGACCAGAAGATGATCAGAGATGGCAGAAGGGAAGCAGAAGACACATTTTGGACTGAGAGCTTAGCACCTTCATGAAACTTTCCCCCAAATCCTGAGTCCAAGACTAAAGACACCCCAGTTCTCAATGTCTCAATCTAGCATTAGGCAGCTCTCTAAGCAGCCTGCTCAGGCTTTACAGTCCCCCTTTCATGTACTTAACTCAGCATTCCTGAATCTCCTGCAGACACCAGGCTAAGTATTTTGACAGTAGTTTTGCCATACTTGAGATGCAGATCTCTACAGGCATCTGCAGGATGCCTCCCACTGTTTTCAATTAAGAAGTCAGGAGCTTAAATACCTGTGAAAATTTGATCCTGTAAGTCCTCTTTTTATAGCCTCAGCCCCTCAGGTTTTAGTTCCAATGACAGGAACTATCATTTTTAGTTACGAAAGGCTTACATTCAAACTTTACTGGTGGCATAAACACATGATTTCAGTTTCTCAGAAATTATTTGGAAATATGAGATAAATATGCCACAGTTCCTACGCAGCATGGTTTCCAACTTATTTTACTGCTGCTATCACTCTAAATGAGATTTTACACCACTCAACCTAAAAATGGAAGTTTATCATAGAACAGCTGATAGACTCTTTGTTATATGTTACACGCTAATGTTTTTTAAAGACCATACCTGCAATCTAATTTAAAAAAGAGAGAAGAATGAAATGTGACTGCTAATACAGAGTTTTCACTATAAAAAGATCTTGGGGTATTTCCTATACACATTACCCGAGGGTAATTCACCTTTCAGTTGCTAGTAAAAAAATTGCTATCCTCATAAAAAAAATTGCCTAAAGGAACTTGACAAAAGTTGAACTCTTCCATTAATGAGATTTAATGAGCTACCAGCGAAGATGAGGGAATTGCACAAGGAATATTTTTTTTTTCTGTTCCACAACTACTGTTGTATCACAATGGGCTAAGTATACCCTGATGAATATATCTGCTGTTCTTCATGGGTTTGTATTAGGGCTAAATTGGAACTAAAAACAACTAAATTTTGTTGCAATTCTGCAGTGCCAGTTACAGCACCTTTATGCTTTCTTCTCAACAGCAAAAACTTTGTTATTCTGAACACTGAAAATCAACCAAGTGGATGCATCTCCCAGATGCCATGTTTTGGTAGTGCTGGTAAAAAAACTTTTTTTTTTTTTGGTAGTTTTTCTTCCTTGGTGAAAAATTTCAACAAAAAGCACAGCTATGTCTTAACTTTGCATTTAGTTATAACACTTTCAGCCTTTTGCCCCAGAAATCAAAAGGGATCTGCTGCTTATCTCTTCCCACCTCTGCCATCCCAAACTCTGAGCATATTTTGTCGATTTGCTCTCCTCTGAGGCTGAATACCGGTAGGTTCAGCACACTCAGATGCATGAATCAGAGACGGCATGAAGAATCCTCATTCTTCCATCGTATGGTTTATGCGACTTGCTATCAGGATTATGATCACACAGATTTGCGTTCAGAAAAAGCATTTATTTAACATGGACGGAGAAGGATCTCAGGATTGGGAGCTGAGGGGGAGGCAAAAAGGGCAGAAAGAAAATTCTCTCCAGCTCAACAGTTGAAACCTGTCATGTTTCTTTCCTTCCTCTTGCAGGAAAAGGACACTGGAGCTCCCTGCTCTCTGCCAGATAAACCAGTAAATTATTTTGCCCCAGCTAAAGTTTTTGGGTATAGGATAGGCATCAAGGGGCAGCCTGAGAAACAGGAAAAATCAGATTTGATGCAATAATAGGTTCTTTGAGTTTCTGGACTTGAATCATACAACCTTATCTTTATCAATCACATAACCATAACTTTATCAAACAGAATCAAGCACAAGGCTTGCAAACTGCTGTTAATGTTACTGTGTTGTATTTGACTCAAAAGCTTCTAAAAGTTCTGTTAATGTCCCTTGTTTCTGGAACAAAACTAAAATCTTCCTATAACGAAACATAAGTAGTATTGAACATCTCTGACTAGAGAATTATTTTCCTCTTTACTCATGCCTTTTGATAAAGCTCATTTGCCATAGCTATATTTACTAAGTTTATGAAAATAATCAGTCTACCGAGGATGAAAATGAGCAGCAATGAAAATCCTTGGTTTAAGAGATTTTTTAATGCAGTTATACAGTATTATTCAGTTCTGCAATGCTTTTACACTAGAAATACTGTTTGCATTTTTAAAGGGTTTTGTCACATTCTGATAAGTTTTTGACATTGTACTATTTAATATTTTTTTAAAAAAGTCTGGATAGAAGTAATGAGACAGATATACTGGGATATTTTTGAGTATTAAGAAATGTCTGAAAATAGGTATTTTACTTGGTTTCTTGCTAAAGAAATTTTTTATTTTTTTGAATGGCCAGTTGGTGTCACCCAAAGTACCAACTAAATACCATAAGCGTGTAAATCAGTAAGCACAAATGTAATGAGTGTTACGATACATTTTTCGGAGATAGTTTGCGACTGAAAAATCCATGAACAACAGGATATCTGGCATATGCTGAAATATCAGGAGTAAGACTGGAAACGCATTCTATGAGAACGCCATTTTGAGTTTAAAAAAAAATCTTTCTACTGTTGGTATCGAGCCTGCTTATCATGAGCTTATCATGACGTAGCATTACTTCTCATTTAAGTGTTTCACATAGTAAGACATTATAACATCTGCTGACCTTGCCTGTTAAGAATGCAATTTGAAGACCTCCATGTTAACATTGATATTGATTTCTGTAGTACCTCAGAGGATAAGGAGATTAAAAACTCAGCTTTGTTAGACACCTTGGAAAAGTGCACCAGGCTTCACTTCCACAAAGTGTTTAAGTATATATTGAAATGTATTCATGTCAATGGGACTTAAACTTGTGCCCAGACTTTGTTGAATAAGGATGGTGAATTCAACAAGGCTTAGGAGCAGAGGAAGAGCTGCCCACAGGAACCGAATAGCTGAAATCAGTTTAATGGTAATTTGCCAGATCTTGCTGTCCCCCAGTAGACTTACACTGAAGCGAAGCAGGGGCAGTAGATCAGCACAGTTGATGCCCGGTTTATGGTACCTTCTGCCTATCTCAAGAAAAACAAAAGAAATCATCAACCAATGCCATTTGTCATCCTCCATTCTACTTCCTAGATGTATGCTTATTATTAAAAGCAGCACGAAAATACGAAGGATTGTCTAATCTCAGGAATTTCAAGCAATACCCATCCATGATCTAGATTCTCTTATGTTGACTTCAAGTCATTACCAATATGTAGTATATTTACTCACGTATGTTTGAATACACATTCTGCACCATGCAGGTCTCCTCTGCAATAGTATCCTTGGACTTTCCAGTAGTATGCCAAGCGCTGTCACAAGCATTGCTCTTCTCCAGCTCGTTCTGTCCAACTGTCTCTCCAGAAAGGAAGATATGAGCATGTTGAAATGGGCTGCTGTGGTTATTCCCACTGACTGTAAACTACACAATAGCAAACAATTCTTATCTGGCACGTATCACATCCCTCTTCAAATCCAGTGGGAATCTCAACACTCACCTCAATTGCAATAAGAAAAGAAGCAATATTTTATTATATTTAAAAAACAAGGAAGAAGGAGAAAGCAACTTTTCTTTAACCTAAGCTATTTTTAGACAGCTACAACTTTTACATAATTTTAATCCCAGATCCTCTCACTTCCTTCCCTAGCAATTCTTTAAAATAAATTAAAAAATATTACCACAAAAGTAAAAAGAACCCAATTTATTAATTACATACATCATTTGTGAGGAAATTGAATTGCTGTGATCAGTCACAGGGAAAAACAATACACAATACAGTATTTGTACAGAACAAATATAACAGTAAAAACCAAAACCAAGCAAGAATACATTTCTCTTTGAACTCACAGATTGCTTACTTTAATTAGAAACCAAAAGGCAGACACGGCAGAAGCTGACCACCTCAAAGAGATCAGAAAGGACTTCTTCAGATCTCTTCAGAAAATGTTTACAATTGCAATTCAGATCATGGAACAAACACAAAGCAGTAACAGTAGCCTTCCCTAGTTTGAATAAAATCCATCTCTATGACAGTATTGAAGATGTTTTAGGTATTCTGATTTAATAACCTCTCTTACCACAAAAGCAATAAAGAAGGTTTAGCTACTATTTTTTACTAGGTATCTTAATACATAACTATCAGGGAAGTTCAGAAATAAGGCAAGTGTTATTTCCTTCATTTTATTGAAGGCTACAGCACAGCAAGAAGCAGTGTGTTACCCAAGGTCAGGAGGACTGGCAGCAGAGCTGGAACACAAGTGCCCAGCTGAGAGTAATATTCAGTGGCTTCTTAATCCAGAAAGCAATCAGAAAACAGAGGGACCACTGCCCCTTGCAAACCAGGTTGCCCTGAACTATTTGCACCTCTGAAAATACTCTCAATCAGCTAATCTGGAGGCCTTGCAGTGAGCAATCAGAATCAAATAGCACATTTAAAATTCTTACACTGAGCACCTAAGTAAAGATAAAAATAAACCTCTTTCATTGCATCTCCATTTTCTCTTTATACTCATCTACTGATACACCCTCTTCACCATTCTCCATCTCATTTGGTATATATGCATTATTCAAAAAAACAATAAAACCCAAGTGTGGAAATAATTTTTCATAAACCCCATAAAATGAACCCTATTTAAGATAACACTGTTCCCAGGGTTTGGTTTCTCCACTCCCACACACGTTACAGACAGCCTAAAATGGCACGGGGACTCTGTTGGGTATGATTTATTGCCTTGATTTATTGAACTAAGCAATGACAGAGCTCCCGCTTGACAAGTTTTCGCTTCTTCATGGCAAGTAATTAGCCTTCATATTGCCAAAGGGCTCTTCAGCTGCCCTGTCAGTGCTGTTCCAATAATGAAAATACACCGTCTTATCATAGTAAGACATTTACATTATTAACATACTGCTTTCCAGTGGCCTCTCATTAGCTCCAGCCCACTTAACTTTGCAGGTTTATTTGCTGCAAAAGAACAGAAAAATATGATGCTTGAGGAGGAAGAGAATCATTCAACTGCAATCTTGCCTCGCTGCTGGGCTAAAACAAGGTCTTTTGACACCTCCATGCCAATAATTTTAAAGAGACTGTGTGAGGATATATACTCTAGCACACATTTTCGGTTGTATATTCACTCCTTAGGCTTCACAGAGCTGCATCTTGTCATGAAGCACAGCCCAAATAACAGGTAGTGTTATAATCCGCACCTCATCAGAGTCATAATCTCTCTCCTACTTCTTCCTCCTGACAGGTAGTTTACAGCTATCTGATCCGGAGACTGAACTCATCTCCTGCCAAGCTGCCAGCGCTCTAGCCAGCAAACAAAATCTATAACCACATCCCTGTCTGTTCCCCAGCTACCTCGGGAGAGGATAAACTGTCAGTGGTACAACTACCTTGCTAACTCTTTCAGGCTGGGAGCAAACCCTGCAGGCAGACAGTCCATCTGCGAAGGAAGAGGAACTGTGAGGGTATGCTGTCCATGCCACAGTGTTGCCACATTTATGCAGAAGAGGATGGTCTGAGAAGTAATCCCATCAAATGTGCCACAAACAGTGCTTTGTCCAGTGCAGTATTAACACCCCACTGGAGGTGTGCAAATTGTAAAGTGCCTTAGCATCTTAGCACGTATCATGCACAGACGTACCCAAACTAACTTTAAAACAGCCACTGCAGCTGCTGAGAGCAATTTTGTCTAGCAGCAAGGTCTTCAGCAAGGCTATATGAGACCACCTGGGACCATTGGTTAGGAAGATAGTCAGATTTGTGTGCAAGAAAAAGCATACGGTGAGAGTGAACAGATAAGCTGCCACAAAATATACATCTAGGCTCCCATAAACTTTCTAGAACGACGTTAGGGCCTTTCAGAATTTTTTTTAGTATTCCAGTCCACAGATTAAGATTATATTAGAGCACACCAAATCATTTAATCTTTTGCCTTGTCCTGTTTTCCCCATTTTGCAATAAATTTTGTTCCTGCTTCTGGGACAAAGAACTCCATTCCTCATCCACACAGGATTGATCTTTCCATTGACTAGTAGTATGGACAGCCAGAGACAGCAATTAGGAAGCACAGCATAATTATGAAGAAAATCTGTATTCAGTTCTGGAGTCCTCAGCACAGAAGGACACGGATCTGTTAGAGTGGGTCCAGAGGAGGGCCATGAAGATGATCAGAGGGCTGGAGTACCTCCCATACAAGGACAGGCTGAGAGAGCTGGGGTTGTTCAGCATAGAGAAGAGAAGGCTCTGGGAAGACCTCGTAACAGCCTTCCAGTTCTGAAAGGGACCTACAGGAGAGCTGGGGCCCTTTATAAGGGAGTGCAGTGATAGGACAAGGTGTAATGGTCTTAAGCTGAAAGAGCGTAGATTTAGATTAGATATTAGGAAGAATGATGTCTAAGGTCCCTTTCAACTCAAACCATTCCATGATTCTAACCTACTCTCTTCACCCGGGATGGACGGTGGAGAAAAATGAATTTTACCTTGTAGAATTCAGAGCTGTCAATGAATTGCTTAATGCATAACCAACAATTTTTGTTCTGCCACCAGCAAGTAAAAAAAAAAAAAAAGTGGGATTAATCCTACTAGGAACCCAGCACCTGGTAAGGATATTTCTACAGAAAACTGTTTTCTTTGCAGAAGCTATTTTGCTAACTGCTGAGTGTAGTATTTAGTGTGTTTAAATTCAGCTAGATAACTTTTATCTAAACCACTGGAGCCTTCCTTGGTTTATGCCAGATAACAGTCTAACCCTAGGTGGACTCAAAACAGTAAAACAGGGAATAAGGCCTCCACAGCCATTCTATTCTGTGCCTTCCTCATGCCCTGCCTTCCCCAGGAGACATAAGGAGAGAAAAGCAAATTTCACTGCCCTCTGCTTAAACCCAACTGAGAAAGATGGCGAGGAAAGGGTGAGGCACACTTTCAGTTTCTGCTACCCCACTGGACAGCACACTGAGAAATACAGTTGGTGATATTCATGAACTGAGTATATTGCTCCCAGCACGTTCCACACCACAAATGAGAGATAACAGGAAAAAACATTGTTCCCTAAATCCCACATTCCTCCCCACAGATCCTGTGGGAATGATAAAGATAGACATAACTCCTAAAACTGGTTTTCTGCTTCTGCCTTTCACCAACCATAGAAGGAATATCTCATTATTAGCTTGCTTGCTACTCTTTCATCCCATCTCAGCTTTCAGGACAAACTACAGCCCAGCAGAGCAGAGCCCAGAATGGGTAAGGCCTTCTGTCTGCCTGCGTTTATTTTTACTGTTATTGCCTTTCATACTAACACTATATCTTTCTTTCAATCTGCAAAGCACCTAGAAAGTTTTCTACCGCACACTTAAAAAATACAAAATACTCACAAAACATTGCTTAGGAAGCAATGAGTAACAAACCCCCACCTTTCCTACAGCCATGTATTATGAAAAAAAAAAAAGTGTTTATTAAATTCATGCTACACGAGTTTAAGTGTTGCTATTCTGACTATGAGTAACTAGATAACTTCATTTTGAACTTGATTTTCAAGGCAATACTAATGCCTTAGGAGAGGCTTTAGTCATAGTTCCTTGCTTATTTCAGAAGTTTCCCCATGCCAGTGTTATTATGCATATAGGCACCTTCAAAACTGTCTCAGAAAGCAGATATTGGGCTTCTAGTGTTGAGGCCAAAGGCTGCAGATAAATAAGTTTGTGTGACCCAAGGGAATATGCTATATTCCTTCTAATTGCTTTTTTTCATTTCCAAGCTCAATGTTCAGCCTACTGAAATTTCAGGTCAGGGAAAGGAAGAAGGGTGAGAACAGAAAAGTAATCACTTTCTGTGGGCCTTTTTCAAGCCTCCTTAAGCCCTAAAGGAGATTCAGTGGTAAAGACTTCAAAAAGAGCAAAAGTAGGTCCTGCTCTTCCACCTGAGATCAGGAAAAGAGAGACATGCTAAGTTTGTCTAATACTTAAATCCTAAAAAGAAAAAGAAGAAAAAAAGAAAAAGAAAAAAAAAAAAAAAACAAACCTGAAAGTTATGGGGAAAATAAAGTGGATTTTAAGGATAAAACGAAATCTGCCTTCTTTTCTTCCCTTTGACTGACTTATTATCAATTTCATTTAAATCTTGCTGCGGGTCATGTAAGCTTCTATGCCACTCCTTTAAGCAGTAAGGACCTTCCTTTTAGGCTAAGGCCTTTATGGCAGATGAAGAGGCTTCCCCAAGATATGGGGGCTTTCCAATCTCATCGATTCCTTTTTCTTCTCTATATTCTGCTTTTCTTTATGAGGCTTTCTTATGTTTCTGCCGACTCTGGCAATCTCATCCCTCCAATTGTTTTTTTCAGTGGCATTCTGCTTTCCTTTTTGTTTCCTTCCCTGAGGAGTCTCCCTTATACTTTATTACTTCTTCCTTTAGTCACACCTTTCTTTCTCAATTCCCCGTTGCATGCAAGCCATCCCTCTTCAATGCTGGCATTTTTCTTCTCAAAGTACATTCTACTATACAACTCAAATCCAGAACTTCTTTGCGATAGTCCTGATTCTGTTTTTTCATGGCATTTTTGAGAACTGCTTACCTGTGAAGAGGTATCCTCAGAGATGATATTTCTTGCACAGACAATTGATCTCTGAAAACCTATTTGTACTTAACCTGTCCCAACAACTGGTGAAACAAGGGTGAAAAGCTATGTATCAGAGATTTCTTTTCAGTTTTGTATATTGTTCAATAATATACAATTTATAATAATATTCAAGAATATACAAGCAATATCAGACAAAAGGTCTGATTTGCAAAGGTGGGGTTCAACCAAGGCATAGATATGCAGATACAGATGGCAGCTTAAAGGCAACGGCGGTGCAGAAGATGAGCACTCTGTTATTAGATTTTGACAAGCTGGCACCAAGTCCTACAAGCTGCTGAGTTAATGAGTCACAAGCATAGAACATGAACTAAGACATCCTTCAGGATAAAAAGGATGCCTTTCAGAGACTGAACCAGAGATACATAGAAATGATTCTCAGAGAGGCTGAGTCAAGAGGAATTGTAGATAGTCAGCATCACTTAACACCTTCTTCCTGCAAACTGCGTACAAAAGTGAATCACTTCTGACTATTTGGCCACTGCGTGTTACGAGCTATGTACATCAGAGATCTTTAAAAGCATACCTTTCTCAAGCATATTCAAGCAAAACATATTCCTCTATGGAGTTCTTAACTACAACAGTATTTTCAGCTTACAGCCCTTTGTGCAATATGTGAGTCTAAGTAAATCAGAGATTCTGTTTGCAGCAACAAAATAAATACTAAATCTCTTTCTTAATTCATGTAAGGCTCATAGTGAGACACTTGTTATTATAGCATTGTCAAGTAACCAAACATTCTTCTTTCCTTAGTTTTCTTGGTCTTGCAGATTTCCTACCCTTCATGTTACAGTGCAGGCAAAACTACAATTGAGAAGGAGGGGGGGAAATATTAATGTTTTAATCTCTTTTAATAATGGTTTTCAAAATTTTCCTTCTTTTTCTGTTTAAAATTCCATCAAAACCACTACTGAACACAAGAAAATAAAAATACCTAAGCATGTTCCAGTGGCTTAGGTATTGTTAAGATGCACACTTCTCTAACCCATGCAGTCCAGTGAAGGAGTCTCTCAAAATGCAACAGGAAGGATTTCTGTCTTACCAAGTGCCTTATACTCTTGCAATCCCACACGCAGACAAATAACCCAAGAACTCTGAATGGCAGAACAAAGCCAGAATGGTATATCATAACAGCTTCAGTGCTTGGATTCATTTCTAATAAACAGACCTTTCTCATCACTTTGTCACATCTAGATTAGATGTCCAGCATATAAGAGGTTTCAGATGCTATATACAACACTTTCCATCATGTGAAAAGAGATAGGACTAAAACGGCAAACTATCATATATCCAGAACACCAACCAGAAGAGCTAATGGAAAACTCACTTCTTTAAGAATAACTCCCTTATCCTCCTTATGGACCTGTCACAGAAACTGTATTAGAGGAGTAAAAATGTGACAGACAGCAGTGACTCTTGCTGGATGACAGTACGTGTAGCTCTAACATGATTATGAGATTAAGAAACTGTAGGGATAACATGTCTTCTTCTTCTTGGAATATATTTTTTTTAAAATCACAGAAATTCCATCAAAAAAAGGAAGACAGATGATGAGTATGATTTTTAGCAGTGTTTTGGCAGCAAAGTAGGGGAATGATGATAATGAAGTGCACAAGAAATAGTGGGGCTAATTAATATATCTAATCTGTATTGATAATGGCATTTATTCTATATGCCAAGAGTCTGTATTTCAAATGGCTGATGTGGAGTCCTTACAGAAGTTAAATGAGAAGTTTCTGTGCCTGGATCTCCAACTACTTCCAAGCAGAGTGAAAGTTATCAAGGAGGGCTAAAACAAAGATTAGTGAAAGTGCAAATTACTAGCCCACATCAAACAGAATGACAGAAAGGGAACTTCAGTACCAGTCCAAATATTTAAAAGTTCTGCTCTAGAAGGAAAAGACAAAATCCCAGCATGCCACTAAACCTTGATGCCAGTATTCCTCCTCGTATATGGCATATAACCATTCTCTGGTGCACTTTGACCACTGTTTACAGAAACACAGAGTGTGCTGGGTTTTACAGCTATTGAGAATTCTTACATCCAAACAAGAATTTTGATATTAGCTATTCCACTCCAAGACTTAAGAACAGAAACAAGATACATTAATAACATTGCACTAGATAAGACTTATATAATTCCAAAACAATCAACTCATCTCGTTTGCATATTCTCATGAGTCCCTTATGTATTCTCATTGGTCCCTTATGTCCCTTACTATCTCAGTAGAAATTAAACTAGGGGAGATATTATACATTTATTATATCATTCATTCAAATAAATAATAATTAGTATTATATCATCTGTTGATCCTTGCTATCTGTTACAACAATATGAAGAAACAAATAAAAAAAGTCATTTTCATTAGATGTTTCTCCACTATAATATTCTAATCAGTATTCATTTATTAACAAATGCAAGACAACTATATAGTTTTATAAGATAAGTCTCAGAAATAATTACATCCTTGACTAAAATTTCAAAAACAATTTATCCTTTGCTTTCCTCTGGAAGGTGATAAAGCTCACACAAAATACACAGAAATTCAGCTGCTCCTATGCAACTCCACAGCCTCCTGCTTTTTGCAGGTCATTTTAAAAACACATTTCTGTGTCAAATATAGAATGTCACTGCTTTAAAATGCCAACAGTGAAAGGAGGAGTAATACTGGAACTAAAAAAACCAGGGCCTATATAGATATGTGGATTTATTCTTTACAAAGACAATTTAGGGGTTTCTTCTCTGATAAGGGCTTCACCTGCAATCTTTGGTAAGTCATTTTAAGATATATCTGAAGAAGGTCTTTGGCTCCAAAGTCCTGCCTAATTTCCATTTGAGCAATGCAAATCCAAATTACAGTCCTCAAAACCACCACTCAGCTGCCACTCCACAGACTCTTAACCTTTTTACATTGAAAGGCTTTTTACCAAAGATAAACAACCTATTTAAAATTTCATTTCCTGAGAGAGCTCAGAAACAATCTACTTCAACTTAGCCTCCTCTAAAGCACTGTCTACAGAGTTTTTGCACAGATATATATATAAATAATATACACAGGCAAGGAAAAAGGCAGTAGAACACAGCCTTCTGTCCTCTGTAAAAGCAACAGAGGGCTAGAGATCAACACCATTTTCTTTCTCTATTGCAGTGTATCTTTAATTTTACCATGTAACATAAACTCACATCTGCAGCTGAGAGTGATTTTCTTCTTCAACCCCAGTTCCCCCAGCAGCTTGCACTCTAAGACATACTGTCCCTTCAGATGGTGAAGAAATCAATGGAGGTGTGAACAGTTCCTGTAATCTGGGTCACCTTCCTAACCAGCTAACTACTGGCTAAGCAGAGGCCACCTTCTCATACTGCATTTTGAAGGACCTCAGCTCAGTTTTCATAGCTCTATTCCAGGAACAAGGCTGTGATCTTCGAGCAGAAGGAGCCATCTTCTCATTGACCTCTGGCATCTTCTAGAGCCCGATCTCCACCCTTCTTCTTCTCAGGAAATAATAAAGGCAACACAAAGTGTCCTCTATGTTCTCCGGTTGCTGAGCTCTGCAAGGAAGTGTCTGGCTTCCCCCATGCTTTTAATGGAGAGAGAAGATGCCTGCTTTAGCTTAGACCAATGTCCTGGATGAAGTGATCAGTAGCAATTTTAAAGCTACTGCAATTCAACAACAAAGTCAAGCTAAACTGAACATAACAGTACGTGCCCGGTTAGGCAAATATTACTCAGGACAAAACTGAATACATGTACATAGGTACATGTGACTCTGAAATTCATAGCAGTATGTTGATTACCTTAAACTATTGATGCAGCAACAAATTTGATTGTATAGCCCAGCTAATATACATCTGAAAATAGCTTAAGGAATGGTATTAAAGAAAATGGATCTAATAATAAAATGGTTTTAAGGTACAAGCATCCATGCGCAGAGCAAAGGAGAGGTCAGGCACTGGATCATTTCACTGTATGGGTCCCTGCTCTGTGAGATTCTGAATGAGTGAAGAAATAAACTGTTGTTGCTTTATTACCACTCACTACAGATGTTCAGGCAAAGATAGCCACAGCTTTACTGATTTCAGTAGTCACAACACAGCTTAAGATGGTGGGGAAAACAATGTTAGAAAGGTAAAAACATAGGGTCTAATATGAAAAAAAAGTCGTGTCTGCTCAGCTACAACTGTCCCTTATTTTAGTTGGGCTGTGAGGTGTGTGTAAAGCATTGACATACAGGAGAATGTGTATACAGGCAGCTAATGTGGAAGACCTCAGCCTACAAGGTTGTGTTGATGGACTAATCTTCAAAAGGTGGAATACAAAGATTCCCACTAACATAACAATAGCAGTAATTAAGATCAGAAAAAAATGAAATAGTGAAGGAAGATAAGGAAGAATAGAGAATGAAGAAAGCAGATCTGTTAATTCATGCCTGGCTTGTAACAGAAGGAGCCCCATCTCAAAAGTTTAACTCCTAGGGAAAAAAAAAATACCAAACAACCAACTTGAAATAAAAGTTTAAAAAGAAAGAAGTGAAAAAGAAATGGCAATTTCACCTTCAGATAAAAGCAACTAAGGGAGAAATAAAGTACAGAATGTAAAAGGGTATTTTCTTTAAAAAAATACTTTACATATTTCAATTCTTGTATTTCCCTTGGGGTTTGCATATTTCGGTCACATAGTTATCCAATTAAAATGAAAACTCTGCATTATCCTTTAAGCGAGGACAGCTGCCAGCTGCTAAGTTTTATAAAGTCTTTAATCTTGTCCATAAATATTTAACAAGAAATGGTTGGTACACAAGCCAAAGTAAAGTAAGAAATCAAAGGCATGAGCTCTGCAGTAACCTCTGTGTTGTCTGAATGGAGATGAACTACTGAAATAAAATTATGACTTTTCTCTTTTTATGTTAAAATTATTATTAAAATGTATTCAGGCAACTTTTCTGATCATTTTCCCATTTTCTTCTCATAATGTAACGTATAGAAGGGAAGCAATGAACTACACAGATTTCGAAACTGAAATAAATATCTCTTTTCCAAACTGAGTTTACAGCACAGCAAAGTACCAATCTTTGTCATTTTATCCTACATGCTTCCCACATTAATCAGTTGTTTTTCAAGCACAGCCTTCAATAAACGGTAACATCTTCCCATGATATGTTTGATATATACAGACTGTGTGTTCTATATCTGTAAGCAGAAATATACTTACAGGTGTAATGAGGCTGTAGGCAACTGATAGCCCATAACATCAGGTCTTTACAACATCACCACTAGCACGCCCTTAATACGTCATCTAAACCATAGCAGCAGCAATGCCTTCTCATTTAGACTGACGCCAGTGTGGCAGCTGAGCTGGCAGCCCAAGTCACACCCAGGAGCAAGAAGGAGTCCTGCGATCAGAGAGCTTCTGCAGACAATATGCATGGCAACATGCCTGGGAGGAGGCAGTCTTCAAAGGCACATCTTTTAGGAAAAACACAGATGCAGCAGCCCCATGCCAAGCCAGGAAAACCAGCAGCTCTTGCTTGGATACAGGACATTCTAATAAGTGCTGAACTGAGGGACTCGCAAAGAAATAGTTCTGTTATCTATAAGGAAATGGTAACCAATTCTGACCCCACAGTCCTAGGCCTCCAATTCCAACGTTATGTCAGGAAAGGATCATCAGCTGGAGACATGGTCTTTTCCTGCATCACTACTTTCGTGATGAGCACACAGCAGAGTTTCAGCACATACAGCAGCAGCATTAAAGCACCATCATCTCTTGGCCTCAAGACAATAGCTCAATGACATCTCTACATGTGGCCCTTGCATGATTAGTCTCAGTTTTTCCCCTTCCTCTGCTGAACACCAAACCTCACCTCCGCAATCTAGACTATCAGCTCCCTGGGATCCTACATCCACAGGACCAGGAAGACCAGACACCATAAGGAACAAGCATGAAACAGCAACTTCCAAATCCTCTGTAACAGTGATGGATGATCCATGGCCAAGACAGCTGCTGGTTCACACATACAAACGTCTCTTTCAACATGTTTGCAAACAGAACCATATGTTTCTGTGCCCAAGGGGATTCAGCCTGGGCTTTTTGCACCTTCATCTGAAGGCATTATCTTAGTTTAATTTTTGTTTAGATAAAATACATACTGCTAAGTATAGTCAAATTGAGATTAAGCCCTTTAACACAGCCTTAAAAAAATAATTCATGAGACCAACTTCTTGCCCATTTGATTGCCAGTCTTGTAGAAACTCAGAGTTGAGAGACAACATAGTGAGCAGTCTCAGTCTAATAAACAAATACACAATGGCAAGCATTACTTTTAATCCTATCAGTTTGACAGTAGCTCTTTGAACAACGCACTGTTGAAACCGAATATTGAAAAAGGTAAGCACAAGATCTCCAAGCACAGACTACCCAAGAAGAGGATCAGCCAGATGACAACTCTTCTCTACCTCTGTGCAAAAGTAGGTATCTTTGTTAGCTGAACCCAGCTCAGGTGAGTCAGAGAGATGTTTTTCAATTGTCTTTTACTTATGTGGCTGCAGCAGAAGGAAAAGAAAAATTTAATTTCCAGAAAGACCATATCACTTATAACAATATAAAAAAACCTGTCTGTGTCAGGATGTCAGCCTTGATGTAAACAGACAGTAAGATATTGGAACTGCACTCAGTAAACTAAAACTGCATATGCTATAAATTGGTTATAAGGCACTCCCTGGCACAATGGAAGAAAGCACAAACTAAGCTTAATCCTCCTGCTTTCTGAATCAATAGAAATATTATTCTCAATTTAACAGGATGGGATGAAAACACTAGAATTGCCTTCACTGAAGTGGCAGAGTGAATTGTGAGGGATCCTGAAGATGAAATCAGGTGAAATGCTTTATTGCTAGGACCTTTGTGAGTGACAGGTATTTTTCAGAACTTTGCATTTTCAGTACTTTGCATTTTCAGTTTTAACCTGAAACCTGAAAATAGAGAAATTTGACTTTTCAAAGGAAGCTGTCTATCACGAACTTTGTTGTTAAGGAAGGGGATGGAGGGAAGAGAGACAAAAGAAAAGGGTTCTCTTGAGATTTCTGGAAACTGATGAGTTCAAAATCACTAATCATTAATGAAAAATATGACTCATTCTCCCTGCCCTGTCACTGGGGAGTCAAGTAAACTTGGAAGATCATGGTTGGAAGTACAGGTGACTGCAAGTCTCTCTGATGTTAATGAAAGCTGTAGAGAGTAAGCACACTAGAAAAAGTCAGGTCATTAATATCCCTGCACTAAAATTTCATGTATTTAAATGTAATTCTGAGGCAGTACTGTCTCTTCTTTCCTCTATACCCCTTCTCAGGTAATAAAAACTAAGGTCTCCAAATACATCCATGAAAAGAAAAAATGCTTCAAGTTCCTCTGAAGACAGACTCACAGGTGGAACATCCCACCCAATCTGTGAGTAAGATGCTATTTGAACTATGGATCCAGACTTCAGAGGTATTAGTCCTGAGTTCTGTTAGCCCTGACAGATTAGAGCACAGTCCTTCGCAGGACTGTGAACAGTGGAACAGAGGAATTCACTGCTATGGTCAAGGTGAGCAGAACTCACTAAATATTTTCAAGGAAGAACTCATCCTCATAAGAAAATTTTATAGCACATATTGATCTCTGACATGTATTAATTATAGATAGGGGAGCTCAATGCAAAGATAAACTAGGCAGGATAGGTAGGGCAAGAGCCTCAGAAAATCTGCAAACTCACTTTTGCCAAAGTATTGCTCCTCAGGCTCACAAGCCCTCAGGGCAGAGCTAATTAAGGTAAAGAACGAGCAGCAAGAAGTGATGAGCATGACAATACCTCTGGCAGGAAACAATCCTGGGGGAACCAGTGGGAGGAGAGAATTATCACCAGAGGTGAGATGTGTCAAAGTTCGGGAAGGCCATACTAAAACCGGTGAGGAGAGCTGGGGTAAGCAGGAGCCAGTGGTGTATTTTGCAGCGGGGGCAGAAGAAAGCAGTAAATGACATTTTTTTTTTTTCCCCACTGAATACAAACCTAAGTTTTCTTCAACAAAAGTGCAAAGAGTTTGTGTGCTGAAGGATGGGGTGACTAAGTGAGTCCAACCTCTAGATTAAAACTCTATGTCCAGAAGTTTAGTCCTTGAGCAAGAATTAGCTGAACAGAGCTATATAATACTACTGGGTGAAGCCATGGTTGCTGGCAGAAATCCTATGAGCAGATGAAAATGCATGCACTTCAGCTGTATGGACTACGGGGGACACAGTTGCTATAAGCTGAAGTGTGGCCCTGACTGCAGTGTGACAGGGAGGAGAGGGTGAGCATTTCACCTGCAAAGTATTAAAGTGTTCAGTGGAGCAATGTAAGACTGGCAGAAGTCAGAGCAGTATCTTCTTCCTGGTGTGCATCCAGACAGCAAGGCGCTATCAAGAAGCTTTGCAAGCAGCACAAACAACATCACTCTCCCATTTTGGATCTCCTCTTTAGACACTACACATAAGATATAGCACAAGACAGAAACAACTTTGAGTGCAGGACACATTGCAATTCTATTTTTACCTGATGCTACATCAGAAAAAAATTGCTATTAAGCTAGTAGAAACTTCTAAAGCAGGACCAACTGCTGTTAACAGATACCATTGCTTTAACTGACCCCTTCAGCAAACAGAATCATCGAATCACTAGGTTGGAAAGGACGCACTGAATCGAGTCCAACCATTCCTATCAATCCCTAAACAATGCCCTTCAGTACCTCATCCACCTGTCCCTTAAACGACTCCAGGGATGGTGACTCAACCACCTCCCTGGGCAGCCTGTTAAGCAGCAATAGCTTTTATTTCCTAGGTTACTTGCCCACAACAGCAATCAAATTCTTGTTAACAATTTTCAGTCACGGAGGAAATCTGAACAAACTAATCTCTGATAAAGCACCTCTGTTCACAGCTGTACAATCTGAAGTATTTCTGGGGGAGAGATATATTAAACCTTGAAATTCTTCCATTTATTATCCTAATGCCAATGAGAAAATTGAACATTTTAATTGAGTTTTGAAAGAGTGTGTGCAAACTGCTGACCTAGAAGGAAAACCCTGCAAATCATTTACAATAGATTTCTTACAGGACTAGTGAGAAACCTGACATGAAGGAAAACAGCCATCTGCCACAGCACTGGTGAGTAAGTAGTGTATACAGATCGAGTTAAAAGCTCTTTTTCACAAGCCTCAGCCAGAGCTACACGTAGCTTTGATTCAGGAGCAATAGAAGCATTTTGCACCACACACATCATATACACTCTTTCACCTTTCCTTTACAAGGAAAACAGCAGGAAAATATAAACCCAAGAAAACAAGAAATTATAAAAAGATAGAGATTACCTGGTTTGTAGTGGCTGCCTCTCAGCAGAGCATACAGGTAGAAATTCAAGCTGCTTATGTAACTTATTCTCTAATATGGGGGGTGGGGGCTCTACACAAGTTACTATACAACTTACATAGAGAGCACGTAGGCTGATCTCATTCTGGTAAGAAATTATTCAGTTTAATTCACCTCACTAGAACATACACCATGCAGCACATCACCGTTAGGCAGCAGGTGTATATCTGTTACAGCTTTCTGTAAGAAATGTGTCAGTTTTTATTTTAAGGCTGGATTTCTGATAATGAAATGTGCTATTGAGCTCAGAGATACTTACAGCTGCAAAGGAACTCACACCACAGATACTAGGAGGAAAAAACATGGAACGATATAACCTGCATTTTTGCGCTTCCTGACCAGGAGATTACATTTTGGATTATCTTGACAGGCTGGATTTCAGTACTTGATATTTTGGGCAGAGTGTACTTGCGTCAAATAATTGTTCTATCAGAAAATGAAAGACACATTTATCAGTGGGAGACAGGTGTGAAAGCAGAGATCAAACACACAGAAACATCTCCATGCAGTCTCCCATAGTGGTTCTGCAGTGACTTCACACATTAAATATTTCAGATTTAGAACTCTGATCTGATGTCAAAGGACCCAGAAGAAGCCATATAAAAGGTATTCAAAGACTTCTCCACCTTGGTCTTTCACTGGTAAGGCTTGCCATCAGCAATCCCAGGTCCACAGACCTTTAGGAAAGTCTGAAACGAGCAAGACATAACATTCGTGGAGGAGGACCAGGTTCGGAAACATTTAAACAGAATGGATTCACTTGCCACGGAAGTCCATGCACCCTCATGGTGTGTATTCACAAGTGCTGAGAGAGATGGTCAATGTCATCACAAGGCCCCTTGCAATAATGAAATATCATGGTAATCAGGGGAGGTTCCTGAGCACTGGGAGACAGCGATAATAACTTCTGTTTTCAAGAATGGCAAGGAGGATCCAAAGAACTATAGGACAGACGTCCTCAATTCCGTCACAGGAAAGGTGACGGGATCAATTCTCCTCTTCAAAGAGGTCCTTTACATAAGTCAGAAGGGTGATTTGGAGTAATTGGCATGAACTTATAGAAGGGAAATCATGCTTGACCAACCTTATATCCCCCTGCAATGACAAGATCAGGTTAATGATGACAGTAAAAGCTATTTATCTCTACTTTATTACGACTTTCAGCAGTCTCTACCACAGCATTATCACTGACGAACTGATACAATACAGACTGGATAAGCGGACAATGAAATGGACTGAAAACAGGCTCAGAGGGTTGTGATCAGCTAGAAAAAGTCTAACCAGAAACCATTTCCTAGTGGTGTACCTTAAGAGTGAATATCAAGGCCAACATTGCGTGAATCTTAATTAATGATCTAGATGATAGAGCAGATCAGGAAGGCATCATCAGGAAGTTTGCAGATGATACAAAACTGCAAGGACTGGTTGACGGAGGTAGATAGTGGTTGGAGGGACCTCAGAAGGGCTCAAAAATCAACAGAAGAAAGTTGGACTTCAGGGAGTTCAACAAAGGGAAATGCACCTGGGAAGAAACAGCCAATACCTGTTCAGTCTGAGAAAAACTGTCTGGAAAAAGCTTTGCAGAAAAGGACCTGGGAGTCCTGACAGACAACAAGTTTAGTAAGGCATGTGCCCTTGCAGCAAAGAAGACCAAAGGCATCCTGGCCTGCATTAAAAACAGCTTCGCCAGCAGGTCAAAGGAGTTAATGTTTCCTTTCTACTCAGCCCTGATGAGAGACATCTGGAGTCTTGAGTCCAGCTCTGGGTTCTCCTGGACAAGAAAGACATGCACATCCTGGAGTGAGCATCATCACAAAGATTACTAAGGGCTTTCAGCATACAAGTAGAGGCTGAGAGAGCTTGGACTGTTCAGGCTGGAGAACTGAAGGTTCAGAGTGATCTTATTAAAGTGTATCAATACCTGACAGGGGAAGTAAAGAAAATTATGTCAGACTCTTCTGAGCAGTGCCCAGTGACACTGAAGCAACAGGCACAAACTGAAATATGGAAAATTCCACGTGAACGTAAGGAAAAGCTTTATCACATAGAAGGCAGTCATGCTCTGGAACAGGTTTCCCAAAGAAGTTGTAGAGCGTCCACTCTTGGAGCTATTCCATACCTGACTGGACAGAATCCTGAGCAATCTGTTGTGTCTGACCCTGCTTTCAGAAGCAGGGTTGGACCAGATTATTTCCGGAGATGCATTCCAGCCTCAACCATTTACCATTTTGGTTAATTGTCTATATATCTTTCACTGGGGTAACTCAACAAAATTGGAGATGTCTATTATTTAATCTAAGAAATGTGTGTCCACTAGGCAGGACATGTTGCTGTGTTTGACAGCTGCAGTTAGAGAAATGGTTTAAAAGTATACTTTATATTGCCGTGCATTAGTGTGACTGCTCCTCCTGCCCAAGTATCATAATTAGGTGGAAGCAACTGAAAGAACGTATGCCATTGCTCTTTCCAAATTAATGTATCTGTGAAAGATATCAGCTTCTTCAGTAATGCACAAAGAAATTGTAACTCATATTTTATATATTTTAAAGTTTTCATAATTCAAAGATACCAGCACTTAGCATGTTATTGATGATACAACTCCTAAGTCTAGAAACTTATTTCTCAGAGCCAAGGATCACCTTTTATCTCCTCCAATCCATCTATGTTTCTTTTGTTGAAGAAGAACATTTTCACCCACAGGCACCCACTTGTAGTCAGTTGCTGCTTAATGGCAATTACTGCCCTCTAGTTTTTCTCTTCCCTTTAGCATAATCTCAACAGCAATTCTGCACCGATTGAGCTTACCTAAATTTAGTGTATGTATGTCTCAAATAGCATGAGTACTGATTTTCAGAACGCCACCGACCATTCTGGTACTTGGTTTCCCTTCTGAATCTGCTTGTCTCATCTACAAACTTCTTTGGAGCAAGAAGGATTTCAAAGCACACAGTCACTACCATGGCAGAAACAGTAGGAAATATAAACAATAAATCTCTCTCACTGCATGCTGAAAGAAGGTCTTGGCTTCTCCCTGTATGTGCATCTCCAGAAAACAGATTGAGATTATTGAACACAGGAAGACTTTGCCTTTTTTGAGATGAACATAATGAGAAAGAAATGTAATCAAGCCAGACTTGAATAAATACCTTAAAAAACCCAAACAAAATTAAACAAAATCACATTTGCCCTAGAGAATTCAGTATAAAGGGTAGCCTTCCAAAGATTTTCTCCGTCAAAAGTATTAAATGCTACTATGGTGCCAACTCAGATGAGTAATAATGAGTGGCTAGTGTTGGACTTAACATGGTCTCATCAGCATTCAGTAGCACTATATCATACTGCAGCAGGGAGGAGAAAAAATGAGGGAGGGAAAGGAGATAAAAGGTATAAGAGACTGATTCTTTTTGGCTGCCTTAAACTACTTGTTTTGCTGCCTTAAACCATGGCTGAGACTGCAGCACAGGCAGTGTCCTTCCTTATCTCAATACCTTATCTCACTGTATCAAGCAGAGCAGCTGCACTTGCTGCCCAGAGAGATCATGCTGCGTTCTTGATGGTAGAGAAAGCAGGGGCAGAATGATACCTCGGACTCCAGAGCTCCCCTAAGGATCCCCAAACACAATTCCAGAACTTTCCTAGAAGCACTGCACAGGCGCACCAAAAAAACTATAAATAATAGTCTGGAAGAGATGTTATTGGCAGCAGCGTGCCTGCCATCCTGCGAGAGAGAAGAGGAGGGCTGGAGCCCACTTGACATCCTTGCACTTTCTTTTTTTTTTTTTTTTTTTCTCTCTCTCTCTTTCCTTCCTTTCCTCTTTTTCTTTCTTATCTCTTAAGACAGATTTAGCATGCCAATGCCAGTCTTAATCCTAAGAATAGCTGTACAAATAAATTCCTCTTAGATCAAACATTTGGCATCTTTTCGCCTTCATTTAGCCCAGTGGGTACTGAATCTATAAATTTTATGGGGAGATCCAAGGTCTTACCCCAGTAGCCCCTGAACTGTCCAGACTGGGTCACAACAGAAGGAAAGGAGAATTAAGAAATACTGTATCTTAAATTACACAATACATATTCACGCTAGTGGCTATCCCCTCCCAGACTTCATGCTAAGTAAAGAAATTGGCATAGTATGTAGCGAAGACATTGGTATGATTATATTTACTTTTGGTGGTTACATTTTGGTAGGAATTTTGGCAGCCTTATTCCAGACAGACATGTAGATAAATCATTCACCCGTAAACATGCCTCCATTACAGCCAGAACAACATCTACTATTATTCTCTTCTTCTCGCTCTATGCTTCTGAAACAACACAATTATTGTTTGAACAAAGAATAAATATGGTAACTGAGGTTTTAACAGCACCCCAGGGGCAGACCTTTGGACAGAAGGCCAATATCACTGAATATCATCTGACACTCCTTATATGCAAAGATCTACCTGGAATCTGTGACCACTGTGTGCAGCTCATGCTGAAGCCTATGATGCTAAAGAATCACTGCTGTCAGCATTCATTATACCTACAGTAAACTGATTTGCATTTCTATCCTGCAATCACACCTTTCAATGATGCTGTACAGACGATTACTGGTCTCTGTTAGAAAGTAACTATCATCCAAGGAAAGTATTTTTTAAAAGTATTTATTGTGCTCAGTATTAAAATTGTCTCCCAGTTTTACAAACCTATAATTATGCGTGGCAACGAGGCCACATTTGTTGGAAGATTATATTTTTTTTAGTATATTTTTACTATGTATTTCCTGGAGGATTGTATTTTTTTCAGCCCTAAAGTAATCCTTTTCCAACTTGGGCCAAAAAAAAAATATGTTACTTTATGCCTTTTATGAGGCACTAACATTTTCAAGCAAAAATCCACCTTGCTTAGCATGGGGCTTGGATTGTCTCTACGCACAGTGCCCAGGAGGGACTGTCACTCTATCTCCCCATGCTCCTCTGGCATTCCCATTACCCAGACTCTTCCCAGTCCCACACTGAGCAGCTACATTGACTGCTGGTGGAAGAGAGGGGAAATGCAGCCGCAATCTTAGTTTCACCTCTGTAGGCTCACACAAAATTTGGTAGGAGCGAGTAACAATACAATTTCTTCTAATGCGTTTATGGCAAGTGCATGCATTGCAGAAGAAAGCAGAAAGAGGGAACTGTAATAAAGATACGGATATAGATAAAGTTTCAACTTGTAGTTTCACATCGTGTTACTGTGAAAAGAACACACTAACATTGCTGGACGTATCAACACACCTCACTTTCAGACTTTGCCACTTTGCGATATATCAACAGATCTACTGCTGGTTCTAATTAATTCATTCTGCCTGTCTCGGAGACCTTGCCAGAAAGTTTGTAAAATATAATTCCAGTAGTTTGCAGCAGATCTGTTGCAGCATATCAATAACTACTAGGCATAAGTCAAGAGAAAGATTAGTTATTAAAATGAAAGGTCAAGAGCCCGTGTACCTGGATTATATTTCTGGTTTGAATCTAGGTGCCTATGGGTCCAAGTATATAATTTCATAAGGTTTGCAAAGGTAAGGTACCATTTACAAAGAACCTCAAGTCTTCAGGTGGAAAGGCAGTCTCGTATCATCAGACCAACAGTAAGAATCCACTATATTCCACAGAAACCAAGCGAAATAGGATCTATTAGGAACAATGTTCTAGCATACAGCAATCATCCAAGGCCAGTGCAGTTGCCCTGACCCTTTGCAAGCACCTTCCACACACTGAATAAGGCATGTACCCCATAGAGAACTAAAGGAGGATATTATAATTTAAGACACTGAACATATAGTTAATGTTGCTTGGCTAACCATAAATCTGGCATTTTTCAGCCACAAAACACTTGATTTTGCAACCCAAGCAACTTCCTTAATGAACTGCATCACTTCAAATAAGTAGATTGTTAATCTGGACAGGCATCACATTGAAGTGTGAAGAAGTATAAATAACACGACTTTATGTTTTCGTTTCACCTAGTCCCAAGCTTAGATCCCCACAGTCAATTTGTCAGTCATTCTTTGGACACATGTGCTAATCACACAGCCCTGTGCCATGGGGGCCTGGCTCCATTTGACTAAAACCACTTCTGAATTCAAAAGGTATCACTGAGCCCTGAAAGACTCCCAGCCCCTTGGTCAAACAAGCATTTACTATGCAGCTAATATGGTAACAACTCTTTCCCCCCCACCTACTACCTTTGTATCACCCCTGACTTTGCTTCCTCCCTGGAAGCAGCCCTTGAACAAATATCCTGGCATCAACATCCTAAACCACACCCCAGCCATTAACACCTGGCAAAGTCCCAGAGACTTAATTTAATTCTTACCTGAACTAAACCATACCTTTCTGTGAAAGAATATTCTTACTGTCTAGAAAGGCAGAGAGATCTAAGCTTTACAGTGGCTCTTTATTTCTTGTACGACATTATCATCAAGGAGGAAGGCTGTGTAGGTCAGATGAGGTGCCCAGTTTCACCTGTGTAACACCCTCGCTGTCAGTGTATTCACACAGCTGTGACTTAGCAAATGGGTCTAATACTGAAAAGAGACAAAGAAATAAGTGTTTTTCTTTGTGGTGTTGGCTGAGCAAACCTCACAAGCACTCTGCTAACAGAGTAAAAAAATCATTCAAAGCTGTCTCTCATCACACTAGTCAGTGAGTATTATTCTCTGAGTGCAGCCTTGTTGAGAAAGAAGTCTATCCCTACATAGATGCTTTTTGATCTCAAATGCATATTGAGGTAGAGGTATGTATTCTGAAGTGAGAATACAGAGACCAGTCAGAGAAGAAAGAAATGCAGCGTGTGCTAGAATGAAACCATCAATGGTGAAAGAAACAGGACTATGATGGGTATCCAGCTTCAGCGTGCCCTTCACAAAACCTTGAGGGCTGACCCAGACCCTACTGAAATGAACAGTAGACTTCCACAGAATACTGGTAGTCTCACCCTGACTTGAATGCAGATATTTATACACTTCTTGCAGCAAACACAGTATTTTGTACCTACTGACAATCAGCCACCTTCATTATCCAGCCTGTGGGTGGCTGACTGCTTTTCCATTATATATGTAAAATACGTAGAACTAACTAGGCTGTAAGCTGGCAGCTTTCACTTATCTGTTTATGCTGGTGGCAGTGCCATGTGATTGACATCAGACAAACAGTGTAGGATCCTTTCTAAGAGTGTTTTTTTGCCAGGTCTCTTCATTACAATGGTGCAGCTGTACTCCCATGGTCCCCAAGAAGATGTATGTAGGAATGCCCTTCTGGGTCTGCAGAATGGGCTGTACCCAGCCTTGCCTTTTGCTTTCACTCTCATAGATACTAAAAAGAGCATTTCAGCTGCTTCTTGTAGAGAATCACAGCAATCAGGCCATCATCCCTCCTGGGGCAGCAGGAGTGAGCAGTAAAAAGCCTTTTAACCTATGTTGGCATTACATATATTCTTTCTCAAGTTAAATGTAGAAACAGAAGAAACAGCTGGAAATGTACAGCTACACTGAGCAGACAGATTGACCTTTGTTTTACAGAGCTGTGTTCTCAGTTTAGCCCAGTCTTACCTCCCTTGAAGGGTCACCACAGTGTCAAGGTCACTGGAGTTCCCAATCTGCAATGTGCAATCTCATAGTGCACCAAAACCAACGACAAAGACAACACACAAAATGTGTGGAAAAATACTTCTAGCTGTTCATTCAGTTCATAGGTATATCAGTAGCTAGCATACGGTTTCTTCTCCTAAAGTGGTATAATTTAAAGCTGTCTCTAGAAACAGTGTGCTAGAGCAGGATTAAACTAAGAAACAAGGTACACTTAGCCATTTTCAAAAAAAAAGGTTTTCATTTAAAAAGTCGATCCAACAGTAAAATGAACTGAAACAATTTTTTTTGCAATTTTGAACATGATATTGGAAAAAATGTGCTAGTGTGCTCTCTTTTCCACGAGAGGTAGTTGATACATGCCAAAATTTCCATGCCCATAGAGACAGCATTTCATGTGTTATTTCAGTGTTGGCATTTCAGCTTGTGACATTTTAATGAAACTTACTCTTTTTCAAGGCAAATCTTGCTTTCAGATGGACCAATCAAAGCACCATTGAGCTCCTTGCTTTGGAAAGCATGAGTCATGTTTTATTATCGGAATGGTTGGATTCGATGATCCAGTGGGTCCTCTCCAACCTGGTGATTCTATGATTCTATGATTCTATGATTAAGCTAAGAACTGAGCTACAGGAAAATGGCTCTATCAGTTGCCCCGCTCTAACAAGATATTTGATTTCTTATGAAAAAGACTTGAAATGATGAAAACCCATTATCTGTGATGGGGTATATGAAGCGTGACGTCACAGTAAGGGAAGAGGTCTGCTGCTTCCCCATGCTAAGACACAGTTGGGAGTTTTCGGACTTCTCCCACCCAATGCACTCTGCCATGCGTTAAATGTCTATGTTGGTACTCAGGGTGCCTCCGCAGCCTCTTTAGGGTCTGTGCATTTCTCATTTCCTAATCAAAAAATTACTTCTTAAGCTTGCTTGTGAAAATGCAGCCAAATTTAAAATGGGATCAATAGGCTACCTATTTGAGATATTAAGTGTCATTTTTCATATTTAGAATGGAATAAACACACAACATAAATATGAAGCTCATGTCCTGGTTAAGGCTAGTTTCTATGGCAGCAGAAAAGGTTTTTGTTTTTTCCCATATACACACCCCCCAGAGGAACTATTCAACTATTGAATTTAGGAAGATCCACTTACCTTATTAAAAATACTTTTTTCTTCTTTGATGATATGCCAAAAGTGATAAAAGATCACCTATTTATATCACATCCCACTTTAAACATTTCCTTCGATGTCTCCAACTGTACTTTTGTTGCTGTTCTGTGTTTCAAAAGAGGCACATGCATAGCAAAGGCATTTGATTATTCAGTACCAGCTGAGGTCAGAAAATCACACTGATCAATGATATTAAGTGAGGACAGTAACAGAATTAATTATAACTTTACATCAGACTTGTACAAGCAGGTAGCTCTAGTTACATAAGAATGGCAGTAGGTTTTGGAAAACAGCTATAGCTAAAGATAATTTTTCCTATTAGAAGTATACACATTTAAATTTTCTGGCTTTATATCTGATAACAAAAGCTATAACCACCAACTCATTGTGCAGATATGGAAAGTTCCATTCTAAGATGTTTGGGTTAAGTAAAACGTTGCAGAAAAAAAGAAATACAGTTCATTTTATTTTACCACCTCACTGATACAAGTTAGTAGGCAAGTTCAAAGACTGTGATCTCTTTACATCCCCTGTGGAAGACTAATATACTCTCAAGTGACACAATATGTAGATCTGTGGTAAAAAAAAAAAAAACAAACGAACTGTACAGCCCTGCATTCAACAGTGGTGAACCTATACAAGGGCATATTTAAGATATCAGCTCAGGTGTATTTCAGCTGTTACCTTGGAGATCTATCTTATTTTTACTGAAGTCAACAATTACACTGCTGTTCACATCCGAGGGAGAGATTTGACACTTTGACTACACAGTTTAACCTCTTGCTTGATAGACTTTTACAATAAAATATATCAAGCTGCACAGCTTCCCCACACCAAGCTGTATGTTTATATAACCAGCATGTGGCCAAATTTATGCTCAGTCCAAATTACTACTATGGTCCACATTGTGTGGACACTGTTTTTTGTTTAAGTCTGCATAATCCTTTGATGTGCGTCAAGACAAGACAAAGAGAAAAGCTGGCTTTCTCTTGTCCCTGGGCAGAAGTCCAAATAAATAAATTCATTTGCATAGCGTGGATGGGATAGATATGCTATATCTAACGTGGCTGCTACCACATATCCCACTTGCTCTTGCAGCAGTGTCGTATGGCTGATGTTAAGTCTTATCATCTATTAGGTCTTTCCCATGAACAAATATTGAAGGACCTCTGCACTCCAAGCGGGTGAGTGCTATAGGCAACTATTTACACATGCAGCATATCCACAGTTCTAATTTTACCTGCTTCTCAGTTGATTTCACAGTAGGCTCCCTTATATCCACACGAGAAGCAGTCATGCAAGAGGCTCCCTTAAGTCCACAAGAGAAGCAGCTGACACACTGAAGATTATCTATGTAGATCCATTCCATTCTTTGTAGGACATCTGTTTTTTCTGCAGCACCAGGCTACCTTCTGGAACACAGCAAGTAAAGGCCAAATAATTTCCTTGGTGTTTTCAAGAGGATGCAGTTACAGAAAAATGTTAGCATTAGCACGCTATCAAGTCAAATAACATTGTTTTATGGAATTCATAATCCCATAATAATAAGAAAAATAATTGAATTATTATTCCATAATAATAAGATAAATAATGTAATTATGAATTATGGAATTATGAATTTCTTGCAAACCTGACCTTATATCCTTCAGTTCTTATCTCACAAATATTCATACAGATAGCAGTTTCTGGGATAATCCAGTTTTGCTCAAAATGCAGAATCCCATAAAAGGAAGACAGTTCACCCATCTAAATATCTGTGTAAACAAATGCTGCTGCACTTGGAGAACTACCTTTAGCACACCACTAAAGGTATTTGACACTTAGAATTTATTTTTTATTTCAGGATGCCACACTGCTGAAACATGCTGGAGGTTTGTTTCAAGAACCTAGGACAGAGGGGGAGGGGTTCGGTCCAGATCTTGCCATCACACACTCTCTTCCACTGACCTGAATGAGAGCAGCATCGAGCCCGATTGATAGACACATCTTCCACTGAGAAATTCTAGTGGACAAACAGTTTTGCTTCATTGTCCTGTGAAGACTTTCATTTCTGTGACTGCTGCAGTGCAAGACTCTCCAGGTACAGAGAACAATGCCACCTCACTCCCAATGACTGCAGGATGATTTACACTTCATTTCTTTACAAATCTCTATCTCTTCCCTCTCTCAGATAGAAACTGCCCATTTTCCACTGGAGGAAAAGGAAAAATATGCATTAAAAAGGCAGCAAAGCATATGGCAATTGCCTTTATCTCGTGAACACTGTCCCAAAGATGTTCTTCTCAAGTCAGATGAAACTGAATAATATGTTTTAATATCACTGCAGGCCAATTTTGACCTTTAAATATTAATATTTAAATATTAATGAAATAGCAGGAGGAAAGCAGACTGATAGATGTAATACAAGTCAGACAAAATAGCATAGTAAAATTATATCCTGCACTGAAATTCTCATTAGTGATAATGAGATATGCACCTATAATCCATGATCTGAAGATGTATTCCAGAAAATCCAGGTATTCTAAATGATCAGAAAATTTTGCTAAGAGTAGTTATTTTATAACTTTAAGGGCAATTCTTTAAGAGATAAAATGTCAGACACCTGTAGTTATGCATCTAAGTGGACTTTTTTCTTTAAATTGGACCCTTATTGGATTTGTTTCCTAAAATGTTTCACCCAAGTGTCTCCTTACATTCCAAGAGTATAGGAAAATCTTAATCTTTACGCAGTTTGAAAAATCTTAATCTTTACATAGGTCTCAATAGTAGCTCACTAGTCTATTCTTTATTAAACAAAGTGGATTTCTCAAACACACCTTGAGTACTGCTTATTATACTAAAGCTGTCTGAGAATACTGGAAAATTACACGTTGAAATCATAAACATTTTCCCATTACATGTGATATAACAAGACAGAGATATAATTTTAAAGGAGGATCGGTTCTTCTTTCAGTACCTTCACTGCAAAATAAAAAGGCAAAATCACAGAAGTCAGGTAGAGACACTGCGAGCTTTCAAATCATTCACACTTAGTATCACATGTACAAATCTACAAGACGGTTTTGAAAACGTGACTGAAAGAATCTGATTTAAAACCAAGGGAAACAAGACATTAATAATGAACAAGAGCTTAACAGACTCACAGTTGCTGCCTCAGAGGTCTGTCTCTGCTGAAGCTGTGCTGTTTAGTGGAAAGATAATATGATGCTGCTAATTACGTCATTTAAAAATTACAATTCGTTTGTTTATCCTTTTTGAAGCTAGTTAACTACTTCAAAGGTGTGAAGTTGTAAAAGGTGTAAATGTTTAGAAATTCATGGTGGAGGTAAGGTTTAAGTTCCCTGGAGGCAGTAAATATGCTACACTAATATCAGGCTGGCCAGGGAATTCAATTTGTTATATCTCTCAGTGTCTCTCAGCATCACCTGCAGGGCCAGACATTCAATGCTTTATCTTCTTCTGTCAGAAAAAGAAAGTGACTAACACTAATTCTATGGCACAGCACAAATTACATTACTTTTGCAGGTAAAATTTATCCCAAGCAATCAGACTTCAGAGGAAGTCTCACAGCAACCAACAAATAGCTGTATGACATCGGCCAATGTGAGAATAGGGCAAGATCATGAATGTAAGAGACAACTAAAAATGCTGTTTTCACAGGGCACATATATTCTGAGGAGGCCGAGATTATTTTAAATAACACCTGTACCACCTACTCCATCCTTACAGAGCTTCCAACATAGCCTTTCCAATACTTGCATCCCCACCACCTCACCTGCAGCATGCACAGCTCCATGCCTCAGCATAACATCCAACAAAGTCTCCTGCCACCTCCTTACTCTTCCTAATGATTTTTCCTTATTTTATTGTGCCAGAATCCTGTTAACAGGTTCATGAAATTCAGAAAGAACAACTGCGGGAGCTGAGACATAGCATCTAGCTTATCCCAGACAATACGCTGCTCAAACTCAAATGAGATAAGGGTCAAGATTTTTGAGGCAGCCTCTAAGCACAGGCAATGTTTGACCTCATGACAAAGACATCTCTACTTTCAAGGTGTCAAGGTGTCAAGGTCGGTGGCTGAACGTGCCTGGGACTCCAGGGATAAGCAAAACCAAATATTTTTGTTCCAAGTTGACTACGCCTTTTTTTAAATCAAAGTTTATTTCTATAGCACTTGAAATAGCATTTTTACATCAGAAATTTTGCTCCACATTTGGTATCTGTACAGGTGACAGTTTTTGAATGCTTACACTTGCTGGGGTGTTAAGGCTTAGAAGCCTAAGATGTCACACACATCTCCTTCATTTGCCAAAACCTGCTGCACACTGTAAATATATATATATATATATATATATATGTCTTATGCTCTAGGTCTCCATGCATATCTTGGTTTATTTTTCTTGAAATGTACAAATCCCAACTCAGGATTTTTCTTTTGCCATTTTGCCATCTAAATCAGGTAGACATCTCTTGTTTTTCTTGCTTTCTTTTGCGAAATTACATAATTACAGATTAATGCATTTTGCCATTCAAGGCTGAAGTAATTCAGGCTTCATTTAAAGCCCTAAATCACCCTTTTAAACACTACACAATGAGTACATTTGCTCTCTGTCTGGAGCTTACCTATACTGATTTTCTGCCTCCTTTTCTTTGTCTTTGATTATCTTCATTCCTTACAGACATGGATAGTAAAGGGTAAAACACACTATTAATCCAAAGGATGGGCATTATAAGAGAGATATATATCTCGTATAGAAGCACTATCATTTTGAGACTAGAAAAAAATACAAATGCTTTCCATTTCACTCAATATTACTCATTTTTTTTTTACTCCATACCCTCCAAAAGAAGAATAAAGGCATAAGCACAAAAACTGTTGCAAAGCAAGCTGAATAACCAGATTGCTTTATGTTTTGTGCAGAGAGGGCTGAGAGAGTACAGGCTTTCTGAGAGACCAAGGGCTCACCAGAAGAACACAGGAAGAGCTCTAGGCCAGACTCTGTAACCAGTAGCTGTGGTTCCTTGCATATTCTGGACCTGGAACAAAGATTGACTGTTTCCATGGAAAAGCAAGCATAAGTAACTTCTGAACTCTATATAAAGGGGTATGAGGAACCCTCTAGGGAAGTACAACATTTCAACTCAATCAGGTAATACTTAGAGCCTACAAATCCAGATAAACATCTAGCACCATTTCCAAAACTGCACTTAAAGACCTTGACTACGTTAAGAATCTATTCACTCTGTACTCCCAACAGTCAATGAAGAGAGACAGACACCACTATGGAGCCCATGTCACATTTGAACCTCTTTCTGAAATGAAGGCTTTAATACAGGACCTCTCTCAATGTCCATAGTTAGATGGCAGGAATGGGAGCATGAATGATTTATTTCAATCATGCAGGACGTCTGTGGCAGAGCTGGAAGCTCTACATGTGTTTTCTGAGTCCCAGTCTCATAACAGGGTGACACTCTGCACTAATTTTTGTTATATTGTTGTTGTTTCTTTACACCTGGCAATTTACATGAGAATGTTTTGAGCTGCCAGAGTACAAGACAGTGTAGAAACTGGACTGTATGCCATGGCTGAACACTGTTTCAAACACCAAATGCTTTCTTCCTTCACTAGTAAAGGCCCTGTTAATTCTCTTCATGGACATTCCAATACCTGAAGTGCTGCATCACAATTGAAACTTCATAGACACAGCTAAGGTAAATTCCATTATAACTATCTGGGCATTATTGCTTTGTAAAGTGGACAAAATTACAAACTTTGGTCAATATATTCAGTGTCATTTGCCATATCAAGCAGTTTTCCCACATCAAGGAGTTTTGAACTCTCAATATATCCATACTCCAAACCTATATCCAGATACTCCTTACCATGTACATGACTCTCACATACAGAACCCTGGCACGCAAGTCCAAAGACATTTGCCTTCTGCTAGGTGTAAACAGCTTGAATTTCTGCATGCTAAGTGAAAAACAGAGCTCTCCTGTGACAGCCAGTCATCCGTAGGATGTGTAGGGGCAAGAATGCTCAGGAAAACAGTGGCAAGACATTGAGTAACATGCATCAAACTGAACACGATGAGCTGCAGAAGGAAAGTTGAGGACCTTTAAACAGAAACATGACATGGAGGTCTGCTATCACTACAGTAAAAAGACAAAAACATTTCCCTTATAATACTGGCACATACAACAAGTGAGAATATAGGTAAACATTTGGAACAATTTATTAGCTACCCCTTTGCTTGGTTCTGCAGTAGGTCCAGGTAGCACCTGTAATACTTTATAAACATAAGCTAGCTTCTACATTGGCTCATCTTATTCAGCATTCCCTAAAATAATGTATGGATCTTGGTATTGCTATTAGTCAGTGAGGGTTTTTTTAAGGCAGTTCAAAATGCTTATAATGTTCAAAGCAAGAATTTGCCCAAGCAGAAGACAAAGTGCTAGTTCAAATCATGTATAAGCCTGATGTGGTCCTGAGTAGTACATGCTCTTGATCTCGCATGCTTGCCATTCCCATGCACCTTACTGCAGTCTAGGGGAAGGAGTGGTAACACCTGAGAAACAGCTTTGGGAGTCTAAAAGCCATGATGGCTATGGAGATTATTAGTTATAATTAAATCAGTCACTTTGTTCCAGTAAATAATTGAGGCAGATCGTGGTTTTTCTAAGCTCTGTTTGAATTGGACTGGGACAATAAGGACAAAGAGTCATTTTATGCGACTTCTATGGTCTCCTGCCTTAGAGTTTCTGATGCTTACTCTACAGAAAAGCATATTGAAAAGTCAGGACCTTTTGTTCATGCCTGCAACCAACAGCTGAAAAGAAACTGGTATCTAGTACTGCCATGCAGCATTATTTCTCCAAGAAGAGACAATAGTGTATCTAAGAACAGTGATATTCTACTGGGTTATAAGCTTTTGTCAGGTTACATGAATGGAGACCAAAAGCACCACTGCCAGCTAAAATCACCTTGATACCTTGTGGAGGCTCTGGGTTGTCCAAGAATGGTAAAAGGTACATTAAGTAGAAAACTAAGAGAGATAGACTAGATCGTACAATCTCTAGGTGACTACATTTTTACTGATTAAACATATATGAATGAACTGTGATTTGCTTCTAATGTAGTTTTCTCTGAAATAGCTTGTCTTCAGATGAAGTACACATTCTTAGGAAGGCTGCTAGACATTGACTTCTCCTATCAGTATTACCAGAGAAGAGAGAACTGCAGTTCAGATATGTTGAGACGGCCAGATTCCACCAGGGCCAAGCCAAAAACTACAAACACCATGATTTCCCCCAGGTTTGTGTGATTGTTCAAGGTTTGACACTAAAAGAAAAGGCTCTGGAAGATACCAGAGGGGTCAAGCATGCAATGGCTTACAGTGCCAACACGACAAGATCTGTGCCTCTTCCTTCACTTAATTTTAAATGTTTGCCTATTCTGGGGCACAAGAACAGAATGGGTTGAATTCCTCTCTGATCCATTAAGAAAGACTGCCATCTCCTGGTTTCTTCAACAACAGCCTTCCAGGGAAAAAAAGTTGGTTTAGTTAAAGCTTACAGCTGGTTGTGAAGTCATGCTTGCTCTGAACCTTTAAGGGAAAATGTCACTGATAATAAAGCACAGGCAACTGAAAGTTGGAAAGGCTAATGCATTATGACTATACTATATAGGTTAAGCCAACACGTACAATAATTATATCTATAACATCTTGACACAGTTTATAAAGTCTTGAACCATAAAAGCTCAGAGTCTAATACAAGTTATTGAGCATTCTCTCATGGAGAGCTGACTGTCTGAGCTCCCACTGAGTTTTGATCAAAAAACTGCAATATTACATAACAGACTAATAATTAACTTTTCTCAGGAACATTAAAACTCCTTCAAATGCCTATCTGAAAGGGTCTTAAAAGAAACTTACACTGGTTTTAACAACATGTAGAATGATGTAAAGCAGAAGAGTAGTGTAAAACTATGGATGTAGGAGCACACCAATAGTATTGAGGAAGTGAAGGGTAAGCCACTTCAAGAAAATCAGCGGTAAGTGTATTCCTAAGTGCACCTTATGCCAAATGTGAGAATGAACTTACTTGAGATATTCTTGAGGGTAATCTGTCATTCATCATGGGTTAAAAGCATGCTCGGGTAGAGGTATCACAGTGTTCGACATGCTGTATGTTCGCTGTGTAGTTTCCTCCTCCATCCAGGTTTATAAAGATCTGGCCCCCATAATTTGTTACAAAATAGTATTTTACTATCACTATGTAAATTTTGGTGGTTAATCATAGAATCATAGAATTATGGAATGGTTTGGGTTGGAAGGGACCTTACAGATCATCCAGTTGCACACCCTACCACAGAGATACCTCCCATTGGATCAGGTTGCTCAAAGCATCATTCAACCTGGTCTTGAACACTTTCAGGGATGGGGCAACCACGACATCTCTGGGCAAACTGTTCCAGTGCCTCATCACTGTCACAGTAAAAATTTCTTCCTAATATCTAATTTAAATCTCCCCTCTTTCAGCTTAAAACCTTTAGCCCTCAGCCGGTCACTGCTCTCCCTGATAAAGAGTCCCTCCACAGCCTTCCTGCAGGCAAGAGTAAGGTTAAGAGTAATGTACTATGCCTTCTTTGTTATAGGTCCCATATGAATATATCTTTAAAATTAGTCCTTGTTTTAAAGGCTTGCTACCTCAATACAAACAGGTGGCAAGAGTTGAGAAAAACAGCTATCCTCGTCTCATCTCACAGATGAAGAGATTCTCACTGTGTGGATGAGATAAGTTAGAATGATCGCATAAGGTAATATGGACATTGTAAATAGGCATTGAGTTCTGCCTCCACAAACCTCAGACAGATGTCTTACCTGCAGAAACTTTTTTATTATTTTATAGACTAAGGAAGCAAATGTTTAAAATGTACATGTCCTTCTGAACACACGCATGCTGTCAATATTAATAAAGTTAGGGGCCTGAGTTCAAGGAGTTTAATATTAAAGGTATCAGTTCCCCAACCATAATCAGAAGAATGCTAATACCATTGTTTAGAAAATGCTTTGTTTAATTCAAGATTTTCAATCCCTTCTTCCTTGGAGAAATAAATTTGCATTGTTTGGAGTAAAGATAAAAGGAATTTTAAACTGTTACATAAAGAATATACTACACTTCAGCACAAAAATATTTATACAGTTTAAGAAAAACATAACTGTTTTAACTATGTTATTATATGTTATCCAAAATTTTTCACAATAATTGCCATTGCAGCATCCTATAAGCTTTTAGACTTCTAGGTACCTGTATGAAAATGAATAAGACTGACGAAAAGCCGTGCACTGTGTTCTCCATCATCTTTTTCACTAGCAGTACAAGAAACATAAAGCTATTACTCAAGGAAGTCAAATCTGACTTCAAATTTCAGGAACCTACTTTAAAACTGCAATTTAAAAAAAATCATAAATGGCATGATAGAATTAAAAATATTCAGCAATGAGTAGAAAATACTGTAGTGAAACTGTTCTATGATAGTTAAATAAAGGAACATTTGTCAGACAGCTTGGAGGGGGAAGTAACCTCAGTCTTTCATTCCCTTTCCTCTTCACCTACTGGAATTTTTGTGTTGAATATACTTCACAGCTAGGGTGACATCTTGTGTTCATTCTGTCCACAAAATGCCACAGATTTGTCTCCATCCAGCTGTCACACACCCAGAATGTACAAAGATCTATGGCATCGCTTTCAAATTTTATCTTCAAAGTAGTTGTAAAGAATCTTAACTGACCCTATGTATTTCACTTACTGGCTCAGCTTTCATAATCTCTTTAATTGTGACTTTATATTATTTGAACAAAGCTATTTTAAATGAAGATATGTAAATGATAAAGCAATATAAAAGACACACCCCTTCTGAAAAGGAGACAGTAATGTATTTACTAGGGTTCTTTAAATTAATGAGGGCGCTGTAAAAGGAAAGCTCTTTATGGCCAAGAAAATTATTATTCTAAAGATTACGAACCTGTCAGTCTGTAAGTTATACGCTAGCTGCTACACCTGCAGTTTGATTGATCTGTTAATTAATCACTTGATGCTACTCATAGCCTTTGCGGTAGTTTGAAAGACCTTCAGGAAGTTTCTATAAAGAAAGGAAAATATTAAAAAACGGAATGTAAAGAAAGAAAATCAATAATTTAAATGCCATCTTAATAAAAGGGATGGTGGAATAGCTGAAATAAACAGCTGTAAATAATCTCCTAATATACAACAGGAAATGTCTCATTATTATTTCATCCAGTTCAGAAAAGCAGTAAGTTACTGAGTACCCCAAAATATTGTGTAAGCTTAAATTACAAATGTCAGAAACAAGTTGTTCTGCATTGATGAAACAAAATAGAATCCAAGGTGTCATGCATGCTTTTACACCACAGTTATCCTCATGGTACCCTGCTGCCTGCCAGTAGTACATTACAAATTGCACAGTGCTCTTGTATTATGTATTATTTGTTCTCTCATTGCCTCTGTGAGAATAAAAATGTGTATAGCACCTTGTTTTCCCAGAGGATTTTTTTTGCTTGCAGTGTGTAAGTGTTAAATATAAAACTACTATATATTTATCTTGGAAATGGCAAAATTTTCTTAGGAAAAAAGTGTTATACAATTATAACAAAGTTGCACTGTGACCACTGTGATAAACAAAAGGGAGGTGATGCTTCCCTCTACTCGGCACTGGTGAGACACATGTGGAGTACTGTGTCCAGCTCTGGGCTCCCCAGTACAAGGACATGGACATACCAGAGCAAGCTCAGCGAATGGTCACAAACATGATAAAGGGATTGGAACATACCAGGAGAAAATGATAAATCTGGGAGTGTTCAGCCTGGAGAAGAGCAGGTTCAATGTGTATTGATACCTGAAGGAAAGGAGTAAAGAAGATAGAGACTTCTGTGGGGTTTCCATCCTTGGAGACATTCAAAACCTGAGCAGAAAGAGTCCTGAGCAACCTGCTCCAGCAGGGGAATGGCAATAGACAATCTCCAGAGGTTCCTTGCAACCTCAACTATTCTCTGATTTCACCACCCTCTTCATTTCAGACAGTTTTAAGCAATATTTTACACAAGCAGGGCCCTAGTGATGACGTATTTTATAGATGAGGACCAAAATATTGACTTCGTAGTAGGATGAATTTCAGTGGCAAACCAATGCATAAATGCCGTTACTGTTGAACAACAGCATTTTATACTAGGTGGCATTTCCTAGATTCAGAAGGCTTTTCGCCCATAAGCATCACTTAATCAAGATGTAGTCATAGCTATATAGCTCACTTCAGCTTAATTAAGCTAATCTCACACAATTAGCTGATCACCTTGGTAGTAGCAGGGCCGATGAAGTAGTCACAGATGTTAAGGAGTACACATACGGCTGGGTATTATCTGCAAATTGCTAGCCTCTGAGTGCAGCTACTAATGTGGTTGCGTTCCATTGCTAGAAAAGGACACAAGGAAAGTGATTTTAGTGGGTTTCCAGCAGATGTTCATATTAATTTATGGTGTTTTCATGTACAACGTAAGACATCAAAAACAGTATCTTTTCAGAGATTCTGCTTTCTGAAAATAAAACCTGTCTACCTTAACTCAGCTCTGTACCACAGCTCCAGTATCCAAAAATGACTATACACTTCTGTTCCATCTTTTCTGTATGGGATTTTGATACCTTTTGTATAAATTATCACTATTTACCTGAAATTATACAACTGAAATCAATGACTACTTTCGCACTGTTAACCAACACAAGTTAGTTAATAGCAAGTAGGAGAAAATATTTTTTAATTTAGCTTTAATGATTAATTTACTCTGGGAAATAAAATACTGAATGGCAGTATTCTGAGACATTCATCTTCAGAGACAAATTCAGAGTCTCTAATAAGGAACTCTTCAGCTGTATAAAGGCTTTGCTAACCCAAACCATGATTCCCTACAAACCTTCCTGCAAGATCATGTATAGAGAATTTGAGACGTTTTGACAACATCTCAATAACCATTTGAGAAAATCCTATTGTTAGTAATGATTGCCTGGTAAGCAGGCAATTAGGAATAAATCTATTTCACAGAAATGAGACAAGTGTTGGGGGAATTCATTATGATATCTAAGAAATGCCAAACTTCAGAGGAAAACTATTAATATGAGTTAGTGCTTTAAACTATTGACTAGACCTGTCACAATGAAATTATCATTACTGCATTTTGAGTTTTCTCTTTTGTGACTTTCCACAGTTGCATCTTGAAGAAAGAAAAAAAAAAAAAAAGAAAAAGAAAGATCATAAAATATGATTTGAACTTCCCAGAGACACACACTTCTTTGCTAGCTCTAAGCAACATCTTTTACAAGATACTGAGACAAAGCAATGTTGGAGCATGTGATACTTTGCCACCTAATGTAGTCTGTAATTTCTGAATTCCCATAATGCCATCACATCTGTTTACGCAGTTGGAAGATCATTGTTTTTCTGCAAATGCAACAAAGTTTTCCTTGTGCACCACACAGATAGCAGTCAATTTATACAGCAAATATATCCTGTTCCACGGGATCTAATACACTTTCTCATACTTTATCAATTTGGGCCTTGTGCCACACTAATACAAATTCAAAAAGACTTGACAAGTCAGCCAGGACCCAACGTGGACACTGAGGTAAGTTCTTTATGGTTTTCCTTGACCAGGGTTACCACGTTCTAATTCTTGGCAGAGCTGTGGGCGTGATGCCAGAGTGATCCAGGCAGTACTAGTTAAGGTGGGAACACGTAGACTGTGCCATGCCCAAAGCACATAATTTTCTCCTCCCTCAATGTCAGTATTAGTGCCAGCTCCCTCCGGTCTGGATTTTTAATTCACTTGATGAGCACAATGACCGTATTCCAGAAAGGAGCATCACCTGGATTAAATCCAGATCCAAATGGTAAACCTAGTCACATACATGTAAATCAGTACATACTAGGAAGAGCAAGCCCCTGTCTACATAAAAATGCATTCTGCAGACACAATATAAGGTAGCCAAGAAGAAAATATGTCCAGAACATAAATTACACTGAGCTGCAGAAACGAACTTTTACCTGCTTAAAATTCAGCCTTGAACTGCCTTTCCCTGGTGTTTTGTACCAAGAACCTTTTTTGCTGAGGGTGGCTCTCTTTCATTACAAACGCAGCTGATAGATGTGGCCTTATCCTTTCAATTTAATAAGCTGGTGGCCACACCTGTTATCCAGTCTGTGAAAGTCTGGACAAGATCATGTAGTTCATATCCTGAAGCTGGTCAAAACAGATTTAATTCTCACCCTGGTGATCTGCACGACCTCTGTGAGACAACAAATGCAGATGGTAGAAAATGACTTTGGTTTCATCTCTAAAATTACTGATTTAAAAAAAAAAAGTTATATGCAGTAAACACTTCAGAAATAATATAGAAATAGTTCTGCAGTCTGTTCTGTTTTACAGTGAGGTGTTTTCAGCTGAGCCTTACACTATTTGTAGGTATTCCAATTTCTAAGAGCACAGTGGTTACTGGTCTAAGACGGCAAAGCATCTGCTGTGAATTCCTGTAGTGTTCGTGCCATCTGCTGGTCAAGAAGGATCTGTAGAGCCCTGCATTTCAGCCTGCAGGAATCACTCTTTGGAAAGGGATGCAGATCCAAGAAATAGGAGGGCACTATTGTCCCTGCCCATGGCAGTGAGGTTGGGACTAGATGATCTTTAAGGTCCCTTCCAACCCAAACTATTCTATGATTCTATGAATCTCGGATCTGCATGCCTTTCCAAAGGAATGGTGGTGCTGCCTATCCCTGGAATTGAGGAGCAGCTGGAAGCTCGAGCCAGTGAGCTGGAAAGCACTGCCCAAAAGAGCTCCAAGAAACTTTAATGGCTTTAAATTGGAAAGGGGAATTCAGATTAGACATGGGGAAGAAATTCTCCACAGTGAGGATGGTGAGGCACTGGCACAGGTTGCCCAGGGAAGCTGTGGCTGCCCCATCCCTGGAGGTGTTCAAGGCCAGGCTGGATGGGGCTCTGATCAACCTGATCCAGAGGGAGGTGTCCTACCCATGGCAGGGGGGTTGGAACTGGATGATCTTCAAGGTTCCTTCCAACCCAAACCATTCTATGGTTCTATGAAACCTGCCCTGGAAATGTTGGGCTCGCAGGGATTTCCACATTCCCTGTGCCCATCACGAGGAAGAGGCAGCGGTCCAGGCGGCTGCTGCAGGCACGGGACCTCACGGAGGGCACAGCTGTGTCCTCGTCCCCAGAGGCAGCGCTGGGGATGCTGCAAGCCTGGAAGTCTGACCAACTTTAGCGCTGCAAGCGGGCACTGGATGTGCCCTGGGGATGCCAGCGGAGCTCACAGCAGCGGAGTCACTGCTGCTCACACCCCAGGGGAAAACGCTCTGGGGCTGGACAGGCGGGGACAGCACAGCCTGGGAGGGGACCCCGCGCTGCCCCGCCCGGCCCATAGAGGGCGATGAGTGACGCCCGTCAGGCCTCGCGCGCGGAGGCGGAACTTCCGGCGGGGCCGGAAGCGCCGCGCGGATCCGGTGTCCCCACGTGCTGTCGGGAGAGCGGCGCTCGGGGAGGCGGTGGCGATGTCGGTGGCCGCGAGTAACCTGCCCATGCGGCTGCTCCGCAGGAAGATTCACAAGCGTAACCTGAAGCTGCGGCAGCGCAACCTGAAACTGCGGGCGGCAGAGGGGGCAGGTATGGCGGGGATGGCGGAGACGCTGCCGGTCTGGGCGCCCGCGGGTCCGGCCCGGACTTTGCGTGTTTTCCCCTCCCTCTGGCTCTGGAGCGTGTCCAGAGAAGAGCGACGAAGCTGGTGAAGGGGCTGGAGAGCAAGTCCTACGAGGAGCGGCTGAGAGAGCTGGGGTTGTTTAGCCTCGAGAAGAGGAGGCTGAGGGGAGACCTCATTGCTCTCTACAACTACCTGAAAGGAGACTGCAGAGAGGAGGGAGCTGGGCTCTTCTCCCAAGTGACAGGGGACAGGACAAGGAGGAGTGGCCTCTAGCTGCGCTAGTGGAGGTTCAGGCTGAATATCAGGAAAAGATTTTTCGCAGAAGGGGTTATCGGGCACTGTCAGAGGCTGCCCAGGGAGGGGGTGGAGTCACCATCCCTTTAGGGATTTAAAAGACAGGTAGACGAGGTGCTCAGGGACATGGTTTAGTGGCAGATAGGAATGGTTGGAGTCGATGATGCAAGAGTTCTTTTCCAATCGAGTAATTCTATGATTCTCTCTGCCGTGCAGAGCCTCCACTGGGAGAGCCGGCACCGCAAGGCCCCCCGGAGCAGGAGGAGGAGGAGGCGGCGGCAGCTCCTGAGGCAGAGGCTGCAGCCTCGGAGGGCGTGGATGCTGCCGGCACCAGTGTCGAGAAGAAGAAGAAGAAAAAGAGGAAAGCAGTGGCTGCTGCTGAAGGTGGTACTTTATTCACAGGGAGGGTGCTGAGGCACTGGCACAGGTTGCTCAGTGAAGTTCTGGATGCCTCTCCTCCCTGGAAATGTTCAAGGCCAGGCTGGATGGAGCTTTGAGCAGCCCCGTGTGGTGGGAGGTGTCCCTGCCCATCGCAGTGGGTTGGAACTGGATGGGCTTTAAGCTCCCTTCCAACCCAAACCATTCTGTGATTCTGTCTTGATAAATACAGTTGGTCTGCCAGGGCTCATTTATTCTCAGGAAGCCCAAAAAACACCCATTCTTGTTTCCCGCCCTGTGGGAGAGAACTTGTTTGCTGGGTGGTGTGAGCAGTGCCAGGAGTTGGTCAGACGAAGCCTTGCAGGTCTGCAACATCACCTGTTTCCTTATTCTAGCTATAGTGATTGGACTCTTAACATGTACTGAACCTGTAGCTAGGTTTAATAAGTCAGCCAGTTTAATTGTTGTATAGGATTCTGCCTTGTAACAGTAAGTTTGGTTGAGTTGTTTGTCTATTATTTGTGGGTTGCACTAGATGTTCTGTAAAAGTCCTTTCCAACACAAAGCATTTTATGGTTTTATAAGTATATATATCATCTTTCAAAGTATCTTTAACAGACACATGATTTCTGTGCTTGGATGTGCAGCCAGTACATCTTTTCAACAACGCATCCAGCCTTTGGCAGCAGTGTGTGTTGTGGAACTAAAGTATGCTGGGAAACTACCCAAAAAATTACATCCTGTAAATATTGCTAGATTTTTATATGCATATGTATACACACACATAGGTATGTTTCTGTATATATTTGAAACTTATGTTTCACGTGTTTGAACTTTGTGACACTTGCTATGGTTATGGGAATAAAGAGGTATTTTCATGCTCTCTGAGGATTCCAGTGCTTAGAGTGGAACAGACATTTCACATGACCTGAGCACAAGCTGTTTTGGAAACTTGATGTCTGCTTACAGATAGGAAAGAATTTTGTAACTTGTTTCTCATTTCTATGGGAAATTTTACATACTATACAACAAACCTCACCTTTTACTGTGCAGAGTGGATTGTGCGGAAGGAGCTTCTAAATTTTTTGCTCTCTACATAGGAAAGTTCTATAGAAACTTTTCCTCCCCATTCTCCTGCCTCTGTCTCACCCCATGAAAAAAGCAGGACATTTGTAAGTCATTTACAGACTAAAGAAATTCACTCTGTGGAACAACTTTTAATGATGATCATGTTCTTTGTGTCTCTGACTGACTTGTCTTCTGTAAAATAACATTCTAGATACGGAAACTAAAAAAGCAAAAACTGAAGATGAATCTGTGGAGGTAGAAGATGAAGATAAGCAGGATTCTGGAGAGCAAGAAGTGGAGGAGAAGGAGGAAGAGGGGGAGGAGGATGAAGTGCCCAGTTTACCACTAGGTGTAACAGGTATCTTGTGCCCTCTTTTCCATACATGTGCAAAAATCCACAGTCTTAACGCTTTCTTCCAGAGCAAGTTGCATTTTTCAAATTAGCTCTGTAAGTTGGGTGTTTGAATATAGGTGTGGTGACACTGGCAACCAAGCAGCTGTTCCTCAGTTACTGTTCTTTGAAATTTTCATTGTATGCACACTCCTATTAGTCTTGAAATAACTAGTGAAAATCTGTTTTAAAATATATATTTATATATATACACATATATGTTTAGCTGTAGAGGGAAGAGTCAGTGGAGAGCAAGACGGGGGTTTAGAATAGTAAATTTGGCAGGAGAAACAATGCATTTATGTTCACATTTAACAGCCCTGCGTAGTATTCTTAGCAACATGTTAATACAGAGAAATTTGTCAATATCTTCGTTTTTTCAGGAACTAAGGAATAAGAAAAAGTCCTTAGCTTTGATTTGTGTCATTTAAGTCAATTTTAACTGGATAGTCTTAGAGGACAGATGAAATTGAAGAAATAAGTTTGAAGGTTTTATATTTCCTCCCCCACTTCAGGTGCTTTTGAAGACAATTCTTTTACTTCCCTGGCTGGTATTGTCAGTGAGAATACACTGAAAGGCATAAACGACATGGGTTTTACACACATGACTGAAATTCAGCATAAAAGTATTAAACCGCTTCTGGAAGGCAGGTAAGAAAGAGGTTTTTTTAATCACTATATTTACCCAAAACATGTAATTTTTGCTGACAAGCTAATATATGAAATGTAACTTTTTTTAAAAAAAGAGTTCTAATATGTTTTATTTTCTAATATGTATTTTGTTTTAGTACAAGTTAACAAAGTACGTCTGCGTTGCCTGTGAACAAATACTTTAGTTCATGGAAACTGCTTTGCATTTGTCTTTGAAAGCAGGGAAGTCCGTTTTCACTATTCTTGTCTCAAAGACACAGCCTTACAGTGTCACTAGAGACACGGTGGCCAATTGCTGTGGGCTGATTCTTCCACCAAGCTCATAACAGCAGCTCTGGTGGTTTCCTTTAAGTCTTGTTATGTTTTTACATTGTCAGCATTGTTGAAAATAGGATTGTTGTTTTGTCTGTATGGTCAGCTAAATACTTCTTTTTCTAACTTTGCTGCACACAGGGATATTTTAGCAGCTGCAAAAACAGGCAGTGGCAAAACACTTGCGTTTCTTATTCCTGCAGTAGAGCTCATCTACAAGCTCAAATTCATGCCTAGAAATGGTAAGGTTCTTGATTTCACAGTTGAATTTTACTCTTGCGCAGCCATTTAGGGACATGGCTAGAAGGGAATATTGGACAAGTTGTAACTTATTCTTGCCTGATTGTCATTTTTTTTAGGAACGGGTGTTATTATTCTTTCTCCTACTCGAGAGCTTGCTATGCAAACCTACGGAGTTCTTAAAGAACTTATGAATCATCATGTTCACACCTATGGTCTGATAATGGGGGGCAGCAACAGATCAGCAGAAGCACAGAAACTTGGAAATGGAATCAACATCATTGTAGCAACACCTGGAAGACTGCTGGATCATATGCAGGTAGATAAAATACTGATGTCTGACCTGTGTTATTAGAACATAATAAAAGTCTTGTTCTTGTCTGACTCTGAATTTGTTAATCTTCTAGAACACTCCAGGTTTCATGTATAAGAACTTGCAGTGTTTGGTAATCGATGAGGCAGATCGTATCTTGGAGGTTGGATTTGAAGAAGAAATGAAACAGATCATAAAACTTCTACCAAGTAAGAAAAAAATCCAGCTGTCATTCCTGGAAATCACTTGACTAACATTGTCTTCTTCATGACTTCTTATAAATCATTAATTTTTATAGTTCTGTAAATGCACTTCAGAGTGACTGTCTTGCTTATCTTTTTTTTTGAGTGGCTAATATATATTACTTTAATGTCATTTATCTGAAGGGCAGTGTTTTTATATGGACTTTAGGGATATAATTCTGTTCATGTAAGATCCTTTTAGTTTAATATCTACACTTCCTTGTTCCTCTTCCTCTGCCTGTTTATTTCCTAATAAGTCTTACGTATAAGGAAGGAGGTCTTCTGACTTGCAGTTCAAATTTTCTTCATACTTCCAAGAACAGTATCTTAAGGAAGTTTAAGTATTTACCTTAAAACTTTCTTTTCCTGTTTTTTTCATTTAGTTATTTCTTGTAACTGACGTATTAAACACATTCTCAGAGTCAAGAAGCCTCTTCATTTAACTTTAAAGAGGCAGGACATCCTCCCCTCCACCTCATGGAAATAGTATACAAAAATCAGTGATAACTGGTTTTAGATTCTATGTCTTACATATTTAAATTCAGATGTGCATGTTTAAAATGCATATATATCTCTAATAAATAACATCCTGAGAAGAATGTTAATGAACAGTACTAAAAACAAAAAGGGAAGGAAGACTGGGAAAATGACATGTTTTTCGTGAAATGGAAAATGACAGAAGAAATTTTTACTTTGCATGTGTTTAAGTTGGTTTTGTCCCATTAGGAAAGAAATTATATTTTAAAACAGACACTTGAAAATAAGGTAAAAAAATGCCCCAAATGGTGGCCCCAGTTGTTCAGCAAGTACACAGTTGTGAACTGGAACAGGCCAAGTCTGCATTTTCCATGTACTCGTGTAATAAGAAACTGCTACAGGATCAGGACAAATATTTGAGCTCAGAGACAATAGGCAGGCAGGAGATTCCATACGCCTGCACTAAGATGATTGAAATCACCGAGGCACAGCACAGACGTGCTGCCATGTGAGTAAATACCATGCACAAAGGTGTATGTTTTAGACTAATTTTGCAAGATGAAAAGTAACAATGTACTTTAGTTTGCACAATAAAAACCTTGCCCAATCCTCTAGCGTGTTTTTTTTTTTTTAACAAAAACGTGCATGTTCGTGTAAGTTAGATCAAATTATAGTTAGAATTACAAGGTTGGTCTCTATTTAAATCATTGTTTTATGTCTAAATCAGAGTACAAATTATTAACATTTTCCCAGAAAGAATATTGTGTTTTGATAACTGTTAGGATTTTGGGGGTGGAGGCAGCCTAAGTAAACATCCTGTATGATCCATAATACAACTACATCTGTCTGTCAGTAACAGTATGTATGAATTAGAATTTAATGGAAGAGAGTAGAAGACTTGCTCGGGGAAATTTGCAGGTAGAGATTTTATGGACTTGCTATTTGAATTCTCCCTTAAAAAGTAATACTGTCTTTCAAAATACATATTTTTTCAGAGCGCAGGCAGACGATGCTTTTTTCCGCTACACAAACCAGAAAAGTTGACGATCTGGCAAAGATCTCTCTGAAAAAAGAACCGCTGTATGTTGGGGTTGATGATAACAAGGAGACAGCCACAGTAGATGGTCTTGAACAGGTAAAACGCAAATGTTATTAAAAGAGGTGTGATCTGTGAACATTCCAAGTCCTGTGTTTTTTTTAACTGAGTTGTACAAACACTGTTGTAAAGAGTGTTTAGTATCCCAGTGGGCAAAAGCAATCAGTTGCCTAAAGGGATTTATTCAGTCTGCTGACTTAACTACAGTTATATGCATATAGTCCGTGTTTGTAGGACATGATATAAAACCTTGTAAAATAGCAATAGTTACTTACACTTGTCTATTCCTATCTAGATAACGTATCTAAGCTGCAGTTTTCTTTCCAACTGTATTTTCTACATTACTCAGTAGCGATATGTTTACTTCAGATCTGTTTCATTTTTTCTGCTTCAGATAATACCTCAGTGTGTTGCACAGCAGTTTTTGTGTTTGTGCAGTTGATATGAGTATTTGGCATATTTGTTTCACAATATAACACTTCCTGGTTTCATTGTATTGCTGAAACAAAATTTTGTTCTGTGTTACTTCATTTAACAATATTTAATTTTTTTCCAGGGTTATGTAGTGTGTCCATCTGAAAAAAGATTCCTTTTGCTCTTCACATTCCTTAAGAAGAATCGGAAAAAGAAACTAATGGTATTTTTTTCTTCGTGTATGTCCGTGAAGTACCACTATGAATTACTCAATTACATTGATCTACCTGTTTTGGCCATTCATGTAAGTGCTTTATTAAATGATTAATTAATCTGATAGTATGTGTAAGTTGTTACTGATCACACCTTTGCCTTGTTTATTTCAGTCCAGTTTCTTAAACAGATACTCTGCGCACAAAACTGATGATGATCTTGATTAGTCTGTAGAGGAAGGCGATAAAGCGAAGACTGTGTAATAACATTTTGCATCATTAATCTTGCTCTTTTCCAAACCAAGTTGAACACTGATATTAATTTATGCTCTGAGCGTAGAAAGCTTTCTGTTTTCTTCCAGGGGGTTGCTTTTCATAGGCAGAAAAGCTCAAATTTGTAGGGCAAAGCTATTGTAAGAGAAATCCAAACAGCCTGATCACTGGAGTGTTGGATGCCTTTCCTAAGGCCAGGGTGATGTTTGGTTTTCTCCATTCCAGTTCTTTTTTTCCATTCCAATTCTTACCATTTGGATGAGTATTTTAAATTTTTATCAGAACCACAATATGCATATTTTGGGAGAAAGAACTGACTGAAAGTTTATGGAATAGTCATAACTGACTAATGTCCTTTTTTATTTTGTTCTTTTGGGTATTTTTTTTTTTAATTCACCTTGATGGAACCATTACAACTTTACGGTTTGTTTGGGTTATTTTAACTCTGTAATGTATCTAACTTATTGCTAGACTTGCAAGTGTTCTTTTTCCGAATTTCAGGCATTTCTGCCGCCCTCTTGAAAGAAAAGCTTATGCCATCAAGTTTTTAATACTTTGGGAGTTAGAATATAACTTCTGAGAGATACCATTTCACGTAGCCCTGTGCTACGTGACGGGGAAATGTCCTCAAGTTGCTCCAGGGAAGGTTTAGATTAGATATTAGGAAAAATGTCTTCACTGAAAGGGCTGTCAGGCACTGGAATGGGCTACCCAGGGAACTGGTTGAGTCACTATCCCTGGAGGTATTTAAAAGACAGGTAGATGAGGTGCTCAGAGGTGTGGTTTAGTAGTGGACAGGTTGGACTCAATGATCTTTTCCAACCAAAAGATTCTATGTGAAATGGGAAATTAGATTTAAGCTTACAAGTCGGCAGATTTTTTTTGGCAAGGGGGGTTGATATTTCATCCTTAGTGTGTTTGTTTCCTTTTAGGGCAAGCAGAAACAAACCAAACGTACTACCACATTTTTCCAGTTCTGTAATGCAGAATCTGGAATACTGTTGTGCACTGATGTAGCTGCCAGAGGACTGGATATTCCTGAAGTTGACTGGATTGTCCAGTATGACCCTCCAGATGATCCAAAAGTAAGTTCAAGAAATAGAGAAAATGAACAGCAACAAATCAAATCCTAGCTCCAAATGTAGCTGCAGAGAAAAACTGAACCTGCTGCTTGACAGCATTCGTGATTCAGCCATGTTCATAATTAGGCATTGATTTCTTCTAGTTCACTTTACAGACTCCTGGGAAATGCTGCACCTAGCTGACATCTTCATTACCTTTTTAGGAGTTGCTTTATAAAACATTATTCTTTGTGCTGTTAAGTTAATTTAAAAATCTTATGTGTTAAACAACAAAATACTTCTCAGGAGGAGTAGAAATTTGTATATACGTCCCTGAGTCTCCTGAGAGTTTTTCCAGTGGTAATTTGATTTTTATTTAGAATTCATTATTCTTACTTGAATAAATGTCCAGTGTAAATAGGCTAAACTCAGAAAACTCAGAAGTTTTGGCAAATACACTGACCAAATATACGAAAAGCAAAGTTTCATTTTCAGGTACAGCAGACTGAGATTTTTATTCCTCTGTGAGAGGTAAAATGCTTGTAATCAGGGAGTCTGTCTCAGCCTAATTATGCCTTGCTTTTTCACTACTTGGTTTCCCTCATCCATATGTCAGTGATAAGTAAAAGTCTTAAAAAAAATAACGGGTGACGCGTTAGACTATAATGATGTTAAATTTGGGAATGTTTTGTGAAGCTCTGTGATTATTGCATGTTTGAAAGACTGATTGGACTTCTGTTTCTTATTCTTTCCAAAAGGAATATATTCATCGTGTTGGTAGAACTGCCAGGGGCATAAATGGTAGAGGACATGCTTTGCTCATCTTAAGACCAGAAGAACTGGGCTTTCTTCGTTACCTAAAGCAAGCCAGAGTAAGCTTCTCTCTAGATTTATTTTTTTTTTTAACTTTGCCACAGGTTTTTAAAAAACTGTACTGATAAGCAGATGTTTTAACTTCTTAAGCAACATACTTTCTGTTGCTTAGGAAGTATTTAATTGGCCATCTGACTTTCAAGTCAGCAGCACAAAGGTAAATACTGGGTTAATTAATAGTTGCTTTGCAACTGTGCAACTTGTGTTGGTAAAAAAATAAGTTTCCTATGACGTCTCTTGGAGGATACTTGGGTACTGGACCATCCAGAGGAAATTAAAATCTGGATGTTGCTTGTGCAGTTTTTATGTTTTCTATTCAGAGTCAGTTGCATGCTGCTCATTTCCAAAAGCAGTGTAGCGGCCTTCTAAATGTAATCATTTTAATATGATAGAAATGTTCATAGTTTATTGGTTGCTCTCCTTATGGACTTACTACACTAGAGAGTTTTGCTGCTTGTAACTGAAATGGTGTAGCTTCTACAGCAAAAGCTGAAGTGGTAGAAGTGTCATGCTAAGCATCTTTCTTACTCTAGCTTAAAGGAAGCAATAATACTGGCATATTGATATTAAGGCACCTTGCAGATAAAACTGTGGAAAAAAGTCTTCTGTTATGTAGCGGGTCTTTTTCTATTTGTCTTAGGTCTTAAAAAAATTCACTATTTCCACAGCATAAATAATTTTGATATTTTATTTCTTTTTTTTTCTTAAGGTACCACTAAGTGAATTTGAATTTTCTTGGTCAAAAATTTCAGACATCCAGTCTCAGGTACTAAATGACTTCATACTACAGCTACTCTGAATATCTATAATAATTTACATGGAGAATGTTAGTCTGTAACGAATACAGTTTAAAAATATGCATGCTTGTTCAGAAAACTTCCTGTAGATGAGTACTGTGCAGTAAATCCTTCTGCCCTATAGATCCCTGATGACAGTAAAGCAATAAAATGTTTAAAAAATACATATGAATTTTAATACCTGGTACCAACTTGTCATCATTATACGGTACGAATTTGCTTTTAATTTTAAGAATTGGTTTTTTTACATTATATTGCAAAACCACAGTGATGTAAACCCACTTTCAGCTTTTGAACAGCATTTTCTTTTCTGGCATGGCAGCGAGGGTTTTGGTAGCTTCTATTGAATAGTTACAATATGTTCAGATTAGTTGCGAGTAAGGTATGTCTTACAGGATGATTTACCCAGACTCCAGTGTGCAGAAAGAGATCCAGTACCAACTATTATAAATGCTAGTATATAGTTCAGTTGATTTTTTAACTAGGTGGTGTTAATAAAGCCCAACATCAGCTAAACCTGTTTTGTGTTCCAATGCTACAAAAATAGCTGTGAAACACACAGTTGGACAGAATAACATAGACAGATCTGTAGTTGTGAATTTCTGTTGTTTAGTTCTATGAACCATTCTTTTGATAGAAGCTCTGTAAAGCTTCTTTGAAGTAACCTACATTTGAAATGGCAAGTACAAGAGGCAGTGAAGGCAGTCCTTACAGAAAGATGTTCCTAGTTAAGAATAATTAGGAAGTAATGATGTCTAGTGTGACTTGTTTTAAGTTAAACATCAAATGAGACACTTTGATCTAAAGAGTATTGGAAACTTAGCCCATAATAAGTAAGTCTCAATCTACACTACTGCATCTGCATTTTTGTCTTAGAATTAGTACTGATTATTTTACAATGTATTTGCACCATAATATATAAGATTAGATATAGAATTACATAGAACGGTGCACTTTAGATGTCTGAATTAAAAGTATGCTGTCGTTGTCTGTTAATTCTCAATACACATAGTTTCATGATGTGGCAGCAGTTGTATACTCCTTATTGACTAACTTGTTTGGGACAACCCAATTTAATATTTTTAAAATTTTTCTTATTGCTGAGGCTTTTTACTGCAATTCCACTTCAGGCTTTTTTGTCCCTCTGTTTATAGAAGCGCTCTGATATGTATGTGCACACTACTGTCAAAGGGCAGTTTTGCTGAAATGAATAGTGAATGTCTCTGCAAGTCACATGGTCAATAATCTGCTTGAATATAAATTATACACTTCTTACATCTATAATTGGATATGTCTTATTTTGTTTCTTCTTTTTTCGCTTCACCAGCTGGAAAAACTGATTGAGAAGAACTACTTCCTTCACAAATCAGCCCAGGAAGCCTACAAAGCTTACATTAGAGCTTATGACTCCCATTCTCTGAAGCAGATCTATGATGTCAATAACTTGGATCTTTCCAAAGTCAGCCTTTCATTTGGTTTTAAAGTTCCTCCGTTTGTGGACCTCAGTATCCTTTTACTGCAGTGTTTCGAAGCTGAATTGCTGCATTACAAGTATTCAGCGCAATTACTGAAGTTCTTGTGCTACTTCAAATTCTATTTTTTTTTTTTTTTTTGCTATTAATGGCATAAATTCATTTTGCTCCAACAATAGTTTGTCAAAGAAAATGTTATATAGCAAATATTCCAACTGCAAAGCTTGCCTACAAACACACGTATTTTAGTGCATGTGCATGTTGTACATGCTTCAGTTGCTGAGGTAGCAGTTACTGGAATGCACACATGCATACGTGTTCTAGAGTGTTGTCCTCCCTGCGAAAGTATTTCCATTGAAAGATACATGCCGAAGTTTAATAATCATGGAATGTTGAAATAGAGGGGCAAGAGCATGAAGATTATACCTAGAGTACTGTCAAAACTGCCAGTGGGTAGAATTTGAAGCAGTAGTTGTTCAGCCAACTTCATTGGAAAACCAGAGGAATAAAAGCATTATTTACAACCACAGGCAGAAAGTTCCAGTTTTACCTGTAGTGAAGCAACTCAGCTTTTTGTATGACGCTGTTATTTTTTTTCACATTAATAACTGTTACCATACCTAAAAAGCAACCTTTCTATTTATTCCTTTTTAAGTTCTTTAACCAATAAAATTCCAGATGTGAACAGCAATCATGGCAGAAGGCTACAGAAACGAGGTGGTGGTGGGGGATTTGGTTACCAGAAACCGAAGAGCGTCCACAAAGCCAAAATCTTCAAGCACATTAGCAAGAAATCAGACAATCGGCAGTTTTCTCGTTAATTATATATTGATTAAAATGGCTTGTGGCATTGGAATAGACTTATCTTGAGCAAAACTGTCTGACAGTTACTTCCAATTTAAACTGCTCTGTTCACAGTTTTAGTGGTCTTTATGGTTTTGTTTCTGGGAACATCTTTTATCTTTCAGTTCAGGAAGACTTTGGAAAGGAGATTAAAGATAGAAAAGCAGAATATGACTAATTTTTCCTTGTTTGTTGTGAGGAAGAAGATACTGGGACATAATTATCTTAAGTCAATACTACATTTTTTATTAAAGAAAAAATACTTCTGGGTTTTATAGAAGAATTTGCTTTACAGTTATCCTTTTTTCTCTGCACACTTCTGAAAATTGTTGGAGTAAACACAGGTTACAACATGAGATGGAAAAAAAAATTTGTTCACATGGATCATTGCAAGGGTGTTAAGTGCTACAGAACTCTGCTCTGTCTGTCAGATATGCTGAAGAATATAGAAAGACTCCTTTAGAACTGAAGGTACTTATGAATACTTAAGGCTGTGTGAGCTTGTGATTAATTTCTGTCATGGTATCTGTATAACAAGTACAGTGTCCAAGACAAATTCTCTTATACCACATTTGGAACATGCTTAATACTCCTTATTTTAATGTTGTGATAAAATTCTATCATTCTAATGAAATGTTTGGTTTTCCTTCATGTTCTCTTGAAATCTGAATTTATCCATCTGGTAATATCTTATGCAGTCTCATGAATATGCAAAGGAATTAAGAAAAGCAGATTCATAAACTGAAGTACTCATCCCCGATAATTTTTTTTTTTTTAAATGCTCCATAACCTTGATGCTGTGAGAATTTTTGCAGTCGTATCGTTTAAATTACAGAAGTGAATTGCTTTCTAGTCTTGGTTTATCAGATTAGCAGTGGGCAAAGTCAGATGCTACCACAGGATCAAGAAGGTGGAGAGATTCAGTGAGTGAAAAACTGAAATGGAGTATAAATATGCTAGAAATATACGTTAAGGGAGAAATGTGAAAGACTGAAATGCAAGAGAGTGGAATAAACATTACAAACAGAAACACGGAAACTAAGTGAAAAAAGACACAAGTTGGGCAAAAGTAGAGTAAGTGTATTACATATATTATTTTCACATCTCTACCATTGTAGAAATAGGTAACTATTCTTATGAAGCTACAGTGGTGGTAGGCAATAGTATTTAAAAAATGTATGTCTGTCAATGCAGGGAAAGACTAAAATGTTACAGAACCCAGAAATCTGGGCACCATGTGATTACAGTAAAAGGGCTTTTAATTTATATCTAAAATGTAACCCAGGCCCAGTTATGAATACAAAAGTATTTGTAGCAATCCCAGTATAAAGTTGTTATTCCTTAGGTCTTTTGAAGTAGCATGGCAGATTTAAAATAAGGCATGCATTGAAGTATTGCAGAAAAAGTTGGTGAACTCTATTTTCACCCTTAGAGAAACTAGGACGTTTTAGGAAGAAAATAGTATGACAATTCGGTAGTGCTTCCACCATTCAGAACTGAGAGTGTTGCAAAACCAAAAACTTTTGGTTTTCATTTGTGAAATGGCTAACTTTAGTGCTAATTGACTTCAAGACTAAATTAGTTAACACTGGTCAGGTATTAAGAATTTCTGATATGTCAAAATATGCAAGTAAATTAATTTTGTTAGTAGGATTTGAATGTCTTGTGCTTCCAGGGTTGCAATGAAAAAGCAAAATCTCTGAAGGATAAGCAGTGCTAAGTACATGATGCCTGGCTCACTGAGTTCTAATCCTTGATTCTGGGTTTGCTTATATATTTATAAAGAATAGATGTCAATATAGTTCTTATGCCTGTTTATTAATACTATATTATCTATGAGATCTACAACGTCATACAGTGAGTGGTTCTGCCTATACCTGCAAGCTATGCGGTTAGAGTACAGGAATTACATTATAGTGAAATTAACTGAGGGACTCATTAGATGAACTGCAAAATTAATTACTTGGGACGAGACGTAAGCACTGCTGCAGTAAACCATCCAAAAGATCACAGTGATTGTGTGGGCACAAGCAGTGTGAATGGAAGTAGTGTGGAGTACTTGTTTGGACCAGGAAAAAGCTGAGATGATGGGCACAGTCAGTCACCACCTGTCTGACCATGTGCTGCATAGTCAGAACTGGCTGGGCTTAAAAGAACACCAGAATTCCTGCTATTTCTCTATGTAGGCAAAAATCTGCTTCATGGAGAACTGTTGGGTTTTTCTTGCTGTGACTCATCATTCTGGGAGCAGAAAGCTGATTGCTTTCCCAGCAGCTAGACAACTTCCAGCTACACCTAATTTTAAGTTTGGAAGAATTAAGACACTGTCAGTTTCTGAAGTCTGACATGAGGATAGCTGAAAAATAGGTATTTGGCACGAGTCTGCACAACTCCCTGGTATTTTGGCTTTTCACTTTCTTGTATACCCTAATACAAAGAAATCTTTGAGGCTAAGTGGTTACTGAAAGAGAAGGGCTTTAGCTTCCTGGTTTGTGCAGGTACAGTTACCTTTCTCTTTGTTTATGGAATCATAAATGAAAAATAGTTTCTGATGAAATATCTCTGTGATTCAAGTAGTATCTATTCTATGGTATTGCAGGAAGTTTAAAAGATTGTCAAACTGATTGGAAATCTAATGTTTCACTTGCAACCTACCCTGTTATCAATCTTGCAAGCAGTTAATAGACCTCAGCCATCAGACACTCAAGGCTTGTCTCATAATGGTGACTGATAGGTTGGGGACTAATATTGTGTGCCTTGAGAAATTGCCTTCTTTCTCTGAGAACCTTGACAAAGAAATTGGACTCTTTAAACCACTTAGGAGGATGATCAAAACTGCCCTGCGTGAACTGGAAGATTTTTTTGACACTTCTTGCAACGGGCCAATAAAGGAGAATTCCATTGCTGAGCTACTACTCATAATCATGAAAAATTTTGTCATGGTATGAGTTTCCTATGCCATAATGCTGCCAAGTTATAGACGAGCATAAGACTAGTCAGAAAGGGTTGCCATCAAATTTTTCAGGGTGAATGTCACAGGTAGCAGGCTATGTTTATTGATAGAGCAAGAATACTTGAAAACCGGATAATATCTACTTAGGTCTGCTGTAAACAAGAAGTATGTTTATATTTTGGCAGTAATTAGCCTTTTTCTTTGATTTATGAGTTGATAAGTAAGCTACCAAAGCTCTGGATGCTTCCAGTGATTTGCTTTCAAGCCAGTAATCTAAGGCTCAGAGGAACCAAGCTCTGACAGGAAGGCTTAAAAGAACTATGTGATTATAAAAAAAATAACTTTTGAGTAGAGGTCACCAATTTCTTCCCACTGTGAAGAAAGACATAGCAGTGGCAGGGTACACCATAGGTCTGTGACTTGTGTTTTTAGTTCTACTGCTGTCCTGTTTAGGAGATAGTTGTGCAGTTACTTCAGCCCCCAAAACTTAAAAGAGATTTTATAGACATCTAAAATCCTAACAACTTGTAAAGACCCAATTATTAGCCCTTAAAAGGTGTGAGGATTTGGTTTGGTTTTCCAGACTGAAATAATGCTAGAAGAAGCCTAGAATCAACTGATTAGGCATACAGACTAAAATCTGTCTCTGATCTTGACTTTTGCTCAACTAGCTTGATTTCCCCAGGATTTTAGTTGCTTGGCTTGAGAGAAGAATTCACGCAACTGTTTCCAATGCTTTTGTTTGCTCTAGATTTGCAGAAGATGCTGAGCCGTGTATAAGAATACAGCCTCTTGAACTGGAATGCTCTTTTCTTCTAAAAAATTTGCTAGCTTGCATCCAAGTCATAAATACTGTAATGTTGCTTGTGTCAAATCTCTTTATTGCACAGCCCTGTCAGGAAGAGATTACTTTTTTTTTCTCCTTGTAGCCACCACGATAAACTTTTAATATGGAGTTCTGAGGAGAGGTAGAGGAAGGATGCTATTAAGAAAATGGAAGACAAATGGAAAATTGGGGTGCTGTCTAGGCACGCACTCACTTTGTTATATCGGTGTCGTCCAGCTTAAGAACTGCATTCACCTTTTGAAACGATGTCTGAGCATACTCTACAATAGCAATGCATCTTCCCAAAGACTTATGTAAGCTACAATACTGAAAAACATAACCCTCTACTGTTTATGACCAGTTGGTCAGAACTAAAAAGAAGAAAATTATAGGCTCTGCAAAATTTTCTATAAGATATAAATAGAAGGAAAAAATATCTTCCAAACACTGTTCTTTTTTCGGTTGTTATCTGAAGATGTTTAGCCGCTCAAGGCTTTCTGAGCTTCTTTGTGAGTGGTTGCAATCACCTATGAATGTTGAGAATTGCGGGAATAGTAAATGTGTTACTCTACATAACTAAGCCTATGTGTTCCCTCAGCGGCTGACAGATCATGTGAATTTGTAGGAGCTATTGAGTCTTCCTTCTAAGCTCTGGATAAGCGTTCTTGATATACTGTCACTTCTAATTAATAAAACTCTTTCTGAATGGGAAGAGAAAATGGACTTGAGTAGCAGGTAAGTTCTGACCAAGACCTTGCCTTGTTATTAAGAGAACAGAGAATGAATTTATGAAGGTAACACTAATACCTACAAAATGTAATTTGAGAGCATAAATCTAATCATAAAATGACATTGGCTTGGTTTTGGTTTTTTTTTAAATAAGCAAAAAAAAAACCCAACCCTAAAGCAACTTATTTTTTCTGTAGAAATTGCATTCAGAGATATCTTTACATTCCTCTCTTAATTGTGGTACAACAAAAGTTAGCCAAATGGATTGTAGGACTGAAAGACGTAATTTGTTTAGTAGTAGAAAAAGAATCCTTGACCTGTACTAAGCCCTAATTGCATATTGCCTGTAACGAAATTGTATGAAGTGCTAAATGATTATTTAATTTTCCACTTCATTGCAAAATTTAGATCTAGATCTAGAATGAAAATTAAAGGCATTTGGATGCACCACAACTTTGTCAGACGCCAACTAAAATAGAAATCCATGGACGTGGACTCCTAAATAACTTTGAATCTGACACTTTAAAGTATTAAAATCCACAAATGGAAAGCACATGTCTTGTACATAATAATAATAGTAATACCCTGCACTAAATTCTGGCTCCTTCTCAAGGTTATTGGCAGTAGCAGAAGCCAATAGTCAAGGTCAAACAAATTAGATTTATTCAATTATGGATTATTAATTGAGGGGGAGATTTATGTGACTGCTCTAACAGAGGGGAAGCCTAACGTTAGCATATCTGATGCTATATAACCCCCTCTGTATTCATGTGTTGGCTTAGCTGTAATAGCGCTCATTGTCAATACGCACTCCTGTGGCAAACAATGCAGGTATACAGATCTTTGCCAACTACCCCTTGTGTTTGACAACCTTGCTCTTAGCGGCTAGCATCCTCATAGGTTACATAAAACTAGTGTTTGAATGGATATTATTCTGTCACGGATTTGCTCATCATTGTGGACAAAATCAATATTAGTGAGCATTTATGTGACATCTAGATTCTCCCTCATGTTTTCAGTCAAAAATTAGGGAACCAGCTGTCAAAGGGCTTTGGGGGCTTGTTTTTCCCTTGAGCTGAATTTTTTTCCAGATGTTTACCAAATTGCAGGATTTATATAACTAAGTTTTTTGGAAAATGCATTATAGAGGAAGCTGGTTTTCTATTAAAGAGCTAGCAGAGAAGAGAATGGAATAAAACTGCATATGCTAGAAACACTCATAGGATTGTTGTATCTAAAACAAAAAAATGGAAAATGAGTCAAAACAGTCAAGTTCAGCGTAGTTCCTTTGTAACAGTCTGAAGATAATCTGCTATCTTGATAGATAAAAGCCAGCTTCTGAAAAATGTAAACTGTATTTCAATTTTATGCATTTGCTATATAAATACAGCATCGGTTCACATAAGGAGTATAAATTCGATTATCTGGATGAATCATCATCCTTCAAAGCTGTTCCTCAGCAGCACACTGTCCTTGAAAGTGCTTGAAAACAGAGAACTGTAATGAAGCTGGCCTGGGTAGCTGCTGTCTGGTGAAGGCAGCTGCTTCTTCAGCACAGCTGTACAAAGGGGAGCTCGGGCAGGAGTTGTAGGGATGCAAGGAGGGTTAAGCTACGCTAAGAACTTTAACTTTCAGACTCACAGCAAAAAGTAAAATTATGACAAGACTGAGTCTGAGGAGATTCAGTTTGGTGTTGGGAGGCAGAAGAGTAAGTGTTGCAGGTGGTGTGTGATAAGGACAAGGAAAGGTGTTTTGCAATTCCTCACCTATGTCGCAAGCCCTTTTCTCAGCAGTTCTCAGGTCATCCAGGAAAAGTGAGAGAAGTTGCAATAGAAGATAGATGTAAAGAATTTCTACACTTAGACTTATAAGCAGATTACTATTTTTCACACTTTTGTGTTTTGCGTCCCTCAGACTTTTCAGCCCACAAAACTCCAGATGTCCAGACGGAGAGATGACGTTCTTTTGTATTTACTGTTAATTCCATCATTTAGTCACGTTTATTTGCTTATTTTAAGAGCAGTGAAGGAGTCTGTGGTATCGAGTATCTTTTCAGGCTGTACACTGACTTACTTCATTGAGAGAAGAAACTCAAGATGCAGACTGTAGTTTCCAAAGTCATTGAAAAGTATCTGTGAATGAAATGAAGTGTTTTCATTGCTTTCACTGCACTTCCACATGACAGCAACTTCTAATAATGTAACTGTAAATAAAAGTAAACTAGGTCCTCCTTTAGTTTCAGTAGGAGAAAAGTGCTTTTTCATTTGAGTTTGTCTCCTTTCTGCTGTTAGGTATTTTTATCTTTTCATGCAATACTTACGTGCTTTTCTGTTATTTAGAATATATGAATCTTGCAAGTCTCCTCACTTTTTAAAATTCCCTCCTCTTCAAAGTATACCCTTGTTTCCAAGACACTGTAATGCGTTGCCATAGCAATCTTTGAGGAGCACTAAGCCTTTGCATTCACAGGACAAGACAGCAGTGGGCTAATTATAAAGAATAATAAATCCCTTTGAGACTATGTATCATAGGACTAGGTTATTTCAGCCAAGTGGGAGGAAGAAGTGGGAGATGTCAAAACAGTTGACGTGTGAACTGGAATGTGACTCTCCAGATGTGGCACAATGTACACATAATAAATAGGAGCAGGGGGATGGGATACACGGCTTCTAGGAAAGGAAGATTTTGAGATCATCTGGGCTGCTTTAACGGTGGCCCACCCATTGTCCCCAAGCCACAAATGAAGTAGCCTTACACAAGAGAAAGACAACCTCATTTCCTGCAGGGACAGGAACTACTGGACTACATCCTGGCTCGTTTGGGCCTCAAAATGTGAAACTTCTGCAGTTAGTCTAAGGTTGATTTGTTTTTTTAACAGCTGAGTTATTCATATTGTGATGATTCTTCTATTCCTTTATCAAGTTCACAAAATTGGACTGATAAGTGTTGAAACATGTAGAAGTTAAAGGGCCTTTTTAATCTGTTTCACTTACTGTGTTTAGGTCTGGGTGCCTTTTAAAGGAATAAAGTGTTCAGTAATTCTTTAGCTGGCATTTAAAAAGCAGCACTGACTAACAAAGCAAGACACAAGCTAGAAAGGAGCAATATAAAGACAAAGCATGTGAAGTTGCTTGTGAAACAGCCACAAACAGTCTGTCAGCCCTGATGATTTTTTGCCAGTGTCCAATTGTTTCAGATGCTGCTTAGGCTTAACGTGCAGCAGTATTGAGAAGACTTTTCTTGACAAGAGTTGTCAGATTCTGCCTGTTGGAAGCTCTCAGATGGCAAAATGTGAGACATTTAGCACTTGGAAGTCCTTCTCATAATAAAAGATGCTAATAATGCAGATAATTTTCTTTTTGCTGATGGCTTGTGCTAGAGCCCTTGCTAGAATTACTATAGGAAAGAAAGGCTAAAATCCTGCTTGCCTTAATAGCCTGGGAATTTCTTTTCTTCATTGTTCATCTGGGGATTGAAGTGGCATCCAAAAGCTAACCAAACAAAGCAGCCTGTAGTCAGAGTAGAGTATAGTCATTATCTTCCACTTCTGTAATATTTTGTCATTGTGTCAGCTTCTGAAGTTGGGTTCTCTGAGTAAGGTAAACTTGGCGAGCCCTCCTTGCCGAGCCCAACGTTGTGGTGCTTTGAGAGGTCTCTGCTTTGTCAGGTGGTTCTGATTCTTCAGTAAACATGAATGCTAGTGCAAAACATTGATTTGAACACTATTCATTTAGACAGGACTATAATGACCCTGAAAATACTCCTTCTTTACCTCAAAAACAAGCAACCAACCTCCTGTCCCCAAATTCTGCCCTGTTACAGTCTGTGATTATAGGTCTGCTATTTACAAGAAAACCAACTTCACTGTCCTTCTTTGAGCTTATTTTCAGCATCAACATTTTGATCAACAACTTCAAACACCTTTGGAGAGCTCTTGACAGCACAGTATGACCTGATAAAGGAAAAAAGACTGTAACTCCAACTGAAATTGTCCTGGTTATGGTCTAAGCAGGTGGAAATGCTGGTTACAGGTTGTAAAGGACCCCAGGAATAAAAGTAAGCTGGGATAAAGGATGCTTCCCAAAGACCTTAGATATAATACCTTAAATACATCTCAAGTATAACACCCAGGTTGCTACAGAATCCTGTCATGCTACTTCTCACCATTTATCACCCAGGAGGTGACAAAGCTCATCACTGTCTCTCCTTTACGTGTACCCTCCTGTTAACATCTATTACAGAATTTAAAGAAGATTGTGTTACAGGTGTTAAAGTATTTTTGAAACATTTTGAGGGTAGTTACTGGAAAGGGCTGGGAGAAGGGGTTAGTTTTCTGAGGCTGGGCCAGTGCCCTTAGTAAAGAACCCCTGCCATGAACCTGCCCCAAAACAAGCATAAAGACAGAGATGCTCACGGCCACTTAAAAATTTAAGGGAATGTCAGGAACTTTCTTTCTTTAACTGGAAAAAAATCCCATTTAAATGCTGAAGCCTAGAAATAACTCGTGTCCAGTATTAAACTTGCCCACAACCTGGCAGGCTGCACCCGGCGGTGGTGCTGGGTGGTGGGAAGGTGCTGGCTGCCCTGGCAGGTGCATGGGGGAAAACATGGGAGACAGGGGCCATGAGGAGAGGGTGTGTCCCACCAACTGTGGGGAGAAAGAGGTATCCAACAGCCAGACAGGGTCTGTGGGGAGAAGGGGTGTCCAGCTGACTCACAGGGTCTGTGGGGAGACAGTGTCCTGCTACTTGATGGAAGAGAGGGGGTGTACCACCATCTGATGGGGTTTGTGAGGATGGTTTGAGAGTTTTGCACCAGGGGAGGTTCAGATTAGACTTTAGGAAAACATTTCTTCACCAAAAGGGTTACAGGATCCGGCTGGATCTGGCTGCCGAGGGAGGTTGTTGAGTCACCATCCCTGGAAGGATCTAAAAGATAGGCAGATGAAGTGCTCAGGGATATGATTTAGCAGTGGACAGGGATGATTTGACTTGATGACCTCAAAGCTCTTTTACAACCTAGCGATTCTACGATTAGAGATGTGCTTGACGAGATCTGGGAGAAGGGATTTCCGTCTGCCTAACCGGGTCTCTGGGGAGAAAGGAGTGTCCGACTGCCTAACGGGGACCATGAGAAGGGGGGCTGTGAGGAGGTGTCCACCTGCCTCACGGGGTTTGTGGAGTAGTAGTGTCCCGCTGCTTGATGGGGTCTGCGGGGACGGGGGGTGTCGGGCTGCCTCACTGGGCCTATGACAAAGGGATTGTCCCTCTGTCTGATGGAGGCCGTAAGAACAGGGGGCGTCCTGCCTCCTAGCGGGTCTGTGAGGAGAGGGGAAGAGGCGTCCCGCTGCCTCGCAGGTTCTGTGGGGAGAAGGAAGTGTTTGAGTGCCTAACGGAGACCACGAGAATGGGGGCTGTCCTGCCTCCTCACCGGTTCTGTGGGGAGAAGGAGGCGTTTGACTGCCGAAGGGGGGCTGTCCTGCCTTCTGACGGGGTCTGTGAGGAGAGGGGAGGGGGTGTGCGGCTGCCTCACAAGGTCCGTGGGGAGAAGGAGGTGTCTGACTGCCTAATGGGGACCATGAGAAGGGGGGCTGTGAGGAGGAGTCGTCCACCTGCCTCACAGGAGCTGTGGGAGACAGTGTCCCTCTGCTTGATGGGGTCTGCGAGGAGAAGGGGCTGTCCCGCTGCCTCACTGGGCCTGCGAGGGGGGCACTGTCCCGCTGTCTGACGGGGACCATGAGGAGAGAGGCTGTCCCGCCTCCTGCATGGGGACTGCTGTGAGAGGGCTGCCCCGCTGGCGCCGTGAGGAGGGGACTCTCCCTCGGTCGGACGGGGACCACGCGAAGGGGTCCGTCCCGCCCCCTGGCGGGGTCTGCGCGGAGCAGCCCGCGAGGCGGTGCCTCTCGCTGCCCATGGCGGGCGGCGGCTGAGGGCGGTTCGCGCTCCCGCTCGGCGGCGGCGGCGCTGGGGACGGTGCCGAGGGAGCGGTGCTCGTGTGCAGGAGTAGCGAGGAGCCGAGCACCGGTCTTGGCCGTGGCGGAGCCCTTGCGCCCGGCATGGGCGACAACGCCTCGTCGGCCAACGTGGACGCCAACGCCTCCTCGGTGGGCACGTGGAAGGGCCGGGAGCCTTTCTCCTTCTTCACCGTCCTCATCCTGACTCTGCTGGTGCTTCTGACCGTGGCCACCTTCCTATGGAACCTGCTGGTGCTGGCTACCATCCTGCGAGTGAAGGCTTTCCACCGGGTGCCCCACAACCTTGTGGCCTCCACGGCGGTGTCGGATGTGCTGGTGGCGGCCCTGGTGATGCCGCTGAGCTTGGTGAAGGAGCTGTCAGCCGGGCGGCGGTGGCGGCTGGGCCGGGAGCTGTGCCTCGTCTGGGTCTGCTTCGACGTCCTGTGCTGCACAGCCAGCATCTGGAACGTCACCGCCATCGCCCTGGACCGATACTGGTCCATCACCCGCCACCTGGAGTATACGCTGCTCACCCGCCGCCGCATCTCCAACATCATGATCGCTCTCACCTGGCTGCTCTCTGCTGCCATCTCCCTCGCCCCCCTTTTCGGCTGGGGGGAGACTTACAGCCCTGAGCAGGAGCGCTGTCAGGTCAGCCAGGAGCCATCCTACGCCATCGTCTCCACTGGCGGGGCATTCTACCTGCCCCTCTGCGTGGTGCTCTTCGTCTACTGGAAGATCTACAAGGCGGCCAAGTTCCGCATGGGGGGCCACAGGAGGAATGCTGTGGTACCCCTTCCCAAGGCTGCCCAGGTAAGAGTGTGGGACGGGAGGGAGAGCCCCTGCTGCCTCCCCCAGCTACCTGCACTCCTGCTTCTCTTATCTGCTCGCGGCCGTCACCCCTGCATTGGTGGTTTTGGCTCAGTGAGAAGACAGAGACATGCCCTGGAGGTCTGGTGCAAATTTTGTTCAGACTGTACATGAGCAGTGCTTAGCCGGTCAAAAAGCACCACTCTCAGACAAGAGTTTTGTTCTCATTTGTTTCTTAAGTTTGCCATAAGAGTGGCAGGTACATTCGCTACTGGTCTCGAGAGCCATTTAAAAACTGTCTCATTAGTCTGAATTTGCCATTCCTTGGAATTTTTTCCTCTTTATTTCTATACAGAGTTGATGGGGTTAACGAAGACATAAACAGATCCCTAGGTTGTGTACAGAGTAAATGCATGCACATTTATCTACCAGCACCAGCTTGGTGTGGGATCTGTCAGTGGCTGAATAGATTTTAGTACATAAATGATACGTTTTATTTATGTGCTTGGGCTATTTTACCTTGAATACTGGGAGCATACTGTACATTGCATAGTATTAAAGCAATGAGTAATGAGTTGTTTCTATTTTAAATTCACCAGCTGTCTTAAACTTCACATCCTCTTCCTTCTTATCCCAAACATTGCCCGCAATCCCTCAAAACCCTAGTCACGTGGGAGGTCTCATTCATTTCAGGGATACACTTAACTGACAGGAGAGCTGTGTCCCTCTGGAAAGGTTGAGGTTGCTCCCTTGCGCCCTGATAAGTCAGGCTCTCTGCATGACAATACTGTCACCCATGCCATGTCATCTAGGTGCTCAATAGTGCTCTGTGTAAAGTCTCTCCACTTTCTGTCACTTACTCTCACTCCTACCTGTGGAACTGATTTTTTACAGTACGTTTTTGTAATCGCATGTTGTACTTGTTAAGTCCAGTTCCTTCCTAACAGCAGAAGATGAGTTGTGCGGATGTTAGAGATACCTTAAGACACGTAGAACATATCTGGTCGGTCGAGGCTAATCCTGCAAAGCCGTACTCCTTTGCTAAATGCCTCTAACTTTAATTTGGAGTCATGGTAGGAAATGTTACTGTGGTCACAAATACAAGTTTGTAGGTTGGGTTCCCTCATTCTGGTGAGAGATGACAGCACTGGCATGTGATCAGACTTGCATATTTGGATCATAATGTCCAGGAGGTGTTTTTAATATAAATTGATTTATGAAGCTGTCTTCTATGCAAAATAATTAAATGTCTTTGTGTTAGAAAAGATGAGAATGTCTACTCTAGAGGCATTCTTTTTTTTTTCCTGTGGCCTTCATCCCCTGGATTGGACCAAATTTCTTTTCAAATTGTTTTAAGTGTGATGAATGTAGTGCTTGGAGTTATTGTATAATCCTTCCAAGCACAAAAGGTTTTGAATGCTTTATCTTCTTACATACACGCATACTTATTCAGGACTAGTTTGGCATCTAAAATTCTGGGAAGCTGAATGAGCTGAGGCATTGCAGCTTACGTTTTAGCCTGTACAGAGACATGTTGTTGGTGTGTCAGTTTCAACATGAAAAAAGTCTGGCTTCTAATTGTTAACAGCTCTGTCTGCAGAAACCTTTGTGTGGGCACAGCTAGGCTGGTAGGTAAGTGGGTTTTGGTGATGCAGTGTCTAGGAGCTGCTGTCTAGGAGTCTAGGTGTAGGCTAGGCTGACAAAAGAGCTCCTGTCAGTGTGAGCTGAACACCCATTTTGGAGGGATTGCCAGTATAGCTGTTATGCAATACCACTGAATGCTCGAGCCAGCAGTTCTTAATCTTTCTTATATTTGCAGTGACACTGAATTCTCCTTTTATAACAGTGATTCTTCCATCTGCAATTGGTATGTAGTGTTAGCCTTCCCCATCATGCTGGCACCTTCATTTGCTGGCTTACATAAAATGAGTTCTGTGATGCACATGCAAAGCTTTACTTATCATTTAAAGAAAGAGCTGATGCTCAGCTGCACATGTATACATTAAACAAACCGATGGATCAAAGGAGTGGGCATTCAGGATGCATTTCTTTTCAGTTTTCTTTCTAAGTTGAGGGACTGAGACCTACTCACTTGAGGTTTATCCTGATGCCATTTAAGCTTATAGGAGCAGGATCCTGTCCACAGGAAAAGTTGTTGTTCCCCAGTGAATTCTCCAGAAGAATCTTTTGACACATAACTACTGTTCCCTTTGGCAAAATGCAAAGATAACGTTACCAGGGCAAGGCTAGGGAGGTGATCCAGCTTTGCTTCTCTACATCCAGGGGTAATTAGGCTGCGAGTGTCAGCTCTGTCCTTTTCTCTGATGGGAAAAGTTCTGTTCCACCTCTCCTGTTTTGCTATCAACTCGCTCTAATTTTCTGTTTCTTTCTCATCTAATGTCTCTCCCACCTTTACTTTCTCTCATCCCTTCCTCCTCTGAGAATGCTCACCTGTCATGCTCAGCTTGCATAATTTTCCCTCTCTCACTGTTATTCTGACTGTGAAGTGCCCTCTGCTTCTATGTCAGTTCTTAGCTCCTGTGCCCTGCACTGGCTGATCTGACAGAAGAGGGGCTTTCAACAGCCCGTGCCAAAGACTGGTGGTGCTTTTTAGGCTGGAGGTGAGCAGTAACAGCAGCAATCCCTGCTGGGAAAGATGTCTGTGTTGCACTCAGGAATTAGTTGTCAGGTAGCCCTGAGTTGGAACCGCGTGCCAGGGCTGTGGTTTGTGGCCTGAGGTATACCCAGCAGTGGAACTGGTTCATTCTAGCGAGTTAATTTAAGGAGGAAAAGATTTGAGGTCGTAGTACTCATATGCAAGTAGAAATGCCTTGAAGAAACCAATGCACCAAGTGGAACAATTACGATGATACCTTGATGGTTTTACACAGTGCTTTTCAGCAAACAGAGCCAGGCCCCAAAGTGCTTTGCAGGTTGCCACTGTGTATGTATACATACACACACACAGTCTTACACATAGAATGGGCAGTTGGCTCAGAGCTGAGAGCTGGCTTACATACCTCATGTTCTATATTCTTACAGACATGCAGAATAGAATAGTTACAAAATAACTGTGTTGAGTAGGTTGTGGTTAAAATTTTACTTTTGTTTTTTAAAAACACTTTTTAAACTCTGAAAAAAATAAAGTGAGGGAAATGGACATGAAACATCTGAGGTGCTTTAGTTTTAAGGAGAGCTTGTTTCTTGCTTTCCCTTGATACAAAAATAATGCAAAATTTGGACCACAAATTAGGCTGGTGCTTTTATAATTATCCACTTGCTAATTATGAAACTCCTTAAAAAGCAAATACTACAGTCAATACTGATGTCAGTGACACTCATGTAAAAAAACTGGTGACATACCATCACTGACAAAGGTATGCTCTGTCATGCTTTGTTGACAGTAGATAATAATCCTATAAATAGTTCAATTGAAAAAATGAGACTGCTTGAAAAAACAGTAGGTACTGCTGGATAGTGCCCTTTTAAATCAATGAAGTAGCATAGATTGTAGCATAGATTTTGCCCAGCAAGAATGAAGATGGCAGAATCTGAATATCAGGTTTACTTACATGTAGCAATTACAGGGTCAAGATTAAATTGTATGAGGAGTGGCTGAAGTCACTTGGTCTGGTCAGCCTAGAGAAGAGGAGACTGAGGGGGGACCTCATAGCAGTTTACTTCTTCCTCACAAGGGAAAGAGGAGGAGCAGGTGTGCTGATCTCTTCTCTCTGGTGACCAATGATAGAACTGGAGGGAGTGGCAGGAAGATGTGCCAGGGAGGTTTACGTTTGCTAAGGTTCTTCTCTCAGAGGGTGGTGGAGCACTAGAACAAGCTCCCCAGGGAAGCAGTCATGGAGCCAAGGCTAACAATATTCAAGAAGCATTTGGGCAATGCCCTCAGACACATGGTGTAAATATTGAGGTTGTCCAATGCAGGGATAGGAGTTGGACTCTGTGGTCCTTGTGGGTCGCTTCCAACTCAGGTCATTCTGTCAATCTCTGAAGTTTCCATGTGAGGATTTAAAAATCAAGTTCTATTGATGATTGTTTTGTTGGGTTTTTGTTTTTTTTTTACTTTCTCCCCTCTCAAAATACCTTGTGCAGTGTATGAGTAATTAGGGCTGATCCAAACCTTCTCATTTTTGTGAGAGTCCTTCCCACTGCTTAGATAATATCAGGCCCAAGACCTCCAGTGGTGCAGTGTTATACTGCACCTTGGCCCATTCAGCTTTTCCAACCCACGTAATCAGTCAGAACAATGTGGGAGAAGAAACTGGTTCTCCTTCTCTAAAGGAGTCACAGGCCTTCTGTTTTGTATTTCTGTCTCTGAATGTACCAGTAGAAGAAATGGGTCAGGAACAAACTGCAACTGCCTGGAAAAGAGCAGATGTCAGGTAGGAGAAAGGTGAGGCAGGAAGCAAAGTGGAGTGGCTAGTCATTTCCTGGGAGAAATGCAGAGTGGTTCTTGCTTACAGCAGAAGAAAATCCTGTGAGAGAAAGTAGGTGTTCACGGCAGGGATGAGATGCTGGTAATCTTGCAGTAGGTGTATGTGTTGACCAGGCAGGGAGGGAGCACAGTATGGCAAAGCTGGATGCATTTACAAGGGCATTGAGCATAAGAGCGTTGAGCGCAGGGCCTCACTAGCGCAGGGCCTCACTAGAAACCCTGTGCAAAGTCTGGTCCCTTTTGCAATAGTACATGCCAGGAGCAGCTGGCCAGTGGATTACAGGTCTGCCAAGTGGCAGCACTCGTGCTGGGAGCTGGCACTTGGAATGGTACCCCATGCCAGGAATGCTGAAAGGCAGGTGTCACAACAGGTGAGCCTGATGGAGAGCCAACTGTGAAAGGGCCGTTCACAGTGTGTGCCTGGTCAGCTGGAAATGATGTCCAAGGTGAGCATTAGACACTGATGATCATGGAAAGCTTTCATACAGCTTCCAAGGTTTAAAAGTCCTGTTGAAGATGCAGGCTAAAGGACCTTGCAAAGCAGGGGTACTAGTTACTTTTATAAGAACATTTCGTGCCTCTTTTCCAAATATTTTCTTACAGAAAATTGAAGCGAGATATCTGCAGTCTGCCATGGATATTTACACAGTTTACTTAATCAAAGGTTCCGTGAGAGATCCTGTTATTTTTTCCTAAAGCTCCAGGCTCCTATTTGCACTTTTATTGTTATTGTTGTTATTACAACACTATTCACAAGTTCCAGGCAGAACTAGGAAAAAAAAAAATTGTAAAAACAGCTGTAACAACAGTTACAGTAGAAATTATGTAGATAGGAATACACCTGCTGCCCTCTAATTTATGAAGAATACCATGATCTCTTTTCACTTGCTGTTTAGTATTCGGAAGCCTGATGTTTGTGGAAACTCCTCTCATTTCAGTAGGAGCTTGACCAGGCTGTAAATGCATGCTTCATTAGGGAAAACACCTGAGGACTGTGATATCTTCTATCAAAATAAATTAAATAACTTTTTCTCACAATATGAAATTAAGTGATAAATGAGTCACTACTAGTAAATTCTGAAGTTCAGTTGCAAGTCTTCTAAAACCTGAAGTACTGAAAAGGCTCTGATTTTGGCACACTGGGAGCTCTGTCTTTTGAGTAAGAGTTGAAGGTTAAATATAGTACCAAACTATGCCCAGTGCTAGTGACAATGTCCTTTGTTTGGCTCTTCCCAAGAGGCTTACTTATGTAGCTATTCCTCAGGGCTAAGATGTAATTTTGCAGGGTTGCTTGTCACAAATTTGTCCTCCTGTCATACATTCATCCCTTTTTGCAGAGTGTGATTAAGGGTGTGCAGAACAAGTCCTTCTGCAGACAAATGGTGTGATCCTTGCTACATGAGGGGTGTCCCATTTTAATTGTCAGGACAGATGTGATTTTCATTTTCCTCCATTATTTGCCTGCGCCCATAATCTGCTGCTCTTACATTCTGCAGCCATGTCTCACGTCGGAGGGTGAAGACAGCATTATCCATCTTAAAGAGTGATTGTCTAGCCATTGCTAGTTCTTTCCTTTCTGAGTTGCTGTGCTCATATTAAACAGCGGTCCCCCATGTATTATAAAGCTTACATAGAGGTGGCATACACATGTGGAATAGGTAGCTAATTTAACAATAAGCTGTCTCTGGAGTGGTGTCAAAGTCTTGAAGTGCCTGTGAACTATCATTTCAGCTAATTTTAGAACTTCGGGTTGCATCCTTAAACTGTTTATTTTATTGCACTGTCTTCATAACTGTAGTGCCTAGAAGAACTTTAAACTTGCAAATACTTTAATCTTGAGGTTAAAAGCACAAGGGAGTATTTGGTTTTTGGGTAGACTCTAAGCATACTAATAATTTGTGCCCAGAACCAGTTTGCAACAATCTTGCTGCCACCTGGAGCTCTGAGCCATACTCACTGTGTAGCTGAATGTCTTGCCCTTAGGAAGAGATGAGACAAGATGTACTGTCAGCAGCCTGGAACAACTGATGTTTTCCCCTCTCTTGTGTAACTTCTTTTAAACTGAAGGCTGTTAGAAGCGGTATTTTTCTGACAACGGAATACTTTTTGTGAGAATACCAAGTAGATCTGAGTGAAATAAAGGACAAGTGACAGAAGAGAGAAAATGAGGAACAGAAAACCGTGCTTCTTCAGTAAACCTATTTCTTGATTACTGCCAGAGTGTTTTATTAGCTAATTCAAAATGTGCCTAAGTGTACATCATTTCAGGTACTCCCATCATCATACACTGTATTGGTACTGTGACCAGGCTGCAGGTGGTGTGATCACTACTCTGTCCCTCTCCAGGAGGGAGAATTGTATGTGATGAGATAGCCTCTGTCAAGAAAGAGCAGAAGGCACCTAAGTTCTGTCTTCATAAGGGACTCTTCTTGAGGGGTTTATTTTCCACTGAAATATTTCCAAAGCATTTGATTTATTTATGGGGTAATAAAATATCAACATTTTTCAAAGATCAAACACATTTCTTAAAACTTTCCTTTAATTGAAATCTCATTCTTTCATTAAAAAAGATTCTGTTGGAAAAATATTCCTGCAGATTTAGCTGAGTTTTTTGGGGTGTGCTCCGTCCCTTCTGCAGAACAAGTGGTAGTGCCAAGCTCCTGCATCCACCAGGGATGGGATTTTGAGCTTTGCATCCAGGGCAGTTAGTCCGAAAACAGATTTATCTTGTAGTTGGAGAGTGGGCATTTGTTGCAAGTCCCTCCCTAATACCTTAGGGAAATTACCCAAAGGGCCTGCAATGGAATGAAATTCATTTACGATTGAGGCCTCAGAAACCCTGAAGGTCACACAGCAACATAGAAGGGTCCAGTTTAGGGATAGGCAGAAGGCATGTGCCTTTATTAGTCTTCTTCAACAACATGATTTCCCACTAGGTATCAAGGCATCCAATAAAATAAACTGAAAAAGAATGCCCACAACTCATGGCATCAATTACTCTTTATTTAGCTTTGTTTGTCAGTCACACTCGGCAGCTTTTCCAGTGTAATGAGAAGTCTGGTAATTTTGGCACTCTGGGGCATTTTCTTTTAGCATGAAAGGAACAGAGTTGGGGCCACTTGTGGTAGGTGCACAGATGTCGTGCTGTCATTTAAAAGTAATACTTCACTCAAACAAATTGTCTTGGTAAGAATCCATGTTTGCTTTTGTTTTGAGGTGAAGGAAGCTTCGCATGAACCACAGATGGTGTTTACAGCTCATCATGCAGCTATCACTTTCCAGACAGATGGAGAAACATGGAGGGAACAGAAAGAGAAAAAGGCAGCTCTGATGGTTGGCATCTTAATTGGAGTTTTTGTACTGTGCTGGATCCCTTTCTTCATCACAGAATTAATAAGTCCCCTCTGTTCCTGCAACATCCCACCCATCTGGAAAAGCATCTTTCTTTGGCTTGGCTACTCCAATTCTTTCTTTAATCCTCTCATTTATACAGCATTTAACAAAAATTACAATAATGCCTTCAAGAGCTTTTTTGTAAAGCAGAGATAAAAGGGGACACGGAGGAGAAAATTATTACTTTGTTGTGTAATACAAAGATTTCTTGAGGGAAACATGCCTATGATATGTACGGTTTTCATGCACGAGACCTACTAAAAGGGATTTAAGAACAATGGAAAAAGTGGAAGATGTTTGGATATAAATCTACTGACAGTTTGCAGTTCCCCCTTGGAAATACGTATATGCTGCTCCAGGGTTTGGCAAAGAAGATTGAACCAGTGAATACCTCCCATCTGCTCTTTAGATCAACATGTGTTAAGATCGCAAGTGAAGCACTGTATGTGTCTAATACCATGACCATCAAATCTAACCAGACTGATCTCATGTAAACACCTGCAGGTGCCATTCTGTAGCTCACTCATCGTTAGCAAAGGCACCATTGGGAACTGCTAATTGAGCAATACTGAGATGTTTGTGATATGGGCAGGATGCTGGATTCATTTTTGAGATTTATTTGGAAGGGAATAAACATGCTATAGTCAATCAGTCGTTGAACTGATGAGAAATTAAAATGGGTGACTAAGCAGCTCAAAACCACACCTTAGTATGATGGAAGGGCTGCGTGTTCCCTAGCAAGCCTCAGTCTTTGATGGGAAGGCTTAGTGAAATACAGGTCAGTTATCTCCACTAGGGTTAAGTGACATTTTAGAGCCAAGTATAAAATTATTAAGAGATACTGAGAATATGCTTGCATGGGAGGAGGAGCTAGTGTGGAGTTTTCACCTGGCTTATACTCCATCACTCTACAGGTCTCAGGCTCTCCCTGTTTTAAGAAACTCGGGTGAGGTTAAGATCGGCACCTGATACCTCCAAGTGAAGCAGGACTGTATGCAGTCCATTATTTCATACTACCATAACACTGGGCGTATATTTGCTATTACAAACACCAAACGTTGTAGTCAATCACCAGGCTTGCTGGCAGCAACGTGTGGCTGCTTGTCAGTGGAAGGTACCTGTGCTGTGCTGTCTGGGGTCCTTGTCTCATAAATATTACTGTAAGAAAGGTATTGATGCCATCAGGTCTGAATGACTCCAAAACCTCCAGTGTGACTCAAACCCAAGCCTTAAATTGTTTTTCCAAGAATTAACAAACACGCTGTCCTGACAAGTATGTACATACATAAATTAAAAGACAAGTCTTGCCATGGATACTGCCCAGTGTCTCTCTCTCTATTTTTATCTCTAGTGCGTTTTAGTTTTTGTCCTTCCCTGAAGGGGGATGCTGATGGTATCTCTGAGTATTCTCTGCATGGCAGCTTTTTACTGACACAGAGTCCCAGCACCGTCTCCCATTTCCTGCTTAAGCGTCTATAGGTACCATAAAGGCTCCATTTGAAGCTAGGGTTTAACCTTTTACGCTGCCTTTCTCTGCCAGTTTTGTGTTTCCTGGAGCTTAGGCAACCTTTTGATTCAAAGCGTACTCTTGGGCAAACAGCACAAAACAACTAAAACTCACCAATTTCAGGCCCAGCAGTCTACAACGCTGGTATCTTGATCTCACTGAAGCGCATCACACTCGGCCTCACCTCTGACAGTTACCATGCTGTTGGGTATTGCACTGATGTGAGTGCTGATCATGAAGCCCCAAAGTCTTGGCATCCTGGCGGTTTCTTCACAGGCAATAGCAGCTACATGTATTCGCAGCAGCTATGTGTATTTGCGTCAGCCAGGTGTCCTTGCATTAGCTAGGGACTGACATACCTAGCAGTCACATCAGGGAAATGTTATCAAGTATCTTGTAGTCTGGAAAACAGAAAAGTGATGCAGCCTTTACTTGCTTAATTGTAAATCAGAGTTTATTGCAGTGTAGTCTAAAATGATTCATGTGTCTGGTGATGCGAATTTGTGCTTTATGCAGGTATATAGGCAACCTAGACCGAGGCAAGTTCCAACTCCTTTCTAAATAAGTGATTTTAACAAATGCTGTCTGTTGAAGGGCACATCCCACCAGTTCCTTAAGGGAACTACCTGGGCTCATCTCATTAGCACAAGTCTGTGTAGCTTATGCATCTATGCAGGATGCTTCTCCCCTCACTTTCAATGTGAATTAAGAAATTTTAATAACCTAGAATTAGAAAAAGTTTTTAGATAGTGGCTCAGACTTTTAAATGCCAACTAAAAAAAATCTTTCCCATGTGAATCTCATTTACCTGCATATGGAATAGCTACAGTTCAAACTAGTGTTTGGAGGAAGGAAGACACACACGTAAGAGTCTAAAAGTTACTAAAACCTGTAGGCCTTATACAGAACCATTGGTGAATTTTTCAAGTTAATTGATTTTTTTTCATGTAAGATATTGCTCTAAAAACCTTGAAATCCAAACAAATGCCATGGAAAGAGAAAATGAAGAGGTCATCTTAAACTAGTTGTTGAAAAGCATGCAACTCTCCTGCACGTGGCCACTCCTCAGGCTTCCAATAATCATGTTTTGGCCAAATTTTAGTGCCTGTAAGATAAGCAGTTATTGGCAGGCAGGTCTAAGACAACCTGGCTGCGCATCACAGTCTATGGCTGCAGCAGCAGAGCTATTTGTTCCAACTGTATTTGTCCACTAACTAGAGGAATACCAGGCTCTGGTTCTGGTGCAGGAACCTTTCCAAGAAGTGACATAGATTTTAAAGGTACATTTTGCTATGGCTTGGCATCTGGTACATGAGAAAATACCATAAAGCCAGAAGAGAACTGTGCAGTTCAGTGTGGGTGCACACTGCGCTGGTGTTACTGCAACTGCTGAAGATGCAGCAGGGCTGTCTGTCTTCAGTTAGCTTGAGAACTGGTAGCAGAGCTACTGACGTAGCATACAATGTAGCTCTCCACCTCCTCAAAGATGGATTTAGCTTCCCTGGGAGGTGAATCTGAGCCTCTGTAATTTTCCTGTGAGAAGTTTGCCAGATAACTAGTTTAATGCTCTGCCCACCTGCCCGCCATCTGTGACAGCAGAAAGTTGTTACAGGATGACAGGCTGCCACTGAAAGCTGCTTGGCTTCATACTCACCCAGAGGCGACGTGAAACAGACAGAGCTTCCATTTCACTAGTGCTTCTTTTAGAAAGCTCATAACAAAATCGGCTTCCCACACTGGCTCTGTACATGTCTGTGTTTAGAAGAGCAGCAGCACATACTCAGGATTTTAAATCCTGGATTTTAAGCACATGGATTCTGAGTTTAGCATGGGGGGAGAAATACATTTTCTGGAGTTATGGCCTAACCTGCTGGATGCTGCTTCCTGCTTAAAGATAGAAAAGGCATTATCACCCCCTGGCTTTCTGCACAGCAAGCACAGCATTTTACCCATGGATTTGTGTGCCAAACTCAGTAATTTGGTGCAGTGGGAGTGTCACTGCTGGATAGTCATCAGCCTTGATTAAAAAAAGTTAGAACAGGAGATAATTTTCTACCTCCCTTGGTACTTTATTTCTGTGATTAATTACTCTCATTATTAATTTTGCAACTTTATTTTAATTGAAAAAAAGAGGAAAGAGTAAAATCAGGCATGCAAGCATTCTTCTTCCTGGCAATTCCAGCATTAGAGTTTAGCTTTTCCGTTATTGCTGCGTATTTATTCTTAGCTTCAAGACAGACCAAAGGAAATACAGAAAATACTACTCCCATGTGAACCTAGAGAAATGATACAGCATCTTGAATATCCAAATAGGGAAAGAAAAAAAAAAATCAGCTATTCTAAAGAAACAGCATTTGGCAGTGTTTAGGCATATGGTCATTTATTTCCCCAAACAGAAGTTGCTGATTTGGAGCACACCAGTCATTTCTGATTGTACACAGTGGACTATTAGTTTTAATTTTATTTCCTGACACTGTATCTGCTCCTAGAACAACTCACTGGAGACTTATCGCTCAGCAGAAAGGCACTGCTGTATCCTGCAGCAAGGCTCCGAGAATCTTGCAGCTATATTGAAAATAAGGCCATAGTTTGTTGTGCTGCTGGAATCTACAGAGTGTGCAGAAATCCAAATGCTTTGGAAGATGAATGTGAACAGAAAATGCTAATAACTTTCATGCTCCTCTCTCCAGGAGACCCACATCCATGCTGCAGCTTCCATGAAGAAAGCTCTTCAGTTTTATTATAGTACCCAGGGGTTCCTGATTTTTCAACCATAATTCAATCTTTCCTTCTAAATCGCAGTTTTACATGAGAATTACCAAGCCCCTCTCCGTGAAGATTGATACACCAAGAGATGATGGGTTTGGCCCCGCGAACAGACATTGACAAACCCCTATGGGCTGTACCTCATAAGCTAGTCTACACCAGTCAGCGAGACACTGGGTATGAGTAGCAGCTGATGACAGGAAAGTGCTGCTGGGTGTGGAGCACCAACCCTGCCTGAAGAGCTGCGTAAAGAGGCAGTGCCTGCCTTGGGCTCCAAGGGCGAGAGCCTGAGTAGCTCTGGCGTCTGCTGGCTGAGTTCAGATAGGTGGCAGCTGTGGCTCTGTAGACACTGCATGAATAAACAGGCTTGTGTTTGTAATTTTTTTTAGATAAAGGACTATTCTAGGAGTCTGTCACCCACCACTTGAATGAGTAAGATTTGAATATTGCCTTCTACACATGTCCTGCTTACAGACCTAATTTAGCAAAGCTGGCGCTAAGGAGGTAGATGTACCAGCAAGCACAAATCTCCAGTTCTCCATTTCGCATGAATACCAGCAGCTATACAAGACAGGCCCTAAAAGAAGCAATACCCTTTTCTCTCATGCAAGTAATGTTATGTTTCTAAAGAAATTTCAGCAAAGTTTTGCTGTCTCCTATATGACTGGGCATACCTGTACCATAGCGTCTGTGGAGAATAAAGAGCGCGTCATGCTACTTGGTCATGCTTTTCTCCCCCATCAAATACTGTTTGGTTCAGGAACCTACACACTGAGGTCACTCTCCAGTAAGCAAATTTTTCAGGAAATGAAAAGGAAGAAACCTTAGAGAAAGTATCAGTCACATTTTAACTTGCCTTCAAAGATTTTCTTTTATTCAGATCAACAGTGACTTGGTGCAGCACTCCCATTCGTTTTGACATACTGTAAGAAAAAGATTGCCTGGATTTTGTCACGCTCGGATTAGGTGTATGTCACCAATGTCACTCTCAAAAGATATTTTACAAGTGCATTCATGGAACTGTGTTTAAAGAAAGTTAAAAGCCACAGTCTAAAAGTGTATGCCTTAAGTTCAGAGACTGTCTCAGCTTCTGAAACTATAAAGCCAACTTTGCCGCAGTTTATTCACCAGGGTATCAAAATAATTATATTTATTGAAATGCAAATTAAAGCTCTACACAGGCTCTATGAAATTAAAAAAGATTTTTGTTACAAGCCCTGTAGATGTTAATTTACAAGCCTGATAGCACCAAATGAACTCGGGGCAAGATCTTTCTCTTTTAAACATTCAGAAGAAATCCAGCAACACTAAGGTAAAATTCTGAGAAACTCGTAGTTCCTCCCATGCAACCAGCTGCAATGGAGAATTAGGACAGACTGCTTGCTCTAGGTTTGTATACTGGGGACTGGGATGTTTAAGTTAATCATTGAAAGAATCAAGATACACAAGACCTATTCCTTCTGGTAATAAATTGCCAGTTTAAACAAAATAAAATAATCACCTTCTAGTTGGTAAAATAAATATTTAGATGCTCCATGATGATGATATCCATTCCAAACATTTAAACATTTTGCTTTCTTGAGAGCTAGACCACCAGCACAGTGAAGCAGAAGATCATCCCAGCCTAATACCTTGTCTCTACTGGTGGCCAGAACCAGGAATTTCAAGCAGAAGCTTGTGTTTCTCATAGCATTACCAGGTCTCCTACTGCCACAGACCCCACAGGTAAACTCCAGTTTAAGCCTGCATTGGGCAGGCCAGTTTCTCACTGCTTGTTTTGTTGCTTCGTTCCATTACATGTTTTTATTTTTTTGGTAAATTTAAGTTGGCTTTTGTATTTAGAAGTGCCTTTACTTTGGCACTTAGAAACCTACTTGTTTTTTTTAATGCTTTGAACTTCACTGTCAGTCCAAACTTCATTTGCAACATCAGATCATTACTCGTCACCTGAGTATATTCAGAGGCTAAATATATAGCAGCCTTTATTTATGCTAAAGCTGAAAGCAGTTGTAGGCAGATCACGTCTCTCCTCTTCAACTCCACATGCAGTGTAGTTCCTTTTATCCCAACGAGCTACTTGTTTTTATTTTGTACTTCTTAACTCTCTCACTTCCCATGGCAGTGAAGTTCCTATTCTGCGCATTTTCTGATTCTGAGCTCGTTCTACCGATGCCCCAGGAATGCCTCCCTGTTTACAATATCAATACAGGTCTTTAACAGATGAACAGGGGAAACATCTTTGATAGAACAATAAGCATCTTCTAGTCCGTATCTCAACTAAGTTACAAAGCAGTAATAGTAGCTGTGGTTGTATAGTTCTATCTCATATAGGTAACGATGAAATATGTTAACCTGCAAGCCTGTTCTTCAAGTGTTTTAATTAAAGTGATGTTTTTATCCCTCCTCCTTCACCCACTGTTGTTAATTTTATCTGGGCGTTTTACAGGAAACTGAGCACAGATGAGAATGATGTCCTCATAGTTTCTTCTGAAGTCAGTGAAAGCTGAAGGCATGAAATCTTCAATGTAAGAAGGATATGGAGCTGTTGGAATGGGTCCGGATGAGGGCTACAAAGATGATCGGAGGGCTGGAGCACCTTCCCTATGAGGACAGGCTGAGAGAGTTGGGCCTGTTCAGCCTGGAGAAGAGAAGGCTCCGAGGAGACCCTGTAGCAACCTTCCAGTACATGAAGGAGGCTACAAGAAAGGCAGGGAGGGACTATTCATAAAGGCTTGTGGGGGGTAGGACGAGAGCGAATGGGTATAAACTGGAGAGGGGCAGATTTAGACTGAACATTAAGAAGAATTTCTTCACCACGAGAGTGGTGAGGCAGTGGCACAGGTTGCCCAGGGAAGCTGTGGCTGCCCCATCCCTGGAGGTGTTCAAGGCCAGGTCGGATGGGGCTTCGGGCAGTCTGATCCAGTGGGATGTCCCTGCCCATGGCAGGAGGGTTGGAACTACATGATCTTTACAGTTCCTTCCAACCCTAATTGTTCTATGATTCCATGAATTGGGTATTTTGGCATGAACATGTGCCATCTTCACTGAGAGTTCAGTATCTTAAGCAGATGTGTACTGAAGACAAAAATAACCTTCCATGGATCTCCTTATACCAGGTTTTATAGTTTATGCCAAACACCAAAACACCAAGATTATCCAAAGCACCAAGAGAAAACAAAATGTTACAGATTGCTATGTGACATGAAATCACCCTTGTGAGTGAATATTGGCACAACCTTTTAATGCACTTGTAATTCAAAAGCATGTTATGGCTTCTAAAACCAGTTCCACTTTAAAAACACAATAGCAGAAGGTCACCGAATTCCAAACATTCTTTATTTTATATTCGCTGCCAAAGAGAAAGTAATTGAACAGCACAGTCATCAGTGTTATCGAGAAAAAAGAGAACGAGGATTTTTTTCTCCTGAAGATGTGATTTACATTAAGTCAGTCCAAAATCCTGATGTTAAGTAGAAAAAGCAACTGTTTTAATTATAAAATACTGTATATACAGATAGAAAAATGATTCAGAAAGCGTTCCACAAAGTTTCTAAACTTTGAAGGGCAAATCTTCAGCAGTTAAAAGGGTTGTTGTCTTCAAAAGTGAGCATCAGTTCCTTTGAACACAGTGTCTTGAGTTTTTATCTTCTTATATTACAGGTGAAACAGACTTCGATTTTCATCCCAGCCAGGGATAGTGCGATGGTCCTAGTAATTTAGGTGTTTTTTTCATGGAGCTATTAATTTAACAAGCACACTCGCTATATATAAAAATGAAATTTCAAAGAAATTTATACAACAGCTAGACTTTATAAAAATATAGATCTATAATTTTACACTAGGAATTATCCAAGGTAAATTTCCATTTTCTTATGCCTTATCCATTAAAAATTAACTTTTAACCTTTGGAATCTTATCTATGGCTAGAGTGTAAACTAAAATAATGTGAAGTTATTAGCTGGTGAAGACAGTTTCAAGAATCTCCTTCTGTGGGTTTTTTGGCCAAAACTCAACAAACCACTGCATTCCACAGTGCTCATCTTGTGGTACTGGTCATATTACACAGTACATACCTACTTATTCCAGAATCTTGACCTAATTCAGTGTTAATACCCAAATAAAAACATCCCCATCATCCCTACTGGGGAAGAAAAAAAAACCCAAATAAATAAAATTAGACAATATTTCTATTTTGCTGTACTGTGTTAACTCTTTACTATGTAGTGGAGGCAATAATGAATAATACAGACATGTGATGAAGGAACGAAAAACCGAATACATACCGAACCCCACTTTTACAGCTGTGTGTATATATATTTTTTATATATATATCTATATATATATCTACATTGCAGTTATAACTGTCACCTCACAAAAGACAGTCAATGGACTGAACAATCATCTATAAACTTCACCAGCTGGAATTCTTCAGGAAGAACTGGCTTTCAGCTTAGACAGCAGCATTTCATTCTTACGGCATTCCTGTTAACAGAAAGCAAACAGGTTAAGGAGGTCGTTGCCCTTAGCTCTGTTAGTTGTATCTTCACATTAGCAAAACCAAACTCTCCTATTTTGAAAGATCTCCAAAATCCAAAGTAGCAAGGAGTGAGTTATGAGCCCAAGATAATTCCAATTAATCCATAATGCTATTCCAATGGTAATAATAATTAAAGTTTATGACATTCAAGCCAAAAGGAATGCTGCTTGACCATTTGTCTAGAGTTGTAACAAGTAGCTAAAGTAAATCCACCTTTTTAAATGTAAATTGTATAAATCCAGAACTTGACAGTTTGCAAAAAAGTCAGTGTTCAGGGAACAACTCTTAAGACCAGAAATATATTTACATAAAGTACACACCAACTATTTCCAACACCACAAGCACAACTTCATTTATTTTTAAGGACAGCAAGGTTGGGTAGAAATTCCATCACAGGGCAGTGGAAGAAAACCAGCTTATACATGTATCCAAAAAAACCTGAAATTCCAACTGGGATGTAAAATTCTGTATGTCAGAAAAGCAGCTGAGCAGTCCCTGTCAGAATGTTCCAGAGAACATTGGTGGAAGTAGGAAGGAACCGTGTCAGAACAAAGCAGAACAAATTACAGAAAGATGTTTTTGCTCAACATCTGAAGCCAAATGACAATTTTGCCTGGCAGCACAACTTTGCCATTCATTATCATGGAGACAATAATTAACAGAAGCACATTATGATTAAAAGCTGGGGGAAGGCTAAATCAGTGAAGCATTAAGCAGTGCTTTCACAGTGCTGTGCTTAGAAAACCAGGCTGGTTCCTAAAGGTATTTATAACTACTGAGACCCTGGATTCTCTCCCTTATTCACACATTTCCACAACCCTCTTTGCTCTAATACCTAACTGCTCTCAGATCTTCAAGAGACTCCATTTGGACACCTAAATATACAGCTGGTTTGGTAACAACTAATCCTTGCCCTGTACCGTGGACGCATGCTCATCTATTGGGTGAAGAAAAGACTTCCAGAATCAAATCCAGTGTCCAAGAATCACATGGTGATAACCAAGAGACATTGTGAACACAGTGCTATAAACATTATATTAGCAACTCTTGTGCATGTATTAATGCACGTGTCAAGCCAAAATAGGTCACTGAACACCTGCCAGTTTACATTAACAAAAACATTCTTACCTCCTTAAATTCTTTCACTGTTTTAAAGTAAAGTCTCTGTTTCTCTAGGAGCTCCAAGTATTCATCATTTAACTGGTCTCTTCGCATTTTGTTTTCTTGCTTCTTCTTTTCCATCTGTTGGTGAACAGGAAGGATAAGAGGATAAGGAATAAGGAATACACGCACGTATACTGAACAACTATTTATAATAGACAAGGCAAGAGAGATGCTTCACAAATTATACCCCTGGCTTGTGCTTTAAATGCAAAGAACTTTTAGGCCAGCCCTTAAGAAAATTAACCAGCTGATGCAGAAGCCTCAGTACCAGTGGTGCTATAGGTAGCATTCAGAATTAAACTAAGGCTCCCATCTCTGCAAGCCAACAATCTTGCTCGCCAAACAATCCTCCCCCAATGATGACACAGTGAAATTAATTAACGAAAGGGAAAAACAAAAGGGAGGGTTGTGATGCAACACTGAGACCTTGCTCTGGTTGATCAGCTGTGTCTTACAGCGAGGGCAGGAGACATCTTCACTTTTCTGTGCAACGCTGCACTTTAGCAAGACCCACACGTAAGAAATCTCTCTTTTCTCCTTGTGCCAAAGTTTTGACAACCACAACTGAAGACCCTTAACGTGAGAAGGACTGGTTCTTATTAAAGAACAGAATGCCTTCCTCTCAGGGGTCCTTCTAAAGACATTCCTCCATCACAGACAAGTTTGCTGCTAGTCTAGAGAGTAAATTTTCCCTCCCTCTGGTGCTAGGGCTCACACATAGAAAGAAAGCACTGTGGTATTTCTCTCCCCCAAAATTATTTTTGCATTCTCTCTGACAAGCAAAAATGTAATTGCACAAACTGCAGGAATCCCCTAAAGCCCAAACACGCAGGTAATTCCTCAGCAGCAAAGCCTGTTGCATTTTTAGATTTATGCCTCAACATTGATCTTAATGATTCCCTATGCCTAAAGCAAATGAGCAGATCCCAGACTTTCCCTGAGCATGAACACTGCTGACAAGGTACATCTCCTTTACAAAGCCAGCTGCTGTCCAGAACATCAGGGAATCTCTCCTACCATAACCTACTCGAGTCAGCAGGTTTTTAAGTCTTGCTTAAGGAAGAAAAAGCATGAAATGTGTCAACACAGAAAAAAGCATTATCACGTGTCCCATTCCTTTAGGATGAGGCTAAAAGTAGCATTGCTAAAACATCTAGGACCTAGATTCTCGTGAAGACACAAGACCTTTGATATGCCTTTGATAAACTGCTTCCTTTCCGCATGACTGTGAAATTTCTTGACATACTCCTCTCAGTAGAAACCAGCCAGCTTTGTCCTCAGAAAGACTCCAAAATACCTGTTATCACACCAAAATGCTCGTTTGCAAGTTACTTATTCTTGATACTAAGTATGCCTGATTTCTCCTTAGGCCTCTTTTACAGCACAGTTACAATACAATGGGTTTTGAAAACTGAAATTTCTCCTCACGCATAAGGTCTTTGGAGCTGTACGGAAGGCAATTAAAGTCGATGCACTTTAAGCGTGAACTGTGAAACTGACTGTGAGCAATTCTAAAGCACTGCAGACAGAAGTCTAATAGATGAGACTAAAGCATCCCGGCGATGAATAACCCTCGCAGCACACAACTAGCCTGTTAACAAAGTCAAACAGACATTTCCTAGGCAAAGAATAAGAAAATCTTCCCTTTTGCTGCAGAGATGTTCCCCCAAGGAACTATGTAAATTGTTAAAACTTTCTTAGCGCCTGTTTCTTTTCAGCATCAAGAAATCACTAACAATTTTTCTTTTTCTCTCAATTGAGATAAGCTTAAGCTTTTTCATTCAGAAACTCATTTTCCTCTGTTAGCTGTAACTGTCACCACCTGCTGATCCAGACACCTACACCTAGCAATGAAATGTCACTTATGAACTTTCTCATAAAATGCCAGTGGCCAAAATGCCAGTGGCCAAAATGCCAGTGCACGAATAAAGAACAAGTGACGGGAGCTGCCACTGCTTTCAGCAACCATCAGAGATACTGAAATTGTATTATCCCCCAAAATAATGAGCCATCTGACACAACAGCTTCCATTCACTTCCTACCCCATATCTGTACATGAAGCAGCTGAAACCTTTGATTCCATTTGAGTATACAGTAAGAGAGTACAGAATGATTTTATGGATTTCAAAAATTGAACAGTTTAATTGCAAGAATCTGAACTAAGTCCCAGCAGAGCTCTCGGTCTGCTTACACTGCTTGCACTTGCTCTACTGTAACTCATTTCTGTGTGTTCAGTGGAGGACAAGACAGAAAGCGAAACACTGAACTCCTGAACAGTTTGAATTTGCAGTTATATGCTGCAATTAAAATGTCATTCTTCCAGAAGAAAGAAATGTAATTATCCTCAAGCCAATTTTCATGAGGCAGAATTGTGCTACTAAAGTATTTTCATAATCTCCATTTGATGTTGAGTCAACAGCCTTGAAGACAGAAAGATGACCCATACATACACTGTCCAATATTGCTATTCTTTCTGCTGTCATTTTGTTTGTCCTATGTGAAAACAAGAAGTCAAATAAATAAAAATTCTTCATTTCAAAAAAAGGCAACAACCCAGTCACAGCAGTTTACGGTTGATGTCATAAATTTTTATAGTAGAGTTTGTTAGTGCAAGAGAGCTTTACTACAGCTCCAGTTGCATCCTGTTCTGCTTTTTCTGTATACACACGCTTATCATATTTTGTACTTGAAGTTTCTATTTAGTTACTGAGATAAAACAGCCTAATATCTTGACAAGGTGCACTTTCAGCACACGCTCTAGTATATACTGATTTAGAGTCCATCGTGCTTCCATTTAAACTCAAATAAAGAGCAGCTATAATCCACTACCAAGAATTTTCCATCTCTACGGAGAAAAGAATCAGAGTTCCTTTATGGGACTTAGGAAAGCATGAGTATGTTTGCATATGAAAAGACTAAAACAACACAATAGGTACAGGTTAGTGACTATCATTATCAAGAAGTACTTAAACCTGTCCATTGTATGCAAATACACCTATGGACAGCTTTAGTTGGAGCCAAAGTCGGACCACATACTTGACTGCCCCAAGACCACTTCACACAAGTCCACTGAGTCTGTGCTTTTACAAAACAGTCTCCACATGCTGCCAGAAACAGTTGTCTCTTCTCCAAATGAGCACTCGGGCTCTACTCACCCACAAACCCCTTATATGAGGACACAATACACATCAGCAACATTGAGTCTTTTCTGAATTAGGGGAAAACCAACAAAAAACCACCCAAGTGGATTCAGCAAGGTGACAGTTGAGCACCGCAACTGGGACAAAGGAAGCTGATGGGTGGGACCCTGTGAGATGCTGCTGACCATTTTCAGCAGCAAAAAGTAGCTTCAATCATCTCCAGCTGCCTGAGAAACCACGCCTGAAACACAGGTCTGACTATGCCCACAAAATGCAAATGAAGAATCTTCACTGACTGAGGTGACACACGGCTGTTTCAAGCATCTACATCGCTATACAGCCAATAATGAAGTTAAAGGGTGTAAGCTTCTCACTCAGACAGGAGGGCTGTAATACACCTCTGTTTTACTCTATGGTGAGCAGTTTCTTATGGATGTGAAAATACGTAATACTTGTTAGTTGCTTGCTTAATTTTCACCTCACAAAATGCATTTCTCCATGCACATTTATTATCCAAGAGGCTTTTCAGAAATATTTCCTGGGTTCTAGCGAAGAAAGTGAGAAGAGTCTCTGACCTTCATTCGATTTTGTTTGATGCCTTCTACGATCTGCTCCATCTGCCGTAAAAACTGCTCACGAGAACCAGAAGATGCCATTGCTCTGGAAAGGAAAAAGATAACAACTGACAGGGATGTGGGACAACAGGTCTCACACAGTTATGTCCAAGAGATCAGATTAAGTTTTACATAGGGAAATAAACAATCTTCATAATCACTGATTTCAGGTAACAGTGCAGCTCTTTAGCTGGTATAAAATATCAAAGAGATGGGAACAGAGACCACAGAGCTCATCACAAATGTTCTCCCTGTCAGTTCAAGTCTGTTCCTTCCTCTCATCTGTTGTACAGAAATAAATTGCTATTAACTAAGCAAAAGCACAAACTTAAGAAAAGCAGCTGTTGTGAATATTAAGAAGGCAAGCAGAGGAGTAGTAATTCAGTAAATATCTAAAAAGTTATTTCATGCCTTAATGGGGAAAGCCCAGAAGTAATTTTAGACTTGTAAACAGATCTTAGTATCATAGTATAGCTAGGTTGGAAGTTAGGTTGGACCTTAAAGATCATCTAGTTCCAACCCCCCGGCCATGGGCAAGGACATCCTCCTAAATCAGGCTGCCCAAGGCCCCATCCAACCTGGCCTTGAACACCTCCAGGGATGGGGCAGCCACAGCTTCCCTGGGCAACCTGTGCCAGTGCCTCACCACTCTCATGGTGAAGAAATTCTTCCTAATGTTCAGTCTAAATCTGCCCCTCTCCACTTTATACCCATTCCCTCTCGTCCTATCCCCACAAGCCTTTATGAATAGTCCCTCCCTGCCTTTCTTGTAGCCTCCTTCATGTACCGGAAGGTTGCTACAAGGTCTCTTTGGAGCCTTCTCTTCTCCAGGCTGAACAGGCCCAACTCTCTCAGCCTGTCCTCGTAGGGAAGGTGCTCCAGACCTCCGATCATCTTTGCAGCCCTCATCTGGACCCGTTCCAACAGCTCCATATCCTTCTTACGTTGAAGATTCCAGAACTGGACACAGTATTCCAGATGAGGTCTCACAAGAGAGGAATAGAGGGGCAGAATCCCCTCCCTCGCTCTGCTGGCCACGCTGCTTTTGATACAGCCCCAGGATACGGTTGTCCTTCTGGGCTGCGAGCGCACATTGCCGACTCATGCTGAGCTTCTCATTGACCAGCACGCCGAAGTCCTGCTTGGAGACTTTCTCTAGTCAGCTTTGATATTAGGACACATTTATGGCTTTGCCCTCTATAAAATAATTATTTTTCTTTCTAATTTGTAAACTGAATAATTTAACATTGGCACCAAGATAACCTGTTTGTGAATTCCAGCTATCATATATTTTCATACCATGCACTTCTAAAAAATAATTTGAATGAACATTGCGATTTGGGTTTTAAATTTCCATAAAAATGCTTTTATAATCATTGACCAGCACCCCCAAGTCCTTCTCTGCAAGGCTGCTCTCAATCACGTCATCCCCCATCGTGTACTGAAACTGGGGATTGTCCCAACCCAGGTGCACTTGGCCTTGTTGAACCTCACGAGGTTCTCACAGGCCCACTTCTCCAACCTGTCCAGGTCCCTCTGGATGACATCCCGTCCTTGCAGTATGGCAACTACACTACTCAGCTTGGTGTCACCCGCAAACTTGCTGAGGGTGCACTCAATCTCACTGTCAATATCATTGATAAAGATATCAAAGAGCATTGGTCCCAGTACAGACCCCTGAGGGACACCACTTCTCACGGATCTCCATTTGGACTTTGAGCCATTGACCACTACTCTTTGTATACGACCATCCAACCAGCCAACCAGTTTCTTATCTTGAACAGTTAAGAAAAATAAAACAAAGCAAATACAACATTCCACCTGCTCCACTCCCCTGCACACTCACCCAAAGTAACCAGAATTCAAAACCCAGCCATCAATTACAGCACAGGTTTCTACACACTAGACAAATAAAAGGATCTCATTACTGAGCAAACCAGAGGTACAATCCTGGTAAGGAAAACATCTGAAATACTTAATTTGTGGGTTTTGTTGTAATTAAAATTTTTACATATCACAACAGGAAAAAGAGTTAATTTAAAAAAAAAATCAAAATATCTGACCAAACAAAAGTGATGTGTTAGTAAAGACATAAAAAATAAATTGGAAAAACCCCAGAAAGTTGTAGCTTTACAACAGAATTATAAACATATAACAGGAAGAATTGTTTAAAACTTCTAAAACTGTCATCTCCTCCCTGGGATTCTACTGAATTGTAGTTAGTCTATAATAAACATGTCTGAGATATGTCAGTCTAATGTTTTGTACACAGTGTAACAACCACAACTTCACAAAATGCAGAAAAAATATGTACATTAATGCCAGGAAAATGATAACTGAATTATTTCCCTCCATGACTGCAAATGAGGGGCTGGATATTAAAAACATATGTTGGCTATAAAAGTCCGTTAATTCCAAGTCTTTGATTCCTCAAATATTGGCTTAAACAGAATTAACAAATTATTTTATAAAATAATTTCCATTAATAAAAATTTCCAACACTTTTTTTAGACTCTATAACTCACGCCCATTTCCATTTTTCTAACCAACCATGCCACTCATCTCAACTACCAAGAGAAAAATAACCATTACTTACTGGTGAAAGTTGTCATGAATAGAATTCAGTAGGTTAACCTGTGAATTAGGAAGAAAAAAGTAAAAGAATTATACATTTGTCCTTTCTGATATGAATTTTCACAGACAATAAAATGAAATTAGTTAAAAAATAGACTGTATCGATGTTGCCCTCACAAGTGGGCACCTATGTAGAAATCACCACAAGCTTTCTTTTGGAAGAAAAACCATGATCCCTCTATATTAGTGTCATCTATGCCAAGAGAGGAACCGCAGAAAGCAGAAGCAAGTCTTGGGCCACAATTGAGAGGTTTAGTTTTACTGACTGTTGCGATGTGAGCTGAAGTAGAATCAGTCTTCTAACTTCAGCTCAGTCTCGTCTAAGTAAGTTCATTCTTGCTTTTCTAGAGGCAGTTTCCCTCTAGAAAGGCCAATGCTTACATTAATTCCTATAGCAACCAAGGCCATCCTTGAGCTGGTGGATGCCATTAAGTCAGAGGCGAAAAAGGGTTGCACTTGCAGGGGGATGTGTACAGGACAAGTGACCCCAAACTGACCAACAGAGTATTCCATCCCATGTACACCATACTCAATATGAAACCAAGGTCATGAGGTTCTCTCTCTCTCTTCTTCGATGGCTGACGTCTCCAGTAAGAACCTTGTCAGTCTGTTTGCCCCTAATCCCAGATCTGTGGGTTCCTGAGCTCTGCTCCCTCCTAGCCCTGGATCCTTTCCCTCATATCTGATCTCCAGCATTTGTAGTGATGTACAGTTACTGAGAGGTGGGGGTGCAATTTCATGTATTTGTATATATTATGGGATAGGATATATCTATTTCATTAAAGCTGTAGTTTTAGTTTTCAACGTGCAAGTCTTTTCCTTGCATTTTCCTTTCACTCACTCAGTGTTCAACAGTCACAGTGCACAAGCACACGCTGTGGCTGTGTTAGGTTTATGTACTTGGTTTTGTAAGTCCTGACCAGGCTTACGAGATGGAAAGGACAGCAAATGAAGAAGTATCTTTAAAGCAACCACACTGAGTAAAACAAAACAAAAAAACCCAAGCAGTAACTCCCCATCGGCCAAACAAAAGAAATAAAAATTGTATTAACAGCACTGAAGATGCCAACTTTTGTCAAGAAGCTGCAACTTTGCTCACCAGAAAAGAAAAAAAGAAAAACAAACACCCCCCCTGCTCACCCCACTCCCCGTTTTGCTTCCAAGACTGGAACGAACATCTCCACACAATACTGTAAAGGCTTACCAAGCAGCGCAGGAACAGCAGGTGAATTTCTGCACTGCTCTCATTGTGCAGATGAGTTTTATAGTTTCCAAACAAGCCAAGCATTGTTACTTGCTGTATTATATGTATTTTACAGACTGTTAAAGATGAGCTTCTAAAAAGTACAGAACGACATTCCACATACACAGATTCAACTGTAGAAGCATAGAATGCCAGGATGGAAGGGCCCTCAGGGATCACCTGAACCAACCTTTCAGGTGATAGTTTAAATGAGATGGCCCTGCACCCTGTCAAGCTGAGCCTTAGAAGTGTCCAGCACAGAGGAATCCACCACTTCCCTGGGGAGATTATTCCAATGTTTAACTGTTCTCATGGTGAAGTGAGATACTAACATTGCACTGAATCGAGACAGAAACACACATTTATACCAACATCACAGGAATATTTTGTTGCTCTCTGTAAAAAACCCTGAAGGAATTAAACTATATATGGAGTATTTTCTATGCACGCATCTTTGATGTTTTCCATACACTTCTGAGAGCACTAAAATTCACCAAGTAGAAATTAATGTGATTCTGTCTCAGCTTTGAGTACTCCCTGCATGTCTCCTGTGGTTAAACCGTCCAAGAAGTTCTCCTTTTGATGAATATTTAAAAGTATTCTGCACTAAACAAACCTAAGTGTTGCAAACAGAATCACTTACCTCACTGCTATGGAAAGCTAAACAGATTTCTCCCAAATCTAAAATCTTCTACCACACAGCGATAAGCGCACACATGGCAGAACCTGCAGTTGTTCCTGACCCTACTTGGAAAAATTCAAATAAACATATTCTGAACAGACTCCAAAGCAGCTGAGACACTTGAGAATTCCTGTTACTTAGAGGAAAGACATTACTGTACAACTCCTCAATATCTGCCACGTCCACATCCTTGCCTCAAAATATTTCCAATAATCGTATGTGTAATAACATAAATACAGTTTATACTGTAAAACATTCAAGTCATGAAAAATAGTACTGCACAACTATTGCATGGTGAGGGTGTAACGTGTTACGTTACCAATGGTGACTTCAATGCATAAACCCCCCAAATCAAAAGACACTGTGAAAGTTTAAAAGCATTTTGAAAGTGAATCTTTCACAAATTATGATCAAAACTATCAACCATACACACAGAGACCCTTCATGTCAGAACTATAATCTCCACAGCCAAAGTTCTAACGCTTGCTATTGTTATTTTACAGCCATTATGCTCAGCGTGTTTTATGAAAGGGTTGATTTTGGGGGAAGGAAAAAAGGGGAGGGGGCAAGAAAAAGTGCAAGCATATTCCAGAAATCTTTGTGAGGCACAGATTCCAAAGCCATCTTTTACACATTACCAGGCAATAATTACTTGGTGAAACCTTGGTTCTAATATTAAAAGCAACTCAAGGAAACCTCAACTATATTACATATTTAACAAAGTTCAGACAGCATCAGAAGACATTCAGACCTCTCTCTCTCTCTCTCTCTCCTGTGACTGACATCAAGAGAAAAGAAACACTTGATCAATTTATTTGCCTTTTGAAATTATATCCATGTAAGTGAAGCTTGGAACCAAAAAAACCCCACAAACAACCAAAATCTCCAAAGCAGACACTGAATAGTTTTCACAAGAGTACTCCCAATTTACATAACAATGAAAGACATCTGCTCAGTGTTCTGTCAGCTGGATTTTAAGTGCCCATTTAAAAACCAATCTCTTTATGCTTCCTAAATTAGCAGGCTTGCCCTCAAAATTAAAAAAAAATTAAATAAATTCTGTATTAAACGCAAACCTAGGGGAGAAATTGAAAGTAACATGGATTCTATAGCTGCTACTTAACATATTTTATGTTAAACTATTTTTAACACAGTATTTTACATCTGGTACACTTATCTGCAAGCTCTTATATTATATATTAGGAATACATTTTACCATTTGGAATAAAAAAAACAATGAAAGAGCATGGAAAAACAAAGGATGTGATGATGTTCTTACAGACTTAGCTAAAGGCATTTGCCAGCCCCATTGGCAGCCATTAAAACACCCACTCTTGCACAGGGATGCAGGTTTCAGAACCAGGCTTCCTGAGTATTCAGGATATAACAGATCTTATATGGGATCATTATTGCCAGTTCATCATCTCTGGTTTATAAGAAGCTGATGTTTGAAAAATTTTCAAGGAAAATTCTTAATGGTATTTTCAGGACACAAAGTGGTTTAAGTCACACCACTAATTCCAAGGTAAGGATCTAGGGACCATTTGGCAGAATAATTTTTAGAAACAGCATCCTCTCACGTTAAACTGAAATCTCTTCCAGAAATTGTCATATGCTCTAGAAATACCTAATCATTACTGCAGGTTAAACTTTTGTAAGATCCTTTGTAGCCACCAATGACCTAACAGAAAAATATATATATATACACACCCCTCCCTCCCTGACGCCCCAATAAAAAAGCTCTAAGGCTCAATTCAGTAGAGAACTTGAGATGCTTTCATATTTATTAATAACATGCATTTTTAAATCACCTGGTCACAGAAGTGACTTTCATTGTGATGCAGCTTGGATTCTGCAAAATTCATACAACAATGCAATGCTTTTCTGCAACAGAAAGGGCCAGATCCACCCTGATGCTGCAATCATGCCTCTATTGGGATAAACGGTGGAAAGTTAATGTTTAGAACGGTACTGTGGAAACAGTAGTCTAAGTTGTTTGTTGGTTTTTTTTTCCATCATCCTGGCCTCCAGAAAATCTGTCAGGATCTCTGGGTCTATCTCTAAGAAAGACCTGCACAGCAGTAGAACATGGCTGAGCTTTCTAGCAGACTCATATGGAGCACTCTTTAGGTTCCCAAAGCCGAAGCAGGTAAACTGTACTCAGTTACTGTAGAACTGATAACTGGTAAGGGACGAAGTTGGGTTTTTTCCCTTATAGTTAACATGCTCTTGGACATGTTTAACATCATTCTGGTTGTTTGCCAAAAGCTTCTTCTGCCCCCTCAGATACCTCTCCTCACAATTTTACTACAGGTACAGTGCCTGCAGCAGAGGTTAACTGTTAAAGAATATTTCTGTATTTAAACCTATTTGTTCAGTTGTGTTTTATGGAACGGTCAGATGCATACATTACTGACTTTTTTTGAACTGAAAACCTGAAAACTATCTAGAACATGTATTACAACCAGCTGCCTAAGCGAAGGAAGTGGTTGCTCATCATCTTTCCACCTTTAATGAAGTCACATGTTTGTCTTTGCAAAAAATAAAGTGGAAATAACTCCATAAATTAATCCCTAAGAAAGCGTTGAACTACATAGCAGGGAGAGAAGGGAGAGGGAAAAAAACACATCACTTCCATGAGAACTACCCTTCTGACCCAGTAAAATCGCTATTGACTTCAGTGGAGGCAGGCTGAGACCCTGAGAACAAACTCTGACACAGCTGACAGTAGCTGGATTTGCTTTCTAAAGCTACTGATTGTAGTACTGGTTCATAATAAAAGATATTGACCAAAAAAACCTGGTAATTTGGTCCTGTGATACCAAGGCAGAGATACTTGCTAATCAGATATCACTCATGTTTTGTAAGCACATTAAGTAGTTTAAATATGCTGTATTAATAAGCACTGGCTTTTAACACACAGGCCATTTCCCCTCAATATTAGAAATATTATTACAAATCAATTGCTTCATTTTTACTTACAAATACTCTTAACTCTGCTCTGACATACCTAAATGTGGTGAAAGTGAAGTAAAAACTCTTTCTCTCCTTCTCCACAGACCATGTATTTAGAGAACAGCAATAGCATTTTCTTACCTCCTTTTCCAAATATACTTTCTTATCATCCAGTGTATTATAAAGAGTAAAGAACTGCTTCGTTTCTTTGTGAGTTGCTGAGACTGCAAACAAAAAAAAAGGGTAAAACAATAAAAGAGCATGAGGTGAAATAGAATCTGTAAAAATACTTTGTAGGCTTTATATACTTTCCACTATCAACAATGGAGCACATTCATTAATACATTCTGGAAGACTATTCTCTCTGCATGTAGATCTCCAGCAGGGTTTGCAGCTATCAGGTTTTATGGGAACACCACAGCTCAGTGTTTAAATTAAGTCTCGGCTGCTGACAGTCCTCTACATGAACATGTGTTGGCACTATCAGCTGTGCTTCCTCACCATCGTCTGTTCATCCTTTTTTTTTTTTTTTTTTCCCCTTTTTGCCTCCTCTTACAATTTATTCATGTTGATAGGATCAAGTAATACTTTCTTTTCAAATAACACTTTGTGGTTTAGGTGATTGTAGCAGATGTTGATCATCACTTGGTGGGGAAGGTAAGGCTCAGACAAGCCTTCCCTTTGAACGTACAAGATGATACCTGATACTCAAATCTGCTAAGTGTTTGTCTGTTCTTTACTTCTTCAATGCCTAAGGAAATTAAGACACACATGATTCCCAATGAAAGGGTCCAACAGAGAAAGACAGCTGACAAAAAATGTTATGGTTCATAATATTAAGCATTGTCTAGAATCCTGAAGCTGGAAAAAAATGTATAGGTTAAAGAGAAACCCGAGTGAAATCATGCTTATTTCATTAACTCTGAAGGCTAAAGTAAACACACCTTTAAGTAAAACCTTCACTGAAGTGATATGCTGGACTGAGCTTTTGAATGGAACTGTTTACAGACAGCACGACCTTCCTTCTGCATTACAATGTCTGTGAACATCCAAATTTTTAAAGAAATTCCAAGTTTTGATTTGTACAATGCTGTTCTCCAGCTGAAGTCCAACAGCAACCCACAGCTCACTTTTAGTGACAGAAATCCAGCAGTGGCTACTCCTGCAGCAGTGAGATGTTCAGGACCAAAGAGCTTTCTCACTGCCACAGCATAATTGTGACACATGTTCTGCACATGCTGTAGCCTCGAGACACATACTGAGTCCCAGAAACCTAAAAGCACCAAGAAATTCAGAAAGCTTGGGATAGGTTGACAAATTAGTAAGGGCTGTTCAGCATATTGCACAAAGATTTTCCAAATGCTGAAATAGCCTGCTTCTTGAAACACTGCACGAACACAAGGACCGCCAACAGGCTTACTTCAGGTGTGTTCTCTTGATGAATTTGCTTTTTTGCAGAACTGAAGAGGCCTTTCCCAAACCACTTCCTTCATGCAGTGCTCCCTTTCTTGCAGCAGCTCTGGCAGTCACAGATCTTTTATGAGTGCATTCCACATACCAACTCAGAAGAAAAATTTCAGGATATCTACTGGGTTAGAAAGTTGTACTGACTTATGGGCACACACCATAAGCCAGTACAAGACAGGTACAGAAAGAAGAGGAAGGAGGAGCCAGCTGGCTCATTGATTCTCCTGAAACCACAGCTTAATGTTTTCAAAGGAAGAGGTTCAGTTAGGTCCAAAATAAAGCAAGGAATATTGGAATTTAAAAGCATTCTAGTACAAAATCACTGAGGTTAGAAGGCAATGCTAAAGATTGATCCAAGAGGTGTTGGATAAGACAAAGTTCAAATAAAAAGCTTTTGGCAACTCGGAAGATCACCTGAATCTGGGTAAATGAAAAGTCTCTACAAAATACCACAATGCACAGAAAGACTTGCTAGATGTTTTCAGCTCGTTTTTCCAAAAGCGTGGCCTGTACAACATAGGTTTCCAGCCATTACAAACCAAAGGATTAACACACTACACATATTTTGTACTACAGAATTCAAAATCACATAAAATTCAAAGCATCTTAAATCTACACTCAAAGCTGCAAAAGACTCTTTGACCTTAATCTTTCCGTATTTCATATATAAATGAAGCCCCTGTCTCTGAGCAGGTGGATGCTCTGACCATAGATTATTTGCCTGAATTCACTTAGACTTGTCAGAGAAAAGAATCTGTAGAACATTAAACGCAAGATGATAAAGTTGTCTTTATAGCGATTAAATGAACTGCATGGCACGTAAGAAGCAAAGTGTACTCACTAAAAAAGTACATTCCATGCACCGGCTCAGACAAGGCACATGGAAGATGGCACACAACTGTCACTAGAGATGCCTCATCAGGGTAAGGAATTGGAATCCAAAAGGCAGATAACACTTTTACAACTGCTCAACCTTCAAGAGCTTGGTTCACAGACAGATTTAATAAATGCAGAATATCTTGGGAGGTTCAGATTAGACATCAGGAAATAACAGAATAACCAAATGGGTTATTGGGCACTGGAACCAGCTGTCCAGGGAGGTGGCTGAGTCACCATCCCTGGAGGTATTTAAAAGGCAGGCAGATGAAGTACTCAGGGATATGGTTTAGTAGTGGACAGGTACGGTTGGATTCTTACGATCCCAAAGGTCTTTTCCAGCCTAGTGATTCTATGTTCTTTAAAACATTAGCTAGTTCTTCTTGGTAGAAACTTACCTCAGCTTATGCTGATACACAAGCTACACTAAATATATACCAGTATGGATGCTGGTCTGGTAGCTGTTTAATGGAACTTTAAAATGCTATTTGGTTTGCATTTGCTTTAGCAAAAATACAGCTATCCAAAAACTCAACTGTGCACATTTCCCTACTTTTTAAATTCTTATAATAAAAGAGGTCAAAGACAATTTTTACTGTGATCCTATCAGGAGATATATAAAACAAAAAGAAAGAAAATCCCCTCAAGAAATTGCCACTACTTTGTATTATTTTAGATACTTTAGTTCAGAACCAGATACCTCATGTCAATGGAAATAATGAAAGCAATCTACTGTTAGTAGCAATTAACTAAACAGGACTTAAATCTACAGGAACCTCATGTGTAAATGGTGAATCAAAGACTTTCTAAATGCACTGGTCATTAACCTAAATGACTGAACCTGCTGCAAACAAAATTTACTCTGGAGATCTTGGCATCGTTTCACCCTCAGGAAAGTTCTTATAGCCAGCTTATAAAACCCTGAAAATAGGGTGTATAACAAAATACCAAAAGACTCTTAAGATACCACAAAATTACCAAGTGCTGTTGTTACATGCCATATGCTTAAAATGCAACTGCCCTCCTTTCAGGGCTTTAGCCTTCAGCAGGATATTCCTGCTTGATATACATACCCTGACTGTAAAGTTCAATAAATCTCTTCTGATACTGTGTTAGCTCAGCTCGGCTGGGTACTTCATCAATCTTGCGTTGCAAAATGGCTATTTCTCTGTTTCTTCGTGCCTGAATAGAAAGTTAGGGGGGGAGAAAACAAAGCCTCTTCTTGTTCTCTTCTTAAAATGGATGAAGCCCCCCCCAGCAATATTTTGTTACTAAATAATTATTTTTTTTAAAAAAAAAAATGTTGGCTGAGGCTCAATTTTTTTTAATTGATTTGTGACAGAAAAACTTTTAAAAATTAGAACAACAAAAAAGTATTAGAAGTTACAAGATAAGAAAACCATCAATCATTTTGTACAAGTAAATTTACACAGAGTAACTCACCAATAACAGACGGATCTTTTGAAGTTTCTCTTTCTCTGTTTTGTACTGCTGTTCTATAATCTTATTCGACTCCTAGAATTTGAGAATGCAAAACAATTGTGTGTTACGGTAGCAAATGACAGACACAGCTGAAAAAGAAGTGCAGATTTGGTTTGTTTTCTGCGTTTGTCTATCTTCCATTTAGTGGCTTCCACAATAACACTGTTTGCCATTATTTTTTTTACCAATGATTCATAATCTGCATTAAAAACCTGACATCTTTTACTGTAAACGAGTGCATTTTGCTAGCTTTTAAGCCTTTGATAGTTTAGTTTCTAAGATGTCAATAGTTTTTCCACTGCGTTACAACAGCCACACTTTAAATCAAGGTGTGTGTTAGAAGATTATCTGTACTCCTTACCTGAACATTTGCACTTGGATTCAATAGTAGGGTTAAGGATAAACAATGCCCAGGACATAAACGCTCTGACGTATTCTAGATTTCTTGGATTGTGGATAGATAGGTTTTTTTCCCATTTAGAAAATGAAGACCTAGGTTTACTTTTTAATTTTTTCATGCTGTGTTCAAGACAGCATCATGGAACCTGTAAATCTACCTCATTCCAGAGGCATAAATGTATCAAACGGTTCCTCGCTGAAAATATGAGTAATTCAAGCTTTTCCTTTTCTATTCATTCATTATTCATAGCCATCAGCCTGAATGCACTTGTGTTAAAGCATAACTTCTGACAGCTGCTCACAGCATACAATGTACTGAGCCATTGAAAACTCGTGCTTTCATTCTTCAAATAAACCTACTTTTAAGTGAAAAAAAAAAAAAAAACCAGCCAAAACAAATGTGCTTCCTGAGGAAGACCTGGTTTTGTCAGAGGTTTGCACTACTCTTAACACAACATCCAGAGATTCTTTTGAGAATTTTTGAGTTAGTCACATGGATTCTGCAAGAAAAATGAGGAACACCATGGCTATTTCCAGTCTAATATATTTTTATAATTATTAGCCTGAACTGTGGCCTTAACAGTGAGGGAGAACAGAATTTTTCAGAGATTGCAACAGATACTTTTAAGCTTACAAGAATGCCACAAAACTCAGAAGGGCCTACAGCAACATTTTAAAGCACAAACTGAAAATAAAAACGTAGACATTTGCTATTACCTGTTCCTCCCCGTTTTCCACTGCTTCAGCTTTCAAATTTTCAATACTTTGTTGAAGTCTCTCCATTTCTTCCTTTAAAACAAAAGAAGTTTTATGTTGCTTGTAACTGAGACCTGTCCTCTTAGCAGGGGAGAGCAGGATGCTTGACAATGCACACCTCTAACAAAATTGTGGAGCTGACCACACACTTGATACTTAAGTGTGTAAGATTAAACAGAGTTCCTTGCTTAAGGGCAAGGCATCCATTATTACTCAGTATTTAAAACTGCCTGCTTTTATCAAACACAAGAATAAATTTATTTCTTACTCAAAAATACACTAGATCCAGCTAAGATGACTAATGGGTGACATGGAAAATTAAAGTGAAGAAGCAGAGGAAAATTGCAACAGCAACAGCATGACAGGGGACCACAACACACAGCACCTGTAAAAGTGAACAAATCTAAACTTACTCGCAATATAGTTTCCATTACAGTCCTTCAGAGCTTTCCAAAGGAGTATATATGGGAAAATGAGGTTCCTACACTCAGTCTATGCCTCAGGGTACTATTTCTTTTTAATTCTTTTCATTCTATTAAATCCCATCCGTTATTGTTTAAACAGAAGAGAATGAAAACAATTCTCTCCAATTACATTCCTAGGCAGTCCATAAACATAGCAGAAAACCACAGTGAAAAGCACAGTAATTAAGCAGTAAAACTGAAATATGCTCTGAAAACTGAAATAGCTTCATCTCAGTCTTGTCTCTTTTGGTGGGCTGCTCCAAAGCAGGGGACTTCATGGAGCCCTCCTCTTTGGCACCGTACCTCTCCTCAGGTCACTGTTGGCTGCGTTAGCCAAGAAGAGACAATCCAGGTCAGGTTGTGGATAGCACAGGTGGGTATCTAGACCAGCCTAACCTCTAACCTACAGTGTAGGGCTCCCTGTCAACCCACCCCAAGTTGCTCTCAGCAGAACAGTCATGGGAATGAGGAGAGACATAGTTGTGACCAGTTCAAGGCTGGTTTGGTATTACATGCCTAAGAATTGCCCTGTATTAAAAACTCCAGGCAAAACAGATAACGGAATGCCATGCTAATTCAGATGCCTCTGCAGAATTCCTGACACCTCCCTGCCTCAGGGCAGGAGGCGAGTCCTTCTAAGTAATCCAGTTCCAGACTTCCTAGTCATCAGCCTTGTTGCAGATATGACAGACTGCAGAACTGGGCAACTGTCCGTAATTCTTCCACAAATCAAGCTGGTGGCAATATTCAATATAAATCTGGAAGTAACAGTAAATGGGGGTCAGGGAATGGGACATGGGACAGATGACAGACAGGGACACACAACACAACGACAAATCAGGAAGATGTATAATGCTTATTTACTAAGTTTTAAATGAATCCTTATATAAGTAACTATAAAACTTACCCTACAGTGTGCTTTGAACTCCTGCTCCTGGCTTTTTAGGTTTTCATTCATGGCCACCAGTGCTCGCAGGCTCTGTAATACACTAAATTTGAAGATCCAGTAAACCACATTAGATTTTTAGTTTCTAATTTAAAGATGGATAGCTAGAAGACATTAGAACAAGCTTAGTTTTTAATCGATTTCCAATCAAACCTGTGTAAATTAAAAAATCAAATATCATCACTGATACATCAAAATAAAAACATAGTCTTACAATCAATATTGTGATGGTTTTGCTATGTTCTGACGTCATTATCGTGAAAGTTTTCAGAGAGACTCCTATTTAATTTATGCCAGATGAAAGTTTCAGATACGAAGAAAAAAATCAGGAAGGCCTCATCAACTTGTCAAATATGTCTACAGTTCCTCTGCTTTAAATACCTAAAATTATTTTCAAGTAGAGACAGATTGAAGGCTTTCATTCTGACTGAATACTATGGTAATATTCTCCTGTCTTTGGAAAGTGGGCTGGAGAAATGTTTGATTTTTAAATTCTAGTTATTTAAATCAACAAAACCAAGAAATACCGAATGATTCATTTTAAAGCCACCATCCTCCAGAATTTCAAAGGTCACAAAGGAATTCTTACCTAGAATCTGCCTGGGATTCTTTTGTTTCCAAGGCTGCCAATTCCTTGTCCAGCTTTTCACTGTAACTCTTAACCTAAGAATTGCAATTAATAAATTGAAACATACTTCCAACACACAAAATAATTCCTGGTACTCAGCTTTCCCACACCATGGAATCAGTGACGTAAGCTGCCAAGCAGTTCCACCATCTAATACATCCCCCCACTCTCTGAACTTCTCAAAAATGATTCAGCTAGAATCAGTGCACAGAAAAACAATGAAAGATTACCTCAGTTAATGTCTTTTTTGCTTCAGTACATTTTGCCTGCAGATCAGCACATTTCACTTGCAACTATTATGAAAGAGAAAGACAAGAGTTTAATTCTACAATCATGCTAATTACACCTGTAATGAAGAGTAGCAGTACTGGAGCTGATAATAGTGGTTGGCTATTATGCAATAGGCCAGCCATCGGAAACTGTCTTTTCTCATCATCTTCTGTGAGAACACTTGATTGCAAGAATTCTGATTGAATACTTAATTAATAACAGCGAACATTTTCCACCTGACCTTCTAGGTGCACCAAGTCCTACAATAAACAGCAGCTTTCATAAAGTGGAAGCCAACAACACGGTAACTTCCTAGACAGAATCTTTGCTAAACTGTATGGAGTTTTTCAGCCTGGCTTATAGGAGACTGCTTTCACACTAGGCTGAGAGGAGAGTCTCCATTTTGTACTTTTCCAAATAAGTTAGAGTGATTCAAGACTTGCATAAAAGTCACATGTCACCACAGGCATATCCATACCAAAGAAAAACGTTTCTTTGATGTAAGTATGGGAAGTCTAACAAGAAGGCAGTTGGCAAAGTACCTCTGAATATTTCACTGGTCAAATAATTTACAGAGGCTAGTTTTAGAAGAATATCCTTCTCTAAAGTCCTTATGGTTGAAGATCACATTGCAAATAGTAACACCAAACACGGGTTACAAAAGTGGAGCAGAAGTGTCACAAACACAGAAAAGCATATCTGGCTTTCTCTTCCACTTTTCGTGCTTGTTTAGTTTGCTGTTCACAACATGGAGCTGTGACTCAATACTCTACTCATCCCTTTCCACAGCCAAGTTTATTAACAAAAAGGTTTTTTATTGTTTTTTATATTTTTCATCAATAATTCACAAACAGAATTCTAACTAGATGGAAAAGAGTATGGTCACATCTCATGAAAATCAACATAAAGGTTAAAGAATTATTTGTTATGAGAACTCCTTTTAAAACTTATTGCAGTATTGAAGCCAGAACTTCACAAACATTTTTTAAAGGGGTGTCTTGACTGTCAGTGATTTCAAAAGCTGCCTTTGGTGAGTGGCTAAAATAAAAAAACAATTAAAAAAAGAGAAAAATTAGCCAGGAAATTTTTACTTCACTGAGTTGATAAAAGAATTATATTTAGCTTATAGCTGTGAGTACTTTTTTTCCCCCATACAAAAACATAGCATTAGTAATGTTATGTTCTGGAAATAAACAACAGAGAATTAAAGGGCCCTCAACTGTTAAAATGGCAATTAGCATAATAACAGATTAAAAAAAAAATACTTTTCATGTGGATTGTGAAGTTCTCTTGGCAGTTAAATGCAGATCTGCAATGAAGTAAGGACTCTACCAATATTGTGTGGTTTACAACCATGTTTCCTCCCCACCCCAAACTGCTTTCTTCTTCTCAGCAGTACGTGGAAAGCAAGCAAATACTTTCAATTCATGCACCAGGGAAACTGGTAAAGGAAATTACTTGCATCAAGCATGAAAATGTAACTGACTCAATCCATCTCTAGTTACAGGCATATCCTGTACCGCTAATTCAGCACTCGCACTATGCTACAATTCTGTAGAATATAAAAGCCATCTGCTCCAGAAAAAAATGCTTTTGAACATATCAGTCATTAAGACTGCACACAGACACTAGCACATCCTTTCTGCTTTCCAGATCATAACAGCACAACACAGAATGAATGTAAAAGACATTCACAACTGCTAAGCTTGTTTACCAGCCTCTCTTACTGCTCAACTAGGCAAGAAAGATCAAGAAAACAGCACAGGTGGAGAAGTGCAACAGCAAAGGCTTTGACTTTTCTGAAACCTCAGTTGGCTGTTGCAGTTTCCCAATGCCATCCTTACTACACAATTGTACCTAGGATGTCCTCCCCAAAATTAAGCTTGAGCTAACTGCCTCCAAGAACACAGGCAGTTCTCATAACACCAGAGCTGTGGCCATTGTGTTCTAGTGTTTATATATTCCAACTGGGCATGCCTCCAGAATGTCTCCTTCTCCTCATTGAGGAACAACTGCAGATAGATGTGAGCTGGTGGATATAAGCTAACATCTGCTCAACACCTGTAAAACTATATTAGAATGTCCCTAAAACCGAGCAAATGTTCCCTCTTGTACCATAGGTCAACTGCTGCTAGTCATGAAAACAAAGCATCTTATCAGGAATAGGTTTGGAGGCCACTAGCTCAGAGCGGATACTGAGAGAGCTTGTGTATGTCTCCATTCTACCATACACACACAGTGTATCTGTAACTCCCTTCACATGTATTTGTTTTACGGCCTCTGTGGTTTAAAGGAAGAGTTAAAGTGCGATAGAAACATACTGCATTGACTTAGGATATAAGGAACATCCTCACCTTTTCTCTTGCTTCTGAAATTCCAAAGATTTTGTTGCGATTTGTGTTTCTATTCAGGAAAAAAGAACTCAAACTACCATGGGAATTCAGGCAGGATTTAACTGTCTGTAAGCTCATATTATGACTTTGAAAGCCCGACACTTCACCCTATGTTTAAATGCTAGGTATTGTCAACATTTTTTCAATAACAGCCATAAATTTGTCAGAACACCAAAGAAAATTCTTATTACCGAAGTGTTAAAAGAATACAAACTCAAGTAAAAAAGAAGCATAATTCATTTCAGTATATCGTAATTATAATGTATGATAATACTAATATTTTACTTCAGAATGGAGAGGTATTGTGACAGACATTGCCTGCACTCAACATACCGCACAAATAATAACTGTAATGTTACTGACTATGAAAAAAATGCTGCTTTTAACAGATGGGCCATGACAGACAGAAGCAGAAATGCATTCATTTAAGATTGAAAATAGTTCGACATGTTCCAAAGGAAATACGTTCTAACACTTACAAGTTAAGCCACTGTCATACTGTATCCGTTGAAAGTATTTTTTTGTGAAAAATAAATTAAGAAGAACCTGTACTCATTCTTCATAAAGCTTTTTATTAAACTTTGAAAAAGAAGAAGGAAGAAACAAAGAACAGGATAGGCAAGTGGTTATACCCATTTTTTATGAATGTTTTATTTTTACAGCTTTATCTAAAATCAGTATTTCTTGAGTGTCAGTCAAAGGGTCCAAAAACTGGTTCATGTGTTTTACTGAAAGGATATTAATTTAAAGGATATTTATTGCTTCAAAACTTAAGACATCATTGCACTGTATAACATTGTTACATTGCACTGTATAATAAAATGTTATTTTATTCTATTTTATTCTTATTTAAAAAAAAAGAAAAAAGAATGTCAGGTCCAGTAAGGGTCTGAGCAGGAAGGTTTAGAGTCGAGTGCTTCCATGGTTATACCACAGCAGGTAAAGCTTCCAAAGCAATAGTTCTTTTACCGCTGTTGTTTGTAAGACAGGACATAACTGCTGTCTCATGAAGTGTGCCATACAAACACTTATCTTTTGAAGCCACTGCACTCCACATTTAATAGGTACCACCAGTAAAGATGGCTCCCATAGCATTTAATGTGTAAAACTGGTTAAGATATAAGGTGTTAAAAAAAAAAAAAGCAGAGCAAAACAAACCAAAAAACAGATGAAGGCTGCTAGAGCAGTGCTGTATTTGACAGAGCATAACCACAGAATTCATCAGCAAGAGCTTTTCCTCAAGTACTATTTATTTTTGTGACAAGCTCTTCAAATTACTGACTGTGATGCAATATGTTTTCATCAGATTCTGCAAGCTAAAGATGCTTGGCGCTGATTACAGCAGTATGCATAATTAAAAGCAGCGTTTCATTAATGTCACGGCTTTTCCATTTATAATTTTCTGGGTTTAAACAGCAACAGTGTAAGTAGGTTTAAATACAAGAGCTACGGTTCTCACTCTTTCTTATATACATAAGAATAGAACATCAGCCAGAAATTCAAGAGCCTCTTTTCTCCTCCCCCTAAAGCAAATGTGAAGATGTGAACCAAGCAGTGACTGTGCAAAAACACCCACAAACAAACAAGGAAAAAAGGCACCTTAGTTGGTGAGATAAGCTGGCTCATATAAAAGGATAGAAAGGGATAAAAAGTGATTGGTAGCATATTTTAGAGTAACTTCCTAAATTGTTTCTTGAGACAGTGAAAAGAGTCCATTCAACACCATAGCTAACAAGTCAAATGGAGATACTCTCTCCGTTTTTATCCAAGAGCGGTATGCAAAACAAACAAACAAAAAAGGAAGAGCACATTTTGATTAGCTAGCCCCCTCCTCACAGACAGGGCTACACAATTTTTTAATATAAACCCAGCCACATTGTCTTAGTAATAAATGTGCAAGCAAGACATTCAGAGATGTTGAAATGAATGTTCAGCAAGACAAATTGCCGGTGCAGAAGATAGCTTGCAAATCTTTTCTGTATGGCAAAAACTTTGTGATCAACCACATTTATCAATGTTTTCTTCTTTGTTACACACACAATACTTGCCTCTTCCAGGATCTTGGTTTTCTGCAAAATCTGCTTATTCAGAGATGCCACCTTCCTTCTGTGCTGTTGGGCAGCTCCAAGCCTTTCTGGTCGCTCCTCAGCGGAAAGCTCAGATTGCTAAAATTAACAATAACAACAGCCTGTTGGACTTCCTGTCATTACTTTGTGCTTCTTCAGAGCTCAGAAATGTCAAAGTGGGACAGACCTATGATATGCCTTATCAAGAGCTGTGTCTCACAAATTTACAGAAAGAACAACTTCATGATTTTCAAAACAAGGAAGTAGCTGCACAACTGAATTATATCCCAAAGGTAACAGGTAAAGTAAGCTAAAGACAGGTGCCCTGGGACAGATGGGAAATACTACAGCACAGCGGAAGAGAGATATTTTTTTTGCATCAGCATTACAGTTAAACTTGGTAGAGTTCTCAAACGCATAAAATACAACTACACTAACAAACACTTTTAAGCATTGATAGTTACTAAACTTCTTGAATCAGAGATGCTCCAAACCCCAACGAGCACATCCAGAAATTTCAAAGGCCTTGAACAATTGTGTATTTAGATTCTGACATACCGGCTTTGATGCACTTTATACTGAGTGACAATGACATGCTCAGTGTGGTACATATATTTGCTACCCCATGCTTTTTATGTGTGTGCACGCTATGTATATCAGCCTTCGAAAACTCCTCAATCCAGCAGGCATTGCCAAGAAAACGCCTCATAAATACATAACAAAGACAGCAATCTGGATTCAGTCTCCTGTTCTCTCCAAATTGTGAAAGAAAGCTGACAGAAACATTCTTTACCAAGAATAACATTTATAATAGCAATTTTATACTTGCAATAGACAAAAGAATGACCAAAAATCAGCGATAACTAGATGTCCAAGTTGATTATTCATATAAGCCTTATTTGCACCTTTTAAAACTCCTCACTTTATTGTATATCCATCTGACTTGGTAATTTGCTTCATGCACTTAAAACTTCTTTTTCCAGGTAATCCATTTTCCAATATTTCATTAGAAAAACAATTAGTGTTTAACTACTTCAGGTGCTAATTTGCAGGAGTCTGTCAAAGACTTCAATACTAAGTGCTTTTTTAATAACTGCCAAATGTTGACAACCACCACAATGTAAAATCACCGAAAATGTTACAAGAAGTATGAAATACTCCTCACTCATATGCGCTCCTGGTATCCTGTCTAGGCAGACGAGAAAGCAAGTCTTAATTAACAGCTTAATTTTAAACGAAAATAAGAGGCAAACCCTGTCTTCCTCTTCTCCATTTTCTACATTGTTTGTAATAAAGAGCAGCTTAATGACTTCTTATACTTTCACATCAAACAGTAAGAAAACACCAAATCTGACAACTTATCCTAATAATTCACATACTTTGTTAGGAAAGAAAAAATGCAACACTTGTAACACTGAACTACTCAACAAATTATACCCAGATTTACTTACTCCTCTCATTATTTAGCCAAATCACATTCCCTCATCACGTCCTGCATTCTAAGACCTCCCCATTCTCACCATACAATTAGCCTATCTAATATGCAAATAATGCAAATCAACAGAACTAGAAATGGAGGAGAAAGAAACATGAGCTAACCCAGTCTGAGACTGATCTTGCAAAAATGAAAGAAATCCATACAGTACAGCTTTGGCATAAAGAAAAGGCCATGGCTCAAGAAGTGGACTGTTAAAGCTTGCTTTGTGGACATGGGAAAAAAAAACATCAGTATAACACAGAGGTTTCTGCAGAAAAATCCTTCTAGTCTGCAAATGAAAGTGATAGGGTCAAGCCCCGTGCTGTCCAAGTGGGCTAAGGATCTGCTGCACAGCAACACTACAGCTTGAAAGTTACTGAGGAACAGGGTTCCAGTTTGTAGAGAAAAATGCATCTTTCAGCATTGAAGGAAGAAAGCAGAAATTACAGGAGCTACTTTGCTTTTTACACTGCCATTGTTACCTGTTCTCTTATCATACTGAAGCAGCTGTTGCCTTTTGAACATAATCTAAGAAAGCTGTATCTGACTGCTCAAAAATATCAATTTGCTATTCTATCTCACAACAAGAACTTCAATTACATGTGACAAAAAGGGATACATGGATACATCCTTCAGCTTTTCTGTTAACATACATTATCCCCATCACTGACAGGTGGACACACTTCTGCATTCCTTCCCATTCCTTGCAACTCCCCAACTGCCACAACAAGATGTAGCCAATTCAAATAAACAAGTTAAACAAGAAATGTTAGTAGCCTCATTTTCTATGACAGAATTCATTAAGTTAAAACTCCATATTAATTATGCATGAGGATCTCTAATCTGTGTACAAGAACTGCCAGCCAATACAAATGGCTAATTCTAGACTTTAAGAGTCTGTCTCCCACTGTCCATATAGAAAAGTTCTAAATGAGAATCAGGAAGGAAATGCATGCAATTAATGTTATTCTTTGTAATGGGTTGTGTAATTACAATATGTAAAAATAAATGTGTAATGTAACTATGTGTAGTTACAAGGGGTGAAAACTATTAGACCTATATCCAAACATTGCTGATGCTTCAATAAACTGTTTGATAACATCCTTAATTCTCTTTCCCTGCTGCAAGCATGCACACGCATTTTTTTTTTAGTCACATCCAAGAGATTTGAAAAGCGATATATTTTTGGTTTGACTTGAATCAGTTCTTACTTTCCAGAGTATTAATCACTGTTCTACTATAATAGTCAAGGTCCTGCTGCCTCCTTTCGGAACAGAAAAAATCTAACATTGAAATATGACCCTTGGGCTTCAGTTCTCCCAATCCTTTATAAGAAAGAAAGGCCAAGAATTTGCTATAGACTCTGTTGAGTTATAGGGTTTCTCCCCCAGTCGGGAAAGCTCCATACCTCATATGTGTCAACAAAAAGGAAGAAATATGAGAAGGCTATTGGACAAATAAAAGCGACCTATAACTCATATCTGGCAGTGATGTATTGTATGTATTAATTGCCTGAAGCACTAGATTTTCTTTTCACATTACTGTAAAAACAATCACAGTTGAACACAATAAACGGAGCTAATATATAGTTAATTGCCTTGGCTCCTAAAAGCAACAAAGGTTTGGTTTGGATGATACTAGATTCAAAACAAGAGATCCAGGGCATGACTGACAATTGGAGACCAATACAAGTTAAGATCCCAGTGTCTGAAAATCAGAGCGAAAGAGGCCTAGATTTTCCACTGAGCAGGCCCACAGAAATCTATTTCTGTGTTTTTAACATTGAGCATTTCAAAATGCATTAAGAGTTTAGGCCTCTGGTTTGAATGGTTAGACTCGATGATCCGGTGGGTCCTTTCCAACCTGGTGATTCTATGAACAGATATCAACTCAGGCCTTTCTTTATTCATGTAAACTTTTAAGCAGGTGCTTAAAACAAATTACTCATGAATGCAATTCAGGAATAGGTGCTGTCATGCCAAAAGCTTGTGCATATTTAAATCTCGTTAAAAACCTTCCTGAATCCTGACTGTGCCACTACCCACAGAACAGATGAAACAGTGTTGTTTCAAAAGAAGTTGGAAGCTTAAGTCCTAAATTAACAACCTCTCAAACACCACTTAATAAAGCATAATCAAGTAACACACTTACCTTTTCAGCATATTCTGACACGATCTGCTTGATCTCATCTGACTGGAGTCCAACAATCTGGCCAACTGTGCTTGCTGTCAACTTGCCCTGCAATTGTGTCAAGGAAATATTTGGGGTTTTAGAACTGCCTGTGCTTTATACATGGCCATTTCACCAAGCTCTAATTTTAACAGAAACGTACAAAACCTTTACACATGGTAAAAATGTCTAATAAATAAAAAAATAGATCAGGAAACATTCCACATCTAAAAAATCTTCACTGAGGGATATTTCTCACTTACAACCTTTTAGCAAACAACAGTGGTAATCTGAGTTTCCAAATGCTTACTTCAAAATGTATTCTGTATACTGAATTCTGCATATGCAGTATTAAAATTTCTCATTTTTAGACCACATTTTGAGCCAAACTATGACAATGCAGATGTGTGCAAGAATGCACCCTGCAAAGAGGACTGATTTTTTCCCAGTCTTTGCACCCAGAAATCAAGATGTATGAATTTTCAAAACTACAAGAGCCTGTAAGTTAAGTACATCAACTAAAACAAGAAAACAAGACGCATATCCAGTATTTTCAGTATCTTAGATTAATGGTATCATTCATAAATATTTAACCAGTCCTTTGAAAAACAATTTAAAATTTATAGAGTTTTCCTCCACTCTCCCAAGGAAAATGATCACAACCCCTGGGCAACTTCACAAGATGAATAAAGTAAGAACATACTGCATCTTGGACGGCTGTACTGTGATGTCTTTCCCCTGAAAATCTCCTTGTCGAAACCATTTGAAAGAGGCACTTATTTATTCTTCCTAATTCAACCAACTTCTCTTGCACTCCTTCACAAAAATTTTAACAGTCATTCCAAAACTTCAGACTCACCATTAAAACAATTTTAGGAATAAATGCCATAATCAACTATAATTTAAGCTGTATCAGTTTTAAATGCTGCTTACCTCTTCTGTTGCCATTGCTGCCATTCCAGTCATCAGAGTTTTAATGCGAAGCTGGGGGCAAAATATAGGGAGTTACAAATAACAATTTATCTTTTAGAATTTAACTTATTCTTTCTGCCTAGTGACAGGCACAGATGTATACAATTAGTATCCTAGAACATGTATTTTAATGCATGCAATGGGACATAAAGTTAAAAAGGAGGTAGCTAAAGTTACTAAATAATGGAAAATTCCTTGCAACAGTACAGGCTCACTCAAGAGCACTCAGTTCCCACTATCAACTGAAAACTGACCTCTTAAAAATGCTAAGATTCCAAAACAGAGGTTGAATTTTTTGGTATTAAACATCAAAACCCATTTAATTTTGTACATCATTTTCAGGTTCCATGTTCTCCTGTGGGAAGCAACTCCCACTTCAAATAAGCACGGAAATTTTACTTCCTGCAGAGAATGACTGGGCAGTGATAACCACTGCCCTTCCTTCAAGTTAGTAACATCCATGCCTACTATGTATATGACACACCTCTTCAGCAGCCTGAAGGTCATCTTCCTCACACGGCTCAGCTTTTCCTGCTGCTGCAAGCCCTGGAGGTAGGGCAATTTTTTTATCTTCAGCCTTTAAAGAAAAATTAAGTAAATATTATACTCAGTTCTAGTAATCTAAAGTATTAAGAAAGAAAACAAGGATAAAACTGGAATACAGCTGTTCTGTTTCTATGAATGCACTTCAGCTACTTGAACATCCCAACACTTTAAATTCATGCCAGCTGAGGTGTAACTCTCATTGATTTTGTAAGGATTCCACCCGTTCAAGACTGTCCCTGGCTTGCTATGGACACGTTTGGTGAAAAGATCCCTTATTCCCCAACCTTCTAAGAACTACAACCTCACAGAGGTTCTGGCTACCCTAGACTACGATTCCACATTATGGAACACTTCATTAAAAAATAGTCATTAAATAGACAACATACGTTATTACCTTAAATCAAAAAATAAACCAAACAAAACACCCAACCCCCCTTTCCTCTAAGCAAAAAAAAGCCTGAGCACATATGAAGGAAATCCTTTAAAAATGGGGATAGTAATCAATTGCATCTTTCATGGAATGCAGATTTTTAGTTCCAGTTAGCCACTCTTTAGAGCTGGTAATAACAGAAGATGCATTTGTTCATTTTGCTGTATTCCTTTCAGATGTTCCAGTAACTGACAACTTCAACAAAACCAACATAATTCTCACAATTTCAGTATTTAAAGTTAGTAAGTTTTTTTTACCTGTTCTGTTTTTCCTGCTTGTCTGCTAAACCCATACCTCCTAAAAGAACAAGAGTAACATGGAAGAATTACATTGTTGTTCACAACTTCCATAAACTTTAAGTTTCTGTCAGTTTTCAACATAAGAAATGCACCAATAAGTTAACTGTTTAATTAAACCAGCCAAGTTCTGGTTAGTTTTGGAATGCTTCAAATAAAGTAAATAACCAGGTACTACAACATATTCACTTCATGTTCAACATTGTCCCATGGGAAGCAAAGAAATTTTTATATGAGCAAGCAATCACTACAAAGAACTAAACCCAGAATGTACACAGATATGAAAAGAAGTGATGTTCCTCATTGACTACTGGAGAAGCAGGATTATTTGTAGCCTTTTATGGCTAAAAGTTAAAAGTGATCCTCAGCAGCAGTGTGAACTACCACCAGTTCTCCATTTATTCAACAGTCATACTGAACAGGTAAATTCAGTCCTATATTGTTACATCATAGCTTTGCATTTTAAAGAATTCCACAACATCAAGTTCTGTCTGCATTTTAAAGCCTAGTGGTACAAAGAATGCGGCAGGGGACTACCACAGAATATGCACTGGGAGTAAATCTGAAACAGTTTGACTCTCAAGTAGTGGCAAAACCCCCCATAATCTTAATTTTATATAGAATGCTTTTAAATACACACAATGCAAAACCCACAGACAATGAAATGAAGTCTTTCACCTGCCATATTCCAGAAGCGTAGCATGAACCTTTGATTCCTCATCTAGCAGTTCTCCAGCTCCCTTCTGACGTTTATATTTCCTCTGGGGTTTGTAAACCTCCTGTAATACAGTGAATGAATTCACGGCTTGTAAAACGCTTTTCCAAAGTAAAGAAAGAATTGGTATCTAGAGCAGTATATACCACTGTTTGCTCTCCAACTCAATATATTTACCCCAATAATAATCCTTCGCTTTCTGCTTTTGGAATTACATGATAAAATCTTTCTGAACTTACTTCTAAACAATTTGCTATGGGACCTGTCTTTCCATTTTTTTTTTTTAAAAATATAAATGAATATTTACAAATAAACAGGATTTCTTCAACCATCTCCTCCACCACATTTGAAAGGAGAGTTAAAAATATAACATAAATCAACATCGATTAAAAAGTCCTATGATTCAGCTGATAATGCCAGTGTCTAGAAAAGTTACCTCCTTTTGCAATGATTCTAAAACAAATTAAAAAAAGGAAGATTATCTTTTGCTTGAATTGACTTTTTGTATACCACAAATTAATTTTCAGCAAGCAATTCCTGCATTATAGCATTGCTGAAATAGCTTTCAATCTTGTTCAAAGACTTGTAGTCCTGAAGCAGAGATTTCAAACAAGTGAAAACAGAGTACTCCTTAGCAAACTTCTCTTGAATTTTGTCAGTTACCCTTTGGAATTTTTATTTCATTTCTAATCTGAATTTCTGTCATCTTTGTTTCCAGCTATTAAATCTTGCTACATTCTTGCCTGTCACAAGAAAAAGTTTTTTATAATCAAGAATCTCACACAAAATGTACTTGCACACCTACAAAAAAGCAATTTAACTCATAAAAGTAATTATAGCTTTTATGGCATCCTTCTATTCACCTGTGCTATATTAAGTGTAGGCATCACACCACAAACATTAGTCTTGGCATCAGATAATTGAGTAGTTGAAAAAAAAACACTGCAAGATAATCTCAATTCACTAGACAGTCACCTTTCAGCAGCAGCAGTTCTTATTCCAAATCCCATTACTGATATTTAATATTCCCTTTTCCACCCTTCAGGCCTGACCATGACCATAAATCTCATTGTACTGCCCCCTTGAGACAAGCAGGGTAGGTCCTTAGACCAGAGTTATAGTAATGAATTCAGACAACAGCCTAATCTTTAAAAGCTGCTGATCCTCTTTCAGGGCAAGTGGATTTCTCTTCCACTTCCAGCGTATAACAATTTAAAGATGCTCTGCTAAAAAGAGCCTTCATCTTAAAGCCACCTTCTCCCAGTTCCTATGGATACACAGGAAAGCTCGTGCATTTTCTCCCCTGAAAATTCGTTCTGTGCATTCTTCTAGACTGCATTCGTGCCTTGGTGGCTTAAGGGTTCTCATGAACTAATCTTCCATTAAGAAGATTTGGTGCCAGCTGTAGAGAATATAATCCTGAGAGAGCTCATACATTTAAGAATGAGGTGTTTGTCTAACGATACCCACAGTAGTGACAAACAAGTGCCCACACTTTATCTACCACAAAGAAGCACCTAAATACTAGAGATCTGTGACTGGAGGAAAAGACAGACTACACATCCATCAGCCCTGCAGGCAGATCCAAACTGGGGAGAGCAGCCAGCACGCTCAAAGGCAGGAGAGATATTCAGAGATATTTAGACAGGCTAGCTGAATGGTGTAAAATGCAATAGTCTTTAAAGCTTAATAACTTATTTTCCTTGCTTTCCATTATCCATTCCATTCTTGGACCCTGAATATGGAACTATTCCCTTAGCTACAGAGGTAGATACACGTGTATCTGATACCAGGACCATGACCTATGAATTTTAAAGAAGAGCCTTAATATACTGTACAAGTGAAAACCAGTTCCCTGGCTTCAGTTAGCAAAGAAATATCTAATCTGATACTCAAACACCTCCTCCACCTTTGCCTTGTCATTCTCTTTGGGATCTAAAGATCAATTTTAGAACGCATACAGGTGGATAGGAAAAGGCAACTCAAACAAGCACCATGGAACTTTGGACGAGGCATTTGAGTGGACCCGACATTTACTAGATAACTGCATACTGAAAGTAGGCTGTATTCCTTCTTTTCAGACAAGTTCTGCCAAATAAATGCATTAATGAAACAGAATAATTTTGTTTTCGAAAAAATCAAACAAATTATTAGAACGTAAAAACTAAGCCTTGAAACCAGCTCTGTCTGTCAGCAATCAAAATTATCTCCTTCATCACTGTTAATCAAATAGCTTTTCTAAAAATTCTAGGTACTGTGTCTCATAACAGCATTGTGATTGCTTTGTTTCTGTCTCTTCAGTGACAAGGCTGGTATCAGCCACTTGGATATGGAATCTTTAGCAGTACTTAAAGACAATGCAGGTAATAGACATACTTGAAACACTTGAAATATTAGGACACTTGAAAATAAGCAGTTCAATGAACTTCAAGTGTTACTTGATACAACAGTCATTTGGAATTACATTTCTCACATGGACTTGCATTCTCTACTAATCTGAAGTGTCATATAGGTGCACAAACAAAACAATAGCCATTTACAAGGGGAGCTAACTGGTAAACTGGAAAATAGATCTTACTGGTAAGACAACTATTGCCAGTTAAAGACTCATTGTAAGACCACTAAGAAGTAAAAAACAAAAACCCACAAAACCACAGGGAACAAGTTAAAGACTGTAACTGAAATTTTAAAAGCAACAGTAATTATTCAATTAGATTAGCAAGGGATTTGCATTGGTCATCACCTGGAGACTTTCAGAGCAACATCCTTCTAAAACATATACTGTAATTCAATCACTCGGGCAGTTAATATGGAAAAATATCTAACTCCAGGACAAAAGAGCAAGATAACTTGTCTGGTCCATCATACAAGCTATTACAAAGCTTATTATACTGGTGCTTAACTCCTCTATTCATGGACAAAGAGTTTAGGGCCTTTCTAGAGCTACCTGAAGTAGCATTGATTTTCCCAGAAATTCTATATTGAAGGGCCTTGGAAATATCCCACTCAAAGCAAAACCAAATTTCCCATCACTTTGCAGATGCTGACCTGTGAATTTATCAAGGTGGTAAAAAAAAAAAAAAAGAAGGCAGTGAACCTGACTCCAACGGTTCAGAAACTGTGAAGTGACCAAGTCGCAAGCAAATATGGGAACTAGAGAGAAAGCAAGGATAGAAACTCAATTTGCTAGCTCAGCTTCTGAATTCATGTATGAGACACTGACATAAGCTATGTATTTTATATGTCACTCCTGGAAACATTCATGAACAAGCTTTCAAAGAATATAAACAGTTTATTCAAGAGTTAAAAGATCTGCTTCTGAAGAGGAAAAGCACAAATGATACCACCTTTCCAAACCAACGTACGCTACTTGAAGAAAACATCTTCAAAGTAGGGTGTGTATTTTCATTCCTAATTACAAGAAGTAAAAAAGATAAGTTCTGAAATGCAGACATTTAAATTTAGGACAGCACTGCCATTTTGACTAATTTCAGGATAAACAGACCAATGCTGATAGCTTCAAGCACACACTGTCTGCTGAGCCTCGAAGCCACCCCATGGCTTTTATTTCACTGCATGGAACTCCACACTCTTTGTGCAGGCAGCTGATACAATTTACCTACTCATACAGTGTACACCTAAAAGGTTTTCAATCTGATATGTTGGCATTTGAGATGTCTTTCAATAATGAAGCTCAATACACAACTTAATTAGGACCTTCTCATGAGAAAACACAGGATTGGCTGCATTAAACAGAATTCACCACCATCACTTAATTACTAAATTGATTAAATTACTTGATTCTTGATTATAAAAAACTAACGTACTTACAAAGATATCAGTAACAGTTTTGATAGCCTTCTCTTTTCTTTGCATAAATTCATCATCCTGCAAGACATTAATGGGAGTGATTAAAAACACCAGGAATGGACATAAAATCTCAACCACTGAAATGAGTTTAGCAAACAAAGTTATTCAAACAGTTTCTAACTGAGCTGCCCATTTATTTGGTGAAATGTTATTTTCTGTAACATGGAGAAATATGTGCTTTTCTCAGGTAGGTAGGTCTTTAAAATCGTATTCAGATAAGCAGTCTTTCTGATCTCTGCTTATATGGTATCTGACACACACAATCCCAGACCACTACAGGGACCTCCAATCACGGCTACACTATGGAAAAATGAACTGGGGATGGGCTTAGCGTGGAAGAGAGAAGCTTCCCCAACTGTTATTTTAGCTTCTAAGCATCAAAGCAAATAAAAAATAAAACAAAAACAGTTCCAAACCACTCCAGGCTAATAAAATCAGGCTGTCTTTCCCAGTACTACAGACATCTACCTTTAATGCAGCTGCTACTGAATTAGAGACAACACCTGAGTTCTAGGTTTTAAATATGGAATTGCTTTCAGATATGCATGAACAGAACTGATGGCTCTGCACTATAGGCACAAATCCAAGCTTATTTGAGTCCTACACCAAGGAAGCTTCTTATCATAACTGCAGACAAGGAAGAAGAAAGGATCACAACACTTCTGGGCACATAACTGTGAAGTGGACAGCATTTAAACTATTACCAGGAGAAGGAATGTGATTAAAGTAACTCAAACAGCACAAAATTACACTTCTCACTACACTTCTAAAAAAACCCCGCTCCTCTCACTCCTCTGGCACTCACATTTTAGAGAGACAAATATATTTCCTTTTAACCCAAACCTGTCCCTCTCTGTCTTTCCTCAAGTTCAGCTTTTGAATGAAGTTTTTTAGGAATCTAGTTTTCAAGAACAAATTTGGGGGGTTGCGTACAGGGAGACGAGAGCTGACTTTGAGCACTCTAAACCAAAACCCAAGTTATAAAGCATTAACAGCATATCGATTCTCATTTAGTCAGATCAGCTTTTCCATAGTGCACTGAGTGTTTCTGAATGCATTTTTCAGTCAATGTAGTTCCAGTCACATAGTTAGCCTGGATTCCATGCGCAGAGCTCCATATCCACTCCAGAAGTGAGCTACCTGACAAGCCAGACTGACAGAGAAGTACCAAATACTGGAGAAAAATTAAGGCAACTATTAAGCAAAAGTTAACAAGTATCTATAAACTCTGTCCTAATAATGTGCCACCTAGCAAAGTGACAGGAACAGCAACTCTGGTATATTGTGCTGATTTCAAAGCTGTGAAGCTGAAGCATTTAACATGTCATAACAGATACAAGAACTGGCTTGCTCTTACCTCTGGTAGTCTATGAGTTTTTTGAAACTGTGATATAGAGTAAGAGCGGATATAGTCTCCCATTTCTTCCCTTGTTTCTATTGCACGTTTCACCAGCCACTGAAAAAAAGTAAAGTTTGTATCAGTTGAAAGGCGGAAGAATAACAGCAGGAAACACCAAACTACCACATAATTATTTTTAATACATGATAAAAGCTAAAAGCACATTTTAAGCACACAAACAAGAACACTTATTTATAAACAAGGTAACTCAGGAACCTACTCCTAACAAAATTATTCAGCATTAACTGTTTTATAAACTTTGCATTTGCTCTTCTCTATGTACTAAAAAGCTTAGTAGTGCAATCAGATAATGCATAAGCTAAAACAACACATAGCTTTTCCTATAACCAAAATTTTACAATTATCCTCCTAAATTTTCTTCATCCTGTTAAACTGCATTGAATCATACAAACCTCAGCAAGCCAACCTGTGCATACTACAGTGGGATTCAATAGTTGAAAGATCAAATTGCCTTCCACCACGAGCTCCTTGGAGCAGAGCCTGGTAACCCAAAATACCACTTTTCTGAATGTTATTTGGAAACAGTGTATTGCAAAATTAGTAATTATATTTCATGATTTCCCATTTATTTAGCTTGCACTCTAACTCCTCATACACTAGGTTGCTCTTAGTATAAGAAATTAATTAGAATGTAATATGGAAAGAAAAGTCAAACAGAAACATATGAAATCTGCACAAGCAAAGTCCATTGGAATTTTGCCAATATGAGTTTCTGTAATCTAAATATTTGTATCTTCAATAAAATCATTCCAAAAAGGAAAACAAAGAGCATCTGTGGAACAGAAAGGCATGTGGGCCACTTTAAACACCACCCTTTAACTTGCATCTTTAAGGGGGCTTGGGGGGATGGTGTGTCAGGAAATATATCCCCCCCAAAAGAAGCCTAAAGTGCCCTCCCAAAATCTGAGTTGCATAATCCTAGCACAGAAGAAATCTACTATTTAAACTAAAAATGTGTTTCAATAAAGTACATTTCACCACACCAAACAGTTATATTATCCATAGCATTAATTGTTATTACTATTTAATAATTAATAACACTGTTATGAAAACACAGAACAATATAGAATATAGAAAAATACACAGCAGTAGTTCACGAAGCAAAGGAATATTGATTCCTTGGCTTTCTCTTTTCGCCTACAGCCAGCACACCTCGCAACTCACCAGACCAAGAGCACAGCTGTATCAGCCAGGACAACACATTATATGTACATCCCAATCTACATTCAAAAAACCACAAATCTCTACTGTATTCCAAAAGCTATCAATGCTGTCCTTTTACAGAGCAGGCCACACTGCACAAATAATAAATGCCTCAGTTCTTAGAAGTGTTGGATGCACAGTACGTATACAGAAATGTGATTATACTCAGCACACAAACATGTTCCTCCCTCTCTATTTCAAAGAAGCCCTTAGAAGCATACTTTAAAACAAACAGTGGCTTTTATACAGTCTGTGGGCTATGGTATGGTTATCAGTCTACAAAGCAAGCTTGAATGCTTCACAGCAACCATCTCTACCAGTCAGGAGATGAGCTGAATTTGAAGCAATTATAAGTTGAACAGAAAAAGTTCTGGACCCTCAGTACGAGGACCCAACACTGAACCTGTCTTCTATCATTAGTCCATTATACTCTGACAGAAGACACCACTTGGAACATGACCTCATCTCATTAATCTTGCCTGTAGCCCAGGTAAAAGCCATTACAGCTAGGTTATACGTATTTATATCAATTTTTTCTGCTACACATCACATTTTCAAACTACAGCTACACTATGAAGAAACACATCTTCAAGCCTACAAAGTGTTCAAGAATCACCACATGCCCGTATAAGACAAAAGACTTCTTCTGACATTTATAAGACCACACAACAAACCACAAGAGATTGAAGTACATTTTAAATAATGTAGGAAAAGATAAATCTAGCGGGCTGTTGACAGGCTGTGCAGGAGGTCACATAAGAGATCAGATCAATCTAGGGATCCAAGCTTGAACCAGCAACACTTTCCTGTGCTATAACCACGAACCCCTGGAAAGTGAGGGGAAGATGATGACAAGAAGAGCGATGAAAACCCAGACTGTAAATTATAAAAAGCACATCTCAACACATGATTGTGCACATACTTTTCTGTGAACATAAGCAGAATTTACTAGGAAGAACAGCACCATTTCTGCCCACTACAATGTTTTTTAGTCTTTTAAAAAGTTTTTTCTTTCTAAAGTTTTGCTACAGTCTATGGCAGTGAGCCAATTCAATCCGATTTCTTCCTGTAGGGAAGGATTCATCTAAATTCCGCTCATCATGTTCACCAGACAAGCTCGCACAGTGCAAGAGCTATTTGAACACAGTACCCCACAGAGAAAGAGCTTCTGTGTTATCTGGGGACTGATTTGAGATATACAGATAGCAAGTGAAATCTTGAGTTTAACAGGGCATTGAGTAAAGTGTCATTATCAAATACATAATCCCTACATGCCATGGTGTGGTCAGCCTGTATACAGTATATACACAGGCTTTTTCAGAACACTGTGTACTGGTGACATCAAATTTTCTTGAAAGCCTATCTTGGCTGGGACAAAATGAGGAACCAACAGTATCTGGAGCTGGCAGAACTTCACAAGGACCTGGCAGAGATCCACAATTTCTAAAAAATAAAAAATCCTCTACACAGAAAAACCTAAGATCATCAAGAAAGACTTTTTCACCAAGAATGGATTTGATATACCACCTACTGGCCAGATACTAATATTGAGAATCACTGCTTTCAAGAGAAATTCAGAAGACTATTTCCTCCATCCTTAGAATTAAAGTTTCTCCTTTCCAGAGGTAATATCCCAAATCACGATTTTTGATAAAGCAGGTTAGAGAAAATAATACAAAGTGCTACAGTTTTTTACAGCCAGAATAATAGTTTATGCTCTCACTTCAGAAGAGGAATTATTTTTCTGTGAGAGAAGTCTTACATTGATAAATGTAACCATTCCTTATCATCATTATGATCAAGTGAGGGCAAGAAATTAACTTGGGTTGGGATTTTTTTTTTCTAGTAGGAAAATACAAGTTTAGAAGTAGAAAAAGTCACATTAAAAAGATAGTCTTTCCACCTTAGGAAGATCAGCACAGCTTGAAAATCGTGTAACAGCAGCTCACACCACACAACTTTTTGTGGGAAGTGCAGTTACGTGTGGTTTTCCTCAGGAGCCTCCTACTAGGAGATAACAAGAAAGGGACAACAGGAAGTTTTCCCCACTTCTAACAAACGGGAATTGAGATTCCCAGCTCTTGCTTGTTAAATTCTTTCACAGGCAGGAGGTAAGGAGATAATGAAAAAGAAGCTTGCTTAACAGTCTTCATTTTCCCTATTTATCAAAGACACATTTCCACGTGCAGATGAAAGTAAAATCAAAAAATGCTAACAACATACCAAAGAGTCTTAAGATACCACACTGAAGTGGAACACATCATGTGTTAGCTTAAGCCTTAATAAAATGGAGAACTATGAGCATGCACATGGTCAGTTAGTGTTGCTCAACGAATACACAGCAATGGGGTCACATGTCAGAACAATTTATTTTTACACTCAGACAGTTTTAAAGTGATATGAATCAAGGATGGATTTTGCTTAAAGAAACAATCCCAACTGGCTTTTGCCTTATTATTCCTTTTGATTGAGTGACTATCTGCATAACTTACTCCATAAGCTTAAACACAGGCTGTAAGGTATTTGCTCTGTTTCCCAATCTGGTAGACTATCAGATTCTGTAACAAGCTTAAAACTTTAGTTTCTTTACGTAGATGAATTCCACAAAAGGCAGACTCTGACTCTATTTCAAAGAATTTAAAGACTCTGTTTCATATTTTTCTTAAACGCGGATCAAACAACACTGCAGAATTCTATAAGCCATAACGTCATTCCATTCTTTAAAAACATTCATTTATACTACTACTCTGTGATTATTCACTCCAAAGTTAAATACAAAGCGAAACAATAATATAGATCCTTGTTAAAAATTTGATGCAAATTTTACGGCCTTTTTCAGCAAAGTATCAATACACCACAAAAATTATTACCTGTACAACAGGAAATATATGAATGAAATCCAGTCCCTGGATCTGATGTGGTTCCAAACGATGAGGACACTTCATTTTTGGCAATACTGACACAATTTTTTCAGTTAAGGCACTATTATAAAACAACAAAAACACACACGTATATGCGTTACAATTTTCTTTTTTAAATTAAAAATTACTTTTGCAAGCAGTTAGTAGTTACAAGGTTCCCTGTGGTGGCTTCTATCACATACAGCTGAGAAAAGTAATTAAACTTTCACTTACAAAACCGCTTTGACATTGTACTACGTATATATTATCAGTCTATGATGAAGCGATTAAACCCCTCTTGCAGTCTCCTAGCTTGTGATTTCAATCATAATATGACACATAATTTTAAGACCTACACATATCTTCAGGTGAGATGTCTACATAAGATATATCTACAAACACCTTTGCATACTATAATCATAGAATCACAGAATCATAGAACAATTACGGTTGGAAGGGACCTTAAAGATCTAGTTCCAAACTCCCTGCCATGGGCAGGGACACCCCATTAAATCAGGCTGCCCAAGGCCCCATCCAACCTAGCCTTGAACATCTCCAGGGATTGAGCATCCACAGCTTCCCTGGGTAACCTGTGCCAGTGTCTCACCACTCTCATGGTGAAGAAATTCTTCTTAATGTCTAGTCTAAATCTGCCCCTCTCCAGTTTGTACTTGTTCCCCCTGGTCGTATCCCCACAAGTCCTTACAAATAGCCCCTCGGAAACAATAGCTTGAAGCACAATAAAGTAAAAGATCTGCACTCAAAGCAAGTCCATAATCAAATGTAAGGTCTTAAAAATGTTTAGTAGAATTCTCTAAATATAAATTGTCATTGCTACTGAAACTTTATGAGATTAAGTATATATTACACCTACAAGCTAGACATACCATGTGCTTGACATGTTTTTGAAGTGAATAAAATTGAATTTGCTGGCAACCATCTCATTCCAAAGGATTACCCTAACACACAGGATTAATGTACAAGAACGTCATCCCACTTCCACTGAATCCCTTATGTTAGGGCAAGATATTTATTATTTTTTTTTTCCACCTATGCTGTTAAGCATATTTTTAAAGCAGTTGTCAGCACTGAAAACAACCTGGGAAAACTAAAATTATTTTTCCATAAAGGAAAATTAAGTGGTCCAGTACTGACCTCAGTGATATTCAGTACTGCCCAAATGGACAACTGGTATTCTGGAAGAACAAAAGGAGAGCAAAAGAAACGAGACAGACACTAAAGTCTGGGAACAGAGCCTGAAAACTTATACTTCTTAAGAGAAGTGAATACTTTGACATAATTCTTAAAAGGCAATTTCCACTATAGCACCATACTATAGTAATATTCTTCAGCATGAAAAAAAGCAGCATCTGTCAGCACAATCAAAGCAAACACAATTAAAAGAAAAGTTATTTAGCCAATAGACACAAGATCCTCTCCTAATACATGTTTTCATGTTTATGTCAAATCTGCAACTAAATAACAGGACACGATCAAAATGTCTTCAGAATAATACTGAAAAAACACAACTTAACTTTTCTTTATCTTGAGAACACCACAGAAGCATTGAGCCACCACCAATATAAATATTATATGAATATCAAAACAGCCCATGCTGGTATGAGACTGAACACTTTAGATTTATAAATAAATCATTGTTGCTGTTTTGGGACAGCAGCCTGGTTTTTGTTTTGCCCATTTTGCACCCAGCAGTTGGAAAGCTAACAGAACAACTTAACTATTTCCTATCCTGCTGTTATTAAGGATAAAAAAGACCACAATTACAAAAGCTACTACCACATCTTCATTCCCATCTCTGTTTAAATTCTGTGCACTTAACAACGCTTTCTGTGGTTAGTTATATATGGTGATTTGAGTGTCCCCAAGTTTAATGGCAATAACCACAAATCTTTATTTTTAAGTGTGTTACAATCTTGTTAAATGACGTTAAAGAAGACAGCACAGAAAGATGTTCTCTTTGACTACATTGAGCAAACAAGTCTCTTCATGCAACTGTAAATGGACAGGTTATCCTTACTTCTTGGAAACTTTAATTATGGCTCTTTTATCACAGGAATGCATAAAGAAATAGTGTAGTTTAAAATGCATTCCCTTTATCACCAGAAACAATTCTTACAACCTCCACAATACAGGAATTATTTGGTTCATGAGCAAATTCCATTCACAAGAAATGCATCGAACCAAAATGGTTTCATTGGGTCCCTATTAGGAAGGAACTCTTCCTTAGAATGGGGCAGGCAACTGTTTGGACGAGTGCCATACTTTGCACTCTGCTTGCTGATGCCTACAATTCCAACCCAGAACCACAGAGGAGAATCAGAGGTTATTTACACAACAAAACTGTAGACGTGGAGTACTCAAGAAAGGTCTTCTAATGCTGCACTCCAGTTTCTAGCAGCACAGTCTCCCTCTACCCTTTCTTCTGGCCTCTGCATCATCCCTTTGTGCCAGCACAAGCATCTGTGCAGCTGCACAGAGAACTGATCCAGGAACTGATTCACATTAAAACTATTTTCCTTTTTATTTTTTTGGTAGGTTTTAATAGGGACCAGTTCCCACTCCAGTTTGATGTGGAGCCACAGAAATGCTTTCACTGCTTAGTGGGGACCTAAGCACATGGCAGCTCAGAAGGGAACAGAACTGCCTTTTTTTGAAATAAGTGTCTTTCTGATTTTATAGTTTGTGGAACTACAGTCCAATAAACCCAGAAAACAGTGAAATGCTTGCAAGAGGGTGGTCTTGAAAAGCAGGAAACTTGGACTACATATTCTTCTTACAAAGAAGCAAATATCAGGTAGCTTCACCCCCCACCCTCCCCGCTTCTTCTTTTCTAAGAAAAAAGAATACCGCACTTGCCATTTAACCAACTTACATTTTTTGACCAATAGTAGAGTTTTCCTGGAACAGCAAATCAACATCGATATCAAAGCTGCAAGTAGTGATACACCACGTCATGCCACCTACCACCTAGTAGAAAGAGCAACAGGATGTTTAGTTTCATCTTAATTTGAAGAGGTAAAACCAAATATATCTTAAAGGCTTTATTTATTTCAGAAACTACAGTTTCATACTTTCTCCATCCTCAGCATTCTTTTATATAGAGACTGAAATACATACAGATAGAATACATGTATCAACTTCTACATAATATATGCATAGACAAGAAAACAGAAAGAAACCCAGAGCAGTTAGTAACGTTTGAAATTTCACTCTTAGCTTTATACCTAAGTTTTGAAACAGCTCTTGGATTAAAAAAAACCAGATAAAACATAACAGTACATTAAATGTCATCATCTATAAAAAGTGACCACGTTAAAGTATTATCAAGGATCATAATTTCTGTATTCATGTATTTACCTTTCTCTATACCTTTGCTACTATTATTCTTCACTTGCTGACACATGCAACACCAAGTGCTAGGCAGAGTATCAGCACAGTAATCGAAATCCCCAGTTCTGTAGAAATGTCTGTCTCAGGCCCTATTCCTACAGATATTTAGGCATATAAATAGCGATGCTATTTCATCAACTTTACATAAATTACGTAAATATTTAAATGCAACATTGTGTAAATATTTAAATGCGACATTGTGTAAATATATGCAAGACAGACTAAACGTATGCAGGGGCAAAAAACAGCAGAAAGGGATTAAAATGTGGACTGATTTATCAACACCACACAACAAATTAGGGCGTTCTATACAGTGTTTTCTAACACATTGCCCTCTCACATTCCCATCTGAAACAGTTAATCAGTATCTCTTTTATGTTAGTAGCTAGATCATTTTCAATAGCAACCCTCATCTTGGTAAAGATTGGGCACTGTCATGAAATGGTAACTTCACAATTACATTTAGGCAAGTATAAACCTGATACATCCATTTCTACATATAAACTCAATGATATTGTATCCTAAGGCGGGCTCCTTGAAACTCCTTTTTGTCTGTGTGCACAACCTCCTGAACAGTAATGTCATTAAGGCCAAATAGCCTGAAGAAACTAAAACAGTATTGCAAGGTAGGGCTGTGCTATGATCAAAGAAGCAGCAAAGTCCATTTCAAGACTGCAATAGTTCCGTGTTTTCAAACCTGGGTCCAGGAATTTCTCACAGAGTCAGCACTAAAACAATTCAGAAGTTTCTTTTCAACCTGAACTTTGCTCACTGTCAGCATCACATACTTCCTCTCAGGACAATGAAAGGTGAACACACACATGACATTCTAAAGATATGTAAAAACACTCCCAAAATAATCACACTATGCTAACTGTTCTATTCTTACACAGAGCCTCTCAAGACAAATATTTCCTCATTTCTCATTAATGACTACTACTTTTTAAAATCATCATGCTACCTTCAAGTATCACCTCTTTGCAGCTATTCCAAATGCAGCTGAGAGGGGGGAAATATTCCCTGTATATGACTTTAACTCAGGCTGTAAAGACCACAAAAAGCACATCATCAACTAGTCTTCTTTAACTAACAGGCCTTGCTCCACAAAACTGCCTTGCAAGACTGGGGAGGTACTATCTGTCTGGAACTGGGTCGTTTGCAGAATTACTTGCATACGAAAGCCTCAAGGGCTGCAAGTGTTTTGTTGTTTGGGTTTTTTTTTAAGTAACCTAGAACTGCTAAACTGAATAAAAAAATCTGTAATCGTCTTATACTTACAGAAGGTTTTTAAGAATCCTGCATTGGTCTTACCTTGTCAAAGGGTGATAGCCCCTTGATTCTTGCTCGAAAGTACCCTGCAGCCACCAACAGTTCCAAAATTTCAGTCAACTTTATGTTTTGTTCCTCATCTTCTCTTGTTTCAACCTGACAAATGAACAATGCAATACGAATTCTGTGTTTCTCTTTTGTTCTTCAAATGAGCGTTTTCCAAACTTCACCTTAACATAGATCACACATCACAGAGAAACTTGACTTTGATTAGCAGCTTGGTTGCTCATTTAAAGATGTTAAAGAAATAGGTAATGAATTCCTACATGGATTTAACATCACATTCTTTTCGCCCAGTTAAATACTTTAATCTGCTTTTGCCGTTCAAGCTCCTGGTCCACTGCTTGCCTCTAGCCAGACAGATTGCTCCTATTGCCATAAGACAGTTAATTTACTCTCCATTTTGCACATTTCTTTCAATTCCAGGGCTTACAAAATCGTAAGTTTCACATTAAGGCTTTTACAAACACAGAAGAAGGAATATACATGGAATTCCACTTTTAGGGTAATGCAATTTTAAGCAAAAAGTACAGTACCGAGAAATACTGAGCTCTGAGGGGCAGCCTGGATAGCTCCGGTGCTCCCAAGCCTCACGGCACAGCACCCTTTGGGAGCTTTGTCCCCACCTGATGGGATGAACCCCCACATCCCCACGAATGCACACGGATTCCTAGAAGCACAGCGCATCCGTGCACCTCATTCCTGGGCTGGGGAGACGCTCCCCCAGCTCCACTGTCCCCTCAGTGGCTGCAGGCACCCCCCACCTTCCCCTCTGTCCCCCAAAATCTGCTCCAGGGATGCCTCCTCTCCCTCCAACAGAAACCTGAAAAGCCTGGCAAGCAGAGGGGACCGGGAAATGCAACGGTGCATGGAAGGTGACCTCGGCCAGCGGCTCCCTGCGACCCCACATCCCGGGGCAGCGCCACCCGTGCCCCACACATCGCCCCACATCGCGGGGCAGAGCTCCCCGTGCCCCACATCACCCCACAACTCGGAGCAGAGCCCCCCACATCACCCCATACACCCCGGGCAGAGCCCCTCGTGCCCCACACATCCCGAGGCAGAGCCCCCCCGTGCCCCACATCACCCCAAATCCCGAGGCAGTGCCTCCCCCCACCCCCATCCCGTTCCCCCCGATCCCAGGGCAGAGCCCTCCCCGCCCTGCCGCTCCGGCCCCGCCGCGGTACCTCCTGGGAGCCCTGCCGCTCCTGCCCCTTCGGAACGACCATCGCCCTCCGCCGCCGGCAGCCTGCGCCCAGCCTGTCACGTCCGCCCGGCCGAAGAGGGTGTTTCCCAGCCGGCGGCTGCCGGGTTCCCCCGCCCCCGCGCAATGGTTCGCCCGCGCCCTCCTTGCGTACAAGCGCATCCGGGCCGTGCCATTCGCGGCCAAAGGGGTGCGCGGGGATGGCGGGGCGGGGGCTGCGCGGCTCCCCGGCGGCTCATGTGACCGCCCGCACGGAGCGCAGCGCCGCCCCGCCCCGTGCCTGCAGGCGGCGCCCCCGGGTCCCCCCGCCCGCCTGCTCCGGGGCGCTTCCCTCTGCCATGGTGCCGTGCGCCCTTCCTTCTTTCTCTGTTGCAGGGGGGCTGAGGCCTCTCGCCAGCATGGGATCACAGAATCGTTTGGTTGGAAAAGACCTTTGCGATCATCGAGTCCAACCGTACCTGTTCACTGCTAAACCAGATCCCTACGCACCTCATCTGTCCATCTTTTAAACCTCTCCAGGGATGGTGACTCAACCACCGCCCTGGGCAGCCTCTGACAGTGCCCGAGAACCTTTTCAGTGAAGATTTTTTTTCTGTTATCCAAACCAAACCTTCCGTGGTGCAACTTGAGGCCATTCCCTCATGTCCTATCACTTGGGAGAAGAGCCCAGCTCCCTCCTCTCCACAACCTCCTTTCAGGTAGTTGTAGAGAGCAATAAGGTCTCCCCTCAGCCTCCTCTTCTCCAGGCTAAACAACCCCAGCTCTCTCAGCCGCTCCTCATAACACTTGTTCTCCAGCCCCTCATCAGCTTCGTTGCTCTTCTCTGGACACACTCCAGAGCCTCAACATCCTTCTTGTGGTGAGGGGCCAGAACTGAACACAGGATTCAAGGTGCAGTCTCGCCAGTGCCAAGTACAGAGGGAGAATCACATCCCTGGGCCTGCTGTTGTACCCCTGAGCAAACCAATACGAGCTGAGCTGCTATGTAGAATGCCGTGTCCATACTAATATTTAATTTAATTGTTAATGAGTTAATGAGCAGTAAAGTCCTCTCCTTTTGTGATATTTGAGGAATAGAACAATGGGGAAGCTTGAAGACTGCAGAAGACCAGTGTCTGGCCAGTACTTCAGGAGCCAAAAAAAGATGGGAAGTCAAGATAACCCTTGTTTTGAACCTTACATGGAAACTTCAAAGGGGGCCAGATGGCAACAAAGTAGAGTAAGGGGCTGCTTTGCAAACCTTAGACTTGATAAAGGACCGTGGAAAGCATTCACAAGGAGAAGGACGCTTATTATAATTACTATTAGAAAATTACTATATTACTATGGGTTTTTTTAGAAATATAATACATATGTATAAATCCAATGTATAAAAACCTGCTACTTGTAATCATTGGTATATACAGTAGGAGGATCAATCCCCCCATATATCCAATACTGAATTAAAAGAATGCCTGCTTCTTAAGGTGTTAGTTGGTTTTAAAAAGTTTCTTTCCCTGATTTCAGTGACTCTGATGACTGGAGGACAAGTTATCGAGCGCTCTGTGACCTGAGAGATGCCTCATGTCCTCTCCTGCCCCATGGGATTCCGGCACTCCATTAGCAGCTGGATTGCATTGGATTGCCGGACAGCTGAGGGGGTTCAGCTGTATTTTTCCTGTCCTGCACAAGAGTCCCATGCTTAGGCACCTTTGCACCTCCTTAATCCAATGCTACCCCTGCCTTCTGGCGGTGGAGCCCATGGCTAAGCACAGCCCTGTTGGGAAGGCAGGGACTGGATATGCCACAGCCTGGCCTCCCATTCCACGTTTTCCAGTACCAGGCAGGTCCCGTGGCGTGAAGGGCTGGAAAGATGTGCCCAGGCACCAGCTGGTTGCTAACATGCTTGGGACTCAAGAACAAAATTACACCTATGCACAAGGATTTACTAGGTGATAACAGCCTGGTAGTAAACTAATCCACAGCTTGCAGGCAAGGCAGCCTTTCTTGTTGACGACAGCTTCAGAAATACTCTGGTGGTCTCTTTTCAAGTCTACACTGGGCATTCAGTTTCTAGACTTTTTGCTGTACATACAGCATTATTTAAAATAAACTGCAATGAGAGACATCTCAGGGAGATGAAGGAACCAGAGAAGCCACATGAGAGCGTCATCTTCCTCTGCCGGAGGGCAGCAGGGCATGCACGAGCCAGGCCATACTGATGGCTGCCCTGACAGAGTGATCAAAACAATAATAATAAAAGCAAAAATATGCCAGAGTGGCTCAGGCCACATATTGGTGTAACCACAAGCCACATCTTAATTAGAGTTGCAGAAAACTGTTGTGCAACCCCAGAAGCAAACATGCTCACCAGAGCAGTACAAGGTTTCTGCTTTTTGTCTGCCTTCTCCTCACAGGGAACTGCATAGCTCTCATTTGATTGTCATGGAGAGGAAGACTGAAAAAACCAAACACAAAACAGGGACAAGAATAGGGGTTGAAACAGAGGAGTGTTAGGAAGGGGTGTACATGACCTTCAGATGTGCTGTCCAGTGCAGGTTGTAAGATAACTACTGCGAAGAACCATCAGCTTGGAAAAAAAGCCATGATCTGCTAATAAAATTCCTTGTCAAAGAAACATGTTAGAGGAAAAAGATAAATAAAAAGCCAAGGGCAGTATAAGCTATGGCCTTAAGTGGTAGCTGAGTGTCAGACAAGGGAGAGATGAAATCCACCCTGGAAAACTTAACTGTTTCTCTGGCTTTTAAAGCACACTAAAGGAAAGGGGGGAAACATGGCTAATTAACTCCTATGGACTTTAAAACTAATGCAAATGGCCCCCAAAATCACACAGCTGGTTTAAAATTATATATTCCAGAAAGGTAATGGGTTCTTTTAATTTGTCTTTTGTCTCGGCAATCACAAGCACTAGAGACATTTTTATCTATTACAGTAAAGACTGGAATTTTCCTTGACTTGGTATATGGCTATAAAATGAAAAGGGAAGGCATGAAAATACACAAAAGTACCTGTGTTTTTATTACAACTCATCTTTGATTACTTGAACCTCAATAAAATACTCCAGAAAGGCATTGCTTCCCAATACCTAATTGTGATGCAAATTCACCCAGTTATCCAGACAGAGCTGTTGTCCCCTATGACATTCAGATAATCAATCTTCTAAATACCAATTAGGTTTAAAGAAAGTCCCAAGAGGGGTACTGTCTAAAAGAGGAAATCCTCCTTTCCATCAGATCTTTACATTTTGTGCTTGCAAATCTCTAGCAGGTTCAAGTCTAGTCTTCATTTTCCCTTTCCCTGCTCTGTTTTGACCTGTGAAGGTAAGCCAGATTCTGGCTTTTGGTGCAGCTGCTTTCAACAATCCTGTCTTGATTGTTGACTCCATGAAGCTGAGCTGAAAAGCTTCCTCCCTTTTTATAACCACATAATTTATTTCACTCTTCAGCCTGGACTTCTGGCAATGTCAGACTTGGTCACCATTGAAAATGTAGCAATAGGTTTCACTGTATCTTTTTGCACATATTTGTTTTTTCTCATAACAAGAATTAAAATGCGAGATGGGGTTATAACAACAACAGCAAGGGCTTCACTCTTTGTTGGGCAGGCACAATTAGGTAAATAAACAGATAGACTTAAGGAATTTTCCGATGTTCACTGTGCTGAGAAGGCTTAAAGAATTTATTTCCATGAATTCTGCATAAAAGATAAAATAAAGATAAAGTAAGTGTAACTCCCTGCATAGTGATCCTTTGTACAGCATGTTTTGATTATGTATACCAGAAAACAAAGTGTTGAGGACAGATCTTGGACTAAATGGAATGGATTCCAGTGATTGCATTGAACTATGGACCTCAGTCTACCATGGCTGCATCTGATGAGTTGTATTGCTAGTTCCTAGTTACCAGAGACGCTGAAGGGGACTGAACCCAAGCCTTGTGAAGTCAATATCAAGTTTTGCATTGTTTCTTGTGGCTCATATCTTGGACGAGCTCTGTTTTTAACTCATTTTATTGCCTGGCAGCTCCAACACAAAAGATCACTTCCATCCTGATCCATAATGAAATGATTCCTGCTATGAAAGTTTCAATCTAAATTTCTGAGATTAGCAAGACTGCCAGACAGCACAATATCTTCCTCTGTATGCATTTACTCTTCTTTCTTATTTATTGCCTTGGTTGTATCCCATCTCCTTACAGTTATTCAGCCTCCTTCATCTATTACCTGAGATGTAGCAGGCATGAGGAACCATTTGGTAGGCAATTGCGAATTCCCCAATTATCATCTGTGGAACTGAGACTCTGCACTGTGAAATGAAAAGTCACAGACCTGTTACAGTGGCCATTGCATTAGAGGCTGCACCAGACCATTGCATCCCATCAAATAGGCTGATATGTTTTGCAAGGTATAGTGCCCTTTCAACACTCGCATATGACATTAAATAGTGATGTTTTAAACATGCCCAAAGTCACATCCATTGGTGACATCTCGAAGGTAGCTGAGATCTTATTCAGTCTCTGCTTTGAACAATTCCTGTTCTCAGCATTTAATAGTTTAAAACATACGGGAGGGACAGGGAGTCAGGAAGACATTTTTCTTTAAAATTATGTTTGTGCCATTTTTGATATTGTTTTATTTTGATTGGCAATGTTAACATGAACATTTTTAGCCCACTTACCAAGCTGTTAATTTATCCCAACAAAACCCAAGGCAAACATCGGTAAAACAGGTGGGAGTAATGGATTACAAAATGGAAGAAGCTCATGTTTATCGTCACCTTCTTGATGTGCCTAGCAAAGGGCCACATGATAGTGCCTTTTTTAAGCAAGAAGAAGAGGAAAGACTTTATGGCCTGTGGAATTTGTGGAGGACAAGACAGTCCAATGGTGATAGTGTTTATGTTTGGGAAAGAAAAAAAACACACCTCCCTCATGGTCTTCATGACAGAAGTTAATAACATTGGTGGCTGGTCCTCTCCACAATTTCATCCATTAAAGCTCTCTTGTAGCAGTGTCTCTGGAGAATAAGAAAACATTATAACTAAGTACCTGATTAATACTAAAGCTTTTACCAGACTTGACTTTTGCAGTGTCACAATTTTGGTCACATTACTCAAAGACTGTAGTCAGAATATTCAAGTAACTACTCATTTTAGCTACTTCGATTTTTGACAAACTTTATGAGAGGCTTGATTTTCAGAGAGTGCCTACTCTGCCCTCTTTGAAATTCAGGCTACTAAGGAGTTTCTTGGTTTCTACCTGGGTGCGCGTTGCGAACTCCAGGCAAGAAGAAGCACAGTACAGTCTGACAGAGTAATTACTCAGAGTGAAGTTTGTTCTGGGCAGTGCTGTTACACACTTTCTCTTCTGAAAGTCATGGCATCTGTGGCAGTTACAGTAAGAGAAATTGGTCTATGGAAGAATTAAATTTGGGTTTGTGACTCACGTATCATCCACAGAACAACTAATTAAGTCTGAGTCATTGAGCCTTTACCTGAGAAGGTACAAAGAAAATGAGAACAATTGCACTGTAAGTGAGTCACGCAATCCTCGATTTGGGCTGGGATATTAAATTTCAGATCACAGCTGTGTCTGTGATGCTAGCACCAGAAAGAAATGGGTTGTTTCATATTTATGTGTAAGACTGAGAAAATCTGATTTGGAATTGTTGGAATACAAAAAGTCTAGGAACTTATAATTTTAAAAGATAAAACTTTTCCAAACAGAATCATGCTTTAAGATTTATTTGATGTTCAAAGAACAAAATATAGGTTGTTGGATTACTGGTTATCGTGGAACAAAACCCTTATGAAGGGGCAGACAAATATTTATTTTCACTGTGGCTTTTTTAGGCAAAATGTATGTATTTAGATTTTACTTTCTATGTGTTGTAACAGTATGGCACATCCTTCCCATAAATAGTTGTAAGAATGAACAGTTATGTTCTCTGGTGGAGTCAGTCTGAAACAGTTAACAGACTTCTCACAAGTTCACCTCACTCCCAAGAGAAAGACGATCTAAGGTAGGGGAGTTTCTTTGGATTTCCTTCTTCCATGTCAATTTTTTTGTGAAACGGACTTGAAAAGGCAGAGAAGTAGTAAGAGGAGCAAGAGAAAATAGCAGAGAAAAAAGTACTTGAAGTGTAATGAACAGAGCTAAGCAAAAAGGGAACTAGGCTGAAGAGTGAGTGGAAAGGCATGTGAAGTACTAAACAAAGACATTCCCATGTATCTGAATCTCATTTTATTCAAGTGAATAGGACTTTGCCTTTTCTGCGAATTATAAGCATTGCATCAAAAATTGTTTCACTTCATTGACTTTAATATAATCTACAGTCTGTTTTGATTAAAAATGTGGATGAAAATTGTTAACATTTATATATCCTCCATCTTCTTCTTATACTAATATCTCGTTATGACACTAATAGCACACCTTTAAGATATCTAGGGCCACTTACAAGATGCTTTACAATGCAGCTTCCATGCAGAGGAAATTAGCTGTCTGGTTAGAAATCAAGTTTAACTTGATTATTTTATACACATACCCATTCTTAAGTGTAACAGTCCCAATGGGTTTTAGGAAATTGGGCCTGACAGCGACTTAATCCTAAGTGAAAACCAAACTTTTCTACCATTCAGTCTACTCCCTCCAGCTTCCAACTGCTTCTAAGCAGTGAATTCTGGCACAATCCAAAACCGCCATTACAACAACATATATTTTTTAAGAACCAAATCTCGCTTACACCAAGGCACACACTTTGACAAATGGTGGAAGAGCACCACCTGGTGACACCAGGCACATCACAATGTTCTGCTGCCATTACAAATTATATCAGCGGTGTACAGACTATTTTGGCGAGCCTGTTTCAATGTGTTTTAATAGATTTTAATCCATTATTTAATTATGTATAAGGAGTGGAAGAGTGAACTTCCTGAAAACAAATATGACCTGACAGTGATTCTATCTCTACTGTCCCTTAAATCACTGAGAAGTTCTAATTTGAATCAAACATTTTCCAAGTTGTTCTGAGCCATTCTTTTAGGAGGCTTTGGAGCAGATTTTATGGGCACCATGAAATGCAGTCTCAAGTTTTATTGCACTGGACATTTCAAGGTTTCTCGGTGTGTGATCCAAGTTATTTTCTTGCAGTGTTCAAGAAAATTAGATTAGCTGTTTTTCCAAAGATTTTCTTTTCCACAGATACAATTATTAAGAAAAATGAATTACCTTTTGCTATTTAGCTGTTCAGAGGTAGGGAAAAAGAATGGATCTTAACCTGACTATTATTTGCGAATCATAGCTCTTTTCATCTTAAATTGAACCTGAATATGCTAACAAATAAAATACATTATTTTTCTGAATAGTTCTATTTCACAATGATGATGGCACCCATTTCATCAAAGTTAAAGGGCACATTACAGTGAGTTTAGTTAAGAATTAATAAAAACAGTAAGTATAATAAGCTTAGAAAACACTTTCTGGTATTTTAGTCTGCAAAGAACTAGTCTCCTAAGGCCATGGTTTGTGCAGACTATCTCTCTCACAATTCAAAAGCTGTGCAAAAGCCCTAAACCTCAGAGAATCTTGCAAGAAATTAGACGAAGGACAATTATGTGGGAACCTTGAAAGTTCCTAACTGTTACACAGGACTAAAGTATATAATTGATGAAAAACATGGCCATATAATCACCAAATTATCATATGAACCTGGTCCACACAGTATTGATTTAATCTTTTATTTAATAAGATAATAAAGCACTCTGTCTCCAAAGAATAATCATTAGCACGTAACTTAGCATAAAGCTGTGCAGTATGTCTGAATAAATCTGCACATAGCATATGATGATTATCATGAAAGAAAAGTGCTATACCCTGCTTCCACTATCTCATGGCAACATGATGATAAATCCTCAGCCTGTGATGCCATCTGAAAGTATGAGGTTGTTTCCATGTTGACCACACTGTAGCAGAAACACTCAACTGGTAAGTCAGTCCACAGTTTGTGCAGTGAGGAATATTGAAGAAGGCTACAGTAGTTGATAGTTGACGAGTTGGAGGAAAATCACTAAACAGTAGATTAGAAAACCAGTCCATTATTGCCCAAAAGAATGAGGGAGGAAAAAGTTGCATCTCCAAAAGTTTTAGCTTCCAACAAGGCTTCTAAGGCTTCTTAGAGGGGAAGAAGTCAAAACTAGGAGGCAAGAGAGACCCAAGTCCAGAAGACCCAGGGTCTAGCTCAGTTGTTAAAGACGCCTCATAGTGTTACATTCACAGTAAGGGTTCATAATATCTGCTTGCTCTGCAGCTTGGAAGAAGCTGATTCATGACAGCTCTCTGTCCTTTCTTATGGCAAGACCAGATACCCCTTGTGGCCAGAAAGGTGTATATTTTTTACAACTGTGAGTTAGCTTTTGGAATGAGATGTCTGCAGTTCAGTCTTGCCAAAGATCTAATGTCACATGCCAGAAAAGGAAGATTCCTCTTTGGCAGATTTACATGTTCCAGGCAAGATTATTTTCTTTTCTGTGTGCCACAGAGTGATACTAATGCCATTATCTTGTGCATCTCATGTCAGTCATATGGCAACTCTGTTTGGAAGCAGTCATGGATGCATGCTTTATCTTTATCCTGCATGTCCTGCTTAGTTGCAGTCATACACGTAACAGCTATCAGTGCTACCTGCTTTGTTTTTTCCCTCACAAGTGCTACCACAAAGGAATTAACTGCCTTGAGCTTGGATCTCTCTGAAGCTGTTTTGTTGCTAATTAAAAGATGGGTCATTTAAAAACCAAACTTCCTCTTGGGTTCAGCATCATCAGTGTTACTAAACAATGAATATTAATAATTCAGAATCTGTAAATAAAGTAATCGACTTAATCAAGCTGATTTAATATATCTAAATCATGTATCAATATGAATGTTCTTTTAACCGACTTCTTTGACTTATGAGCCCTTGAAGAGTTCGAGTTTTTTTTCCCCAGCAACCACAAAATGAAGAAAACCTTTCGTCTTTGTTTCTTAATTAAAACAGAGACTTTCACCTAATCTCTTGATTCTGGAAGCTGTTAAAAAACACCAAATATTGCAAGGCCCATAATACAGAGAACTAACAATGACTTTTACACGGCTTTACATCATTTATGCAGGGCCACTTAGGACAATGATTTACCTCTAGGATTGTTAGTGTTTTTCTTATCAGTCAACTCAAAAGCAGCAGTTTGGCTGACTCCAGTGACTGTGTTGGATTTTTTTGATAGTTCAAGGCTAATGAGGTCTTTTTGTTGTAGAATTCTCCTAGTAATTTCTCCACTGTCTCCAATAGTTCATATTCTTGTGAATTTGAAAGGCTGGAAGTAATACATTTGGAGTTATACTGCATATCCCCAAAGCATGCCCTCTTATCAGTGATTATGCCTTCTGAAAACCAAAGATGAAAAAGGATGCCTTGTAAGTTCCATGATCAGGAGAAAAGTTCCTACAGGTACATAAACACCCGGGCTGTGCCATAGGCTGTCCGGTCTAGTTTGTTCAGAATGGCTATTAAAAATCACAGCTCATTTACAAAGCAATCATTAAAAGCTCCAGCAAGCTCTGCTTCCCATTGCTGCTGCCCTCTTTCCTGGGATCGGTGTTACTTAGTATAAGAAGCAGATGTGCAACTACCTCTTCTCTCCTAAGTCTTATCTTTATGTAGGGAACATAACCTCTTCCAGCATCCCATCTCTCAGCCCTGCTCTTAGAACTTACTGGTACTCCTTTGGCACCGTAGCCCTGGCTGTGATTACCTGTGGCAGCAGAGACACGTTGCTTTTGTTATTCAGACTTTTTGTAAACTGAAATACCATCCTATAAAACCGTCCATTGCCTGAAGATGGACTTGGCAGAAGTTACTTCCTTGCACTTTGAGAAGCTTAGGGCTGGAGGGAAGCCGAGCAGCGAGCAATGAGCAGTGCTATAAATTGGCAGTTCGGCACAGTCCATGTGGAGCAGAAATGACCAGAAACCAGGTACTGCTTCTAGGGGGAAGATTTGTTTGCCCCCTTTAATTCAGGGACTGTAACTTCTGCATATTCACCCTGTTACCTTGACTGCCGCTCTACTGAGCTAAAGACACATCTCTGTTTTCATCTCTTCTGGCTAGACTCTCTCCTGGCTCCCTTTCTACTGCAGATTTAAAGGAAAATCTGACAATGTGTTTTCATCAGTGTCTGCTTCCCCAGCTGCCTTGTAGTCAAACCTTCTGCTATACTTCTACCTTTGTAAAGTAGAAATTATCCTGCAATTTTTTTTGATGTAGAAAGTAGGAGGAAATGAGCAGCATTTGCTCTCTCTCACATCAGGATTTGCCTGCCTTTATTTCTAGATGTGTAAATGAAGTGAAGCAGCATGTTTCACAGTTGCTCAGAGAAAAGAGGTCTGTGCTGACCTCTAAGAGAGAGAAAAAAAACAAGTCTGCTTTCAGTTGGACAAAGTGACCTGGGAGTTCCAAAGTCAGATGGCAAGCAGTGGTTTTCATGCCATGCAGTAAGTCAGGAGTACCAGGGACTACCCAGGAGCTTGCCAGCAGGGGCAGAATTTTGAATGATCACAGAATGATAGAATGGTTCGGGTTAGAAGGGACCTTAACTTAGGTCATCCAGTTCCAGCGCCCCTACCATGGGCAGGGACACCTTCCAGTAGGTCAGGTTGCTCAAAGTCTCATCCAGCCTGGCCTTGAACACCTCCAGGGATGGCGCAAACACTACTTCTCAGGGCTACCTGTGCCAGTGCCTCACCACCCCCACAGTAAAAAATTTCTCCCTAGTATCTCATCTAAATCTCCCCTCTTTCAGCTTAAAACTGTTATCCCTACACTCCCTGACAAAAAACCCCTCCCAGCGTTCCTGTGGGCCCTCTTTAAGTACTGGAAGGCTGCTAAAAGGTGGCCCCAGAGACTTCTCTAAGCTGAACAACCCCAAGTCTCTCACTCTGTTCTCGCCGGGAAAGTGCTTCCAGCCATCTGACCATCTTCATGGCACTCTTCTGGACTTCCTCCAACAGATCCATGTCCTTCCCATTCTGAGGACTCCAGAGCTGGACAGAAGGCTCCAGGTGAAGTCTCACAAGAGCAGAGTAGAGGGGAAGAATCACCTCCTTCGAGGCTCACACTTCTTTTGATGCAGCCCAGGATATGGTTGGCTTTCTGGGCTGCAAGAACACATTGCTGGCTCATGTTCAGCTTCCCATGTACCATCACCTCCAAGTCCCTCTTTTCAGGGCTACTAAGCCAGTTCTGAAGAGACTCTGGTATACTGAAACTCTGCCTGCCTATGTGCTGGGTGCGTGTGTGAAAGAGTGAATGGTCAAATAGGAGAAACCAAAGGAAAGAAGAAATGCATAGTGAAAGTATTAATCAGGACAACGATTTTCAGCGTTTTATGGAGAAATAACGCAAAGAAAACCCCACACATCTTTGTAGTTTGACCTTGTTCAGCTCTAGACCAACATCTTGCTAAAGTGTCTTACTTTTTCGTTTGATGAGTATTTTGTTCCATGGCTCATACAGAGTTTTTTCAGGTGACCTGGACATGACTGTTAATATATTCTGCCCACGAGAACACACCCGGGTGCTAAGAGGTAATCCAATACTTTTCTATACAAATCTGGTTGCCCCAAAGGATGTTGTTCTGCTTGATAACTGTCATGTTGGTGTTCCATTCTGATACTTTTTCACTGAATTCTATATCAAATTCACTCCATTTATAAAGCAAAATAAGATTTTTCTAACTGCCAGGTCTGCACTTAACACACTATCTGAAAATCGAGCTACATTTTTTTCTGCCATATAGTTCATAACTTAGCTTTGATAAGAGATATTCTGAGATCAGGACTGAACTGCAATTTTATTGCTGAAGCATAAGGGGAAATAGACTGTATCTTGCTTTTTTCCACAGCTACATTGATTATCAAGCCTTCTAGTAATTAAAAAAAAAAATCAGACAAGCAAGGAGATTGTAGGTGTTGCCATGGGAAAAGAGTTGATACTAGAGCAGTACCCTGCTTCTTACAAGAGCCTATCCCTGACACTGCAGAGTATAAGTATGTTGTTTGTAATAAATGCATGTAACTGTGTCATATCATCATTTGCCTTTCAAGGCCATCACATTAAACATCTAAACGAAATATTTAGGTTAGTCTTCAAATATCACCTTAGCTTACACAGAGTTTTACTGACAGCCTGAGCCAAAGTCTACTGAGGCCAAAGAAAAGTTTTCTGTGGCTTTATATTGAATCAGGCCACAGAATTAAGTCATTGAGACAAAGCCGCACAAATGTACATCAGAAAGAATAGAAAATGTCATGCTTTTACAGTCTTCTTGTCTCTAACTGCATCCAGCAGTGACAGACTATTTTCTACTTTTAACAACTTTTCCATAATCAAACTGGTTTTTGAATTAAAAGTCTTTACATGTAGTCCTGTTGTTTTGCTGGATGCAACCCATTATCCATACTGAATGTACTTCCATTTGTTAAATACAGTGAAAATTCTAGCATAAAACAATTTAACTGGAATGAACTCCCTGGCAAACTGAATGAATGACAAGTGGGTCAAGTCCTCTCTGCCTAATAAACTGCTGATGCTTCCATCGCATGGAATGGCAGATGCTATAATTACTGACTACTTTTCAAGCTGTTCTTCTAGATTCTTTTCAGCTAGGTGGAAAAAGACGGGATTTTCTAGGATCTGCCTGAAGGAACATAGGGCAACAGTGCTAGGAGAAGGAACGTGAGGAAGGGTTTTTCTATAGAGCAAAAGTAGAAGATGCTGAAGGGGAAACATGTACAAAGAATGATGGCATTATTTGGGCTGGTGTTGCTGGAGTCTTGGTGTGATAAAACGCTCCCTTGGGCAGAGTGTAAGCCTGCACAGGAGGGTATCAAGAACAGTCTGTGCTAGGGGCCAGGCTTGCTTCCAATTTAGTGGCCATTTTAACACTTAGTGTGGTAGGAACACAGCATCTTCCGTACTGTTAGAACTCCCAGCAATGGTAGTGGTACCATAGTGTCCAGTGGGACACAAGGGTTATGCACGAATATTTCTCTCCTATCCTTTACAGCACATTAAATAGTAGAAGTGTTAGAAGTGCCATAGCAATTACCTGTGCACATCCCAGATAATTCCCGGGCCCGCAGCACAGGTTCCTTTCTTTAACAGCAGATGGCAGTGGAGTTAAACAAATGGGTGGATATAAATCGAGAAAATGTGTTTTGCCTGCTGGATGGTGTTGCTGCAGAGAGCTCATAGAGCTCCGTGCATATTCAGACAGTGCAAGGTTCATTTCCAGTGCACAGATCACCCGTGGCACATTCAGGTAGCAGAAAATATTAACTCATCCATAGCTGTTTGTAATGCAAGTCATGTTTATTTTGATTGTGACGGTTTTGGTCATAGAAACAGTAGGACAGTTAGAATCTGTTATCATTTCTTTCTTACATCCATATATAAAACCTATGCATGTCTGAACGGATGAGGATGAAGCTCAGTTTCAAGTGAGTAAACTTTTATTCTTTATTTTGTATATTGTGCTACATCTGAGGGAATGAAGACACATCACCATGGGTTGCTTAAAAACTTTTACAATGCCAATTGTTTTAACCTTGAAAAAGCTGCATGAGAGGGTTAATAAGATCTGGGTTTAAAGTCACAAGAACAAAGAGATTGAAAGTAAACTTTCACAGTCCTGACTCACACTTTAAATTAATCTCAGCTCTGGTGGAAGGATGTGAGAGAGGGATATTTGTTTTCCAATTTCCAGCAGGCAAAGGATGGAAATGTTAGTACAGATACTTGATTGCAACTTTAAGTTCCTTGCCTAAATTAAAAAAGGATGAAAAGCTATTAGGGGTGTCTACTTAATGTCTCCGATATCTTACTTCCATAGCAGTTTCATGAAAAAAACAGGCTTGCAGTGTTTGTGATTTCCAGTCAGATGCTTGACCATATACAATATACCAATACAGTAGCTATTTTCCTTACTTACTGCTCAGTGCTCGACCTGCCTGAGGAAACCCAGCATGACTCTCCCTCCATCACATACCAAAGTAATTACTCAGTCCTGTATGATTATGCAAAGCACAGAGAGTGAGCATACAGCACTCAAGGCCCAGATCTTCCTTTCCAAACCTTTTCAAGACATTAGCAAGATCTGGCAGAAGTCCTCAGCTATTAACAGTGCTGATCTGAATGTCAATGCTGCGATAAGCAGAAGGAGAGGAACCCTTCTCGTCCCTCTCTTTTAGACCATTAGCTCTGCAACACAGCTGGAGTTTCCAGCCCTGTTCCTAAGGGAGGTATCAAGCCAGTGGGGCTGCTCAGAGAAGAGAGGGCTTCAGGGCGGCTCTCAAGAGTTGATTACCCTTATCATAGAGTGCACAACTACATATTTTCTTTTCAAGCTCATATTTACATGTACTGTAGTCTGAATATGCTTTTAATCTTCCGGTTTTATTAGAATTTTTGGTTAAAAAACATGCTTTACACCCCAGTAGACATATTTATCACAAGCAAGGGCACAAGTTTCAATCAGTTGTGAAGAAGCAGCCCTTCTTAATCTGTCAATCAGTCCGTGTGCAAAATGCACAGAGCATCAACTGCTTTTTAGGTTATTTACTGTGACTTATGTATCTGCCAATAAATCTAAAATACATGTCGAAGAATATGTAGCTCAAATAAATCCATAAGTGTAGCAGAAAAGCTTCACTACCTACCTCAGATTGCCAAAGCTGAGGTCATTTCCTTGTTGTGAAAAATACTGAGGTCCATAAATTATTTTTATCACCTCAGGGGCAATGCAAACAGTTTCCCACAGATGCTGAAAGTATGATATGTTTTTTATTTAATATCAGAGTACTACTTTTACACAGCTCTTAAAATATGAGGTCCAAGATTCTGCTTGTGCTTTAAGGCCCCAATTCAGCAACATATTAAAACAGATGCTTCAGGTCCTGACACTAAACGCGTGCCAAAGTGCTTCGTTGCATAGTCATAGATTGCTGAATCGGAGCCTAAAAGCTAAATATTTTTCCCATGAAACTCAGAATTTACCTTTCATTTTCTTTCAAAGAAAACAAGGAATTTATTAAAACATGATATCAATAAACATTAAAAAACATTTTAAAAGGCTTATCATTCAGAGATTACTGAATGAGCAGTTGCTCTGGTGGTAAACACGGGACCAAAGTTGGTGTAACTGGTGTTTTGTTAAGGTTTAGTTAGCATTGTTTCCACGAAGAAAATAAAAATACGCTGAACACATAAAGAACATAAGCATGAATGGAGAACATCCTACAGAGAACTTTGGAGAAAACACCACTGAATTAACTTACAGTACATTTGTTAAACATGAGCAGCTCTAATAATGACATTTCATTTAACAATGCCCTTTGTCTTTTCAGTTCATCAGTTACCTATTTCAGTAATGAACTGCAGTCATACCATTCTGATTTTCTCCTAATGTAAAGGCTGAGATCACTTCACTTGCAGTGGAGCGTGATGCTATTATTCTGTTTGTGGCTTGGGAAAAAAGCTATAGAATATATCACAATTGTAATTGGCTAACAAATATTAAAGTCTGTGATCGGTAAGGATACCAATAACTTGAAAGAAATGGTTGAAAATGCTCAGCATATCTATTTCATGAGCAGTAAGTATTCAGTTGGGGGGGAAAAAATGAGCCACGCATTAAATGTTATTTTAATTTTTTATCAACAGTCCATGCATAGAACTTAACAGCAACGTTTTCAGTGAGGATGAATAATCTCACTCTCAAAAATAAGATGGAGTTGCCTGCCTGCACTGCTTAAGGAGGATTTTCTAAAGAACTAGAGGAAGTCAGATTAAGTGGGTAATATCCCACTTTGCACTATGTAAACACAAGACAGGTCAAAAATACCATACATCTACTTGATATGATCCATAAGTCTTACGAGGGGTAACGGAGCCTGCTTTCACTCATTTGCCCACCTCTTTTGGGGGTTTCTGAAATTTCAAAAGCTTTTTCATTGCCTTTCTAGCTGCGAGAGACCTTTTAACCAGGCAGCTGTTTTCACTTTTCTATTCACCGTGATCCATTCAAAATATTTTTAGAGCTCACCAAAAACATTCAATTAGCAGAGCCTGGTGTTCAGCACTTCACAATCTTTTCTCAACTGAACCAAATCTGCACAATTTACAATAGATCTTTGGAAAACCGCTTTTACCGTGTGCTGCATCTATAGATCTCTCTCAATTACCCACAGTAAATTTAGGCATTGTACAAGAGCAAATTTTACAGTCCATGAAGAGATGAAGTGAAATCTAGATGAAATTCATTGTGACAGATTCTCAGTTAGTGCCCTGATGTGTCTGTATTACAGAAGATAGACATTCTATTAGCATGGAAGCTCCCATAATGGACTGTGAATCATTTCAGGTAATAGAGATGCCAACTGGAATGACTGAAAAGCACTATTGAATTCCATTAGAGCTCTTTGTTTTTAAATCAGTCATTTCTTTGTGAATATCCAACTATATACTTCTTGACCCTAGCTGAGAGTAATAATTGTGAACTAATATTACAAAACATTAATCTGAGTTACTGTTCAATTAATGTTTCTGTTTGAGGGTTATTTTTATGCTGCAAATGTGAAGGAGACTGTGGCTTGTATTACAAATATATATTTGGACTTGAGCAAGCGCAGAATGCAATTTTCAGTTATATTTCTGTCTCCACTGTATTCAGTCTCATCTCATTAGCTGTAAAAAGACTCTGGTATTGGCTTTTCTTTTTCTGAAGTCATCCTACCAGAATAAAATAACTATAATCAACAAATCTATAAAGATAAATATTTTTATAAGGGATGCCACAAATAGTCTTCTTTCATTTAGGTGCTTGGTTAATTACCAGCAAAATAACTAACACCATATCCTGTTACCCAAACAGCCCCACCTTATCTATCAATCATGTATGATTTATCAGACTTGATAATTGCCTGGATAATTAACACAGAATTTAGGTTTACTCAGTGTGCTGAAACCTCAGAAATGCCTGCATAATTGCCGTTTGTATAGTAGATGAAGTTATGAATAATTCTTTTCCACATAACTATGAAAGCTGGATTGCAGGCAGCACATATTTCCTCACCAACTGCCATTAATGCAGATATCATGTCACACCAGTGCTATGGCATTGTCACATGTTAACTATATGTATGCAGTTGCAGTAATTAAAAAACATATCTATAAAAATACAGGAAAATCTTTTCCCTTTGTTTGTAAGCACTGCATGCTTCTTTCACGAGGAAGTACAGAAGGGAGGATGAAAATTAGTATACTCAGTACAGCGGCAACCAGATTTGAATCTCTGTAATATTCGCACATAAATCCTTTGGGAAGACTTTAAAAAGAGTAGGCTCTATATCTTCTGTCTACGATCATCTATTTTCACATCAGAATGAGCAACATTATCCTTATATGCTAGAGTATCTGTGTCTACAGCTTGAAAATGAGACTCTCCTTAATGTTGTAATGACAGGTGTAAGATTAACTTTGTTAGGTGTCTAGCCACTCATGCAAACTAAATTAAATTAATGGAACAAATTTCTCTCATAATTAAGATAAAAATTCATGTCAGCTGTAACCTTGCTGTACACTAATTATATACAAATGATTTATCATCTGCTTCGCCCAGAATATTAATCCTCAACTCATTGATAACTGCAGCCAGTGTTAAGAGATGAGAGTTGATTAACTATGACAGATTGGGCGACCACAGTACCAAGTGCCTGAACAACGAGTGAAACCAATAATATTCAAATAGCGCTTCTTACTTAAAAATGCATTCCCATGGAAACAGATGCATGTTTAATGAGGGATACGGAGATTATTTCAATAACGACTGATATTGGAACAGTGGGCAAAACTAATCAATAATAATTAAGCCCTTAGCCTCATTAAGGTATGGTTCTATAAAGCAGGTTATATACACATTAGTGGGATACTAGTTCGGGCCACATTACAGACAATGTCTTCATGCATTGCTGTTACTTATTTGTTTTCCCTACTACAGAAAGTATGGCATAGTTTACAGATGTTAAAAAACACTAATCTGGTTTTGGCTCCCAACAGCTTTTATAAAAATAAGAAACTGATACCACCAACAGTTCTTAGAAAATCCAATTGGAAATTCCTGTGATAACTGTGCTTTTGGAAATTTCTGTATGAAAATGTCATTCTACAAAAACCATCCTCCAATCCACACAAACAAAACTCAACAACTCTTGAAACATCATCTGTTAAACAGGATGCTCCTTCATCTCTTGGAATATGACATTATATTTTTACTTTAAATGAAAATTATTAAAATTAAATTGTGAAATCTTTAAGAAAAAGCTATTAGTCTTAGTGATTTTAATAGCTGATATGTATCTCGGGGAACACTGTTGGTTAATAATGTATCCTTTAATGAATAAGAAAATATGCAAAATTCCAGACAAGTTGAAGATATACAGGTTTGGGCTTGGGTTTTTTTGGTATTAATTCTGTCTCACCAGGATGGCTTTTTTATACTAATTGCTCATTGAAACTCCAGGAGTCCCTGTCAGAATGAAGAAACAACCCAGTCTTCTACATAGGCATTAATAAGGCACAACCAGCAAGCTGGATGAAGCAAGTAATATTGTTGTAAATGAATTATGTTCCTGAAAAGTTAGTGTGTCTGAAGGAGAGTTCTGTGCAGAATGGAAATCTAATTGCTAATATCAAACTGAAGGCAATTATGAAGTTAACACAGAGTGTGAACCTGTTATTTGCACTGGTAAACGAGCCACATGCAATACTGCTTGGGTTTGGCTGTAAAGTTGTAGAGCCTAGTTTCCACTGACTATTCCCATGGCCAAGGGAGCTGGAGAGAAGTTCACAGAGCTGCCCTCCTAACCAGGTGCTGCAGAGGCAACTTAAGCTTTCCTGTTAACCAAAGAGCTGTGATTCTGACATAAAGGAACAAAATCCAAGAAATTGGCTCCTATTCTATGGCTCCACAGTGACTGGATTTTAACAGAGACTATTCTTCTCAGTCTGCTAATTCTCAGTATGAAGATACCTGCTCCTTTGGAACTGGAATGGCTTATGTCATGTAGGATTGCATTTTAAATGCAAGTTTGAGGCTTCTCTTGAGCTCACCTGTTCCTTAACAACCACTCAGCAGATGTGTGAACACAGGCGCTCTTGGATAGGTAGCTCCAAAGCTTGGCTCAGATGAAAATCTAACCTCCTACCACTGAGGCCAGAAGCAGCTGTCTGCCAGCCCACAGAAGAGACAGGCTGGACCCACCAGAGTGGGCGATGCAGATTTGTCAGTGCTTTGTAGTGACATTACAGGCTGGTGTCGAGCAGACAAACCAGACTGCCCTCTGGAAGTGCTTAGAATTGCACGCAGCTCGAGCTTCAGCTAAGAGAAAAAGAAGAACCGAAATGCCACAGCCCAGACATCCCAATGCTGGCAGTCTCACCACATGGATGACAGACCAACGGCTGCTTTCTACTGACCAGCATAGACTCAGCCTCTCAAAAAATATTTGAATTACCAGCCTAGGAAGTAAATATTTTATTTCATGATAATTGTCCTTTTCAGCCTCCAGTCCCAAGAATGGGGGTTTTTTTTCTTTTTTTTTTAATTTGTCTTCTGGTCTTCAGAAGAAATTAAAGTCCCACTTAAATGAAAAAGAAAATATGAACTTTCTGGGAAATAAAATTTTAAACATTTCTTTCTCTACATTTCTAGCTATTTCAAGGCTAATTGCCTTTGAATTTGTAAACGCAGATAATGAGAAGAATCATATGCGTACGGAATTGAAGAGAATATATGCAGAGCGAGGCAAGTACTTGATATCCAATTTAACTTGGAGTTGGATTTCAACTTTAAATAAGCAAAAAGGCCATAAGTGTTTTTCATCATCTTATCCTTAGGGGATACATAACTGCTACAAACCTAATCAACTACAGTACATCACTGATCCTCTACACCAGTGCTAATGAATGAACATTTATGTGGCAGAACAGAGATGGATCGCCAGCCCTGCGGGTCTGATGCGATGACAAGACATTGCACTACATATTTCTATAAAGATTCAGCAGCTGCAAAAGTTCTTGTGTTAACTGCCTTTCAGGTCTTTGGGACCACTATACAGAAGCAAACATCAGTAGAAATACATTATAATGAAAGCACAGAAGGAGTTCCTCATTTAAAATGATTTTTTTTTCAGCAATTTTATATGTGGTAGGACATGCAAATCTTCACTTACCAATGCCAACAACATCTAGTAAGTAGGTGAGCTAGACTACAGCATCACAGAATCACTAAGGTTGGAAAAGATCCACTCCAGCTGTCAGCCCAACACCACTGTCCCTACTAAACCATGCCCCAAAGTGCAATATCTACATGTTTTTTGAACACCTGCAGGGATGGTGACTCCCCTACTTCTCCAGGCAGCCTGTTCCAATGCTTCACCACTCTTTCAGTAAAGAAATTTTTCTTAATATCCAGTCTAAACCTACTCTGATGAGTAGGTTTGTCCACACTAAACTGGTGCAGCAGTGGAATGCACCAAAGCGAGCATGTAACAGCCACAGCAGACTCGGCTGGACTGCGGTTTTCAGTAGCACCCTTTCCAGCCAAGCAAGTTGCAGTTCCCGTCTATCCAGTGGCCCCACGTAACACTTTGGCCCTACCGCAAATAGGATTATGTAGCTGCTCTGGTAGTTAAGAGTATGTTACAGCTCAACAATAGCTACTACTGCTCTTTTTTTTTAATTTTCCTTTCTTCAACTAGAGAAATCCAGGCATGAAAGTAGCTGCCTGTTTTTCTAGAGCATAAAGGAGTTAAAGGACCAATTTGAGGGAAAATGCCAATGTGGATGGCAGAGGCACTCTTTGCTTAGGAAAAGAAGCAGTGAACAAAAAAGAAAGTAGCACTAGTTAGACAGAAGGCATGCAGTCATTTAGCATATCTTTTCTAGCAGAAACTCAGCAGTGTCTACATCCAGCATTCTGGGAATGGCTAAAACAGGTCTATATTGATCAGTAGTACTTTGGCTAATTGCTTGAAGTAAGAATTAGGAACACACTGGTAGCCCTCGCTGCTGCCAGTTAGAGCTGTAGCTGATAGACCTGAATTTTTTCATACTGACACACTAAAGGAAATACACCGCCTTCGACAGAGTTCCTGCAGTTTAACAGGCACAAGAAGAGGCAGATGCCAAAAATGGATAGTGTTCTTGTCTTAAATCTCTTTTGCACAATGAATTAGTCTTACCTCAAGCATCTTCTGCCCCCTTCGCTCAGAGTAAGAAGTGGGATTATGCACTGCCACCTGCTTTCCCCAGCAGTAACACTTCATTCCATTGATCAGGCTCTGCAAACAATGCAATTATTTCAGAGGACAGTGCACTGAGCCCTAGTTTTGCTACTTCTACTTATTACTGAGGAGCATCAAACTACCCAGCCATTTTCCTGCATCCATCTTTAAAAAAGGCAATGATCTCAATGTGCTGCTAATCTAATGAGGGCTGTGTGTGACAGAGTCGTAGATACATTTTCTCACTAGCCTAATGAGGAAAGTGACAGACAGTGAAACAGTTCACACTTGAGTAATTTTCTAGTCATCAGCAACTGCAGTGATCATGGTAGCAGAAGCCAGAGAAGGGACAGAGAGATATACAATAAATACACTGGCTCCATTGGCCAGAATAAGTTATCACTAGAGTAGAGGACTTGGGGCAAAGTCCCTTAGGAAATTCAAACAAAAAGAGTCAATTTAAGGCATCTCTAGCAGTGCATTCAATTAAAATTAAATTTAAAAGTAGCATCAGCTGCCGGGCTGCTAGGCCACCTGCCCACAGGAAGAAAAAAATTAGAGATGTAACAAACCTTTACTCCCAGTGTCTGCAGAGCTGCTCACAAATGACTGAATAGTACAACCTTCTCACAGCCATCCATTCAGCGTGAAGTCCAGTTTTCCTTCTTTGCTTCCATCCTCAAAAGAAGGAAAATAGGAGCAGATAGCTCATTATCCATATTGACAGCAAGCGTTTGCATGAAGAATGCTGCCCTTCTTGCATTTTTAACATACTGGCAACTTCCAGAGAAATCATTATTTCTCAAGGGAACATTACTATGAGCCAAGTCCTGGTACAACCACTGGCATAAGCTCCAGACTTAATACCACAGGAAACACTTGAAGCTGTGCAGAGCTATGCAGTTCTCCAGGCAGGATGTTACTGCACCCCAGCACCTCCCACTGCCCCGATGGTTGGGTACAGGACTGGAGAAAAGACACAGCTCAGAAGCAAGGGAAAGAGCCCTTCCCAAAGATGGGAAAACCAACTGGTCAAAGGAGAAGTGTTTCACCTAACAATGGTAGGGTCCAGGTCTTGAAAGGAAGAGATACCACATCAAACCTTCTCATCCCTTCTCGACTCCTCACCTTGGGTATTGAAGTGTTTCCAGTGACAAAATATTATGCCTCCCTTCTTCTCTTAGACCAAGAGAGAAGACATTTGGATGTTGCTGGGACAAATAAAGCAGCAGCTGCAGACAATCCACCTGCCTAACCCCAGAACTGCCCCGCTGTGAATTGGCCTGACTCTCTAAGCAGAAGGGATGTTAGGAAATGAATAGTCTTGTGGTTTCCCACCTGGATCCTTCTGCTATGGCGCTTTTTGCCATGTGTGGGAACCGACATGTGGGCAGAGGGACAAACCCTATTAGCTTTTAAGCTATGCTGGAATCCTTTCATGGAGAGCTGTGGACATGTTGTACAGATGCAGCAATCAGGTATGGCAGAGCTCATGCTGCCCTAACAGATCTGGTGCTGCTCTGCCAGCAGCAATGACCTTCTTTGCTGCTTCAGCACTGTTCTACATAGCTGCTTCTTTGAGCAGCTCTGTGGGAGCTGGATGATACCCAAAATGCCTAAACTCACATCCTGCTGCACAAGTCACAGCTTCAGTGTGTGTTTGCTCAGTGGGGCTGCTGGGGCAAGTACACGGGTTAGAGGGTAGGTCAAAGTACCTCCCAATGCTCACAGCAGGAACAGATGAGCCCTTGTGCAATTAAATCCTACCCTGCAAGAGCAGTCTATAACCCCTGCACAGAGCACACACCACAGTCTCTTCTGTCGAGGGCAGAGCAGCTCTCTGGCAGAGCTTTTGCCTAGTGTCAATTAGCTAATTCTCACAATCACTCTGTAAGGCCCTTCTGCACCAGCTTTGCAGGCTGGCAGGGAATTGAAGGACTTGCAGGAGTTGCCAGAGGCACAGGTATAGTTAGCCAGGAACTGAGCTCAAATTTCTGGGCTCTGGTCCTGAACTGGCTGTTCTACCAAAACAGTATCCACACTCAGTAAGAGCTTGGCTGAACAGTTGTTTTCTTGGATGTTTCTCCTTGTGTGTGTGAGAAAGCATTCCTTTTGGCTTGTGACAAAACCCTGTGGTTCAAAAGTTGACTGATCTGAGTCAGGCACCTCTGTTCTACCACATCTGCTACTGCTTCACTGTGTGACCTAAAGCAAGGCATTTAAACTCATTGCACCACACGTGTCATGTCTGAGGAACCCTAAATTGCTTCTCAGAGGTTGCTACGTGAGCACAGTACAGCGTAGTACAGGGCACTGCAGTACAGGGCTCATTTGTTCTTGGCTGGCTCTGCACCTGGATCCCCTGGTCTGGTTTTTGTGCTCCACTGAGCTTCACTCTGCTTATGGCTGGAATCAGGCATCCTGTGACCGCATCGCGCACATAAAACGGCCACACACAATCTGTGCACACGCTTCTTCTTATATTTAAAAACACAAAAGCATGCAGCTCATGAATATCCAAACAACTCAGGAGGATGCATCTTCCTTTGAGTCACCTAATAGACAGGACTGCAGACTCCACCACTGTGGCACAACTGGTGCAGCACTGGGGCTTAACTTACAGCTGGGTGTAAGCCAATAAACACAGGGATTTTCTAAAAGGTATAAGGGATTTAGGTGCTTATCTCTCCCTGACTTTCACTGGGGCTCAGCATTCAATTCCTCTAGGCTATTTTTTGTCTAGAAAAAGAAACTGGCTTTTATGGGCACAGCACAAACATTAAACTACTCTGAATAATTCCCTGTGTGGAACTGCTCATGTGCAATAAAAATGGCCTATAACTAATCACTCATTTCTTGAAATCATAAATCATTCACTTCTTGGATTATTTGGGTTTCAGAGGATAAATTACTAAATCTATATTTAGTATCTAACTCAAAGTCCTGCCTGATTTTCGGAAGTACTGTATGCTCTTCAGCTGGGAGAACTTGCACATCCGATCCCTTGTGCTTAAATTTGAACTTACTTGCTTACATTTAAAAACTCCACCCAACACTTAAGGGTAATCTGCAAAGGAAACTGAAAATTAGTTAAAAATTCTTCTAAGCATTTTCAAAAATTATCCAGTGGAAGTCATTCCAGTTGGAAATGCGTTTGAACTATTTTTTTTAATTCCTTCTCGTAAAATTCTGTCTTGCTCATCACAGATATCCTGGAATGTGATAGCTTTGTGACAGCTGTGCGCTGGATGACCCAACAGCGTCAGGGAGCAAAGAACGGGTCGTGTGGGGTAAACCAGCCAGTTGTGTCTGGCAGATGGGGCACCAGGAGGGGAGAGAGCCCGCGGTGCAGAGCTGCAAAGAAGCAATGTACAGCCTTCGTGGCGGGAGAGGGGAGATGACAGCACACTGTGTGATCCTCGCCACCAACATACGGGATTTGACAAGGCTGTACGTCAGTAATCTAACTGCAGCCCAGGTGATTTTAATGCTCTGAACCATTCTGAGTGTTGGCATAAAAGTTTGTCCTGGTCTAGATATGGTGCAGCATTTTTAGATGGGCCATAGTGAAACTGTTCCACTCCCTGCGTATAGCTGGACACACAGAATCTGCCAAAAAAATGTTCAGCCAACCAGGAAGTGTCAAGAAGATTTTACACAGGGAAAAAAAGATTTGAAGAAACTCGGTGGTTAAGTCAATATTCATTCTACTTTGTAGTTCACCTTAACTGACCCTGTTTGTGAGCCAAAACCCCCGAGACAAGAAATGTGTGCAAAAGATATAAACCTGTTAAATGATGGGACAAAAAAGCCTCTCCTCCCCTAGTAAAATGAAACAGCAGCTACTTGGGAAAAGAATCCACGTGCCAAACCTGTAAATACGCTCTACCTCTTTTTATGCTGCTGCTATAATTAATGTAAGAACCTTTAAAATTCCTATCTGATACTCGCACTTGTTATAGCAAAATATTTAATTCCAGAGCTACATCTTTTAGCAGATTCTTTTGCTTCATTCAAATTACTAATCGTTTAGATTCTCTCTGAAAGTCTTTCCTCCCTCACTCCCCATGCATGCTTAACCTAATTAACTATAAATGAGAAAAAATGCTATTCACATAAAAAGAAAATGTTAACCTATAAATTATCCAGTGCTCTCTCCTGAGGCTGGGAACGCCTCTCGCCGAAAAGCTCAAATGTTGGTACAGTATTCTTGGCTTCCTATCCAGTTTCTGCCACCCAAAATCATTTTATACAACACATTACTCTGCCATTTTGTACATCTGGCAACATTTGCTGATACTAAGTCCTCTCTCGTGTTTTCAAGATTACTCGAAGGAGGATTTCCAGGATGATTAATTGGAGAGAGAAAATCATTCCTTTACATTTCAAGGAACATTTGCAAAAGACTAATGGTCATTTATGGAAATATGGCCTCTTTATACCCATTAATGTCTTCCAGTGCTCCCTATGGGTCACACAATTAACCACCCATTTGTGTTTCTTTGCTGCTGTCATCCCAAATCTTTTCAGTTGTCGTCATCAGCTGAAAATCTTCTGCTCTGTCCCAGGCAGATCAAAAGCCCACTCAGGTCTGTAGGACTGAGCTGTACAAAAGACAGGGTCCTTGCTCTATATGTTTATCCTCAAAATCCTTTTTCCAAAGGCTCTCCGCTGCGCTCTGTCAAATTCCACCCTGAAAAGCTTTTATAAATGTACTTGTAAACGTAAATAAAAAGTAGAGAGATACAATCCTTTATTTTCTCATTCTATTCCAATGCTTTCGTGACTTTATTCATCTCACTCTCCAGTGGTGATGGAAAGGGTTTTGCTATACCTAGCACAATACTGTTCTGATCCATAGCTAGAGTTTGAGTACGCTAGCATCTTATTATTACCACCATTATTCATAACATAATTCATAACATTATTCATAACATTCACGTCCAATGAAACCTGACATAATGGATCCCTGTCTAGTAACATGACGAACATGCACCCCGGCACCAGGTCACATCACAGGCACCAATCAGGAATGCTGAGGCCCACTTGAAGACTGGCACTTGGCACTTCTGGGGGGAAATGACCTTTCCATCATATTTTCCGTGGTTCCCAGCTGTCTGCCCCTACCTCTCTGCCACTGCCTGACTTTGCATCAGCACCCTGGGAGCACCAACAGGCCTTAGCAGCCAAGGGATTAGTATATCACAGTAAGTTGCCCTGTTTTTTTCCCTTTTGCTGATGAAAGGAGACTGCTCTGTCAACAGCCAGACATTCGTGCATATTCTTTCTTGCAATTGGCATCGAACCAACTCCTGGTTTAATTTACCACCACTCCCATCTCACTGCTCACGGTTTACCCCATGCTGCTGTCTGTGAGCTCCAAAACAGCTGTGTGTTAAACTGGGAAGATGCTTACAAATGAGCTAGGAAGCGCGAGTTATCATACATGAATGGAAATCATTTCTTTCCTTACCCTATCACTATCCTTTCTCATTTTGATGTAACAAAAGATTAAAAGGTACATATATGTTGAATAAAAGGCATAATGTTATCAAACTGTCCACGCATAAGTTGTTACACGGATGGTATCATCAAATGTAATACAAGTCTGGGGTCAGGAAATGAATTCTCAGTTGTTCCACATTTGTACGACACAAAGAATTCTGTGGTGACCTGATGAGGAAGATGCATTTAAGGAAGCAGACACCAATGCTGTCATATCTGCCCCCCCGCGCTAGAGGGATACAGCCACATCCCTCAGTATCTTCTGTATCCGAAGTTCAGAGATCACAAGGCAGCTGATGTTACAGACGATGTCTGATTCATTCACAGGATGCTGGTCCCAAGCGTTTGTGGTACTCTTCCCTCCTACTGGAGATGGCTGATGCCTAGAACAACCTCTCTTTCCAGAAAGGTGAGAGTTATGGCAGTCAGCCGCCAGCAGGGATGGTATGTGTTGATATCTGTGCTTTGTTACAGTTTCCTTTGCAATCCATGTGACTTGTCGCAGCTATTTTGTGAAGTGTAAAATATCAACACTAGTTTTCCCCTCCCCGATATCAAAATGCATACCCAAGCACAGGAGAAAATGAAAAGAGAGAGAAAGCAGAAGTGAGGACAACACAGATAAAACCAAGGAGGAATGCTGTATCAAAACATGGTAAATTAAAGAAGAGACAAACTGCTTATCTGTCCATTCCCAGTTCCCTGAGATTCCCCCCATTTTCATGGCACTTGGTCACAAGCTGAGAAGAGATGGGGCCCTCCAGCTGTGCAGAGATAGCCTTTTACCAAAACAGGAAAGAGAAGCGTAACTACTTGCTATACCTGAATGCAGTAAAAAGAAACGGAGGGAGGAAAACATAAGGAACAAACTACTGGCATTTTGCTTTGCATTATGTGGTGCAGGAAACTCTGTTGCCATTACACAAGTTACTGAAAGTACACAAATCTGCTAAAATACCTGTATTAAAGGTATATAAAATTGAGGAGAGGATAGTGTCATACAATATATTCTTATTTTAACATCGCTTCAGGATGATTTAAAGCACCACAGCAGAAAATGCAAAAGCCACTCCATATACATTCACTCTGATTTTCACGTTGATTTTCCCTGAAGGAAGCCCCATACCTTTTTCTGTGGTCACCCAAAAGGCTCAATGAGGACCACAGCACCCTGCAGACATCAAACCTACCTACCCTTTTCTCTCTCCGCAGCCTCCCTCACAGTTAATACCTGCATTCTGTGTTCCCAGGTTTCCTCTGATGCTATTTCCTCTCTCCCATTTCCCTGCCAAGACTGAGCACACCCCTGAAACCCTTTACCAAGGGAGCACCAACCAAGTCTGCAATTTTCCATGAAACCCCCCCACAAATCCTAACTGCTTACTTTCCTGTTTGCTACTGAGAGCCCCTTTCATCAATGGATTTGCAGGAATACAACTGCTAAGAATTTTAGTTAATTGGTACTAATTATAGTTAACTGTAATTAGCTGCACATTCACGAGGGAAAGTAAGGCTGAAGGAAGAGAAATAGAATTCTGTATGCTCTCAACTCTGTACACACACTTAGCTGAGCAGGGTTAATAAGAGTATCAGTCTGGTTTCCAAGCACACAAGAGGTAAATAGAAGCCATTTTTCATGTTTTATTCTGCAGAGTACAGTTTTACCATGGCCCATTTTACAAGTGAGGTAAATGAGTCATAGAAAAAGCAAGTAGCTTGACCAAGGCTTTGCAAAAAGACATCCGCAAAGTAGAGTACTGCAGTGATGACTTTCCAGCCCACATGATCCTCAGAAGAACAAAATCTTGCATTATTATTTTTAATATTATTATTATTGCTGTGTAATAGCTATCCTCATCTCCAGCACCGGAAACTTTAGGCTAAGCTGTGGCTGCATAATTGAAATTTAATTAATCATTCCCTAATCCCTGATCAGGGGAACACAGCAAGAAGAAAATGCCTGAGAGAAAATAAACTTCTGTCAGAAACTAAAATATTATTTGTGACGCTACCATCCTGCATCAATTTACAATTGATAAGATTCAGTGAGCAGCAGTGGAAAAATATGAGAAAGTCTATTAAGAGACACTTAGGTGAATATTGTGTTCCAGCCTTTGATATCCAAGCTGTGCTTTAAGATTGTAACTATCTTTTTGCTCCAGAACAAAAAAAAAAAGAAAATTGAAAGGCATAACTATTAAGCAAGGATAAAGGTTGAGTCATAAGCAAATGTCATGTTATAGATTTACCTACCAACAAGAAGCCAGCGGGGTTCAGGTCAGAGGTTAATGAAAGACATCCAAAGGTCATTCAGTGATTATGTGAGAGCATGAGTTTAATAGGGCACGGGGACGACAGACACTGACAGAAGATTTATACCAGAGGTGATGACACTGCTCCGAAATCCGCTGATAAAAAGAGCCCCAATATCGGACTGAACAGAATGATGAATGGCGCACATGTCTACTCACACTTCTCATTATAAGCTCCTTCACTCATGGTGGCACTTAGCGGCATTTATTTACTGTGGTTTGATGGTACTGAGCAGAAGCACAGTATATCTAGTACTTTAAATGTAGACTTGCCATATAAAAATGAAACAAGAGATAAGATTAGACCATTGAATAATTGCCCAGCTTTCCTGCAGAGATTATATTCACTAGTGCTAACATTATTTTTTCCCTAATGTTCTAGTGTACAGCTCAAGTAAATTAATTTTCTAAGGCAGAAGGTCAAAGGAAAATAACTGATAAGCATTGTGCCTGGTATAGAATATCACTTTACAATATTCTTGCCTCCTCATTTGTCAAATAGAGAATAAGAGATAATATAATGAAGGTATATAAACATATTTTTCATTGTACCATATTTACTTTCTTTGTCCCAAGTGCTATTTTTCCTTGTGGATATTGGTAGGAAGAAGATCAGAGAAGTCAGCCAAAAATGTCAAATGAAAAGAAAAATATGAAAAAAAATATGAAAAAAGAACAAAAGTTGGGACCAAACCCAAGGAAAACTGAGACCTAATGAATAACATGCACTGCACCAAGAAACTCCTTTTCAGACTGTTATATATTTATCAAACCACTGGAGTGTGAATTCTATGAATAAGTCTTATCATCTTCCAGGCAGCAGGCACAATAAAAATTAGAACTACAGAAAATTGTGGGTATTACAAAAGGTTATTTCTATCAATTCATATGTATCTGTAGATGAGAATGTCACAGAAGAAAGTTCTGTGTGCCTTTCCACTCATACCTTCAACCAGAGATGGAATGGTACTGCATGACGTCATATTTAACATTTAGTTGGATGCAGGGCAACATAAATAAACCCCTACTCAACTAAGAGATGTTGGAAATAGTGTACATAATTACAAGAGGAGGAGAGATGTAGCACTCTGAGCATAGACTATCATCACTCTCTAAGACAGTTTCTTTAGTTACCTCTTGTGTGCTGCCATTATTACTACTTCCAAATACATCTGTATTTTACACCGTATCCATCTCGTGGTACCTGAATGTCTCCTATGTAATAGAAAAGGGAGGCAGCTACAGAAATGCATTGTTGTTGTTATTATTATTATTTCTGTCATTATTGTTTATGATGGTCCATAGTGCAAATGGTAGTTTCACAGAGATCATTTGGGTAAGTAATAGCTTATTAGAAGTTAAAAGATTCAGAGTCAAGTCCTAGAGATGTTGCAGTGGCTTAGAGATAATAGTCATAATTACGTCTTGTGTTCACACATAATGAAAAGATACTGCCTCTCCCAAAAAGCTTGCTGTCCCACAGATCTTCCCTCCGTGAGGTAAAGGCTGCGGTTTGCATGGCTGCACACAAGCTGCAGCATCACAGACAGTGTGAAGAATGTATTTGCTGGAGCACTGTGTGCTTCTGTAATAGGCTTGTGTTAGGTCTCCCATCTTGAAAAAAGCACATATGAAAACCCTCTTAGCCAATTGCTTGTGGCTGAGTTTTCAAAATCCAATTTCTTGAAAGAAGGCCAGTGCATCCAAGTTATGGCCCCAGCCACTCTCTAATTAAGGAACAAAATGTGAGCATGCAAAAAGGGGGAGGAGTATTTACCATACACTTCGGAATATTCCCTTCCTGTAGAAGAAATATGTAATAAATAGGAAAAAAACCCCAACCCTATCTATATTTCAGAAAAAAAGTATTTCCTGGATTACCGTGAAAAATCACATATTGATATCTGATATCCGAAGGGCATCTGACGATCCAGTTGATCCCTCAGGATAAGGGACATCTGATGGGCTACAGAAAACCAGATATATGTCAGGCAGAAGTTGCTGAAGTGTTGTGTCTAGTTAATACAGAGAAGGATTACAGTCACTTATACTTCTGCTTGACTAGGAGGACTATAACAAATGTAAATGTAAATAATACCTCATCCCTGTGCAGCACAGGAGACTGATGCCCTATGTAAGCAAGCCAAATGGGAACATAAGTGGTGCTGGCTATGTACCAGGCTTCTGTAACATGGTAAACTCCAACCCAAATGGAAGAAATGTCTTTTGTCACCATACCAGATATTCCATTGATTCATACCCCTAACACAGATCCCAGACTAGCCATTTTTAGCACTGTCACCTGTTTTTCTCAGTCACCTCTTCCATCTATTCCCGGAGCAGCAGGATAAATATACACTTACGCTGAATGAACCTTACCCAATTTTCCAATCTTTTTCAAGCACTGTAGAATAATTTACCAGAAATACATTTCACTAACATTTACTAGAAGGGTACCAATCTTTTGAGACCTTGGTACCAAGCTCCCCTTTGGGAAAAAAAACCGTAATCAGTTTGTCTGATCAAGGCTTTCCAATGAGCTAATCACTAGAAAGTAATAGAAATGTATCAACAGGGCCATGCATCCATTAAAAACAATGGTGGGGGGGTCACTCAGATATAGAAAAACCGATGAAAAGGCAGGAGGCAGAATGGTTTTTCTTTAAAGCTCTATAGTCATCAGTGGCATGCTGTCATTCAGCGTGTTTTATTGTCCACTTGAGTCAGATGAATAGAATGGTCTAATGGAAGCCACAGTGTTTCCAGACAGACAGTGTATTTGTTACTGAGGCAGACCATAAAATGTTAGTAAAGCATCTGAAGCATCTCTACAGCAAATGAGAATGAGATTTCTTATATATGAATAAGAAAGATAAAACTTGAATGACACTCCTTATTTATTATGCAGCAAAAGAGAAAGCCAGGGCAACTGAAATTCTGCTTATAGAGCAAATAGAAACTGTATCACTTTTCTAGCACAGCCTCAAGAGACCAAGTTTCATCTGAAGATATAAGATGTAAGATCATTGCTGGTTATGAAGGTAAGATAACTTTTTCTGAAGCAGCAGAAATTCACTGATGACAAAACATTACTCATTTTGGCCCATATTCTGGTTACAAGCATGTCAAACTGCTTCTGAAGTCTCTAGTAATATATAGCTAAAATTTCATAACTGAAATAAAACATCATCTTTATTCTGCTGCACCACAACTGCTGGAAAATATTGAGCAAAGAGTCAAGAAATTGTATAAGCAGATTACTCTCAAAAAGACTGGTGCATTAAATCCCCTTATTTTTTATAATATATTTGGCAACTGACACCTGGCTTTGAATTTATTTGGAATGGAAGATCTTCATATGCCTCTCAGGAAGCGCATTTGAGAAAATGCAAGTGAACTGCTGAGAAGCTGGTACCCTTTTGCAAACTAATTATGTAATTTGTAAGTCCAGCATCAACCCTGGAGATCTAAACTCAAAACAAATTAATTATCAGATAATCTAATCTGCTGGAATTAGATAAAATCTCTGTAAGAACTGATTGTTAATTATATGCATAAGTATGTATGTGTGTGTATCTGTATGGACAATATATTTACTTTAACAGTCTACGAATTTAATTAATTTAGGTCCTGGAAAAGCTTTCTTCCGAGAAAAGTCAGGGAGGAAAGTATTGTGACAACAGCCATAAATCCACAGAAGGTCTGCTGGCTAAATAGCACAGGGCATAAGTTGCAGTATTTTTCGTACATAAAGTATTTGTGTTCACTTTGGGTACCTGTGCTTATCTTTATGCCAGCCCCAGCCTGCTCAGACTACTTCAGTTCCCAGGTAATGGAAACACCATCAGAAGCCTGAATCTCATCATATTTTTTTCATAAATGAATCACTGGAGCAAAAAGAAATGGAAAAAAAAAAAACCTCCAAAAAACCACTAGGAGCAATCCAAACAAACACAATACTGAGACTGTATTTGTCTCTACAATGTGAGGCCCAAATTCTTTATAATGCCAGCAGAAATTCAGGTCCCAAATGTGTAGCCTAGGAGGAAAGGGCTAAGACAAAACCCAAGAGCCTGTTTAGGCTGGTCATAGTTCAGGGGCACACATCAGCAATGCAGCTGGGTACGTATTTTTCAGTACATGTAAAGTCCTGTGTACTTTGGTTCAACTTGTGTGCAATAATTCTACTGAAACAGATAAGAATTAAAAAATATCTCCTCATTAAACCTTCTTAAACCTTCCTCACTAAACCTTAAAAATTATGTAGAAGAGAAGATAACTAATTCCGTTAACAGATCCATTTGCCATCACATTAAAATTTAAGTTCAGAAGGTTCATAGCCCACGTTCTGGTTGTAACATCCGAGAAATCCTGGACAGCCTAACAATTCTTTGCTGACACCAACTGGTGGGTCACTACAGGAAAAAGACGTAATTCCTTATGTTTTCACAAAGCATTTAGCCAAAGCCGTAAAAAAATTATGGAGGAGGAAAAAGCTCGAGAACTCTACCAATACAAATTCCATTTCTATTACTTTATATTATGTTCTTCTGTCTTCTTTCCTTCTCCAGCATACAGCTTCCCAGTGTTGCCACCATGATTCTGCAACTCAAAAAAAAAAAAAAAAGTGTTGACTCAGACAATCATTAATCCTTCTTATCTGTTTTTTATAGCTTCAGGGAGAATTATGGGAAGTTGGTTGCTAGCTATTGCTCCGTTTATCCCTGTGTTCCTTGCACAATCAGGTTGCCAAACACCACTTTTTTTCTTGCCAAGCTTGCTGAAACTGCAGCGGTTCTTGCTGCAGGTACCGTGATAGCACCCTGCCTCTTGCTCTAGGACTCGGCATTGCAGGTGGTGGGCGAGACACCTACTCGGTGCTCAGCACTTGCTGAAGGTCATGGCATGGAGCTGCCAGCACATGAATTTCTAGCTGCTCTGGTGTGAAATAGCCAAGAGGAGCCAAAAGAGTGTCATGAATACAGGTTGAGACTTGAGAGCACTATGCTTCTGCCCTCTCTCTGTTATCAGGCTTTGACATCCCATTAACAACAATATCAGATGGGATGTTTTATTGCTGGAAATTGTAGAGATTTGGAGACTAATTGCCTAACTGTGGGTCTGTAATGCTGTTCTAGACACCTTAGAGCATCCCTTCCCAGCCGTAGCTGCAGCCTCAGGTCAGCAAGGGTTCTGCACATGGCTGTCACATCCCCAGCTCTATGCAGGTGTCCTGGATGCCTTAAAATGTTTCTAAGATAGACCCCAAATCTTAAGATTAGGCACCTGAATCACTTACAGACTGCCAAAAGCAACTCAGGCTGATGGAATATATTTCATTAAAACTGATTTTAACGGAAAATTGTATTTCTAAGCAAACTGTTGGTTTCTTTATTTTGCATTTTGCACCGTGTGCTTTCTGAGGGAAAGGTCAAATTTGAGAAGTTGAATGCTGTAAAATGGAAATATTTGTTGGAAATGAGAACTTCCTGTATTTGAATTGTCATTGTAAATTTGCAGATTTCTGTTGGCTAAGAGAAAGAGACATTTTTCAAACCCCTCTGTAATGTGTCCTTCCCAGCAATGTCAATGCCAGCAGTGATCACTACCTGACACAGCCATGCTTGAGACTCACTGCAATACAAACATTCAACACTGACCTAGTTAATCTGTGCTGTTGAACAAATTATACAGGATAACATCATTATCTCCTTATTCCGCAGCCCCAAAATTAGATGCATATAAAAATTGGCATCTTTTCCATCTGCAACAGGTGAAGGAAAGAAACAGCCTTCTCCAGAAGACCATTTTAAAAACTTAAAATAGATACATCAAATGAACAGAAGGATCATTCCACATGTGCTGTTTCTCTCTATCACCTGCAGAGGAATCTGCTGTTCTCTCTAGGCTGTAAACTCTGCAGCAGCAGACTGGTTCACACTCTGCATTTGTACAGGAAATAGCAAAATAGGGGTGCATTATCACCCTATGTCAAAATAAGTTAAAACAAGCTGTTGACATTTTTTGTAGGCATAAATATAAGGTCTATATCTCTACAAATATAATGCCAATTGAAATAAGTTCAATTCAACAGTACTGCCTAATGCAATTGCCGAGGCAAACTTTGTGACATTGGGTAGCAGCTTTCCAAATGCAGTTGCTAGAGTCCTTTCCTTCTTTCTGGACCTGAGATGCCATGAATGGAATGAAAAAGAAAGAGGGAAAGGGAGAGAATCCACATTTCATTGCTGCAGAGAAACTGTTAACCTCTAAACCTTACATATATAATAGAGAAACCGCTTTCTTCTATCTTCAATGACACATATATTTAAAAGTTGTTCAATGAAGTTCAGAAAATATTTTAACTTCCTATGCAAAACTGCTTTTCCTTCTCAGTCTTTCCTTTTGCATGTCTTATGCCATTCTTCTCATCCACTTGCTCACCTATTTTTAGCTTGATTTGACATGAATTACCTCCCTACCCTTTTCGCATATACTTACTCATCTGCACTGACCTTACTTTGACTTTTAGCAAGCGACACACTTACAACACGTGCACACACACACCTAAGACTGGAATGCATTCTTGTACATTTTCTGTGTGTCTTTAGGCTCCATACTATCCTTGCTTCCTGCCAGAATTCATCGCTGAAAAAAATACACCCTGATGAAGCTTAGTGTCTGAGATTTAGTCTACAACATTGAATTAGATGTTGTATGGCACTATAAAAATTTGGTCTTTCATTTCTAAATCTCCTATTTGGATGCATTGTAACATGACAATGATTACCTTGCATTTTCAGTAAGTTATTTAAATGTCATAGTCCTTCAGCACTACAGCTGTTTGTGGATCTTTGGCATGTGATGCAATGAGGTTATCTCGGCAAACTTCTGACTGGGCTGGAGTCCATATCTCAGAAACCATGGCTGTGGCTGGCAGTGTTTACTCCCTCGGTAACTATTTTAGCAAGTACTGAATGAGTACTACATCAGGGCTGAGCCACACTGGCAAAGGATATAAGGAAACTCATGCTGCATTTGTCCAGGCAGCACCTTTCAGTAAACAGAGGGCTTTAGCCTCTGGAGTGGACAACCCAGCATCTTTTGCAAGTGGCTAAATAAATAAACAAAACCGCTTTTTATACCAGCCCTAGAATTGTGTATCCAGTTGCTAACCTGAGATAAGCACAACCCCTTTTCATATGTAAGAATACATGTGATCTGATGGTTTTGCATTGCTACTGCCTCTTTTTCCTTCCCACTCTAAAATGTCAACACCATTGGAAAATCAATTTTATAGAACTCATCCGCTGCACACTATGCTTGTGCCAAGACCCCAGACTCGTTCACAGTACGCTGCGTCTTTGTGCCTAACAAGCTCCCCATATGTTGCAGGACTTGTCAGCCTTGCTGATCTTTGCCTGCGACCCAGCTGTGCACTAACTAGGATGGCTATTATGCCTCCTTTTGCAGATAATAAAAGAGACAAGGCAGCAGCCTCAGCTGGTGAAAAAAAGAGGCATTTTGTGGAAAATGTGCCCACTTCTATAATTCTTCATTTCTGAAGGCTTTCCAGAAGCCTTTTGTATGCATGGAGAATTTCCAAGAAGGTTTTGAAGGAGATTTATATTCCTGTGTCCCTGCCCATGGCAGGGCTGTTGGAACTGGATGTTCTTTAAGGTCTCTTCCAACCTAAACCATTCTATGATTCTATGATTCTATAACAGCAGAACTTGGTGTAGTTGTCTGGAATATGGAATGAGGAAAGAACAGGCACTGTTTGTTGCAAAACTGCTGCTGGTTATCAGCGATCCTCCAGCTCACTTCACAAGCAGGCTTCAGAACTCCTGCTAAAGTGATGCCAGAGAGATACTGCAGACTGTGCTTGGAGAGGTCTACCGACATTCCTACACCTAAGAGCAAACTTGACCTAATCCCTGAGAACAAGAGACTCCTCCCAAGATGGTCTTAAACTGAATGTACTCTGTGGTTGCCTCACTACTCCACAAAGTAGTGGAGTAAAAATTCAGATAAGTTTTCCTATGCTTTTCCCTCATGTTCTTCCCATTTTTTGTGCAACAGGACATCACATCCTCTAAGATAACCAGATAAGTGTAAGGGCCAAGTCTTCAGCTGGTGCAAACTGACAATGCCAATAAAGTCCCTGGAACTTGCACTGTTTTATACAAACAATGGTTATTTATTTTCTCACATCATCTTTTCTTCCTTTACTAATATAGCTAAGATTTCTTCTATGATCAGTTTATTTTCTGGTAGGAATTAAGCTTGTGTAATTTTATAGTACCAAACACCACAGCAGCCTGTAACTAGTCTGAATTTATTTATAGACAAGTTATAACCTGCCTATATATACATGTGTCTAGGGACGGAAAGATAGAGCAATCATTTGCAGTCTCCATCTACTTATGCCACACTTTCCTCCCTAATGCACATCACCTTAAGTTCACAAAGTTTCTGCTTTCAGGCTTTCTCATGGTTCCGGTCTTTAAGCCAAACGAGGAAGAGCACTTTACCGTGCTTCAGGCATGCAGCTGTCCAAAGGCATTTAAATGACATTAGGGAAAGCTATTTTATTTGATTAAAACCTCCTTTTGTCTTTCTCAATCCAAAATCTGGAGCCTAAGTACAGCAAAGTACTATGTAAACCACAGACAGGGGAAGCAGCTAAGTGGGAATTATTGTGAATAAAAAGATTTTGTGTCTGTATAACAAAACCCAAAGCTGAATAATTTGAAAATTCATTTATTGCTCATCTAAACCACAATGGGTTTCTGCTGCTGTAAATCTCTCTCCTTTTCATTCTTAATACAACTATTATAGACCCATATATTCTCCTCTGAGTTTACACGTTTGGTGACACTGTTGTACACAACGTACCAGCACGATGAAACCACAGTTATCACAAAAGATCTCACTATAGTAAATAGAGTAACAAATTCCATCCTATCCAGTCATTACTCTGGGAATTGTACTAGGATCTGCGCTGAATCACTGCAGATCCTGTAATATGGAAAGCTCTATCAAAGCTTTTGCAATGACATACTAAACTTGGGGGAATGTGACGTGCAAATGTTTTTAATAAATTGTAATCATTATCAGTGTAATAAGAAAAGAGAAGCTCATTAATAGAAGAATAATAATGAATATGATGTTGGAATGAATATATGTGATATTTAAATGAATATAACACCATGGTTCTCCTACACCTCTCCCCACTTATGTGCAATAAATGGTATTTTTTATTGTGAAACCTTTACTACTCATTCAGACAGGTTAAAGCAAATTGGCTAAGAAGGCAAACAGCATTCTGTCTTGCATCAAAAATTGTATGGCCAGCAGGAGTAGGGAAGTGATTGTGCCCCTGTGCTTGACGCTGGTGAGGCTGCAGCTTGAATCCTGCGTTCAGTTTTGGGCCCCTCACTACAGGAAGGACATGGAGCTGTTGGAGTGTGTCCAGAGAAGGGCGACAGAGCTGAAGAAGGGTCTGGAGCACAAGTGTTATAAGGAGTAGCTGAGGGAACAGGGGCTGTTTAGACTAGAGAAAAGGAGACTCAGGGGAGACCTTCTCACTGTCTACAGGCACCTGAAAAGACATGTAGTGACGTGGGTGTTGGTTTCTTCTCCCAGGCAGCAAGTGATAGGACGCGGAGAAATGGGCTCCAATTGTGCAGGGGAGGGTTAGATTGGACATTAGGTAAAATTTCTGTATAGGAAAAGTGGTGAAGCACTGGAACTGGCTGCCCAGAGAAGAGGGGGAGTTGCCATCCCTGGAGGTGTTCAAAAAAGCATGTAGATGTGGCAATTTGGGATCTGGTTTGGTAGGCATGTTGGTATTCAGTTGGGCTGGCAGTTGGACTGGATGACCTTAGAGGCCTTTTCCAACCTTAATGATTCTGTGCTTCTTTTCTACAATTCCGTAAATTGTTTTTCCTCCCACTGTGTGTTCTCTCTAGAGGCCCAGACTGGTGACGAAAACGTTCTTTTGTATCATTTTTTGCCCCAAATTAAACACATGTGAAAGTCCTTGCAGAACCAGGTGCCCAGGGCTGAGCTGGGAAACCAGGATTTCATCTTTCTGTTTCACAGATTCATAGAATGGTTTGGGTTAGGAGGGGCCTTAAAGATCATTCAGTTCCAACCCCCCTGCAATGGGCAGGGACACCTTCCACTGGATCACATTGATCAAAGCCTCATCCAACCTGGCCTTGAACACCTCCAGGGATGGGGCATCCACAACTAACCTGGGCAACCTGCATCAGTGCATCACCACCCTCATTGTAAAGAATTTCTTCCTAACATCCAATCTAAATCTACCCCTTTTCACCTTAAAACTATTACCTCTTGTCCTATCACTACATTCCCTTGTAAAAAAACCCTTTCCAGCTTTCCTGTAGCCCTTTTCAATACTGTAAGGACATTATAAGGTCTTCCCAGACCATTCTCTTCTCCAGTCTGAACAACCTCATCCCTCTCACCCTGTCCTCCTAGCAGAGATGCTCCATCCCTCACATCATCAGGCCAAGTGCAAGGTCCTACACCTGGGTCAGGGCAATCCCCAATTTCAATGCAGGATGGGGGATGACGCGATTGAGAGCAGCCCTGCAGAGAAGGACTTGGGGTTCTGGTCAATGAGAAGCTCGACATGAGCTGGCAATGTGCACTCACAGCCCAGAAGGCCAAACTGTGTCCTGGGCTGCATCCAAAGCAGCATGGCCAGCAGGGCGAGGGAGGTGATCCTGCCCCTCTGTTCCTCTCTTATGAGACCTCATCTGGAATACTGTGTCCAGTTCTGGAATCCTCAATGAGGAGCAGATTTAGGCTTGATATAAGGAGGAATATCTTCACCATGAGAGTGGTGAAGCACTGGCACAGGTTGCCCAGGGAGGCTGTGGCTGCCCCATCCCTGGAAGCGTTCAAGGCCAGGTTAGATGGGGCTTTGGGCAGCCTGACCGAGGAGAGGGGGCTTGGAACGATCGCTGCGGGCACGGCCGCCCTTCATGGGACGCCGGAGCCTCCAAGGCTCGGCGCCGCCGGGACCGCCCCCCGGCCGGGCGCTGCGGAGGCTGCGCGGGGCGGTTCCGGCTGCGGGGAAGATGGCGGAGTGCGAGTGAGTGAGGGGGTTGTGGGGTGGTGCGAGTGTCTGTGCCTCCGCTTGTGGCGGGGCAGCCCGGGAGGGGCGAGGGAGAGGGCGGCGGGGCTCGGCTAAGCCTTACCCCTCCTCCATCCACCGTAATGCGGCCGGGCGGGGGGGGGGTGGGGTGGGTCAGAGCCGGGGGATGCTCGGGAGGGTGGGGTTGCTTCAGACCCGTGGGATGCTCAGACAGGTGGGATTCTTTCAGATCTGTGGGATGCCCGCGAGGGTGGGATTCCTTCAGACCCGTGGGATTCTTGAGACCTTCGTGATGCCTAGGCAGGGGGGATTCCTCAGACCCACAGGAGGGTGGGATTCCTTCGCACCCATGGGATTCCCTGGCAGGTAGGATTCCTCAGACCCACAGGATGCCCATTGGGTGGGATTCCTCAGACGCACAAGATGCCCAGGAGATTGGGATTCTTTCAGACCTGTAGGATTCCCAGGCAGGTGGGATTCCTCACACCCATGCGGTTCCTCAGACCCACGGGATGCTCAGGCAGGTAGGATTCCTTCACACCTATGGGATGCCCAGTAAGGTGGTATTTCTCAGACTCATGGGATTCCCAGACAAGTAGGATTCCTCAGACCTGAAGGATGCCCAGGCAGGTGTCATTCCTCAGACCCACAGGATTACTTAGACCCACAAGATGCTCAGGAGGGTGGGATTCCTTTAGAACCACGGTATTCCCAGGAAGGTGGGATTCCTCAGACCTATGGAGTTCCTTAGACCCACAAGATGCTCAAGCAGGTAGGATTCCTTCAGACCCACGGGGTGCCCAGGAGGGTAGGCTTTCTCAGACCCATGGGATTCCCAGGCAGGTGTGATTCCTTAGACCCAGAGAGTGGGAGGGTGGGATTTCTCAGACCCACAGGGTGCCCAGGAATGTGGGATTCCTCAGACCGGTGGTAATGCAGAGTAGACCGGCCAGGAAAGCCACCTTGCCTTGTGCCCAGAGAAGCAAGATGGTTTGCTCTTGGCGTTGCCTTGCAGAAGGCAGATGGTTTCTTGTCATTTTGCCATTTTTTTGCCGTCTTCCGTGCAGTGTTGCTTAAATAAATCTTCCTCTTCCTGGCCCCCACTACACTGCGTTGTTCTTAATGTGTTGGTATCGTGTCAGAAGTTGTGAGTCGCACATAGCAGAAGGCTCTTCATGAGTATGAGGAGCACTGGGGAGTGCTCACAGGACAGATCTTCTAATTAGGAGACAGTTAAGTGACTAAGTGTTTTGAAAATGTCTAGGGTGCTAATTTACTTGTTAACTTTTTGCGCAATGCCAGACATCGCGTGGTTGCCTTGCGAATTTTATGTAATGCACCTTCATGGTATGTTTAAAAATCTTGGATTGAAGCCTTGTGCCACCGAGGAGGGAAAATGCAGCTGTGATATTGTGGCAGCGCTAAGCCTGTAGCTTTCAGTGTGATGTTAGTGCTTGAATATGCATTTGCAAGAGGTGAAGGCTTGGTTTAATATGTGAAGCATTCCTGTCTGGGTGCAAACCCTCAGGCTTAAAAGTAGAGATGTCTGTAGGCACACTAACCTCCCATTCCAGAAGAAAGAGGTGATGTCTTCTTTAAGATCTTAATTTTCATGGAAGATGATGATAATAAATATCTTTGCTGTGCCTGAAAACCCAGGCTGTCCAAGGCAGTGGAAAATATTTGCATGAGTGTTGGGTACCTCACTCCATCCTGCCATTGCATTGTTTAACCAGCAGGTCTAGGGAGGTGATTCTGCTCGTCTACTCAGCTCTCTTGAGGCCTCACCTGAATTAACTGTGTTCAGTTCTGGAATCCTAACACAGGAAAGATGTAGGTCTGTTAGAGCAAGTCCAGAGGAGGCCTTAAAGATAATTGGAGGGCTGGAGCACCTCCTGCACAAGGACAGGCTGAGATAGTTGGGATTGTTCAGCCTGGAGAAGAAAAGGCTCCGGGGAGACTTTACAGCAGCCTACCAGTAATTAAAGAGGGCCTACAGGAAAGCTGGGGAGAGGCTTTTTATCAGGAAGTGCACTGATAGGACAAGGGGTAATAGTTTTAAGCTGAAAGAGGAGAGATTTAGATGAGAGATTAGGAAGAAATGTTTTAGTGTGAGGGTAGTGAGGCTTTGGAACAGGTTGCCCTGAGAAGCAGTGGATGCCCCATCCTTGTAGATGGTCAAGGCCAGGTTGGATGAGGCTCTGAGCAACCTGACCTAGTAGAAGGTGTCCCTGCCCATGGTCTGGAGCTTGGAGCTGGATAATCTTTAAGGTTCCTTCCAACCCAAACCATTTTATGACTCTATGATCGCTTTGCCAGAAGGTGTTGGAGCCATGAACAAGAAAATTTGGAAACTGGGATAAGACAAATATGAACAATATATGTAAGGTGAGAAACTAGGATGGAAGCTAGTGCATCATTGTAATTTGGGGCCTTGCTTATTATAAATATTCACTGATGTGTACTCACCCAAGTGCCCTTGCTGTGGTCAGGCTTCTTACTTCTGGTGCCTTGCATGACTTGCATCTGCAGTGGTTGCATAAAGAAGTAAGTGATTTCCTTGTGTAGCAAAGTCCTGTTAGATTTTGATAAGTGTTGACAATATCATAGATTTGCCAAATGACATAGTAAATAAATGGAAAGCAAGTAAGTGCAGGTTTCAAATTCTGAAGCTGGTTTATGTCAGAGTAAAATTGGACGTTTATTTGAGCGTCAGCATTTCTCGGAAAAAAAAAAAAAAGTGGAATCTGATTGGTGTTTACATCAGTATCGCCATGCGGGACAGCTGATGATTCTTAATTAAGTTGGAAATTATTGCATTTGAAGAATTACAGGAAGCAGAGGCTTGTTAGAGGGAGATATCAAGAGACAGTATAAAATGGGGAAATAACAGCTGGGAGGTATTATTAATAGATTTCATCAAAGGCAGCGGCTTGGGCTGATCTCGCTCAGTATTTTAGCTGATGACTTTGGCACACAAAATAGGATACAGTAATGATGTTGGCTAGTGACCTAAAACTGGGAACTGTTAGCAAGGCCAAAGAGGACTGAAACATCCTACAGGAAAAATGGAATGTTGTTGAGTATCAGAGTAATATCTAAAGGCTGAAATTCAGTGTGCAAGGTTTGGGGTTGATACCAAGGAGCAAGGATATCAGTAACAGGAAAGAGGAGACTTGAATGTCGTAATGGATCAAAGGATGTGAGCAACTGCTTTATGATAATTAAAAAAGAAATGGTGATCCTTGGTGTGCAGCAGAAGAGAGACAAAAGTGAACTTTATTGTACAAGTCTGTGAGAACTGAACTTGGGATTATATGCATCAGCTCCGCTGTGCATTAAAAAAAGGGAAGTGTAGGCTTCAGGAAGTGCCTGGAGCTATTGGGAAGGTGAAGTAAGTGGAGAGTCAAGAGTTTAGCCTATTTTCCTAGGCAAGCTAAAGCTGAGAAGGGATATAACAGTTTAAAAGCTCCCACTAATTATAGTATTCTTGAAGAGTTTGTGATTGGGACCTACAGTCTCCAATGCCATGTAAAGAAAAGGCTTTCATGTAGGTTCTGGGAATTCCTATGATCATCTTGGGAACAAAGTCCCCATGTGCAGCAGAGACTCTCAGCTGAATTTGTGGTGTAATTGTGACTGTGGTTTCTTTCCTGGAGGCTAGATGTTACTGTCCAAACTCCACTGCTATGTCATCTGGAGGAGGGAAAAACTGTGTGGAGCACCTCCTTTTTGCTTGAGGGAAGGGTGTTGCAGTGCTTGTGCCAGCATTCATGCAGATATCTTGGTGTTCACTGTGAGTCAGAAAGCTGACTAAGGAGCCAGACACCGTGGTTGCCCTCTTTCCTTCCCCTCCAGACGTGTTCGTGTTCATGATTACAAATAGCAGGGAGAATCAGCCATGTAGAAGAGATCCTGTGTTCTTAGGAGGCCTCTGCTTTTCCTTTTGTTTTGCCACTTGGAACTTTTCCTGAGTGATAGAAAATGCCACAGCCTGGAATTGCGTCTTCTGCAGACTTATCTGTAGTACCTTAACTAGTCTGGGTGTATTTAACTTTCCTTTGGCTTTCGATCAGCAAAAGTGTCCCCTGCACTGCAGCTGTGTCTTCACAGAACTTCTCGTGGACCTGCTGAAGCTGGAGTGGAAGGAGGATGGATGTGTTGGTCTGACTTCCCTTGCGCGTGTGTGGCCATAAGTAAGAGTTAACAAAAGCCGCCACCGGTTGGCAGTTTCAAATTTAAAAACAATGTCAGGGCTTTTTTTCTGAAGTTCCAGGTGGCTAAGCTGTCGATCAAAATCGTTGTTATACACAGATGTGGCTCTGAATCCATGTATAACAAGACTCTTGATGGACAGGTTTTTTTAAAAAGACTGTTTGGGATGGGAACTGTGCCATTCCTGTAGTGATGGCAGTTACTCATGTAGGACGCTACCTAGTGCATGGGCAGGGGGAGCTCTGTTTCCCTTTCCTCTCAGGTTCTTTTGTGCCTGTTATGGCTTGTAATAATGTATGGCACTTTTCAGCAGAAGTATGTTACTCTAGTAAACATTTTTCTGTATTGAGATTACTTGCGTGGTTTGCTGAGCTGTTTGCTCCTATTTGGGATTACAAAAATGGATGCGCTGTGGGATTGCTGAAATTCTGACTTCATCCTGGAAAATATTTCTCAGAATTCAATTTCCAGTTGAGAAATGCTTTCTGGCGTCTCTTCAAGAAGAGAGATCTGTGCACCTGTGCAGCTGACTTGAAACTAAGGGCTGTTTATACTTGGCTCTGAATTACATAATCTCCAGTTGTTGCTTAAAGGAGGGGAAAAAACCAATTTGTTGTTACTGCAGAGCAAGCCTTTCTTCCATCTAATATCAGTTTCATTTCTTCACCTCTTCTCTGTGGTTTCACATTCCAAGCTGTCTTGTCCCACAGGTTTCCTCCTCCTCTCTTTCCTCATAGACAAAGCTATTTGTGAAACCTGTTTTATTTCTAAGGCATTTCTGCAGCTGTGGTTGGTTCTGCTCTCAAATTGTCTGATTTCCACCTCAGAAAATTCAGGAAAATATAATAGACATATTTTTTAATGCAGTTTCCAATTTATTTAAGAGAAATATAGTTACTGTTTCTTATATCTGCATTTTTTACCCTTTTTATTGTTTTTCAGAGTTTGGGTATCTCCTAATTGAGGAGAGTCAAAATACCGACTGCAAGTGCACCCTCCTCAGTCAGCCTGTTGGATGTTTCTGAGAACATAGGAAGTCATGGCAGAAAATGATGCAACACCAACCTTACCAAAAAAGTGTGGCCCATACATTTCATCTGTAACCAGTTATGGCATGAATTTGGTAATTCGTGGTGTAGTGCTCTTTTTTATTGGCGTATTTCTTGCATTAGTATTAAACTTGCTTCAGATCCAGAGAAACGTTACTCTCTTTCCCCCGGATGTGATCACAAGCATCTTCTCCTCAGCTTGGTGGGTACCACCTTGCTGTGGCACAGCGTCAGGTAAGTTCAGTTGTGTACATGTGCCTGGTGTGGAGATGAAAGAGTGGATAGGGAGTTATATGGACTATATGAAATATGTGGGAGATAGAAATTGCTCTTCAGCATCACTGCCCTTTCTGAGCTGTTATTATCCTTCTCATCTTCCTATGTATACACGAACATGCAGGCATGTGTCCAGAAATTGTTGTTCTGTTAACTTGTTGTACTGTAATATTGTCAGCAGAACATAACCTTTGCTTTTTCTGCTAGGTTAGAGTTTAACAGACCTTACAAGGTGATGCCACTTTTAACCTTGAGGATGGATTATAGGCGGCCCTTGAAAATAGTGTGGAAGTATCAGATGGTGCAGCACACAGGGTCTTGTTTTGAGTGCAGCAAACCACCCTGAGTAATGCTCCCTTTTGTGGTCCATCTTTCCATTTGTTCCTCGTTCCAGTTCAGGTTATTGCTTTAGCTCTGTAACTGGGAGACGTGACTGTTTCTCGGGGAGTTGAGGCCCAGCATGCGATTTCCAGTTGTAGAAGCATGTAGCAGAACAGAGCACCTCAATTAGAATTGTGTATTGAGTTGGGTGGTGTGAACACGGTCCATTTCTCCTCTGACCATGTAGGGAGCTGCAGCTTTTGCGTGTTTAGCTAGTTTAAGCTAGGTAGTAAGAAATATCCCTTTTTCCTCTTCTTTGATTTTCAATTATCAAGACATATTCTGTATTAGAAGCATGATGGAATTTAGCTTTCTTCTTGGCTCTGAAGATCACTGATCCCGTGGTTCAGTTTTACCCTTTACTAAGGGAATATTCTTAGCAGCCAGTACTGGAGGTTTCTGCTTTAGCGAACCTTTACTGTAAAGGCAGTATCTTCCTAGAGGACAGTTTTAGTAAGATGGAGAAGCTCACAATTCTGGGTATTAATATGAGTCAATAAAATAGCTTTTGAGTTGTCATCACTGTTATGCTAATGATAATATTTTAAGTCCATTTTTTCCTAGGCATCTCATTGCTTTCTTTTTGATACCTTGTTGAAATACTACAGCCCAGGTGTATAAGAGGAGCTTGATTTGAGAGGAAATCTTCTCTGGGCCTGTCAGTTTTCTTCTCCTGTGGAAATGCATTTGGTGTATTATGGTGGCAGTTACATACCTGCTTTTTCTGCGAGTTGTTGTAGTCCTCATTCTATTGCCTTGCTGAGATTGTGGATTAGTGAATGGATTTTATCCTGCATTTGCTATATTTTTTTTTAATATTTTAAGCTGTCTTAACAAGTGTCTGGTAAAGTTTTGTTCTTTTATATGTGGGGGTTGAAATGACAGAATCTCAACTTGCACCCATTATCACCCATTATCTTACCATTCATACTTGCACAGCCTTCCTGGAATTGATGTGAACAATTCTGTGCAGTGTGGCTTATTATTATGAACAGAATAAAGGTATTTTGCATGTTTATAATCAATGGTGATCAAGGCTGCCTTCAGAGAAGTCCTTTCATCCATCACCATTATTAGTCATCATTTTGGCCCAATGCCTTTGGCAAGAAAATTGTTCAGTGACTTTTTTTTCCTCTTGCGGCTTTACTAGTAATTTATTTTCCTGAATCCTGCAGATCAGTTTCCTCTCTGGCATAAAAAAGAGCATTTGCTGTAACATACCTCCAACGGCATGTCAAACCGAGGGCACAGGAGTCTGTACCGATGACTCAGGCTCTGCCCTCCTCCTGCAGAACCAGTTTAACTTTAAGCACCAGCGTTGTTCTTCAGATGTTTTGGTAATTGTCTTTTTAGTTGCAGTTGCAGTAGAGAACACATTTATAAAGAGATGTTCAAAGAGCGTAGCAATTCCCTGGGGCTGAAAATTCTGTTTGCTTTCTGTATTCAACAGCTACTGTAGGCTCTTGGCTTTCTTCTTCTGCATGAGTGTTTATGGTAGCATTGAAGAAGAGACAAACATTATCCAAAGAAAAACTGCTTGTAACAACAACAAAAAAAATGCAAAATATTGATGTTATAAACCACACTCAGCCCATACTGTGGTTGCTTGTTTTGCAGTTACTTAAACATGTATGTTTGATACATGGGATTTTCAGAAGTGCCAGCCTGCAAGCTATTGCTGCTCTTTTTGAACTACAGTGTGAGACTGCAGGTTCTGGTAGGGTGCAGAGCTCTGCCCCTAGTTCTCTGTTTTGCTACTTCTGCCAGGCCCCTGCTGCAGTGGTTGAAGATGCTGCTGAAGTTCTATAGGGCTTTTTAAAATAATGGAATTGCTTGAAATTCCTCTTCTTTTCAGTGTATGTTTTATACTCTTTATCCTTAAAAGATTTGTTTTGGTAGTCACAATAATTGTCAAAGTTTAGATAGTCTTTAGTTCAGTTAAACATTGCCAGCGCTTTAACTTTTGGGCCTTTTTTCTTTCCTGTCTCCACAGCTGTGATTGGGTTATTGTACCCATGCATGGACAGACATCTGGGAGAGCCACATAAATTTAAGAGAGAATGGTCCAGTGTAATGCGATGTGTAGCTGTCTTTGTGGGAATAAATCATGCCAGTGCTGTATCCTATGTTCTAATGAAATGGGCGATAACAAATGGGTTTCCACTAAAACAAAGCTCACATAGTCAGTCATTGTGAATTGCTGTTAAAGATAGAACATGCAACATTTTTACAAGGGAAATGCAGAATATGTGTTGAACTGTCGTAGCAGTGTTGGAGGCGATAACTCTCATGTCTTTTCATTCTGAAAAATCATCTCATTAGAAATGTCTCAATATTGGGCTTTATCTTGCTTATAGTCTTTTATTTTCTTTGAATATTTAAAGTAATCATGGGTACGTATTTACGTGGTAGATATTACAGAAAAGTGCTGTAAGACATACCAAGGGTTGATGTGCTTTTAACACCGTAAAAAGAGGTTGCTTGGTCTTGACGCCATCAGTGAAGCTCATGCACTTTGTAAAGAATGAGAAAAACTAAGGACTACACAAAGCAAGTAAGCCTGGTTACCCCATTCTGCAAATGATGCCTTCGTTCTGAATGAGTAGTTACTGTTTCTGTGGTTGTTCAGTAAGAACAATTAGAAGTCAGTCAGCGTGTTGCAGTACATCATACTCTTCCTAGCTGTGTAGCTATTGAGGTACATCCTAACACAGTTGTGCTAAAGACTGGTGTCCCTTCCATCTGAAGCAGCTGGGCACATGCTGGCTGATGGACTGGCATGCCTTAACTGGGAGCGCTGTGAGGCTTACTGGGTTTATGTAATGAAGTCTAGTGCATCCTCTGTCAGGTAAAACCAAGATCTGTCTGTGAAAACTGGGTTCTTGTAAACTCATTAGAAAGTTAGTTGATCATCTCTGGAACTCTTCTTCAGTGTCAGCTCCTACATGTTTTGTGGAAACCATGCTAAGAAGTTCTGATGGTGTGCTATTGAATCTCCTCCAGGAAAAAGGGCAAGTTCTCCTGGAAAAGAGGGAAACATCTGGGAGCTAACTGAATTCTTGCTGAGGTGGCTTGGCCCTTCAGTGGGTTTTGTTGTTGTTTTTGTTCCCACCAGCTGACCTGGATAGCGTGAGCTGAAGCTGCCAAACTTCAGAGTTCTTCCCACTGTCCCTCACAAACCTTGCTTATGTTGTCAGAGATGCATTAATCTGGTCCTGGGGTTCTCACCAGCCTGGATTGTATCTGTTGTGTATGCACATGCAGCTTCTCTGCTTTTAAGAAATTCAGGGAGAAGTGAGGGCTTCTCTCTGCGTGGCTCAGATTATTTACAGCAAACCTTGCAGATAGCCAACAGCTGTTACATGTATTTTAGGACATCATTAATGTACTGTCTGTATTTCCCCCTTGACAGCTCTCTAGACGGCTTTCTTTTCAGCATTTTACCAGTTCTGCATGTTACCATATTTGGTGTGGTTTTTTGTAGTGTTTGACATTTTTTTGTGATGCTATTGATTTTTGTCCTATAATTATTTGTTTTAGTTAGTTGAACTTCTTTCTTATTTCCTCAAGGTCTCTCTCCAAGTCCTTGAGAAAACGAAGCAGTGTTTTTATGTTGTCATGTCATGAATTAGCTTTCAGGCTTATGAAACTTGGCAGCCTCCTTTTTAGTAATCTATTTTGGAAAAGAGTAGTGAGTATGAGCTAGTATTTTCAAAATATTTTGAAGAATGTGAAACACTACAAAGATATTCTGCAGTGACTTCATACTTTCATCACAGAGTTGACAAAACTGATTTTCAATGTTGATTTATGTGAATACTTTCACAGTAATAGTGTTTACATTTTGTTTTATAGAGAACATTAACATTTTTAATGTTTAGCTGAATTTAGCATGTAAATTAAACAAAATTACAATTAAGTACAAGTGACAAATACCTTTTTTCACTAAATCCGTGTTATTTAGAGTCTAATGCTAGATTTAAGATTTCATGCTTAGTGTAATAAAGGACCATGTAAGGATGAGACATCCGTATTCTGAACAGTAGCTTGTCTGTATAAAACACCTCTGTTATCTAGTAGGTGTATAATCTCTTTGCTCTTGTACAGTGTGAAGATCCAAAAAATGTGAAGGTGTGTCATAAGTTTTTAGTTTCCTACTAGACTGGCAACACTTGGAAGGCTTATTTCCTTACACCTGATAGCTCTGTTTTATGGTATTTTTTCTGTTGTGCCAAAATGTGATAAACAGAATGAAGAAAATGGCTTTGCGCTTGTATATGATATTTGCAAATTTATCCTTAACAATCAACACCAGAAAGTGGATTTTGCCAACAATATCCAGTTGTCTCTCACATTAGCAGCCCTGTCCATTGGACTGTGGTGGACATTTGATAGGTCACGAAGTGGCTTTGGTCTTGGAGTAGGAATTGCTTTCTTGGCCACATTGGTGTCACAACTTCTGGTCTACAATGGAGTTTATCAGTAAGTATTTACTCTTTTAAGGTTAAATGGTAGTTTCCTGAAGGTACAACATAAGATCAGAATAACTGGAAGAGTAGAATTTGACATGGTTTCCAAATCTGCCAGCACTTAATTTTGAGTGTAAAATAAATCGAACTGTTCGTGAAAGCTTTTATACTTTTGGGAGACTTTTAGTTGGAAGTTGTTTATTTCAGTAAAATTGCTACCTTACAAACAATGTAATGTACTTTTTTCTTAGTTGAACAAGTGGAATTATAATCAATAAGAAGCCTTCTTTGCTATTTGCTGCAAGTAAATAAATTTATATAATTAATTATATATATAGTTATACATATATAAATTTATCTATATATTTATAATTAGATTTATATAATTAGATTTATTTAATTTGTGTCTTAATATTTAAAGTTGTGGATTTGTCTCATGTGGTGGGAGGAGTCTATGTATTGCATAAAGTTGAGCTAAAAAATGCATGTCCTTTTCCAGATATACATCTCCAGATTTCCTTTACGTTCGTTCCTGGTTGCCATGTATATTTTTTGCTGGTGGAATAACTATGGGCAATATTGGCAGGCAGCTGGCAATGGTAAGTTTGGAGAGGGAGACAACTGCCATCTAGTAAAAGTTTTAATCTACATGTCATTCCTTCCTTCATGTATACCAACCAGTTATTTGACTTGTGAATGGGAAGTAAGATAGAAATCAGTTTGAGTTCTGATCTGGGTAGTGAGCCATTAGTACTGTTATTCAAAGCACAGCCCATGAGTTTGATAGTTTGCTCTGTACACTCTCCATTGCATATTTTCAGTCCTTTCCAGAGCAGGAGCTAAATAAGAGCTCCTGTGTTTGGGGAGAAGTCAGGCCATGCCCTGAGCCCGAACTGCTCTTTCTGCAGCTCAAGGAGGCATAAATTGCAGCCAACAGTCTGTGCATAGAACTTAGGGAGACCAAACTTGTAAACTAAGTGAATTGTAAGCTAAGCTATTTTATCACCTGTTTTGTAGAAAAATTCCCCTCCTAGCAGTCTTTTTCATTAGTTATGTGACTTTATATTAATTTTTTCAACTTCTCTTTTACAGTATGAATGCAAAGTCATTGCAGAGAAGTCTCACGAGGATTGAGGAGAAGAAATATGCACCTTTTTAACAGGAACATATCTGACAAATGACTGTTGGAGGAGCATAAGGATCACTTGACTATGAAATTGCCAAAATGCAGTTTTTTCCCTTGAGTGGTATACTTTACTGCAATCTGTGATTGCTGCTTCTATAGAAAACTTGGTGTCTGATTTTGATTACTGTGAAGCTACAATAGTATGCAATACATTTGACAATATTGGTTCAATTATAGGTTTCTTTTTTTTCTAGATCTAAACTCAGTTTACCATAAGTTCTTGTCTGTCCATAATGTTGCAGTGCCAAACTGAACCTTTGCACTATGATTCTGTAGCTGAAACTTCTGCTTCACTTTCAAGATACAGTTTTGGGGAATTTGTTCTTAATAGCTCCATGAAGAGACAAGGGATTCAAATTCAAGAATGCAAATCTTTTCTTTCCATGATGATAGCCCGTAATATCTTTGTGAAATTCATGGATTACAAGTGAGCTTCAGTGCAATAACTGATTTCTGCCTATTAACACACTGTGTCATTCTTCCATCACAGGTGAGGAAACTTAGTACAGATTGTCTGGGTGACTGTTGTAGCATTTCATTTGTCTGTAATATGTACCCAGTATTACAGCACATGGAAATCAAAAATGAGAGTGGAAATGATTTGCTATTTTTAACCCTGGTACATGTTTGTATATGGATTTATGTGGACAGATTCTATAACTGCTCATTGTGTTGAGTAACCAGGTACAGTCGGGTCATTCTTGTTCAGTCCCATAAGCTGATGTGTCGATCCCTTATGAGAAAAATAATCTTCAGGAGCTTTTTATTCCAAAACTTAATTCTGCAGAACTAAATCAGCCACTACCATATAGTGTCATAAACCCCTCCACTACCAATGTTTCTCTTGACAGTTTTTGTCTGCCAGCTGCTGTGTTCTCAGAGGTTGGCAGAAGGAGACAAGGCTGTAATTTAGGTACTGATGTAGCCCTTACTGCTGTGACTATGGTCCAGGCAACCATAAATGCATTTGTTCTTGTAGCAATTTTCTGAAGTAGAGAAATACTGTTACCCATATTTAACAGGTGCCTATGCACAGAAAGTCTGATGGGACTGAGAACTGAAATAGGTTGTATGGTAATCGTTCCCTTCTTAAGAAGGATTTTAGTATGTCACCTGTATTTGGGGACTTATGTGGAGTTTCCTCTTGGCTATGCAGCTCCCTTCTCAGACCATGACATAAAAGAACTTGTGCAAGAAGGCAGAAAGACGACTTCAAGAGGACACTGTCAACCTGTGCCAGCAGTGAATTTGGCATGGGGAGTCTCTGTTCAGTTTTCCCCCTTCTGTCTCTGTGTTGACGATGTTTTAATGTATTCGTTTTCCTTTTTTGTCTGTAAGTACTATATTTTAAATCTTCCATGAAAGGTTTATAAGACATGTTACAGTCACACAGGGAGGCTGGAGCTGGTCCAAAGAACAAACAGGTGTTTAGACAAGTTTTTATTAATAAACATGTGTATGCATTGTAACAAAGCTTGAAACAGACAACTCTCTTTCAGTCTTATATGCTTATCGCTAAGCCTGAAAAGTATGCAATGGAGTGCTTCCAAAAGTGTTGTAATGGAAGAGATGGTAACAAAAGGAAAATTTCTTGAATGGAAAAATGTAAAAATAATAAACAAGCAAATGGTGTATAGACAGCTTGGTTCTGCAGCTCTGCAAAGTTTCATGAGCAGATCATGGCTCCATGACAATTCAACACCTGAAGCATACTTTCAATGGCTAATGTTTCAGGAAAGCACTTACAAATGCACTTTGGTTTAAGCAGAGGTAGAACATGTTTAAGTAGTTCCCTGACTAGAGATTTTATTTTAATCAAACCATATGGTGATAAGAAACATGATATTTGTAAACCCAAGAAACTGTTGGGACGTGAACTAAAGGTGGATTTCCTTAGGCAGGCTCTGGTGTTCCACTGAAGAAGCTGCTGGCTCCCTTTCCATACAGTATTTGGCCTCATCCGACTTCTTTACTTAAACCAACATCTTCAGCTTGAAGGGCGATATGATCAGTCCCTTTTGAATTATCAGGGCATGAATGGCATAAAGATTCAGATGTTTCTTATCTTAACTGTAAGGAATAACATGGTACCTCAGTAGCCAGTGTGCTGACTTGGTAAACCATTTACTTTCATCATGACTAGTAAGTGTATACAACCAGAAATGAGTAGTTCTTATTATTCAGTTGGTGGTAGATCTGCTTTTACCTGCCAGTCTATGTATTTACACAGAAGAAGCCTTGTGTATGTTAAAATGTGCAGTATGTGAGAAGTGGTTATTGTGCATCTGTGGCACCCACTTTACAAGACTTTGCACTCAGGTCCATCTAAACCTGGTAAGACTGTGCTGTCCACTAACTTCTTTTAAATTTCATTTTGGAAATTTTGAGCATGTTGTGCAAAGGCAGCAATCATCCAAAAAAAATTTGGGTGGAGTTCTTTATTATATGTGTTTTATTATTTTTATTCTTATTTGACTGAAGCTGATACAAGATGAAGTGTCCTATTTTTTCAAACTGCGTTGTAATTGTATGGCTGATGTGTTCATACACTGAAAAAAGTTCATGATGAGAATGCTGACATGGCCTTAACCGTGGTGGTGTGAACATTCTGCTACTGTATAGCCTGTAATAACATTAGACTGTCTTAAAAATGTTGTTCAATAGAGAATGAATAAGGTATATTTTAGATACAACTTTATAAGCACTATAACTAATTAAGCATTGTAAGTTCTCTGCTGTTTAAACTGGCAATTGCTGTTAAAAGCAAAATGTGCATTAAATACAATTACAACATTGTTTAATACGTTTCTTCTTTCTTTAAGAAATGGTGCTGATTATTAAAATACACTGAGTTGCCTTCTATCAGCAGTCTCTTAATAATTTCCACCATTGAGTTAGCGTGTTTGTTGCATGAAACACCCATCTACTAAAAAAGAAGCAGGCAAGATCAAATCAGCAGTGATTCTGTTGTAATTAGCATGCTGAGCAGCCTTTGAAATTTTGCCCTTTTGAATCTGCAGTGGGAATATTTGAGCTGGGGGAAAATAAGCCTGATAACTTGAGTTGCAATACAGAAAATAGAGGTTTAGATATAAATAGCCTCTGTGAATATGAAAATAACACAAATGGCAGGGAATCCCATATGGCAGGGAATCTCATATCGTATTTATTAATGTTCCAGTTTGGATATGAACTGACTGTTATTCTGGTATTCACAGACTGTCCATTTGCAGTGCCCATCACTCAAAGAAGGCGTAACAAACAGAAGTTTAGAAATGGGTAGTGAAAAAGCCTCCAGGCAGAGGTGAAGAAAGGGTGGGAAGAGAAATTCATCAGTATTTGAGATGCAGTGCCCACAGCAGGATGGCAACACAAGTGAAAGCTGGAAGGAGCACGGGGGCAAATGGAAGAGCCCCGTGCTTGTGTTGGATTGGGCAACCTGTGACGGGAAAATTCTAACTGCTCTCAAAAGGCAGAGTCCTGGGCATGCCAGGTGTCTGACCAGGCGTATCACAGCCAAGGGTAGGAATAAGCATGGTTTTCCCTGCTCATAGCACTAAGCTCAGTCAAAAGCACACTGGCAAAGCTGCTTTGCTGGAGAGTTCGCCTCTCGCTTTCATATGTAGCCTCTCCATGAGAGCATCCCTTTGGGAAATGGAAGGAAGCTTTGTGTCCTTCTTGCCCATGTTCAGCCTGAGCATGTCAAATGGAAACTTGCCAGTGTCAGAGAGACCACTCCAAGCACAGGGCTGCCAGGCTCTCGTGAAACGCATCTTGTGCCTCCCTTTATTAGGCAGGCAGCTAGAAGGACAGTAAACAAAGAAACTTTTCCTCTGTAGCTTCTATACTTCTGCCATCTGGCTGGGAACTGCCAGAAGGACCTGTGGGCATACACCAGCCTTCTCTTTTTATGTCTCCCAGCATGTAAGAAAGGGACGTAATTTTACCAGCTGTGTCATGCTAGACATTTTGCATATGCTTTTTACATTTTGGAGCAGTGTTACCAATAATTTCTAACGGTAATGGATAAATATAACCCATGGAAGTGATGTTAAATATCAGCTAGGAAGGCTTTTAGAAGTAGATGCACAGCTGAGCAGAGGGAACGTGCCTTGCTGTGGGAATAGCTATCTAATGCTGTTAGTTTTGATGCCAGTACTAAATGCAAAGCATGAGTAATTTTGCAGCTTAATGTTCAGTGCTAAAGAGTAAATGAAAGGTCAGTCCAACATGTTAACTGTCATGGAATAGTAAACACTACTTTAATTGCTTCATGCAGCCAGCTTGGATTTTTGGTGTGTCTGTTGTCATGTTTTGAGCAGCATGGTCCAGAGCCTTGTCCTGATTACCTCCTCTGGTCAAATGACAAAGCCTCAAATTAAAGGATAAACTTTATGCCTGGGCTTTTCAGGCAGCGTACTGGGGACTTGTGCTTTGAATGCTTAAAAGCTGTGCTGGGGAAGAGGTAGGGGTTGTTTCTTGATTTGATTGGTGCCAAAATCTTGGTTGAAATGTAGTTTTGCATTTTCTTGAAGTTTTCCTTTCTTCCTCTTTGTTTCTGGAGTGCAGAAGTTCAGCAGTTCTTGTTGCACTTTCACACTTACTTTTGTTTTAGCCCGACCAGCACTATCAGAGATAGGAAACTCCGAAAATAGATAAGAGAGTATATAAAGGGAAGAGGCTGCTACTAAGTTTCCCCAGGCTGAGGGCTTGAGTGCTTCCTGGTGTCCAGTGCGCCGTGTGCATCACTGTCACATGTCCTCAGATCGAAGTCGATAGGATTCACCTTCTTTACTGACAGCAGTTGTGCGTTGACTTTTGCACTTAAAAACGTCTGTGCCCTGTTGTGCAGGGGTATGCCTACACGTTACAGAGTATTTGCAGTGGTGAAATCCACAGGTATAGCCGTAAGGTCTACTTTTTATGAGTTTATTGGTAGAAATCCTGAAACTGTGCCTTTTAAATAAATATGGTAAAATATTTCTTGAGAGAAAATCTGTATTTATAAGTATGTTGCTCCCTGAATTCACAGCCTGGTTCTGCTATTTCTCTCTTCTGATTAGTTCAATGTATGCCTTGTGTTACCCGAGATAAACCTACATTTCAGAAACTTAATACTTTTTTGCAATCAAGCCTCAAACCGAGGTTTGTCTCATGCAATTATTCAGGGAAAATGTGTGAACTAAAAAAAGTCTGGGAGGAATATGGTTGCAACTTAATTTACTGGCTAAAAATTATGCAAGAAGCTCCAACATTTTGCATAATGTTGCAAGAAAGGAAAGGGCAATAAGTAAACTTTCTGAGTTCATCCTGGGCTTCAAAACAAAGAGGGGAAAGAAAGCCTTACAGATGCAATACGTTTGTATTGACTTGTTCTGATCTTTAGCTGTTTTCCAAAGGTGCTGCTTTATCAGCTGTGATCACTGGAGCATGTTTTGGCTTGACTGTTTTCCTCTAACCCAGCTGTGCCAGTTTTTTTCCTCAGTGACTGTGGATGCCTGGGGTAAGCCTGGCCTTGCCACCAGAGAACTTGCAGGAAAGTGGCTTTGGCAACTTCTAGCTGAGCTTGATGCAATCCTTCTGAACTTTGTGATCTGGCTCTGGGTTCTTTGGGTGGTAATAGGTAAAGGTGAGGGATGTGGTTGCGTGGTGTTCAGGGGGGGTGAAAGTCCCGATAAGGACATGAAGTACCTATGCCAATTACAGGTTCTAATGAAGAGCAAAGTTGCTCTGCTCTACAGACCATCGTTTCTTGTTTCGAGCGGTGAGACCTGCCATCAGTGTGCCAAAGAGGGAAGAAAATGCTTTTTTCCCCCCTTCTTACTCTTCCTTTGCACAAATACATAGGAGCCTGAGCTAAGGACAGTTAATCCTGTTCTTGGAACCAGGACTATTTATAGGCTGAGTTAGCACTGAAAGACTCCACTGTTTTCTTTTTAAAAACAAATGCTTGTTCTGCACTGCATGTCAAGTGCAATCATTGCTGAATGAACTGACATGCAAAGCCAAGTTCTCAGCTGAACTGGCGTAGCTCCATCAATTTCAGTGGATATGCAGCAGTTCATGCTGGTTGGGAATTTGGCCCACTGTGTTTGAAAGGGATGAAATTATTTGGACCTCACTTCTTTTCTAGTGTGATACAGGTAAAAAAAAAATCCTACATTGTGCAACAAGTAAGAGCAGTTCTCTGCTCTTTCACCATGGGTGAAAACTGTCATCATTTTCTGTGATTTACAGTGTGTGCTTTTTGTATGGAATATCAGTTCTTCAGGAGGACTGACTTAAGAGAATCAGATCTGGCAGATCAGATTAATAATGATGCAAATACAAAATGCTGGCTGCTGATGAGCTTGTTGTCATAAATGCTTGACATGGTATTGTATTTTTTTTTTTGTCCAGTGTTTTGCGTGTAGGAAATTCAGCTGAGGGTTTGTGTTGGACCTGTGCCTGTTCTGATTAAACTGGAGAGAGAGAAATAATACTGCTTTGTGTGGATTCGGACTCCTCTTACCAACCAGTTTCCTCAAATCAGTGCAACAAGCAAAAATGCAGTTGGGGTAGTGGCTTGAATTGAAAGATCCTGAAGACTGATGTTTCAAGGACATGAATTGATGTAGTGATGTATCCACTGTGGTGATAAGTGGTATAAGAGACGAGGGACTTGTAGCATTATGTAGGTAATAAATGGAGAAATGCAGCGTTAAGAATAATGAAAGTGGTAGAAAGTGAGTTTCCATTCATAGAAACATTTTTTTCAGGTTTGTGCTGCAAAATTTGGTCGTTGCACTCATCCAGGAGGTGAACTGTATGACAATGAAGAGCAGCGAGATGAAGGGTCACTTGATAAGCTGGCTAGATACAAAAGGGAGCTCAGTTTAGATGTCAGGTCAAAATGCCCAGCATGTGGACAAATACCAATCGTGTCTGTACAGTCCACACACACTGGCTTTTTGAAATTTTTTTAAAATGTAAATTTATAAAGGAGAATTACCTTTAAATACCAGCAGACAGGCAGCGATATCATGAGTGGAATTTGTCACTGGTGAGACTGCTCCTTGAGTACTGTGTTCAGTTCTGGGCCCCTCACCACAAGAAGGATGTTGAGGCTCTGGAGCGTGTCCAGAGAAGAGCAACGAAGCTGGTGAGGGGCTGGAGAACAAGTCTTACGAGGAGCGACTGAGAGAGCTGGGGTTGTTTAGCCTGGAGAAGAGGAGGCTGAGGGGAGACCTCTCTACAACTAGAGAGGAGGGAGCTGGCCTCTTCTCCCAAGTGACAGGGGACAGGACAAGGGGGAATGGCCTCAAGCTCCACCAGGGGAGGTTCAGGCTTGACATCAGGAAAAAAATTTTCATGGAAAGAGTCATTGGGCACTGGCAGAGGCTGCCCAGGGAGGGGGTGGAGTCACCTTCCCTGGAGGTGTTTAAGGGATGGGTGGACGAGGTGCTGAGGGGCATTGTGTAGGGAGTGTTAGGAATGGTTGGACTCGATGACCCAGTGCATCCCTTCCAACCTGGTGATTCTATGATTCTATGATTTGCATTTAAACCTTAACCTCCAAGGGAGTATATTTAAGGCAAGAGGAAGAGTTGGGTTTTCACATTCACATGTACCACTTGGAGGTGATTTTTTTGAGCCCCAAGTCCCCTGAATTTTGAATGCTTATTGGAATTTGAAAACCACTGGATTTCACCATTCTGGATCAGCTCACTGGTAAATGAGGATGTTGGTGTGCTGCTGCAACCTGTGATTTGACAAATGTTGTCCCTTAGTCTGCTCCTAGGAAATAAAATGGGCTTAGCCAAAGCAGGAGCAATTCCCCAGTCCCCACCTTTCCATTGCAACACCTATGCACAGGTCAGTACAAAGGGAACACCTCCTCCTGTCAGCAATATTGGCTTTTCCTGCCTTTTTCTAGTCATAAAAGCGAGCCTTGCCCCGGAGATGAAAGCACCGCTTTGACAAACTGTCAGACTTCTATAGTTTGTGATCTCTAAGGTCACAGTAGATAATGAAAGCCAGGGAGATGTGGTGAGGTTGGTCATATAGCTGCTAGATGGCAGGATATTAGGAATGTGACCTAGAAAAGGGAACATGCAACACGTTGCCTGATGTCTCTCTTGCGTGGCTGCATTGAGATGCATGCCGAGATTTCACTGAGGCATAAGCAGACAACTGACGCTTGGACAGACAAATCTTTATGGGATTTGATACCCTACCTAATGCTGAGTGTTGTTAAAGGCATTTAAGTGCTGTGAAAAGCTGCTGGAAAATTGTTCTACGTGAGCTCAGATAAATAGTGCTGAGTATCTGGTGTGTGCAATGAAGATGAACATATGCTCATCACTTTGGCATCTCTTAAATTGTTAAGGCCTATTCATTCTGCTATCTCAAATTCTTGAAGACAATGTCTTATCACCTGTTGCACTGTGTCCCTGAGATGGTTTGCAATATCGTTCATCATAAACATGTTGCATCTTACTGTTTATTAAAACAGTAACTTCCAACTTAATCTTCCCATGGGAAGAAAGTATTTTAGATATTAGTTTTCCTGCACTCCTTCAATATCAGACTTCTCTTTGTTACAATGCTATTTTTAATTAAATCTGCCAGCCCTTTGTTATGAATTCTAATGTAAAAAAAAAGCTGATGAATGCCCAGGCATAATATCTACTCTTAAAAACACAACTGCATTCTATTCTGACAGACGGTTAGCATCTAAAACATATACCTCTAAACATTTACGTATGTCCTTAGCTTTCGGGATGTCTTCATCATTGAGTTGGTATGCCTGAGGCCTGACACGAGTTGTTAGATGATGCTGTCTCTGTTCCTGCAAGCAGAGCGTGGGTTTGTTTGAAGCACGGAGAGCAGTGCAAAAGATCTGGCCTGTGGTTGGACCTTGGAGATGGCTGTGAGCAGAAGGTGGAGACCCACCTGCACTCTTTCATCTCCACCAGTTCAAAGGGATCCGTCACAGCCGTACTCTGAGCTGACTGATAATTGTGCAGTTTTGCTTTACAGTTAGCTGAGTGCTGAAAACAACAAAAAAAAAGGTGGTTTCTTTTCAATGCCGTCTTGTCAAAATGCCAGACGCCACTTGTTTTTGACATTTTCAGCTACTGTTAAATAATAGTCTTGCTTCTGTCACAGCTAATGTTGACTTGAAGGCAGTTGTGCATTTCTCAACTCAAATGCTAAGCAGACAGACTTGGGTCTTGACAAATATTTTCCGGGCTTGCCCAAGGCAAGTAAAAATGAGCTTCTAGTTAATCGTTTATTTTAAAATTCAAATTGATGAAATAGGCAATTAAAACAAAAAGACAATTTTCATCAAAATTTGCAAATTAAATGTCTCTTTGCAGTCAGAACGGGTTCAAGAAACTGCAACAGATAATTGCTATTTGAAATCAGTGAAGTATCCAACATTTTAGGACTGTGAGGATTGTGGCTGTTCTGCCTTAGTAAACCTTGATTGATTTGGTAAATAAGCTTTTCAACTTCTCTCTTTAAAATAAATAAGCAATTTTATTGCTTTATTGCTTACCCCTGTATGGGAGGTAAACAAGCTCTCAAGCAGTAACCCCATAATATCATGAGCCCGAGTGCCATCTGTCACCTAGAATTTTGTCCCTTTATGCACAATAGCTTCTTATGGCATTAGGTCCATTGTAGGTTAATTGATTAGCAGAGATCCTCCTTTCAGTTGTTCCTGCTTTTCTTCTCTAAAGGACCATATCTCTCATCTCCATTTCCTTTTCTCTCTCCCGTATTAGCATACTAATCACACTGAACTCCCACTGCTAAAAAACTCTATCCATTTTATACTGGGGGAGGGGAGGAGGAATAAACTGGCATTTCCCTGAGAGACTTACTGATGCTGTTTTATGATGGTTAGAAGGGAGGAAAAGAAAAGACGAAGTGGTAGCAGAGGTGAATAATGCACTGTGCTGGCTCTAGTATGCCAGTGAAAGCCGAGACTAGCTGCATAAATATTAAACACATTTGAGAAGCAGTATGAAAATAAATATCAAAGGCAAAGTTGCTCACACATCTGTTTCTCCTCAAATTTTGCCACAGCGCTCTACATTAGTTTTCTCTCCAGCTGTTAACACCTGTCTTTCTGTCAGTGGTAATAACACAGTTTTAGGTGGGCTGTGGAGCTGACAGTAACATGAAAGAATTCTCTAGTTTTGATGTAAGAAACTCCTTTATCAAAGCCAAATAAGGCTCTGTGAAAAAAGATATATCCTGTGCTAATCCTTCAGACCAGTATATAGGGGGTTTGTTGTTGTTGTAGGGTTTTTATTAATCAAGCTGCAGAGAGTTGGACTTGTAGTGCACAGTTGAACTTGATGAGACATCCTACCGTGGGCAGCTACTGCTTGTCTTTGTGGTTCTCATTTTATTGCTGACATATTCAGAAGGTTGTGTGTGCGTGGTTGTCCTCTCTCCATGTGATGCTTGTTATCTAACCTCATCAAAAGTGTACGCTGTGCATTGATTGCTACCAGAGGACACATATCCAGTGGTGATGTCTTCTTTACTCACCTTTTAAATGAGCACAATATTCTCAGGGCTGCCTGAAGAAAGCCTTTTATGCCTTTGCTGTATGCATCTCAATAGAGGGATGATAGGAAGCTCAGGTGTCTTGGCGTTGAAGACGGTGGAACAGATCCTCAACTAATATAAACTGGGAGCATCCATTTAGTGTGCCTGTTTACCTAACACAGAAGAAAAAGCTGTTTATTCCTTTTGGCCCACAGAAACACATCCCTAGACTTGGGGTAAAAGTCTTTCTCAGTCTAATGAGGAGTGGCTGAGAGAGCTGGGGTTGTTTAGCCTGGAGAAGAAGAGGCTGAGGGGAGACCTCATTGCTCTCTACAACTACCTGAAAGGAGGTTGTGGAGAGAAGGGAGCTGGGCTCTTCTCCCAAGTGACTGAGGACAGGACAAGGGGGAATGGCTTCAAGCTCCACCAGGGGAGGTTCAGGCTGGATATCAGAAAAAAAATTCTTCACACAAAGGGCCACCGTCAGAGGCTGCGCAGGGAGGGGGTGGAGTCACCATCCCTGGAGGTTTCTAAAAGACGGGTAGGCGAGGTGCTCAGGGACATGGTTTAGTGGTTGATAGGAATGATTGGACTCGGTGATCCAAGAGATCTTTTCCAACCTAATGATTCTGTGAAAATATTGATGAACCACATCAGAAACATCCCACATAAGGAAGAAATAATGATGTCAACATGTGTGCTAGTAGCAAAGTAATGCTCTTCACCCAATTTGAGCTTCATTTTCTAGCTGGGGAGCTATAGGCATAGGCTCAAGGCCGTTGAGCCCACATTTAGTCCTCCATGCTGCCTTCTCCTGCAACGTAGCTTATGGATGTAGAAGCTCCCACCAACTATGGAAATGTATATTTCCATCCATAATCTCTGCCTGTGAGTCCCAAGGAGGACGATGTGGGTGAACTTTGCAGGTCTTTCAGCGCAGACAGTCTTTGATGCTTGGGTGAAGCTGAGCTGGCTCTCAGACAGATTTCGTCAAGAAACTAATGGATGTGGCTGGTGTGGCAAACAGACATCCCTTTCACCTCAGTTTTATCTCCATGTTTAGTTCATCTTTGAGTTATAAGCATGGTTTTGTCAGCTATTTCAAACCAACAGTAAAGTCATCTTCTTCTGAAGGTCCTACTTAGTGATTTGTGGGCATGTTACTCTTTCAGTAATGAATGAAATGGGTTGACTTTCAAAAATACCAACTCATATCCAAATTTGCAACCAGGAGGCCAAAACTGACCTTCCAGTAAAGAGCCCACAAATTCAGAAACTACAGGCTTTGACAGCTGTAGGAGGATATGGAACTATGAACCATGCCATGGCCGTCCTGGTCCCATCAGCCACTGGGACGTCACTCAACCAACCAGCAAGGAAGATGCAGGATCCCCCTGTAGTATTTCACAGTATGTACTGGAATACATTCCTGGAATGATCCCAGTCTGTGAGTGGTTAATGCAGAGTGGTTGCAGCATTAACGCCTGCCCTTGGCACAGCAGCTTTGCTTTCCCACCGTGATTCCTTGTGCAATGCCTGTTAATTCAGGCTTCACACAGGGTTGAAACATTTGACCCATTGTGCAGGACCGGGCGCAAGGGGAGAGATTTCCCGGAGCGCTCTGTGCTGACTGCGCTCTTCTGCCATTAAAGCAGTGGGGGGTCAGGGGGGCTCATTGTTTCCAATGGGAGAGGATTTAGGCCAAGACTGAATGCTTCAAAGCAATACCACTCCAAAGATCTGCAGCAACAGAAAATTGAACCCAACTGTAATTCTGAAAAAGGGAGCTAATGGTATTGCATGAGACACCCCACGTGCTTTCTGTTTGCCATAGGGGCAGCACGTGCTTCGGGACAACCATTTTATGTGTTTAGTTCGTGCTGAAACGTTTTCCACTGCCTGAGAGAAAATCCAGAAGTGCCAAAATCCATTGTTGCCCCCAAGTCAGCTCTCTTGTGTTTTATGTGCTGTTTGTGCTGATGGGTATCCACACCATATTAGAGCTCCCAGTAACTCTCAGAAACTCTAATATTGTGCAAATTACAGCCAGGATGTTCAGGGAGCAGAATGTCCCTCTCTTAGCAGATGGCTGCAGCCCACAATGCCCTATAATCACAACATAAAATATTACTACTTTTGCATGCTATGTTTGGGAAAACATGCCAAACTCTAGTTAGGTTTCATTGGATGAGAAAAGTTTCTTCAAAGGGAAGTAATTTGTTTGGAGGGTTTGGTTTTAGGCTTCTTTTTCTTTCTTTCTTTTTTTTTTTTTTTTCCTTAATTTTCTTTTCCCTTTTCTGTTTTTTGGTTCTTACCAAGCAGATCTGTCTTCAGTCTGCAAGTACAAGAGGTCTCTGAATACAGCACTCTCACATAGGTAGCCTGGAAAAAAAAAATACTTTTCTACAGCAGTACCTGAGACTTTAAAAAGTCTTATAGACCTATTTTGGCTGACTGGCGTGGCATCACTTTAGAGGCCTTTGCCCTGGGAAAGTGTAGAGTTTGGCTACTGTCAGGACAGGAGCCTCTAAGAAGTCAGTTGGCCTGATGTGACTTTAGCTGAGCATTTTTCTGCTGCCTCTGAACGATTCTCCCAGATGATAAATGATGCTGTACACAGAGTGTGTGGAAAAGAGCATCCTTGCTCCTGTAGACAAATTACTTTCTGATTTCTGCAGGTTGCGTGGTTGTGATTCCACCCCCCCACCCCGATGTAATCTGTATTGGGTGTAACGTTACATAATAAGCGATTAAAGACTAGTGATGACTAAGAAGGTAAGTGATCAAATATTTCACCTGCGACACTTATACACGTCATTTATCTTACTTTTCTCTCAGAAGAAATTAAACTGGTTTCCTTAGCTGTTAGTCCAAGGCAAATGAAATTCTGGATTTGATTAAGTGCGGATCTTTCTGCCTCATGTCTCCGGGAGATGTTATTCAAATGTCAGGCTAACAGAGGTGAAATGAGCCCTTTGAATGGCTCTTACCAAGACTCATTCTGTATGGTTTCTCTTGTCGAGTGAAGAAATCAAGTCACTTGGGTTATTCCAGAGATTGCAATGTCATGGTGAGGTTACTGGCCAAAATATTCTTTTGTCCTAGATGTGAATGAGAAATTCTTCGTTTATGTCATGGCAGCACCTATCATTTTAACCCAAATCATGGCTCTGTTACACTTCCATTCATAAGAGTATCTAAGTCTCGAATAGTACGGCAATATAAATGGTAAGCCATAACAACAAGAAAAACATCAAGAGAGATGCCTTGGATGAGAGAAAACAAAACCTTTTGTATGAAAAGTCTTTAGTTTAAGCTGGCCACACAATTCACATCTGTCTATGAGCAGGGTTGAGGATACTCCTGTCTAACTATCCCCTGTTCCCTGCCCTCTCCTGGTACTACTCAACTGTTCCTTGAATTGCTTAAGAAAGTGTAAATCTGCATAAATCAACTTAATTCATCATCAACACCTCTGTCTGAAGAGTTTGCCCTTGGTGAGACATTCCCAAGGCTGGCTAGATATCCTGAAGTTTCCTCCTCCCCATACTTGCAAAGTCTTTGTAAATTTAGCCTCAAATCCAGCAATTTTCCAAACTGATGACTGCAGTACTGCTGCCACCTCAGCTTCTCCATAGTCCTGGGCTGAGCAGCAACTACTTCGTGCAGATGTAAGAGAAATCTGTGCCAAGCAGTGGCGTATTTAAAAGGAACATTCACATCTGATGTTGTTCAGGTTTTTTTTATGTGCAATGAATTAACGTTTGCAGCCAAATTCAGATCATTCAGTCTGCTGGTCATAAAAGCCACCAGCACAGCTGGCAACTGTCACCCTGCTTTGTATGGTGGTGAGGGCTGTAAGTAACCCCACAGGCAAATTTTGGGTGTGTATGTAAGGCTCTACAATCCAACTGCAAAACATCACTGTGTGAAGGAGAGAGCTCAAGGTAGAAGACAACCAGGACAACACAGTTAATGTCTACACAGTTACAAATGGATTGGAAGTGGAATCAGGCTGCACATGCCGAACATCAATTGAAAAATTTCCAAAATTTGGGTGTTTTTCTATTAGTTTGAGCTCTCAAAACTTTCCAAAACATTTATGTCCACAATTTTTTGGATTTCTTTAACGTGTATTAGAGGAGAGTGTGCAATGAAATAATTTTTCCAGGCTTTGCAATACACCCTCTCACAAGATGTCGTATGTCTTTTCCTTTCACAGTGCTGACATTTGGATCGCGGTGTGCCTGCGGTGTTCGGTCAGCAGACAGCCCTGGGGCTACAGAGGTGCTCAGCCACCGTGGTTTTGCTCCACTAAAATGACATTCAGCTTGGGCTGAAATATGAAGTGTTAAAAACTGCTGTTTCCCTTCTTCCAGTTGCATTCCTGAGGGAAATTTTGGAAGCTGGCCAAAACCAATTGAATGCAAAAATCCCGTGGCAGAAGAGCACAGTGGAGGCAGCAGGAACAGACTGTACGGGGAATGCCTGGGGCTGCTGGGGCAAGCAGACGCTGGCCATGGGGAGAGGAGCAGCAGCAACATTTCCTCTACCCTCATCAACCACTCTTATGGTTCATTTTTTTCCTCCCTGTCATCCAGAGTCAAATCATGGGGTCACACCAGGCTCCTGCAGATAAGGAGTTAACAGCCCCATGGCCCAGTGTTAGGGAATGGCGGAGAAGGGCAGCAAGAGGGAGAAGAAGACAGAAAAAATTGTCCTTCCTACCCTGACTGCGGGCATCTGGAGCACAGATCTGCACTCCTTCTGCACAGCATCCCCTCCTTTCCACTAGAAAACATGACCATTAGTGCACGCTCTGCTTCAGGGCTGAAATGCTCAAGGAAGAGAGAAGTGCTCTTGCCCTTATATGTGCTAGGAAATTCTGTTGGGGGAAAAAAAAAGAGCATAATAATAATAATTAAAAAAAATATGAAAACATCAGGAAGCAACAAGTAACAGCAGTAGAAGACTGAAATGAATGGGCTTGGCTGTTCAGAGTCAAAGGTAAAAACAAAAATACACTTCAGTGATTGGGTCTTTCAAAAGCTTGGACTATACGATGAAAACCAGCAAAGGTCACAGAGACATTCATAGAAAAGGTATAGGTGAAGTAAGCACCCTCATGAAGGGGTGCCAGAGTCAGACAGGCAGTGTCCGTCCCTCCTTCAGAGGATGCTGATTGCTGATTCTCATTCTCAGTATTGAGGGTCCATCAGTACCAAAGGTACTTGGGGGCAGACACATGAGATGGGGTCCACCTTCTGCTCTGGAAGGCTGCTGCAGAGCAGCCTTGTGTTGTATCAATAGTTCTGACACCGGAGGAGAGCTTGGACAAGTTTTAGTCACTTTAGAGGGGGTTCAGTTGCCAACCACACATACCTCATGCTCTTTTGGACTTGCTCAGCTGCCAGACCTGACCTCCACTACAGAAGATCGGGTCTCATGTAGGTCATCTCTCCCATGTGCCAGCCCCATGCTGATGTCTTAAGTACCCCTAAGCGTCCCATCTGCCACTAGAGACTTATGTTTCATCCACTGAGCTTCATCCTCTGGACTTTCATTCCTCCACATACATCTTGGCAAACTGGGCCTTGTTTGGGAAACTTCTGGGAGGGGGAATTCAGTAACAGCGATGAAAGGCTTTATGGTTGTCGGTGCAAGTCGCCACCCTTAGGAGAAGACAACACACCCAGAAACTAATATAAGTTGCTGTCATGCTAGTCAGAAAATGGCAGTATTGAGTCCAAATGTAATTATGTTCCTTTGGTACTATCTGGAATAACATGTATGGTAACTACCTGGAAGGACATTGCTAGCACTGTGCCACAAAAAGGCTCAGATTTGGATGAAATTTAATCTAAATATTTTAGGCTCAAGGATCACGTTGCTATATTTTCTCTCTCATCCATTTATTAACAGAGCTATTCTTCCCCTGAATGTGGCCATCAGTTCTATCTCCTGAAGCCACTCTGACAGCCAAATTCTGCTTGAGGAACCCAAACTCTGCTCCAACTCTTTTGTAACACAGAGGCACAACACTCCTTTCAGCACAAGTGCTGAGGAAAACTTCTTAGAAAGATTTCCTCTTTTTCCCACATGGGAGTGTTTTCACTGTACCGTCTCCAGGAAAGCTCTGCTCTGCCTCTGTTTAGCTCTACTTTTCCTCAAATATGCGATTCATCACTCTCTTCAGGGTGTCTGGTTCATAAAATGGGCAGTTGTCTTTGCTTTTCCTGGCAGAAATGTCTACCTGGATCCAATGAATAGGGATGAGGCCTTCAGAGCTGAGCGCTTTAATGCTGTGGAGCCAGGGCTCCGCTGCTCCTGCAGGCAGCAACTCAGGAACCATTCCATGGGCAAAATCAGTCGAACTCGGGACACACAAAAGGAGAGGGCATGTGTTTTTTGAAGGAGCGAAAGGATATCTGGTTTGTACCCTCCAACAGGACCATGGTGCCAGGGTGAGATATCCCGAGGCTCCTGCAATGGGCTGGGAGCAAATAACGAACTCTTGAGCACTATTAAACTTTAAAAAAATGATGGAGGCAATGCATTGTGTGGTTTTGTTACAAGTTGCTACAGCTTAAGGTCTTTGCAGAAGTTCAAGTTGTTTCCTTGCGCTACATGTTAAAAAATAAAGATTATAGAATTTAAAGCAGCTTTATTTCACTGATGCACTGTGTTATTTTATGTATCTGAATTATTCCAAGATAACAGTAAGCCCAGGTTTTACTACAGCTTGTCATAATAAAAAAATGCGATTTGAAATGAGTTTATTTCTTTTAAAAAGTGTATTTAATTTAAATGAAAATTATCTTTACAATCCAATTGGAACTACCCATTCCTTTCCACCCTGATTTAGCCTGCTGTCAAGAATCCACAGATTCCTGCTACAGAATCCAACTTATTTCTAAAGCAAGGAAGCCCCAAGGATTAGTTTTTTTAATCATTAATAAATTTCATCTTATTTATAGTCCAAATGTGTTTAGCTTCAGCTTGCAGCTATCAGACACTTCTGTTCCCGAGCCTGTTAGCTTAAACAGCCCTCTACTGTCAGAAATTCCCTCCCCCACATTATGTGTAGACAATAACCAAACTATTGCTGCATTTTCCTAAAAAAATTCATTTCACTAAATTACATGGACTAAACTTCACACTACAAAACAGGTTTTTCCAAATACTGACTCACTTCTGTGGCTCTTTTTTTGGAATCGTTTTCAGGCTGCCCATGTGGATTCTCTGTGTTTGGTGGGCAGAGAGCCCCAGTCCCTCTCTGGGAAGACACAGGAGAAGGGGGAAAGTGGTGGTGGGACAGCAGCTCCGGCACTGCTGGACTTCACCACCTCCGTCACCCAGAAGCGTTTTGGTACTGTAGCCCCAGTGGTGAACACCAGCTGGGACAAACAAAGGTGAACTTCAAGAAGTCTCAAGAGTCAGGGAGTCAAACCCCACCAATCTCAGGTCTGGCTTTGAGGTCAAGCTTGAACAACACCTACCACCATTCTCACTCCCATTTTATGGGTCCTACGTGTGGTTGCCCATGTGTTGTGAGGCTGGAGCACCACGGACATTTGGACATATTAAAAGAACCTTCTTTGGAAACACATTTCTGAGAAAATGAACTGATTCGGCAGAATAACATGTGGAATCCAGTGGCAGTAGAGGAGGGATCTCAACAAGCAGACACAGCTCAGCACCACCCATGTTGCTGTTGGTGGAGCATCCCCCAGTCCACATGCCAACTGGGCTCATTGTGTTCTGAACAGCCAAAGCCAGAAAGGCTGAAAATGTTTGAGATCTGCAATTTCTTCTAGTGTTAGTTTGATTTATATATTTATCGTTCCTGCATTTTGCCTAAAGAAATTGTTGAAAAACTTTCAGCTATAGAAATTTCCTTGCAGCCAAAAATTTCCCCATCGCTCCCTCTTCATGTAGCCATAGTTGCTACGTGGGATGGCCAAAGCACTGACCAGCAGCACTGCATTGAATTAAAATTTTTAATTTGAAAAGGAGTGATGGAGGGAAAAAGGCGTTCTGAAGCACCAGGCATTTTCTCAGATTAAAACTTCTGTTCTGTGTTTTAACAGAAGTATGGAAATTGGTGGCATGTGAATTCATGGCATGTGTTTCTTATCATATTATCACTGGGAGAAGTATAAATTAAATGATGGGGAAACCATTTATTGTGGGACCCTAAAAAATAGTTCTGAAGCTCTTTACATACCTCCTTCAGTAATTACACACGAAAACATTATGCACATAGTGTATAATCTATCAAGCAATCAGATGTTTATCCTTAATCTTCACCTGGCCTTGGGAGGCTGCCGGCAGGCTGAAGGTTAACAGTAGGGGTTTATGGTGCAATGTCTGCAGGAATTCGAGGGACTCATCAGTATTAAGAGGGGTCTTAACTTCAGTGGTCTGAAATGAGCTCCTGTAAGTACCGTAAAGGCAAATTCCCCAGGAAGCTGCTCTATGATCTGTACAAACCATGTGAGTAACGTCAGGTGTGCAGATTATTTAGAATGAACTTTAATAGAGTTGAGAGTAGTTCCATCCTGTGTGTGACATCTAACAATTAGGGTATCCTCTATGCTTGTATGAATCATTAACTTCCAAACTTGGCAGTTCAGCCCCTGACACAGAGCCATGCATCAACGCTAACTGGTCTTCACCTCAACTCAGGCACCTAAGCTGTTCGAGTAAAAGTTATAATTTATCTCCTTTGGGCAGCCCAGGCTTAAATCTGACTGGAATGACATCAACAAACTCCAGAGATTACAAAACGCTGGGAGCCAGCTAAAAACTCAATAACTCTTAGAAAGTTTTCTTTCTATAGGATTTTTTTAGCACTCATGAAACTTTTGTTTTCATGTTAGGGTTAGTCTAGGCATATCTGAACTGTAAAACTTTAATATTTTCACGTCAAAAATGATTTTGCTAAAGTTAACTTTCCTTACACTTTGACTTATCAGTTTCAGTTGTGGTGGTGTGCATTTCAGTTGAAGTTTTATTACATTATGTTGGCAGCACATTATGTTTTTTACACATGGATTTGATTGAGAAATGAAACTGGAATAAGAATGAGGTAGCAGCATCTGCTGGGAGACGCAGCTAGTGCTGGTGTCAATCAATCTGATTGATTAAATATGGTGGCACACATTTTATTAAAACAAAATGCTCTCCCTGAAGAAGACTATTATGCCAATATAATACACAGCTTTCCTAAAGAACGTTGCAAAAGAGGTGGTCTGTTTGTGAAATACAATAATTGTAAATAACTGGAAAGAACTGAAGAGTTCAAATTACATTTGGCTGCTCGTGGAGACAGCTATTTTATTGTTTTGGCATGCAGTAGCTGGTATTGTTACATTGGCGAGATCAGCAGTACTGATGGCAGTTTAATTATTCTGCAGGACCAAAAAGGTTTTATGTGCTCACTGACGTTATTAAACAGCTCTTTACTTGAAAGTGCTCGGTGGCTTGTGACCAGGGTGTATGACAGACTGGCTCAAGGCTTGAGATGGAGGTAGTGCCTGCCTACCCCACAGCTCAGATTAACTTCCAACCAGCTTTCCGGCTCTCTCTTTGCAAGGACGGGTGTTTGGAGTGTTGGCCTGACCCTGGGAAGTGAAGTCCTCTGGGAATGGACCATCATCAAAAGCACAATTACCTGCCTTTCCAGGTAAAAGGCACAGATGTCTTCAACCTGCCTTCTCTCTCACAGAAACAAATAGAATGTGCAGCAACTCCACCTCAAAATACAGATGGTGGCAAAAGAAACCATTTCATGGTGCATTCTCTGCTCTCCCCAGGGGAAAGTCGAGAGAAACAATGAGTCATATTATTTGAGAAGTGCTTAAAGGCTGTAGAGATGGAGCATTTAGGATACAATAAATCTTTGCAATGTTTCCTATCCACCTAAAATTATGGTTTCTGCTGGTGGTCTTAAGGAGTCACTGGTTATGCACTGGCTTCATTAGGGCTGAGGTTTTACCCAATCCCATTTATATTTTAAACAATAAGATGAATTATGAAAATTCTTAACCAATGTTGATATTTTACTTTCATCCAAATGTAGACATTCATAATTTAACACAGGCTTCTGCTTGCTTCCTTCATCCTCACTAAATCTAGCCAAGTAACATTTGCTTCAGTAAATAATATAACTAAACATCTGCAACACAGAAGAGTGCTGCATCCTATTCTGTATGAGTATGAAGACTGGAGGTCAACCAAATGTTTGCTGCAGTTGGACGCAGCACTGCAGGAACAGATTAAGAGGATGATTCTGCCACTGGGGATCCTACTGGCTGCCATTGTCCAGGCACGTAAATCACAATAGAAAGATGCCTAATATGCAAACAGTGTAATACAGCAATAGCCTGCGAAACTTGCTAGCTCATATCATCCCTGTCTTCACCTGCGCTCTTTATAAAGCTCTTTGGGTTCTTCAGATCTTGCAAGGTGAGGAGCAGTGAGTCCAGGAGAGGGAAAGGGGGCACTGGAGGCCTTTGATGGGATTGACAGTGAAAAAGGAAAACAGCTGAGAGAGAAATGTTAGATGGGAGGTGAAAAAAATTATACAAGGAGAGCCCACTTTCCAGATGGGAAGAAATTAAAGGAAAAACAAGTGCGCGGCAGAAATTATTAATTTCATTTCAGAAAAAGGCAAAATGCAATAGTGGCAGTGGCAGTGTAACAACGTACACAGCACAGAGGAAAAGCATAGGATTCGGTTTCAGTCTGATCCTTTTGCATTTTCCTGACTGAAGTTTCTCCTGGTAAACCCTCTGGGTCGTTTCTTCTAGTTTCAGAGCAATTCCTTGTCCTGCCTTAGTTCATTAAAAGGACACAGCCTATTCACTGTATTGTGATGTCCCAGCATCTTCAAACCCCTGTAGCTGCTCCCCAAACACCACTCTACTCTGGTCCTCTAATTCACTGAAATACTTAAGTGGGTGCTTAGAATTAAAACAAGCTCAACAGAGAATCTCAGCATGTTTAACATGATGGCATCAAAACGACATGAGTACAGATGGCTTAGACAATATCTCTCTTGAATTTTTAATGGCATATTTCAAACTATTTTTAAGATCCTGCTGTTATTTCTCCAGAGAGATCTTTTCTTAGCAATCTAAGTAGAAAATAATAATGAGGAAAAAAACCCTTGCTAGGCAACCTCTTCAATATGCAGATGGTTTCTGCAGTGACACTTCTGCTGAAGCTAATCTTTCAGGATTGAGATATTTTCAGAAACATCCATTTGTGGTTTATTTTTTCCTTTACTCACAAAGACACAGCTTTGTATACAATTTTTTTCTCCATCCCCGCCTGCTTATTTGGTGGTTTGAGGCTTGCTAACAACTTTTCGCATGAAAAACAGACATCTCTGTTGTACTTTGCAGACCTCAGAAATGTAGCTAATGATGGTATTTGTACTGATGCATACTTCATCTGCCTCCAGCCTTCGTTCCTTCACGGGGCCCATTGGCTTTCTCAGAGATTTGCCACCACTTGCATTGTCTTAACTTGCAAACTTATCCCGATGCGGAATGGCTCTGAAGAGCACCGGAGCTCAGATCTTACTGTCTTATAGTGGTGGACAGTGTATTCTCTAATACCCATTGGAAAAGAGTTACTGAGGTCATTCTGAGCATGTCGGTCTTTGCCAGGTGACTCTGGGATGGAGAAACCCAAAGGCAACACAATCTCCAGATTTATTGTTACTGTATAAAGACAGGAAAATGGTGTGGTCTTGGGGGATAAGCCTCAGGTTTGTTATACAAGGTGGGTTAAAGTGACTTTAGATTTCAGTAAACATCTGAATTAAAGCAAATGCAGTGACATCGCCTCTCTTGATATTCCCTGACAGTACAAAACCTAAGGTTCACTTTGATTTCGTGTTAAAATGTCAGGCTGCGCAGCAGTTCAGGAGCACTGTGTCCCCCGTGCGAGCGTAATTGAAGCAAGCCCCAGGAGTGGCCTGGGCAGGAGAACAAACCTCAACCATAATGGTTTAATAGCTGAGAAACATGCACCAATATTTAAGGAGCATAGAGCGAAATGAAACATCTCCAAAAACATTCACGAACAGACTAAAGGTTGCTGAAGGAGTGCAAATAGCCTGACTACATGAGACCTTTCCAAGCTTTTTTCTTTATATCTCCATGAATTTATTAGTTTTACTGCCAGAGATTCATAGTTATGAATGTTAACTCAAAATAATGAATAACAGCTGAAATGCACAATGCTACTTCTATTCATATTTTGACACACCTGCAAATGCTGATGTGGAACGTTCTTTCACTTGCTGCTAGCTACAATCAGCCCTAGAAGAAATATTGTATATTGTGTCTCTGTAGGATTTTAAAATTTTGATAGCTAGTGAAAGTTAATTAACATATATTAATGCATAACTAAAGTCCAGTACTTAGGCTTTCACGCAGGACAAGGTGCTGACCTGTTTATTGAAGTAGGTAACATCTGCTCTGGGGATCCTGACCTGAGACAAGGCATGAAACCAGTACTACTGACTTCTACATGGTCAGGATTTTGCATATTATGATCTGAATAAAACCCACTGTTAAGTGGAAACATTTATAAGACAAGAAGTTGTGTTGAACAACACTGCACCAGAAGTGCTTTTGCTGGGCAGAATAGGCATCAGTTTCTTTCCTTTTTCTTCTCAGGACTCAGAAGCTGGTACCTGATAAGAAAAATGCCCTTGAACAATGCACTAGGAGGGAAGACCAGCTGGAGCTCTGCTTTGTGGTTAGTTATATCTTGGAATCCTAAGTAGCTGTTCGCCTATGTCTGTATTCATTAGGCAGGGATTTAAAGTAAAAAGTACACCATTCATTATTGTTACCGCAGCACAGACCTCTCCAGCTAACCCTATCAAATAATGCAAACCAAGTGAACAAACAACCAACATAATTTACTGTCAACTTCTGCAAAAACCTGGAAAAAAAATCCCTGCAGTCCAAAATATTGCGGGTGGTTTTAACAACGTTGTCCACAGTGCATGAAATGCAATATTTTGGGGGCAGTAATTGCTGTTACTTAAACCTCAGAAAGCCACAGATTTATATTTGTTCAGTTTCCCTTTAAGCTGGATAATAAATCTGCACAGCTTCTTCTGGGCTTTTTTTGTCTCTTTTTTTTTTTTTTTTTTTAAGAAGATGTCCTGAGAAGATAATATCTGCCTATACTGTTGTTTTTTGGGTTTTTTTTTAAATATCACAGGAAAGATTTTTAACTGCTGAGTTGCTCTGTATGGAGCAAATTGTGTCTTTAGACATGCTGTACTATAATTACTGAAGAGAGCATTACAGATACATATGCAGAAACCAGCAGTCAATTTTGACTCAGAAGATAATACACCAACTGTGTATTAAGTTTAATGTAGATTAATGTGAGTTGCTTTCCTTTGCATGTATGTACACAGGTACAAATAATTAAGATTAATTCCACTGGATATAATGGCCTTCACTGTGCATGGTGCCATAAAATTCTTCTTTAATAGCTGTTAATTGGATGTATTTGCTTTGATGGTGAAGTCCTGATTAGTCTTGTTACCCTACAACCCATTCCCCCTCCCTTTGCACACTTTTGTGCTTAGGAAAAGATTTATAATAAGGGAATCACAGCTATGCAGTTTATTAGCAAAAAATCAATACATGAATCTGTTTACATGTATTAGAGGCTCACCTAACCAACGGGTGCTCTGCGTAACATTTGAAGAGTAGAGATGATGCATGTTTTCATTTCTTTCTTCTTTTGCCCATGCAATGTTTTCACAGATAATGACTGATTTCTTGCTGAATTCCTTTTTTTTTTTTACCTCTGTTTCCTTTCTTTGGCTTCTGCATTGAACCTGCAGAGTATCTCGATGGTAACAGAACCGCAGTACCTTGGGCAAGCTCCAACACCAAGAAGTCAGGCGTATGGCTGAAGGTAGGAAATGCTTTCATGCCATGATTCAACGTGTTTATCCTGGAAAATAGTAAATATTTTGCCATCTCTGATCTCTGAAGTCCAGTAGGCTTAAACATGTGGGATAGGGACTCCTGTGTGTGCAAATCAGCCCATCTTCACTGAAATCTAGGTGGATATTTGATTCGTGCTGAAGTTTGGCCCTATTTTTTTAAGTCGCTCATTTTTAGGAATAATACTTTACTTTTGTTATCTCCTGGGAGCACAACTCTTTTTAGGGCAATAATGAATGATGAATATATAAAAGAAGAAATCAAAGGAACAGCTGCAGCCTAAGCCAATGTCTCAGACGGGGCTTCCCTGCTCTTGCCTATGCGGCCCCAAATACAGAACCACAGGCAGTTTTTCTGGGACATCAGCCCAGCTGCATGTGGGGCTGAGGCATTTTCCCCTTCTTGGAGCAGTTTTAAGTACCTGAACCCAGAGCTGCCTGGGAGCAGTGACAAAACCTGACTTGGCCCCAGAAATTCTTCACTATGGACTTCTGCTCCAAAGACTCGACTTTACTAACACAGATAATCTGTACCATTTTATTGTTTGATATACTGGCCTTGTACCTTTTCTTTTATGAGTATGAACTCATCAGCTTACCACATCAGCCCCTGATAATCTCCATGGAGCCCAGCGAAGAGGGCTCTTCTTCTCCTGCCTCTTCCCATCTACCTTGAGCCACTGGATGTTGCTGGGACACAACGACTTAGAGAAGGGAGACCCCCAGTTTCAGGTGTTTTGCAGTCTAGCTAATAGGTTCTTCCTCAAGGAACACTTGAATTAAATGTCAGTGGGGTCTGGCCAACTGGCAGGAAGGCTTTGTTGGGACCTCATCCAGCCAAGGATGTGCTTCTGCCTTCTTCCAACTCTAGTGTTGTGTTTAGTGAATCAGTGCACTCCAGCAGCCAAATAGAATCCTTAAAAATGGGTTCAATGGGTTATAAACAATCAACCTGATTAAAAACTACTGCATAAAACACTCCATGGAGGACAGGCTAACACTGCTAGTTGCATGAATCACTGCTATTTATCTCCTGTAATCAGGAAAATTGCTGTACAATGTGGATTTTAGAAGATGTCTTCTGATAGATCTTTAGTGCTCCCTGTGACGTTACCTCTGCATCCAAGTCTGCTGCTGTTATTTGGATCTCTTACTGCAGCCTGGGGAAGCCCAGAGAGGGCCAATTCCTAAAGCGTTAAATCTGAAAAGCCCCATCAAGATGCCCAATTACACCACCATTGGAGGACCTGATTGAATGATTTGGGAACTGAAAGAGCAGGTCTTTAATGAGATTAATAATCTATGGAACATTAATATGTAATTCTCTCCTCCCCTCCCAAAAGGAAGAAGCCTACATAATACTGCCAATTACAAGAAAAGTTAAAAAAAAGGCCATTTCTTTATAATCCTCTAAACATGCTTAGCAATTATACATTTATTGTCAATATATAATGACCAGTTCAGAAAAAGCTGGGTGAATATTAGCAGAAGCAATTCAGAAAGGTGATTATTTTACTGAGGCCTTTCATATTTTAATTTCAGAAATAAAGCTCTATCACTGAGTTTGCGGTTGTTTTACTGATGTTTTTAATTACAACCCATTTCCAGCCGCGACTGTATCTGCCCTAGGTAAGGCCGTATTTACATGCCCTTATGCCTGAAGACATCTCTAGCAAGGGGAGGGTTAAAAACAATATTTGTAGATAAAGAGGTAAACATATTTACATTCAGTTTTTCACACTTTATGCATATGTCATGCAGTGAATAGTTTTAGAGGTATGTTTGTACTATCTCTCCAGAATTTTTACAGTCTGCAGGACACAAAATCTCTATAAAGTGACTTATTGAAATAGAAGCAGATTGGTAAAACCGTTTCTCTCTTATGAACTGTGAAGAATGATCCTCTAAATGAAATCAGGAAGGAACTGGACAGAATCTTGTTTAATGGTGTGACAAAATGAATCACAACTATTCCAAGCATCCATCACTGCTAAAAGGGGACCACAAATGATCTGTGAACTACTATATATTGATTACTCATGTACTACAAGTGTCGGATTTAATGTTCACACACCATGGAAAGGCGGCAGGGACAGATGGTGCCTTAACTCTTCTTTGATAGATTTTAATGGTGAAATATTGATTTCTATCTGGCCAAGGCCTGTTGTTAGGGGCCAAAGTCATTTGTTGGGTATAGCCGGACACCCAGTCTGCTAGGGGTGATCAATCATTTTTGGCAAGGCAGGTGAAATTCTGAAGAGAAGCACCTTGGGTTCCCAAACTGTATCGAGATGAGGCTGCGACCAACATTTGCGCATGCACACCCCCTCCTCCCCCAATGCATGCATACAAAAAGACTCCATGAAACTGTGCTTGTAAAGAATTATTAATGATAAGACATGTTTACTGAGGAGAGTCACAGCGAATCACAGCTGACATGAAATAGTCTGGGAGCCTCGGAGAGAAAATGAGCTTCTCGCTAAAAGGGACTATATTTTATTTAAACATCCGTCTAGGGCTGAAAACTCAGGTAATCTGTTGTGTTACAAGCCACTGGCTGTTCTTGCCATCCAGAGAGATAACAGTGAGGAGCTAATAGGAACACATCAATCACAATCAGGCTGCAATTCCACTAGTGTCTCCTCTTCCCAGCTCCTTTTTAAGCTCCTTAATAACGATGATAACATAGTTCTGGGCTCGTGAGAGGGTTTCTTCCCTTTGAGGGTCATATTCATAAAGTGAATTGCTTGCAAAGTCAGCATCTCACTCCAATGGAAAGGAGGTGTTGGAGGGAAAGAGTGAGCAAAGGGAATAGGCTTGCAGGACGGAGGGGGTGGATTTCCCCCCGGCAATAAATCCGTGGATGCCCCTCTTTCCCCGACCCCCTTCCCAGGAGAGGGTTCTTGTTTGGAAATGGGTGGGAAAGGATAGCCTCTGCCCAGATGTACCCCAGATGTGGGAAGCCAGTTGAGGCTGATTTTTCGTTTAGATTATCTTGCTTACCTAATGATTTTTGCTTCACTGCTCAGCTCGATTGTGTTCACTAGGACGGCAGGCTATTAAAATGTCAAGGTGCATTGAATTGTTGTTATCAAGGAAAGAGACCTTTCCAATCAACCCATGTTCCCTGGGTTGCATAAAGGCGAAGAAGGGACTGGAGGAGGAAGAAGACCTTCTTCATGCTGAAGAGGGGTGGAGAGGTGCAGCAGGGGGCTCTGTGTGTGTGTTTATGTGACTGTGTGTGCGTGCACGCAGACACGTGCTTGTGGCTGCTGTAATGTGGTGCAGTAATTAAAATGCCATCTTTTATAACAGGTATTAGACATTTTTCTCATTCTCATTTACAGGGGGAGATGAAACTTCTCCCCTTTGTGCTTTTCACTGCAATCCTTGTAAAGAAAATACTGGGAGGAGATACTTGTGTGGTTGAATCACTGGCCCTGCATACTAAGGAGATGCTGGGTTGGGCTGAAGGAGAAAAACAAAGGCAAATGCCTTCCTCATGTCTGCACCTGCCTTAAGGCTTGATAAGAAAATAAGTTCACCAACCTACTGGGAAAAACACTGGAGATTGTCTGGTATCACAATATTGAACAACTGGTGACAGGATGATACAAACCCGGCACATTTGGAGACACAAAAATCCCCTACCTCTCGTCACCACCACCACCTTGTTCATATAATTGCAGAGCAGTTTATTACACAGAGGCACATCAGATATTGCCAGGGATTGATTTTTTTCTTTCTTCTCTAGTAAACTATACAGTACATCATATTGGTTGGGAAAAAATATATTCTTTGGATTTACTTCTCTGTTTGTTTAAATCATTCCACAAATATTTTGCTTTCCCCCTGACATTTCTCTTTCATTTTCATTTTAAAAAGATGGCTTTGTTCTTGCTTGTATACAATTTTGTAGAATAATGACATCTATCCCGTCCCCCATGCATCAAGCATCATTGATTGGCCAGAACATCATTGTCACTACTGGGTGTTCATCTTCACACTTGCCACTGGCAGGTCCCTCATCTACTTTCTCTCTCTGTCTCGCGCATGCCCCTTTCCATAGCCACATGTTCACTCACCACAGGCAAGCTGTCTTTCTTGTTTTGCCTAATGTGCATTTCTCAGGGTGTGCTTCTATCCTGGAGCTCTCACTCAAACACCCTCACGCGCTCTCCTTCCAAGCTTGTGCTACTGTGCGAGTCCACAAGCACAAACCACAGCCAACTGCTCAATTCTATAGCAATCTTCAGCTTGGTCGGCGTTAAGAAGCCAGGAGAAAACAAATCCTCCTGTCTTTTGACTCATGAAAGCTGCTCTCACAAGATTTGATTCCCTGACATATTCAGGCATGGAGAGGAGAGAGCGCTGAAGGAACTTCGGGAGTCTGTGCTAGTCCTGCACGTGGCAGTGGAAAAGGGGTACACAATTCTCCTTTCCACCCATGTTGTTGCTCCAGCTGGCCTTAATTTTTACTCTGCCTTGCATTTCCACTCTCAGATCTGTCTTGGGGTTTGTCTCCATGGAAAAATTATTGCGCATAGGGCTGGGATGTGAATTATTAGCACATCCCTACAGGGAACTTTGCAGGTACAGTGAGAGCTTGTGCGCACAAGGACGTTACTGTGGAGCCAGCCAAGGTGTAAATCTCCTGAGCTGTGGCACCAGCTGCCCGTGTATGTGGGATTTGCATGCACCCCACCCCAGCATAGCCGGGCTCTGCGCAGCCACCGCCCATATGCACTTATGACACAAGTACGTCTCAACCAAGAAAAACCCTAACTTTTTGCTAATTTCATCATCCCATGCCTGTGGGCCGGACAAATCTTGATATATTTACTCCTGCAACTTGCTTGGGAGGTAAAATATGTGGTACTTTTCCCTGTTACAGAAAGGATACTGAGGCAAGAAGGCTTGTGAAGTGCCAAAATACTTTGGATGGTGAGATCCAAAGTGACTTGCCCCAGGACATAAGGAAATTAGCCGCACACAGTAGGAACTGGCACCCAGTCCCTGAACACTGGACTGTGGTTATTAGTAGTCCAGTCACTAGACCAGCTTTCATTTTTCCTAATAACATTTTTCTCTTCTCCTCACTACTTTTCTCCATATTTAGCAGTTTCCATATTTTTCTTGCAAACCATAGCTTCCTCAACAAGTTGTGTTTGGCTCCACTACTGAGGGTTGTGAACCAGCCATCCAGCCCAGACCAGGAAGAAGTGAGGCTCCTCCAATTGCTTACCAAGTCAAACATAATGACCTTCATCATGACGCAGGTGTGGGATCCATTCATGGCACCACACAGGTCTTCAGCCTGATTCTACTTCTGGCCGGGCCAGTCACCAGATGGGATGGAGAAAGAAACTACCACCTTCAAGGCCAAAGCATGTGGCAGAGAATGAGACATCAGACTTGCATATTGCTCCATGCCCAAACCTAAATCTAAAACCAGGCTCTATGGACCTGCACCAATTCCAGCTTTCTTGGCCTCAGTTGTGCTTCCTGGAAGTGTTTGAGGAACGGGTGGACTAGATGCTGAGGGGCATGGTTTAGGGAGTGTTAGGAATGGTTGGACTTGATGACCTGGTGGGTTAATTTCAACCAGTGATTCTATGATTCCCTTCTTACCCTCCCTTGCCATTCTGAGACTATGTATGTCTTCTGAGTAGTAGACTCTTGCCTGTGATAATTTTCTGAACCTATAGTTAGAATAGGTATTTTTTTTCTCCATCAGGCTATGAGATTCCTACCAGAGGTAGGACTTTCTCCTGCAGTCTAAGCATCAGCATGCATTTTCCATTACCTAATAACCTGACCCCCACCAGTGCAGAGTCCCCAAAAGCGTTGAATTTAGTCTTCTCCTACTTCTTCCACAAACTATGGGAAAAAGCAGCATCCTTTCTGAAATCAATGGATTCAGACGAAGAAATTTTTCTTCAGTGCCTGGTTTGTGAAAACGTGCACTTGTACCTGTAGTCAGGGAAAGGGCAGAATTTTGTGCTCAGCACAATGTGGGGCTTGGCTTATAGCTGCAACGTCTAGATAGTAACAGCTAGGAAAAAGATACTTAAAGGGCTGCAAGAAATGTCCTTTCCAGGAAAATGGCAACACATATCCCTCCATGCCCTGTGCATTTATCTCACTGAATTCCCTACACACTGAGCCTGTTTTGGACAGTAGCGTCAATACTGTACCTCGGCTAAACTCACACCTATTAGGAAACTTATTATGCTTCAACAGTATGTCAGAACATGAAGAGTTGTGCCTATTTTTCCAATGGTTCTGTCTACATCCTGATCCAAATGCCACTGTGTACCCATCCAGGGCTGGCTGAGGTAAAAGGCTTGGCTCCCTTTCTGAGAAACAAAGATCTTTCTCTGGATACGGCAGAATGAAATGAATGGCAGCAGAGGTGGGACGAATTCAGAGCATCTTTTGGAAGAAGTGCCTTTACTGGACCTAACGGCTACCTGAGCTCCACAGTCTATCCAAGCCAGCAGCCATTTGCTGATCCTGCTGCTCCACCACCTCTTAGCCCATGAACTCAGAGGCTTTGCAAAACCATCAAGAGGTTATAAGCTTCAGTGCCAAAATCTAATTTCAGACATCTAAGACCTACTTCTACATCTGGCCTGTTGTGCAAGAAAAAACCTTTATTACTGGCTATTACATTTAAATGTAAATTGAATAGGAGAATTGGTTCCTGAACTGTGCCAGAACCCTTGCATTAAGAAGTTAAGGCTGGAATATATATATATAAATCGTGCCTGCATAAAACACATCAAAGGGATGTAATTGTCCCCTAAGCAAGCCTTGTAATTCACAGAAAACTCGGCTGAGGTTAGCACAGTTAAAATAACTCCTAAGAGAAAGACACAGGAAAGTTTCCGATGATCTCTTGGAATGTCATGAAATAACCATATAATTATGATTAAAGTTTTATTTTCTTTGGCTTCAGAACTTATGTTCTCCCTCTGCTACACCTCTTACCTCTCCAGACGACTTCCATGGGACCATGAAGCAGTCACTAGTGCCTGAGTTTGGAGTGAGTCAGTCCTTTCCAACATGCTTGACCATGGTGAGCTCTCCATTTTAATTCAGCCCCTTCTCTGGGAATTCCACAACCTTACAATGAATCTCTGGGCTGATACCATCAAAGACATGAGACAGAGGGCAGAAACATGGGAGGTGCATTGAAATAGCCAGTTAAGTTAAACCATTTTGGGGGCAAATGTGACCCAAAGCGAGTCCTGTTGTGTTTGAAGGAAGACAGGAGCTGCCTAAGCCTGAAGACAGAATCATTCCTGTGTCAGTGGTGGGTTACAGACTCAAAGCAGCTGCCAGGTATGCCAGCACTAACCTTGCTTTGCAGGTCCTTGCTTTTAGGTCTTTAGCACACAGAGGTAACCCAATGTTGGCCAGGTCTGACCATGTGCATGCAGGGTAGGGATAAAGGCGACAGTCTCTCCTTGCAAACAGCCGGCTGCCAGCCCCCTGCTCCACGCAGCCTTGGTTCTGTGTTCTTAAGGGCCCTGCTAGCACTCCCAATCCATATCCTCTGTCACCCTCAATGCATGGAGGCAAAACCGCCTGGGGAGCTCCTCAGGTATAGTCCAAGCTGTAATAACTCTGGGATCCTCAAAGCAAGCATGGAAAGCAGAGCCAAGCCACAACTAAGCCATGTCCATTTTTTTTTTGCCTACCACAGATTTGTTTGCTAGCAAAGTAGCTGTGTATGGAATGGGAGCAGAGGGCATGGTTGTTGTTTGCAATAGAGCACCTTGAAGAAACTAAACTAGCATTCAAAGTAGAATAATTGGTGTAGCAGGAGGCTGTGCCCATGCTAATAGTCTTTACTGAGATGAAGCTTATTAGCATGTGCACTGGTGCGTCTGTATTGCCTCTGGGACTCAAACTCAGCATGGTTCTCTTCTGCACTGCATGGAGGTTTTACCTTCCTCTGACCTTGCTCAGGCTCCTTTGTCCTGTTCTTCTGTGCTCTGAGTTAACCTCTTGTCTGCTTAAGCTTTTTCCCTGTGTATTAAATTCAGGTCAACTTTTTCAATTTTTTCTTATGCTAAAGATTTTAGTTGTGCTGAAAGTCTTTTGTGTCCCATTGCTACGATGCTTTAGGTTTGAGGAAAGTTTGTTGTGCAGTGCATGCTTCAAATAATCAATCTGTCTCTAAGATGAAATTTTAAGCTATTACAAGGGATTAAAAACCTCAATCTACACATGCCCTAAAGTTGTACTTTGTGGAAAAATGTGTGTGTTTACTCCACATGAGTTCACAGACTAAATTTCTGTTTGAGAGAGAGAAAATAAAAGCTTTACCTTGCTTGCAGTATCCAGACTATGCCCGTATTTAATCTGTTAGTATAAAGGTATAGGAGTGTATCTTTTGGGGACTAAGATAAAAAGGTCGGGAGAGAAAATATGGTCTCTACATCTGATCTATGCTGTGAATTGCAAGGCAAATCATGTCTCTACCTTCTGAGCTACTGCTGCTCACAGTTTATGTGGAGTATTTGCCAGGGTGTTACCTCTTATCATTGATTATGAAGACTGTAACAAAGTCCAAGTAAAGTATGTGACAAGCATAACTTATTGCATGCAGAGTTCAGGACTAAACTATTAAATGCCCCAGAAGGCATTGACCTTTTTAACACATACTATGCAGAGAGTTTCCAGAGGGGAGAAAAAAAGAAAGTTAATATGGCAAGATGTGGGGCTACCTGCTCTTTCACGGTGCCAGATACAGACTGTTCATAATCCCACAGGCACTGGGTGCAAAGCAGCACTCCACCTTGCTGAATGAACCACTTCTCTTGCATAGCTCAGGGTATATACCCTATCCAGTGCCAGGGTATATACCCCATCCAGTGCTTCCTCTCCCCTTGTAGACAACCCAACGAGCGCAAGAACAAGTCCCAGCAAACATAAACCACTAGGTTTTGGTAGTGTTTTGCTAACAGTGCCAACCATCCCAGTCTGCAAGTTTCATCAGTGCTCATCTGTAGTTAGAGGTTGTCCCAGCCCAAGGCCTCTTTTCAGCAACATTCTGCATTAAAACTGAATGCCTGATAATTAAATAGGTGTATTTTGGCCCCCCAAGACAACTTTAAGACTTGTGGTTTGCTGGTTTTCCACTCACTGATGCACTGCTGAAAGCATCTTGGTGAGCCTTCCACAGACAGAGTTGCCACTCTGAGACTTAGCAGATTTTGCTAGTTAATTTCTTTTGCGAAAACCTCTTGTTTTGCTCTGAATGTGACATGTCTCCAGCATATGTGATTCAGATCAGGCAATCATCCTACACAGTGTAAATCAATGAGACGAAATGTAGCCATTGACAGCACTTACAATTTTGCCCATTACTATGAAATCCTCTTTCTTTAAACGGAAGGTGCTTTTATGAATCCATTGAAGCATAGCTGACAAAGCCTTCAATACCGACTATTGCCTAAATACTGCAAAACAGAACAGTTATAAAAGATACATGTGGTGCTTATTTATAAGGATTAGAATAAGCACTTTGTTAAATAGCTGCAGCACATTTGTCCCTTTTCCAGGATACTTATAAACCTTGGATATTTTCTTCTTCCCATGAGGAAAATAAACACTTGTCTGTGGGCTTACCAAACCTCTCTGCTTTTCCATGTGCTGACAGTGCAAAATATGTACTACTACAGCTATGTTAAAAAAAAACCCATGCAGTGTAATTATTCTTTATGCTAATATAATAGACTAGAGAATGTTCCTACACTTCTTGTAGGACTAATTACATTTCAGTAATGTGAATGATCCCTGGAGCTGCTGCTGTTAAATATTTTTGGAGTGGTAGCGAGGGAGTTTGTTATTTGTACACACTATAGAGAAGTGTGTATTTGCAAAACAGAATAGCACAGTTCTGAGACAGCAACGCTCCTTCTGACATCACCATATTAAGTCAAGGTAGATGTAAGGCAGGGATTCCATTAGCTGGAGGATTTGCTGCTTCCCATCTGATATTCTAAGTCCTCACATTCAGAGCTCAGCTTTTGCAGTGACTGAAATAAGTTTCACTTTAGACACTAATTACAAGCAGCTTGTTAGGAGCTGCTGAATAAAATGTACATTTTATAGATTGTGCACAACTGAAAAAAATGTAGGGGAACCCATACCCGCATCTTTTTAAACTCGTTAAAATAAACAATTTACTGTAATATGCAGATTTGTACATAAAGCCAAAAAGGAGTTAATGCAAGCAAACCGAACAACTTAAGATAAAGCAGGAATTTCTTATAAGTATCCTGAAACAGTTTGGAAAGACAACCCTGCCTAGCTACCAAATTCTGAGAAAGGTTTTTGTCTTGGACAAGGGGCTGACATGTGTATAGTCACGTCATTCATTGGTCGAAGCCGTCGCTGAAGCTCTGGCCCTGCTGCTGTAGTGACCCACTTAGTATGTCAGTGGTTAGACAAGTCCCGTCTTCACTCTCTCTGCTCTACATGAGAGCAATGATTACAGTACTCCACAACTCAAGCTGCTGCACAGCCTGCTATATTTAATATTATATAAGTGCTGCTCACTAAATGTGTCAGTCAACCTCTCTACTCCAGGGCTGGTTTTGTGTGTTGTTGAACAAGTTTTGTGCCAGACATAGCTGCAATTGTCACAGACCATCTGGAGGAGCTGGGAATGAAGGCCATCACTATCTACAGGCTTTATAGCGGCTCTGTGAAGCTGAATGAAGCTCGGCAACTGGAGGCTACCTGCCAAGTCATGTCCTCTTTCTGCCCAACGTTTTAGCTTGAACAGGGCTTGGTGCTCTTGCTGCTCTTCTGACCAGGCTGCTGGAAATCTTTGAATCTTGGACAGACGGAGGACACGTGCAGTTACTCTGATTCATATGGGATATACCAGCCCTGCTGCTTGGGTGCTAAGCAGATGGTCTGCAGGCGTGCGTTAAAACTGAGCATGTACAAATCAACAAATACAGATTTATTTTTTTTTTATTCCCCCCCCCCCAAAAAAAAACCCTAAATAAAATCATTTGGCTTTTTTTTTTTTTTTTTGGTGGTTTAGGTTCAATTTGCATAATCAGTCTGCATAGCTAAAAGTCAAATGGGATACTGTTACAGAGCTATATCCACTGCGTGTGCGAAAGATATAGCCTGGTGAAAAGCTGACTGCTAACACAACAAAATGATAAACCTAAAACCATAACCATTCCAGAAAAAGTGCTTCTTTGTCCAATTTTCTTAAGCTTCTATCTTTTCCTACAGAGGCAGTTGTAAAGATTTACAGATCTGCTCTCCTACCCTTTTACTGCCCCTTCTCAGATGTCACAGGAAACTTCTTGCAGCCCTGACACAGGCAGAGCTATTCCCATTCTGCAGTTGGGTACATCAATTTGGCTTCCTTAGCCAGATCTGTGAGCAGTTACTGGTGTGAATTGGTCCTGGACCAGAGCTGGAATGCTGCAAAACAGTTATTATACTTTGGATTGGGGTTAGGAAGAGCAGTACAATAAAGTCTGATGCTGCAGGGAGATAATGAAGGGTTGGGAGTAGACAATGGCCATTAGAGAAGGGCCACTGGAGGAGCTGGAGAGTGTGACAGAAATGAGCTGAGGGAGCTGTGGAAAGGGAAATCCTTGGCAGGACAAACAAGACTGAAAAGAGAGAAAAAAGACTGGGGGAATTAAAAGAACAAAGGTGAAATTTGAAGAGATAAAGTATAGGTGGAAAATTCTGAAGAAACTAGTAACTGCCAGGAGGAAATGAGCATTTGGGGACAGAAAGAGAGAACTCAGAATACCCATCTTCTATCTATTCCTTTTTCCCACTACAAGTTTTGGTTTTTACCTCTAACAAGATCATTGAAGATGTTTGAGAGAAGGACAAAGCCCTATTTTAAATAAGTCTGTGCTGCTTGTAGCATCTCATTGAAATCTCTCTGATCTGGAAGCAAATCAGGTTTTTGGGGTTTGAATTTCCCAGTGCAACACCAGATCGTCCCGAAACTGTGCCTGTTCAAATCTCATACCTGTTACAGACCATTTTTCATGCCAGTGGAAAAGCACAAAAAATCATATTCACAATGTATTGCTGCCTTCCTGGAAACCTAGGTTGAAATTATTCTGCTTGTAGTCAGCAAGCCCTTCCCCACAAGGGTTAATATTTCTGATATGATGATGATGATGATGATGATAATGATGATGATGATGATGATGATAATCGCTAAATAACCACCCAACAGCCCATATCCAGGACATGTGAAGGGACAAGGAACAAGGCAAAGAGAATCAGCAAGTGTCTCTGCAGTCTGTCCTGTGCAGAATCAGTCTGTAATGATAGAGAATGAAATACAGACATTTGCTTAGGCTTTGTTTCAGCCAGAGAAGCTGTGAAATAGGTTTTTGAGCTGTGCTCAAGACCCCTCCTATGGAAGTTGCCAATGCATGGCTTAGATGACATGTTAGTCCTATCTCCACAAACCCTTTCTCCTAGTCTTCCCTCTCTTTAAATTCTTCTTCCTGATAAAAAAGGATTGGAGCCAAAAGTTCCCTAATTCTGGAAACTGCTTGGGTCTGAGATTTTGACTTAATTTATCTTTACTTGATGATGTGAGTGAACTACAACCCTCTTGACTTCTCTAGTGTTATCCAAGGCTAAATTAGGATATACCTGATCCATAAAGGAACCATTGTACAGCATGTTGGCATTTGATCATGCTGGAGAATGAAAGCCATATTTGAATGAGGCCTACAAGTGCCTCATTACAGCACTGTAAACAACTGGATATTACAGTAACGGACAAGGCTTTGAGTGCTATGAACGGCTTCACATTCACTTTATTGATTTGCAATGTGCACAGTGATGGTCTGCCGTAATAAATACAAATGCCATCGTGTAGAAATGTCAGAACAACTTATTAAAAATGTGTCTTTTCCTTGCTCGTGCAGTATGGCATGTCTGTCTGCACAGCTGCAGGACTGTGGTGAGGTGGGGATGAAGCTGTGGCTCAAAATTCAGCATTGCAAGAATATAAACTTAGTGTATAAACAGAACTTGTACTGGCTTTTCGTTTTGCTTTGTGCTTCTTTGTAACAGGCAAGACTTCTGTGCTTCAGAACATATTTCACATTACAGAAGAGAATAAGCATTTCTCACATGTTAGGAGAGTTGAGGTGGTACTAGACCTCAGCCCACATTCCACAGGCAGTTCTCTGCCCACCTTCCACCACTTGGAGAAGCAGGAAGTGCCACTAGAGCTTAACAATACAATTTTTTTTTTATCTGAGCAGGAAATACCTTTAGCCTTTAGTAGGGCTGTGATACAAACAAGAGACTTGTGGCAGATCACATATCTTCTTCTGCTTGGTGCATCTAAAGTATGTACGTGTACTGTTTCACATGTGTGTCTCTCTCAGTATATACACATAGATTAATATTCTTTGACGAGATCAACAGTTCCAATAACATCTGCTTGGTCTTTTGGTCCACCAGAGGGTAAAAGGCAACTTTCTGAAGGAAGTGGTTCACGTCCGTCTGCCTGTCCAGTGAGGTACTGTTTCCGAAACTGTTCTTCTCTGTGACCCCTGAGTAGGTCTGCACCTCCTGGCTGGACTCTGTCACTTCTGGGTAAATTTATGCAGTGACTGGCATTTTCTCGCTAGGATTTCCCCACATGGTGTCCTGAGACCCGTTTCAGCTCATTGTGTAAAAGAATGTCACAGTAAAAAATCTGTCCATGCTTACTACCTATAGGTAGGATTTACTGTTGCAAACCTCTTAGTCCCACTTGCCCCAAACTCTAACTGGTGCAGGAAAGTAAGAATGGAAGTGGAGAAATTGCTCTGATGGCTACATAGAAGGAATGAAACACTATTTATTGTAACCAAAATAAATGTGAGATTGTGAATGGGTGTGGAGTGTGATGGGAGCTATGGAAAAACTGGGAGGAGAAGAGGATGGAAATCTCTTGCTGGAAACTCCAGTCTGTTTCTACAATCATGAATATAAATATTGTCTGTACGCCAAGAATGTACACTTTGTACAAACATTCAGATAGATATTTCCACGATATTCATCAGCGTTAGCACTTAGCAGTTGACAACTGAATTAAACCCCATCATACATTATTTAAAGGAGAATTACTGTGCTCATCATGCAGACCGAAAAGTCGAATGATTAGATGACTTTGCCCCAAAACAGGCCTTGTGCCAAAATCAAATCCATAAGCTCTGATTCTACATGACTATTCTTTGTCCTTGTATTTACAGACAAAGTCCTTTTGAGTCTAGTAGCAGATGGAATCTATGGAATTTCACAGATGTCTGTAGATGTAACTGAAGAAACTGCCAGGACCTCTTATTTTTTAGTGTTGTTTTCTTTGTTGTTCAGGTAGTCCTATGGATTTAGGGATTTCCTATAATGTTCTGCTGTGGATAGCAGAGAGGAAATGGGAGAGCCTCGAGCAGGATAAAGAAGGAGCAATGCTTTGCTCCCCAAAGTCCAGCATTAGGTAGGCATGTCAGGAGAGGGGAGGAGAGCCTGCTGTTAACCTCATCTGCTGGATAGTCCCTGAGGCACCACTGCCATCTGGTGAAAGCTAGAGCAGCCCATGGGGATATGTTAGGGAGTCATAACTGACAGCCTTACCACTGCACTAAGCTCAGCAGAAAGTGAGCAGTATGGCCCATGGAATTCTGTTGAGAGTTTTTCTTTGGAGTTTTTCTTTCTAAAAGTCTGTTTTAGATTTCTAGAGCAAATCCATAATCCTCTACACAGCCTTTGCACGCTCATAAAAAAAATATAGTTATTACACTCTGAGGACTACCTCTAGGTGGAAATCACAGTGATGTCCACTCAGATTTGGTAAGGTTTTGGTAAGTTTGCCACTATTGTCTGAGCAAAAGTGTTTTCTGAAGCATGTTAGAAGGAGGTCTCCTGTTTGTGTTGCTTAGATGCCCCATTGAGGGGCAGTCAGTAGTGGTTACTTCTGCAATATTGAACACAATTCATGGTCATATTTGTCAAAAAATAATGCAAAATGCTTGTTGTAAGTATGTGAGCAGCTATTGCCTGTTCAGTTCCCTGGGCTTTGGAAAATAAGTTCATATCAGAGATGCTCAAAAGTTGTGCTGGCCAGACTGACTATCCGTCCTCAGAGGACAAGAAGAAGGGAGCCTCTGGTAGAAGCAAGCTGGTGTAGGTACATACATGCTCTGCGTGGAGCCAATTTGAAGGAAGTAGAAATTACTCCAGTAGCTACTAGGTGTTTTTCTATTCCTGTCCTGATATTACACTTGGAATAGAGGAAACCAACAGGCATAGTGTCTCCTGGGGGTTGATACAATTCAACCTGTAGGCTGAAATGGGCAGAAAACTGCTGACTAAATAGACCTTGGATCAAGCACCAACTTCCTGTTATCAGAGTTCAGTGTTAAGTAATGGGAGGCTGAAGAAAATCTCTCCAGCAGAGTTGTACTTGTAGTTAAATGTCATAGTCAGCTGGGGTGATGGATATATATATATACCAACGTTCACTTTCTGCTTCCACTGTTTTAGAATCAAAGATGTTTCTATGTGTTGTAGCTCATAGAGTTATATGCCTTGAAAATTTATTATTAAAATATTTATAGTCTTTTGGTTGTTTGGTTTTACTTTAAATTTCAGAATCATATTTATAAATAGTGTCAATTGCTGTTTCGACAAGGAGAGATTGAATTTCAATCAATATTATATATTATATCCTGGGGTCTGTTGTGAACAGAGTATTAAGACATACATAATTTATTAATGTTCTCAGTAGGAGCCCAAAGTCTTTAGTGAGGACCAAGTCAAGGTCTGGTCAATCTCTGGTCAAGCTTTTAATGACTTTATAGCTGCTAGGTTAACACCACTGTGGTGTAAACCTATTAGATTCAATGGAATTAAATACCCAGCTCCTTAGGGGAAGTAGAAAATGCAGAGACACGGCAACTAACTAATAGTTTTTTTTCAACACAATAACAACAAAGAAAACAAAGAGATTTCTATTTCGAATAATCAATTTTGCATCCCAAAGAACGTACCAGGTAACGTACTGGAAGCTATGAGAAGCCAATTCTTTACACTTGCAGCCAGAACCAAGCTAGAAGCCTGAATGCAGTATGTCATTATGATTAATTCTGGGAAATGAGTGTTTTATGAACACAAAAAAGGAAAACATTTATTTTTCTGGTATTATAGTGGTAGTGTCTTGTTTTGTTTTCAAACTGGGAGAGTGAAGCCAAGCAGATGATGCAACCCCTTTATTAGCTTTTTTGTTTTGGTCTAGGTTGTTACTAGACTTATGGGGCCAAATCTTCACCACACAGTAGTTCTGTCAGTGCAAGAGGCGAGGATTTAGTTCAGGAACTCTGGAATTTTGTAGTTTTTCCTTTCACTCCATTTAATTCATTTTCTGTGACAGAAACCCCATAGACCTAGCTAGGATGCTGTTCAACAAGCGTAAGTGGAGGCAGGATGAGCCCAGCACAGGAGAGGTCTGCTGTCGGGAGTTTATTAGCTCAAAGTCTACTGGAACCCCTAGGGATACGTCTCTTCAATTTTGCAAGCCCTCAGACCAGACCGTTGAGAGTTCATCTAGAAATACGCAGCTCAGGATGATGAAAGCTTGAGAGCAGCCATGGCAGAGGGGACAGGGCTGCGACAAAAGCCCCGCTCAAATGATCCTGCCTAGAATTGACACCTGGGAGCAATAGCCCTCAGCGCTACCAGTTTGGAATCTCTTGGTGCAAGCTTGGAGAGTTTCCATCTCTTTGAGGTCTCTGTATTTTCCAGACTAGGATCTGTATTATATCAGTGATGTGAATATTGCTGGCTTTATCCACAGAGGTACCCTTGCAGAGGGGCAATAAGACGGTGGATGCAAAGACCATTTGCTTCATCCCTTGTGCATCAAGGGATTGGGGACAGCAGGGCAGGATAAGGGCTTTTGGCTCTATTGGGCTGTAAGTTTTAAAGAAGGGTTGTAAAAATAGGTATAAAAGTGGGGAAGGAAGAGAAAAGCAGAAGAGAAAAAGCATCAGTCGGGGAGAATCCTGGTCTCTGGTTGTTCCCCAGTGCACCAGGAGGTGGTGCAAAGCCCCTGCTCATCCCGTAGATAGGAACAAATTTCATTCTTCCAGGGACTACTCTCCAACTTATACTACCCAGGAAAAATACTAGAGTTTAACCCTCCCCAGCATGTTTCTCTAACTCTGGTAATTTGGTATGTATTTAAGGCTGATATTATTAACTCTGCAAAAAAGAAGAAGATGCAGGGGAACCTTATACCGCTGACTGCTACTATCATACTCCAATAACAGTAATAAAACAAAGGCACTACCAAATTATTTCTAAAGTATTGTATTTATAGGACGAGTGATTCCTGCTGTGCAGACAGAAATGTAATTGGATTTCAGATTCTTTGTGTGTGTTTTCCCCCATTTTTTGCAATTGCTTTCTTCTTTATTTTTAAAACTTTTTCATAAAAATGCAAAAAACAAATTAATGAGAATGGAAGTACACATGGAATGGAATGATTTCCACAAACCATTTTTCCTTATGCATCAATTAAAACCAAATTAAAAGCTATGTCATGAAAGTGTGTTGTCAGCTACCTCATACTCAAAACAGGAGCTTTTAATTGTTTTCCCTTTCTCTTTGCTTGAAATACCATACACTAGTAATAAGTAGTTTGTAAATACATTATATAGCCTTTGGCAGTAATTTAACAAATCAACTAATTTGTCTTTGTGACAAAACAGTGTAAAACGTGGTTTGATTGCTGAATTACCAAAGCATTAGCAAAATAAACACATTCATTTCAGGTAAACTGAAGGTTTTATTTCATTTTCTAAATCTCAGTGTATGATTGCCATATGAAAACTTGTTTTACACTATAAGAAAAAATTATATGACTGTCAGTTCAGCATACAGGGAAAATAAAAAATAGCCTTAGTTTATTGTTCCTCATGTTAGAGAAGTTCTGTTTTGTTTTTTAAAGAAGAGGGGTCTGCAAAGGAAGCATCCACTTCTGCTTCTCAATTGGCAATGATTAGCAATGTCTATTGTGGGACAGTTCAGACTGTCAGGATACAAAAAGCAATGTATTTCAGCGTACTTTCTCTGAAAGAAAATGAGATGCAAACATTTTAGAATTTATTTTTTGACACCTTTAACTTTTTTTCCTCTCCTGGCTAGTGAATATTTTTTTCATGCAAATTTTACAAATGTCCCAGGTACAAAAGCTTCCATTGTTTTTACAAATGCAGTCTTCACCGGGCAATGTGCATATACATTGTAATAAGCGTATCTCCATTCCATATGTTATTAAAAAGGTGTTTTTAAGTTATATGGGAAATTAAGTTGTATAAAGGTTAAAAGAAAATATAAGATTAAATATTTTCTAACTTCCTTGCTTTTTAACATTCTAAGAAACGTTGGATAGATATTTTTTTATCCCTACTTTAATAATAACACATAAACACATTCATCTTGCATTTCTCATCGGAGGTGGGTGTCACTGTGGAAGGGAGCGATTAAGGAGGAATAATAGTGGAGAGCTGTAAATGTAAGCACCCAAATTATCGTCCAAAAGACTCAATAACATATTATTCTAAATATCATATTGAAAAGCTTTTAAAATTTTGGATCATAATCTCAGTTGCTTTAAATCAGTGTAACTTCGATGAAACCAATTAAGTTACGTTGGCTTATATCAGCTAGGAATCTCTGCTATCGTTTTGAATCTTATTTTAAGAACAAGTGCTTTTCTACAAACCTTTAAAAGTTCAGCTTTGCTTATTCAAGAAAATTAATATTTTGAACTGTGACTTAGAGTATTAAAAAGCTATTTCAGAATATAGCCAGATTTTCTGTTCTTCCTAATTTAACTTTCCCTTATTATCTTTAGAGAACGTCATTTTTTTGAGCGTGCTAATGCAGCAAACTTTTATGCCATCATTAAGGATCGTGGTTTATTGGATTTCATCTGACTACTCAAGCAAACGTTTGTTTAGTGACACTCTTAAAATACAAGATTGTGCTTCAAATGTCAGAAATGCTGTTCGAAAATTTATGAGTAAAAACTTTGTTGCTTTTAAGACAAACCAGAAAGGAATGAAAATAGAAAAGTGTGACGTTAAGTTTCTCTGGGGTCCTATGAGAAAGCCATTGCGCTCTTGGGATTTTATTTTCAAGATTATTATGTGACAGTAACAAAATTTATAAATAAGTTTGGGAAAAACATGCATAAGGTAAAGATATAGCTCAGACACTGTGGGTGCAGGTATGTATCTATCACCCTTAAGCAATCATTTTCTTTGACAACTTTTGACAGAAACAATTGAATGTACAATATTCTACTATCACAATGACTTTATCTGGATCTTCACATTGTTCAGCTAACAGGAAGTGTCCTGTTTTATTCCTTTACTTCTGATCTTTTTACTTTTGTTTAGCTGGTCACAAAAAAAAAAAAAAATGAAGAAACTGCATTTTGCACTTTTTATAACCATTGCTGAAAATCTGTCACAGCTAGAAAGGAAAGCTAAAGAAAACCAGGAACAGAAAGACTATTATTTATAGCTAGCAAGATACACTATGGCACCATATGGTAGAATTTATCAAATTCTTTCCTTTCTCAAGCAGAGGAATAGCAGCCGTAGCCAGTTCCCTCTTGCAGTCCTTGCTTTGCCAGCCACTCATTCATTTATGCTGTGGGCTAAATCCTGCTTGAAGCAGTGCTTTTAAACTCATAAACCTACTTATGAGGGCATGGTGAGCAGGGTTTGGCCCTCTGTGTTTATTTCTTCCTTCGGCAGATGCAGTTTTGCTAGGAATGCTGTTTGCATTTCAATCAACTAAAACAAGAGGATGGCTAAATTAATGCCTGACTTAGCTCATCTCATGCTGAAATCACACCGAATTCACATCTAATGCTGAAATGCAACAGTAGTCTTCCGATGGTTTAAGTTTACAGGGTGACACTTACCAGGTGTAAGGTGCTGTAAGGTTAAGAAGCATCAAACCTATAATAAGAGTCTGACTTCCTCTTCATTTTGTCTCCTTTTGTGTTACATACTAGGGCAAGGAAGGTCTGCCAATCACTATCATTTCTTTTTCTTGTTCTGTAAAGACTGGGTCGTCACAGCAACAGGCCTGTGACAGGCTGGTATCCATTTAGAGCTCCAGGGGGGTCCTAATAGGATTGAACCAAAAGATCAAGTGAATAGCTTCCTATTTTAGATTTGTAATAACTCTGAACTGCTTGCATATACATGGACCTTACAGTGTTATGAGAAGACTTTTTAGCAGAGAAAAGATCTGTCTGTTTCTAAGAGAACTGTACTTTCGAAACGATGCCCCTTAGCCTGCTCTGTCCTTGGAAAAACGAAAATACAAAACCAAAACCAACCAAACAAAAATTAAGCCACTTCCCTTTTTTCCATTCTCCTGCACGCATGGAATTGAAAGGTGTCATTTCCTTTCATTAATTCATTTTACCAGATCAAAGTAAATAGTCTGTTTACGGAGAACAAAGAACCCCCTTTTTGGTATTCTGCTGAAGTCGCTATCAGATTCAGAAGTTTACTCATCTTTCTGAAATCTGGCAAGGCTACATGCTGCTGAGACTACAGCCAAATGGCTCATGCAAAATGGGCAAATAAATGCCTTGCAAAACAAATTCTAACAGGGAAAGAATTAGGAGGGACCATTTTATTGATTTGGGAGACTCTTGAGTGGCTGGGACTCTCATTCATCTTGCAGAGGGGGCTTTGGTAAACCCACAATATTCAACATGCAGTGGAAGAACCACTTGGGGAGGGAGAACCTGTACTTCGTTAAAGTTATTTTCACCAATTGTGGAACCCATTAGGAAATAGATGTTTCTTTATATATTTCATTCCCAGATTCTTACAGTCAGATTCTTACATCTATTGTTCATTAGGAACAGTGCATTATGTGAAGCTTCTTTTAGGGCAAGATCCCAGGAGTACACATGTCAAGATCCAGCTCCAGGATTTATGGAACATATTTCAAAAAAGGGCTACATTCTGGTTCCTAGATTTTTTCCTAAAGCAAGGCTTCACAAGTGTTTCATTCAGAGAAGGATAGCAGGTGGGGCTGTTATATGATCTGCAGTGTCAAAAGCTTTTGGTTTCTTCTCTCAAGACACAGAGAGTTAACTCCAACCTACTGTACAAAGGCAATTGTATGTCACAATCCCTAATGCTGCCTTGCCAGGATGTCCTGCTTCAGAGTTTTGTGCTTTGGTTTCTCAGCTTTGGTAACAGTACGTCAAGTTATGACATCTGAAGTTTTGTCTTGGAGAGCCTTCATTTTGAGGGTTATCCTTGTGCTCATTTTTTATTGCTACTTAGATGATAATCAATGTAAGATACTATAACCAGCCTGAAACCATCCCTATGCCATATCCAACCTCTCTTTCAGCAAGCAGAATTTTCAGTCATTGCCTTCTCCACTGTTCCCCAGAAAATATTTTGGTTTTAGCCATCATCATCTTAAAAAGGCATTTTGGTATGCCTTAATCATCTTAAAAACAATACCAGACTTTTTCAGGGAGGTCTCCCATTTTCAAATAATGTACAGTTTCTATACGAAAACTGCAAGATTCGCAAATGTTAAGGAACCATCACAAAGTCTCTGTCTGGATAAGTAAATAAATATTTTCTATGTAGGATCTTGGCACATACTTACGTTCCTGGAACTTTTATCAGTACCAGTTTTCAAAAGGATTTTGCATAGATTAGGGACCTAAAGGCATTCAGTTAATTAGAATTAGGGGCATCCCTCTGTGAGAAAGGATTAGGCAGGTAAAAGACTGGGACTGTGATCCATCAACCCATACGGACAATGGCGAAACTGCAGTTCATTGGTTTGGACCCTGTGTGCGGAGTTGAGATACATGACAATGAGCACCAAGATGAAGGGAGTGCTGGGGGAGGGATCATATAGCAAAACCCAGGGGCCTCTCTTAGTGGGCTTTGAATGGATCTTCCTAGGTATGTTTGCCTTAAATGCAAATTTCTCAAACTTCCCTTTTGCATTCAGCCAAATCAAAAGATAGGCATGCTCATGAGCTTTTTATAAAGATCTTTACAAAGGTTTCTGTTAGTTTTCTCAGATATCTTAGTGAATACAGTGTAATACATTTTGAAAAACTAGAACAGATTTTGAAGCTATATGCATATTTTACTATGAATTTCAGGGTTTTTTTTTTGGATGGAGGCTTTTGGTATACTTTCTGTGATTCAAAAAAAAAGAGGATAATTTTTCTTTGCTATAGCTTTCCTTTGAAACATCTATGTTATTGAGACTTTCATTCCAGCAAAACAAATTTTAAAGCACCTTCTTAATGGAACACAAAGAGCATAATTTACCTGTGAGGTCTGATGTTTTGATGAAATTCACAGAATCATAGAATGCCAGGTTGGAAGAGACCTCAGGGGCTGTCTGGTCCAACGTTTTAGGTGATATATGGTTTAAATGACATGTCCCAGAACTCTGCCAAGCTGAGCTTTAAAAGTGTCCAGTGTAGAGGAATCTACCTCTTCCCTGGGGAAATTATTCCGTTTAACTGTTCTCATGGTGAAAAATTTTCTTCTGGAATCCAATCGGAATCTCCCCAGGAGCAATTTATGCCCACTACCCCTTGTCTTTTCCACGTGACTCCTTATAAAAAGGGAGTCTTCATCTTCTTGATAGACACCCTTCATGTACTGGTACATGGCGATAAGGCCTCCTCTAAGCCTTCTCTTTTTTTTCCAGGCTGAAAAAACCCAGTTCTCTCAGCCTTACTTCGTATGGAAGGTTTCCCAGTCCTCTGATCATCTTAGTGGCCCTTCTCTGGACCCCTTTGAGACTGTCTGCATTTTTTTTGTATAGCAGGGACCAAAACTGCATGCTGTACCCCAGGTGCAGCCTGACAAGGACTCTGTAGAGTGGGTTAATGGTTTCTTTATCTCTGCTGTTGATGCCTTTCTTGATGCACCCCAGCATCCTCTTGGCTGCCTTTGCTGCTGCAGCACTGTTCACTCCTGTTGAGCCCATTGTCCACTAAGACCCCCAGGTCCTTCTCCACAGAGCTGGTCTCCAGCCAGGTGGAACCCAGTCTGAGCTGTACACCAGGGTTACGTATTCCCAGGTGCAAGACCTTACACCTACCTCCATCGAACTTCATATGGTTCTTGCTAGCCTGCTTTTCCAGCCAGTTCAGGTCTTCCTGGAGGGTAGCTCTTTCCTCTTCAGCCTCCCCATTCAACTTGGTGCCATCCGCAAACTTCATCAGAGTGCTCTTGATCCCAACATCCGGTCATGTACAAAGCATCGGGCCCAATATTGATCCCTGAGGGACGCCACTTGGAAGACAGAATGATTTTATGCCAAAGAAGATAAAAATCGAGTTCCAGTCGCATACTCTTGTTGCTAATCATGTTGAAAATCCATTATTATTTTAAACCTTAAATTCTGAAATTTGCACCTGAAAAAAGAAAAAGCTCAAGAAAATTGTATAATTTTTTCCCCATTTTATCTTTTCCATTCAGGTAAATCTACCAGCTCTCCTCTCCATAAAAATAATGAATAATTCAATTTTTTTCTCATGTTTTGCTCCCATTTAAATTTCGATCGCACTTGTCCTATGACAATTTACAGTCATTTTGGATCTGCCTGCTTCCCAGCTGCTGCAGGTGGTGAGGCCATAATCACTACTGTCAGGACACTTGATAAATTACAGTTCTAGCTTTAAAAAGAAGCTTTAAACCTAATATGTTGATTTGTGATTATTTCCCCACCATAACTTTCAGCGTCCAGAAAAGACCTGCAAGTCTTACATGACGAAACCCATTTTCTTAAAGGATTAGTTGTCCATTTCCATGGAGAAGCTAACCGGCAGTGCTGAGGCCTTCCCTAGCATGCAAGTGCAGCCAGAAGCTATCTTTCTGCTGGGAGTGTGTGTTCTTCCATCTTCACCTGCAGAAGAACCAACTCTACAAGGCTTTTAAGATATATTTATAATGTTTCCTTTTTCAGTGTCTGAACTAATCTGTGCTTTGCATATGTGTTTGTAGACAAAGAATACACTTAGAGGAAACTGCTGGTGCCTAACTGTGCTGTGACTCACAACTATTTCTACCCCTTGCACGACTAAACTTTTTGTAACTGGCTTACAAGTCAGGCTTTCCAGCAGTTTGATATCTCCGATCAAATGTTTTGAAAAGGACCCTGAATAAACATGATGTGATAAAGGCATCTCTTCCTGCCTTACTTTCTGACTCTCCCTGAGTGTAGAAATTCTGAGTCCTGGTAGACAAAGACCCTTTCCATGAGGAAAATGAATATTTAACCACAGAATCTGATGCCTGTTCTCTTTTGCCCTGATCAAGACTAAGCTGTCCAGGTCAGAAGTGGTCACCTTTGCTATTATTCTGTAACCTGTCATCAGGATAGAATTACTTTTTGTTTTATGTTGTACAGCACCTGGTTCCTGGCAAGGTGCTAGTACAAATAATAATAATGTACAGTACCTGGCACAGCAACACCTTATGCTCTCCATATGTGGCACTGTCATAAATGTGATAGCGCGATACCTCCAGCCAACATGGAGAATTACCTCTTACTGAAACTAAATGGATGTGGGTGCTCTTGATGATAAATCTGCCCACCCTGGTCTGTGCTTTTCTTTATGTGACAAGCTGGAGTGAGGGATGGTTCTTTTTTTTTCTGACAAACTATCTGCTTTTTTTCTGCAAGCAGAAGAAGATACTTCCCAAGGGTTTGTCTGTCACCAACATGGCAAAGAGCTGCACTGTCGACCTGTGTGATGGATCTCCTGGGGCTTCCTGACCCCCCAGGTCTGTCTGCGGTGCTTTGTGTCAGCCCAGCTTGGAGCAAAGACTCCACGCTTGCCACCCATTTTTACTTCTACCTTCATGAAGGCCGCACTTTCTGTCTTGTGAAGCTTTCTCTTCTGTGGAGCTTAAACAAAGAATCAGGCAGGCTGAGGTACAAATTAAAAAAGTGGCTCCAGAGGGAAGATCTAGGATGGGGAATCTCTCTGTGAAAGGGATTGGCTACTGAGTTGTCTTCACGTGAGGAAAAGGACACTTCAAAAATAGAATAAGCAGTAGAAAACAGTATCAGCAGTTCTTCAGTATGAGTTGCACACAGCTCAGTCCATCCTCAGGACCAAGTAAGACCAGTGCATGGGAAGGGCAATGCTGCCGTGGCCCTGATGGCCCCCATGGCCCCGATGGCCCACTGCGGTGCAGTCTGAACCCTCTGCTCTGCCGCAGCAAGGCCAGGGGGTGCCAGCCTGCTGCACCACTGATATCCCGGCCTGGCCTTGGCCCTGTTTCATCACCGTGAACCCTTCTGTGGGGCTGGACTGGGGCTGAGCCCAGCTGCCGTCCTGGGCTGTGCCCAGCCAGGTGTGCTCAGCTCCTACCTCCCTCCTTGGGCAAGATGAACTGCTGGATGAGGACTTCAGTCCAAAAATAGATGCTGAGGGAACAGGAATCATGAGGACTACCATTTCTGAGACATTTAGTGTGTGCTGGTCTGATTCATAGGGCTGAAAGGCTGCTTGCCTGAGCAGTGGGTACCAGTCCCTTTCCACTTTGCATTGCTCTCCGCTGTCTTCTCTTGACGTGCTCAATTTATATCATATTGATGACTCTCCCAAGTATGGTATCATCTGTATTATTTATATTTATATTACAGCGGTGTGGCAGAGATAAGTGAGCCCATATTCTGCTGAAACAGCATTTTCACAATAGTAACATTCCTATCAGAGTTTTTGGACTCAATCTCTCTTTTCCTTGAATGCCCGAAGTATTTTAGCTCCATTTACCCAGTCTGGAATATTGGAATTTTTTTTTTTTTTGCTTTGTCTGAATACAGACTACAGCAATGAGCCTCAGGTCTGCCAGACTTTTGAATCGTTTAAACCTAGGAAAGATCTAGAGCCTTCAGAGGGAGAAGGTAAGAGGAAGGAAGAAGAAGGCTGGATCTAATGTACCATTTCTTTTCTCTCAGCTAGCTTTATTGGAGTTTGTTTATGCTGACTTTCACCAGAGAAAGTCAGTCTGTGGCATGGGAAGCCTTGAATTTTACTTAACTTCTCTGCACCGATTTCCCACCATGTATTCTTTTAGAGTGCCTCAAAAAGAAATAACAATACTACACACTTAAACTGTGCATTCAGAGCATTACTGTGGAAAAGTATGTCTGCTGAAAATCTGTGGCTTGGCTTACTGCACACCAAATTCCCCACATACACAAGCCCTCTGCCTGACAGAAAGAAGACAATTGGGGCATAAATCTTCTAAATAAGTAAAATGATAGCTGTCTTGGCAATGGCAGATCTGATAAAGTGTATTCCACCTGTTGTGGAAAGGCAGCATATGACCACAGCAATCTGCAGTTGAATCAGAAAGGATACAAGTTGAAGCCTGGAAAGATTTCTTATCATAGTCTCTTCTCACCCTGGTCTACAGATGAGCCTCTTCACGTGGCATGAGGCAAAGAAAGGGGACATTGTTCAGTGGTTGTGCTCTGGATATGAAGAGTGCTGGGCTTGGATGAACTTTACAGAAATATCCTTACAGATCTTCCATGCTGCAGAAAAACCTGTGCGTGCTTTTCCACCTACAGCACAGATCTCAGGCATCTCCAAATGGGCATGGAAAAGCTTTCTTCTTTAGAACTCAGAACACTTGTAACACTTTTAATTACTATTAAAAGTCCTTAAAGCTGTAAATTTCTATGTTGCTAAATCCAAAAATAGATATAAGAGTTAAGTACAGTGAATATCCATAAATGCCTCTTCCAGCCTTGAGAGGAACAGAGAGGATTCTGCAGGAATGTTCCATTCTGTTTTGTTTCATGTAGTTATAAACCTTTCCCATTTTGGCTTTGTATCATTTTCCTTTTCACTAGAAAAGGTGTACAGAGCAATCCACAAGGTAGTATGAGACTGGAGCATTTGTATAGGAGATAAGGGAATTTCTCTTTTCATAACCATATTGAAAGGGTCTACCTAAGCTTGCATGTAAACCAGACATAGGCTGTGATTAAGTTCTGCTGAGTGAGATTGAATGTTCCTGCTGAGAATCTGAAAAGATAATTTTAATGGAGTAAGGAAAATCTCTCTGAAATCAATACAGGAAAGACAGGCTGACAGTTTTATTATTCATTATCTTCTAGTTAAAGAGCTGTTTAAGAGTATTCCAGATACTTCCTAAAATTTGGGCAAGCTATTGATAAAGTTTATGCTTTATGTTTATGTTTAGTGAACCTTAAGATAGTTTCGTATTAATGACTCTCAAAAGAGAGGTGAGCTTTAGCAAAGAGCTGCGTGCAGGACAAGGCTGCCTCTGTGCGTACTTTAACTCAGGCCTCAGGTACACACTCTTTGCAGCTCAAAGCTTGAACTTCCCTCTGTCTCATTTTTCTTTCTCCTGGGAACTGCTGTAAAGCTTAATTCATTGATTTTAGAGGTGTCTTGAATGGACTGCAGGCGTTATCTCCATGTCTACTGCTTTTAATTCAGGTTTTAATAAAGGTCCCACTGCTGCAGGAATCTGTGCAGAAAGACCAAGTGAGTTGTCTGCATCTTTACTGGAACCGAACCATGCCAGCTCCAGCACATCTGTGGCACATAGATGCTGGAGAAACCTCTCTCCCATGCCTTGTTCCTTTCACTTGCAAGGAGGAAATGTTAACGGAAAAGGTGGCACTCCAGTACAATCTTCTGTCTGCTGAAATGAGCTGTGGGAGAAGCTTTCTTCCCAGTTGCTCCTTGTTCAGTGATGTGTGGTTGCATGTCTGTATTATAAAGCCCAGAGTCTGGGGGCTCTGTGCTGTTGAACAAGGAGGATCACTAATGTGCTTTCCACCCTTTTTGGGTGCACCATCTCAATGTCAGTCAAGGTGTTTCATCTTTACTTCTTGCAATACATTTTAGCACAGAGAACTCCAGTAATTCTGTGTGAAAAGAAATACTCCAACAAGAAATGGGTCTTATGAGAGTGGACAAATCTGTATACCTCCCCTAAATTAAATAAAATAAACTAACAACATCAATAAAGGCTGCTTCTGGCTGCAGTTCGAAGTCAGCTGAAGCCATTCTCTATGAAATCAGCTTCTGCATTTTTAAACAGTATTAGGTCAAAGACAATCTTCTGTCATTACTACTTAATATTAACCCTCCAAAGGTCATTTAGTGGTACTGCTAGGCTTTCGGCATGCCGTTGAATAAGGAGAAAAAATGTTCTTATATGGTGATAGTGTAATGAAACACAACCTTCCACTGGCCAGTGGGACTCTCAAGGCAAAGATATGTGGGGGTTTTATAGTGTTTGTGAAGGATACTTTATGTTCTGTAACATATGGTATTGTTGTTACTCTTTGATTTGTAGTTTTGAGCAGACACATTCTCATAACCTTTGTATGCCTTCGGCTTTGGAGGTCCTAAAGCTGCTATTGTTCAGTCAGTTTCCAAGCTCAAGAAGAATGTTTTCTTCATAAAGAACATGTTAAATATTACCAGAATTTAAGCATCAGTTTTATATTTCAGGCATATGATTTGGCGTGTTCTGTAGATGACGAAATTTAGCTTTTAAGTTATGATTTAATTTAGATTTTTTAAATTAAAAAACCAGCTGTTTCTCTACATATGAAATGTGAGTCCGCTGTAACGTTACTTACATAAGCATTGTTTTCAAGGTATAATATATTGTATAAACCAAGAGCAGAATAAGGGCTGGATTCACTATAAGATCTGTCTGGCTGCTTCCGACCACTGATTGAGCGCAAGACTTGTGTAAGCTTGAAAAATCATTGTCAGTGGCTTGGATAGAGTTTATTTCTCTCTCTTTTACATTTTCATTCTTTTGCCAGACATATTTGACTTTTTGGCTGAGTTGAGCCCAAACATTGGTGATCAGACTTACAGGAATTATGATGGTGGAAGAAATTTCGGTAATGGGTAAACTGGAAGATTACAAAGGCGAAGGCACATCCTTTGGATTGTGTGCCAGACACCTATGCTGAATGAAATGCCCCTATGCAGAGAGAGATCGTGTGATAATGCATCATTTGATGCCTATTTTCAGAAAGTAAGGAGTCAGTGTGTGGTGTTGTGAAGAGGGCAGAATTCCCCTCATGTTTAGATGCATCGCTGATAGCACTGTGAACTGCACACAGCATAGGCTGAAGGATGTTATAGGGAGATCTCTAGCTGTGCCTGGATTTTTCAAGCCTTAAAGTCCTCTTGCCTTTGCATAGTATTTGGTGTTAGATTTTTACCTAAGATTTATTGGGCTTTTTCCCCCTTTTTCATTTGTGCTTTCACGATCTTCTGAAAAACAATGAATGATTTATGTGAATAATATTCAGAGAAGAATACAGTCAGGATATCCAAATGTGTGCTAATAGCTAATGTGTTGTGGATAGTGCCGTGCCTTTGTAGGCATGAGAAGTCACCCTGTTAGGAGTGTGACAAAAGGAAACAACTTGGGACTGATTTTTTTCCACACTAGACCAAACAGCTGTAAGTCTGACAATAAACAATGACTGAACATTGTTCTTCTCATTCAACATCTTTTTTGCCTACTGCTGTGTAGTCAAGAGCAGTTGTGGTGCAGCCAGGAACCAGCGCTTCAGGGTTTCTGAACAGAGAGGGAAAATAAGTCCATTTTTCATGTACCTATCTGCTCTCAGGCTTTCACTCATGTCTCTTCTTTGGGCATCCTGTGAAGCAGTGGTAAAATGAATGTCCTTGATGTTTCCTGCACTTTATTCCAGATATTGCACATCATTTATATACAGTCTTCCAACTCAATATTTTTTTAAGATATTGTGGATAGCTGAAATATGTGAAACTACTTACACGAGGACAAAATTTTAGTTAAAATTTTATGCTGTGTATTTTTTTTTTTTTAAATAAAATTCTTTTTGTGTGTACCAGTTCTTAGATTAGAGCTTCATGCACTTTTCCAACCTCAGGCAGATTGTAGTCGTTATTGGTGTGCAAGTATGAATTGTGGTGGTCACCCATCCTTGCTGGCATAGTACACTATCAAGAGGAGGTCTGTGGTAATAATCAGAGCTGGGCAAATAGCATCTCCCCATCCCCATCTCCTATTAACTTATCAAATCAAAATATTGAGGAGATTACGATCCACAACACCTTCCTGCAATCTTTCAAATAAATCTTTCTTTCATGGCATTGCTTAAAATGATTTTTTGAGGTCAAGATATAAATGGAACAATTTTTTTTTTAATTTTGCCCTTAAAATGTCTTTAAAATGCTGTTTTAAAAAAAGCATTTACTTTCACAAGGTAAGGCAATTTTTTTGGCATCAGCAGTTGAAATATTTAAACAAAGTCTTTAGACATCATTTGTCCATTACACTTTGCTGTTTTAAAATTATTTGCTGAATTTGGCGTGAATTCTCGATATTTCTACATATTGTCACAGCATGACATTCCCTGATGAGTATATTTTTTGTCTGAAAAATCTTACCCCGCTGTGTTGGAAATACAATAAAACACTTGCAGAGAGTGGATTTTGAAAGAAGACCTCGATTAATAGCTCACATAATGTATCTCCAACAAGAAATTCTGCTAAGAAAAGCAGAGATGTTAATGTGAAATCTATCACTGGGAAAAATTCAGGATAGAATGAAAGTGATAAATCAGTGATAAATCAGTGATTTAAATCAAAACTAGAAGTCCATAAATTCCTTTTTCAGCAGTAGGTTAAACTGTCAGGTTTAACAAAAGCTTACAATGCTCGCCTGCTCTCTGGTTCTGATTCCGCAAGTGCTATTGCTACCAGGTGTCATGCTCACTTCTGAGACCTGCCACACCGAGGAAACAGGCTTATTTGGGACTATCTAGACTCTCTAGATGCCCCCCTTATTTAGACATGGCAATGCATCAAACACTATTCACACGTGTGTTTCCAGTGCTGCTGTGCAAGCCCTTTGATAATAAATACTAAGCCTGACAGATTTTCCATGATTATGTGTGCTAGACTTACTAAAATAAGAGTCTCATTCTGCAAATATCATTCAGGTAGGTTTTTTTCTGAATGATTTGACTGAAAATTACCATAATTGTAAATAAATATGTTTTATATAAATTATATATATAAATATATATATATTTCTCAGTATTTTATTTGATTTTGATTTAAACCCAGCTCGCTGAGATGCACAGTGGTGTAATACATTTTTCCTTGTCAGGTGAATAGTTTAAATTGTTTTATTTCTGCAAACAATCTTTCAGTATCACTTTTATCACACCAGCTGCTGCTGTGGTGTCCTTGTTAAAAGTCTCTCAGCGTATCCCATACAAACCTTCTTTACTCTTTTTATAGTTCAGTCATCAAATTATCTTTGGGCTATCACTGTTTCTTGGGCAGAAGCAGCTCGGCAGAAAGCACGCTGACAAAGCAGCTGCTCCTTAAAAAAGACAAGAAATCACAGGATTTGTAGGGGACTCGTGGACTTAAAATGTGTTTGTGTGATGTTTAGAAGGACTTAAAGGGGCTGTTGTTGAGAGGATCAGAGTGGACTAGCACAGTTCATAACTCTTCTGAATCCATTTTCGTGGACTGAACAGGCTGGACTGCTGGGCCGAGACCAATGGAATGAGGTTTAACAAGACCAAATGCCGGGTCCTGCACTTGGGGCACAACAACCCTATGCAGCGCTACAGACTGGGGGAAGAATGGCTGGAGAGCTGCACAGAAGAGAAGGACCTGGGGGTGCTGGTTGACAGCCGACTGAACATGAGCCAGCAGTGTGCCCAGGTGGCCAAGAAGGCCAATGGCATCTTGGCTTGTATCAGAAATGGGGTCACCAGCAGGTCCAGGGAGGTTATTCTCCCTCTGTACTCGGCACTGGTGAGACCGCACCTCGAATACTGTGTTCAGTTCTGGGCCCCTCACCACAAGAAGGATGTTGAGGCTCTGGAGCGTGTCCAGAGAAGAGCAACAAAGCTGGTGAGGGGGCTGGAGAACAAGTCTTATGAGGAGCGGCTGAGAGAGCTGGGGTTGTTTAGCCTTGAGAAGAGGAGGCTGAGGGGAGACCTTATTACTCTCTACAACTACCTGAAAGGAGGTTGTGGAGAGGAGGGAGCTGGCCTCTTCTCCCAAGTGACAGGGGACAGGACTAGAGGGAATGGCCTGAAGCTCCGTCAGGGGAGGTTCAGGTTGGATATCAGAAAAAAATTCTTCACAGTAAGAGTCATTGGGCACTGGAACAGGCTGCCCAGGGAGGTGGTCGAGTCGCCTTCCCTGGAGGTGTTTAAGGAACGGGTGGATGAAGTACTTAGGGACATGGTTTAGGGAGTGTTAGGAACGGTTGGACTCGATGATCCAATGGGTCCTTTCCAACCTTGTGATTCTGTGATTCTGTGATTCTGTGATTCTGTGACTGCATCCACTTTTGTGGACTGCAATCCTGGCATCTCCCTGGCAGCTGTTCCGTGGGATGGGGCTTGCACCCTGTGTTTAAAATGAATTTCTCTCTAAGCAGTATCTGTTATTCTTCCTCACTGCGGCAACTGTTGAGCGTGGTGTATGTACTGAAGCTCTACCATCAAGAGTAAGCGAGAGCTATAACCGAAATAACATCAACAGAGGATCTGAAAGCTGGACTAAGTTTTATGGACTGCTCAGGTCCTTGAAAAGGAATGCTAAGTTAATTTTAAGTGTTGCAAATGCTTCTGCGGGGCATCTGCTCAGCAGAAATTTCCTCTCTGCTTCTCAAAGTCTGGTTTAGACAGGTTAATAAATCTTTGCCTTTCTTCAGCTGCGGAGCTGCAGAGGGTTAGGATTTTATAGCCAGAGAAGGTGAAGAAGAGAAAGTTACAACTTGTACAGAAAGATAATTCCAGGGCAGCACCAAAGGAGTACACAGACTTCTTCGCTCTTAGTGCTCAGTGCTAAGCAGCTGAGCGTGGTTTTTTTTTTTAATAGAAAACAAAGGCTCAGAGTGTGGAAAGACAGAATTGAGAAGGCTGAGGGTGCAGAAAGGAAACAGATTTGTTTGCAGAGGATACCGAGGAGATGTAAGGAAATCTGTATGTATGTATGTGATTTGTGGTTGTCACTGAAGCTACAGAGTGGCCTAAATCAGAGTCTGGAAAATGTAATTTATTCTATACCCCTGATAAAGGAACTGAAATAATATTGCTTTAAGATTGTTTTCTTATTTTAGTTGTTTTAGTGTACACCCAGTTTGAAATGCTCAACATAATTATAAAAACGCCCTATCAAGTTTATGTGCTTCTAAATTGTGATTAATTTGATTTACAAAAGACAAAGTCTAAAAAGAATGGGAACATTCATAACCCAGTGATTTAGTGTAAAACATGGCAAAATAATAGAGTTATGTGTTTAAAAATGTAAGGAATAAGTTCCAGTGATGCCATAAATTCCAGGAAAATATTTTAGGAACTACAACATAGAAATTTATTGCTACTTGGCTGGAATAATGATTTCTCCTTGGTCAACAAAACACTTTATAACTTTAAATCTATGGATGAGTATCAAAGCTGGTTTTATCAGAGAGGTTTCTTTTAGATTTGTACGCTGTTTCCTAAATTTAAAATACTGAAATAATGGGTAAAATCAAGTCATTTACTAATTATTTTATCCTTAAAATATAATAATTTAAATTAAAACCAAGACATTTTATATTGAGCATAATGCTTGCATGGTACGTAGGCTCAGCAAGACATTTCTCTATTTTTCCCGCATGGGATGGTGACATGAGAGTTATGAGCAGTGTTCTGGTCAGTTCTCCATGCAAAGCTGGCAGAGACTGGTATGACTTTGACAGTTACCATCTTGTCTGATAGTTTGGAGACCCACAATCCAACCTTTAATGAAAAGCATGCTTCCATACGCCATATAGCAGGAAAAATTCTTGAAGTTCTGTTACAATGAATCCCTGGTCCATTTTCCACTTGGCTCCCTTTCTCCTCACGCAGTGCAGAGATGCTCCCCTTAACCCTTCTTCTCAGCAGGGCAACGAGAAGATTGTGGGAGATCTGGTCAGTATTGCTGTCTTCTGTGTAGAGTTGCAAGTCCTTTTCCTTCCATAATGGCTTGGTTTGGTTGTTTTGTTTGGTTTTTTTGTTTGGTTGGGTTTTGGGTTTGTTTTTTTGGGGGGGGGCGGTTGGTTTGTTTGTTTGTTTTCTGGCAGGTAGAACTGTGGTGCCTGGGATCTATTAATATGGCAAAGTTTTGGCTCTGGTGAACCTTTAAATCATCTGAGCCATGGCCAGAGATAGTGATGTTCAAAGGCAGAGTACTGCACTGCTGAGATCTTCACACTAATCATTTCTACCATGCTCTAAGTGAAAGTGGGTGGAGGTGTAAGTGACTGCCAGGTTAATAAGAACTTGACGTTCCTGTCCTAAGGATTTTACTGCCCCAAGTTCAGTTGCACATTATGACCCACATTTAAGGTCCTTTGAAGTCAATTAAAATGCTTCCATTAATGTCACAGTTGCTGAAAAACATTAGAGCTTTGCATTGCAGAGCCACGACTAAGGATATGCCAGAGAGAGGCAAAGGTGTTGTTGTCCTATTCATCCAACAAAAAGACAATCCCTGAATACACAGTGATTAGCAACCCTTACAGGTGGTTCCAGAGACCCTGTGGCTCATCCCTTTCCTGGTTAAAACCTGATCTTCTGCATGAATTTGTGAAGCCATTCAGTGCCGAGAGAGGATAGTTCATGTCTGATATGCGTCTGTCAACCCCTACTTCTCTCCGATTTATTTGTGGTGACCTGGTAAGATATAGAGTCATGTCAGGGTTCTTGCAGCTCATGCAACCTGGAGGGCTCTTTCCATTGCTTCCTTCCCAAAGAAGTCATGGTAGAATTGAAGTGCACCATAGGTACATCCACACTGGCATTAAACTACCTGGCCTGTGTGTGGGTTTCAGTCCCACTGAAGCATCACGAGACTCAGGAAAAACATAAGAAACTGCTGAGTCCCAATCCTCCAGGTGTAATGCTAATAGTAATGCAGTACACAGTCTGCAGGAGTTGCAAAATAAAGCAGATAGTGTATGAGCTGACTGCCTTCGCATTTAATGTTTGAGTTTTCTCAGGATAATTCAGATTGGAAGGGACCTCATGACTTAAGAATAAGATTTATCTCATTTGGTAGTGAAAGTGTTGATCTGGGACCTGCTTTTGTCTGTCCAACATCTCTACTCTTCAACAGGGGTTGCTCATATCTGGACAAGGACCAAAGTGGTTTCTGTGTGTCTATGTGAGAGAGGAAAGATAAATCAAAGGGCCTAATTCTGGAGGAAGCAGCCTGTTCTCACGTCAGAGGTCTTCCCTTTCATCTAGAGAATTATTCCAGAGTTATGGCAAACTATGTGAGGATTTTCCTGTGTTATTTACTGGGGAAAAGGCCAATAATACAATTTAAAACCACACAGAGCCCAAACTCTTTTTTTCCCCCAGATTTCCCAAATGGGTTGTTTTTTGAATTCATATCACTTAATGATTCAGACCTCATCTTCCAGTCTGTCTTCATTTTCTTTCCCATTTTGGTGTTCCAAATACACTCTTTTTTCCCCAAACATCCTGTCACATACTAGAGGTGTAACCATATCCACTGTCTTAACTCCAGGTGGCTGGAAGCTGATTCTGCATAAATTAGAGAGAAAAGCATTCTTCTTTTTACATTTTACATTTTTTAAATTTTACGTTTTTTACGTTTTTCTCTTCCTTCCCCCAAAACTGCCCCAAATAAAAATTATAGAGTATAAATCTAGCCAGAATAAAGCTATGTCCTCCTCTAGTTCAATGGTTCTCCATACTTAGCATTCACTAAAACAAAAAACTGCTTCCGACCATTGCTGAAGCTTATTCCTTTATGTTCTGTAGTTTTCCAAGCCCAGATTCTGGCATAACCTGTACACGAAAGAGAAGTGAACAACCTCACACCCACAAATAAAGCAATGCAGTGGATTTTAATCATGGCATTAGAGTCTAAGAAAACATCATACTTTGTTCTTTTTACACAAAAATTATTTTGCATCTTATAACACAAACACATAAAGAAAATATTTATTAAATCCAGTTTTTGCTAATGTATACTTGAAGATGGCTGGAACTATTGTAGCAGAGGCAATGGCTCGGGCAGATGGGTACTCCTACACACGGGTAAGGTTGGTGAGGATGGTGCCTGTATTGGCATGACAGCCGGCTGAATCCTCCCACTCACAGTGGAGGCGACTCAGGGTTAACATCAGTGAAACTTTGAGATGCTGCCCCTTTACTTTTGCAATTCCAATAATTTCATGGAAAGTGTACAGTTAAAGATAAGCCCAAACTTACCAATGGGTAGGCTGCAATACTTCCATAAAACCCCAATCCTTTACAGACAAAGGCAGGACATTTCCTAGATTCAACTGACAGGAGTTGAGACCCATTTTGTTCTTACAACTGCTTTTTGACTCTAGATAGAAATGCAGTGAGACCAGGCCTCATAAATGACTGCTATCATAGGTCTTCTGAGAATTCCTCCCTTTTGGTACTGAAACTTTTCAGAGTTATTAGTTAGAAATACGCAGCTCTGAATCCTGAATGAAATCTTAAACCAGCTTCACCATCAGACTTTTAGTCTGAAACCAGTGCACTCCAAATACACACAAAGCAGCTATAAAAAAAGTCAGCCCATGCAATTATTTTCTATTTCCAGCCGGAAACCCTACCTGCTTTCTGTTCCTACTCATATATTATTCCTGCAGCAATGAAGACAATTGTTTGCAAGGAAAGATAATACTGGATGATCTCTAATATATCTAATTTGAGATACAGCAATTGAACAAAGTGAAAGGGTTGGCTGTGTCCAGGGCTCTAAATATCCACTGGCTATGTTTTGGAAAAACAACATGATAGTCCATGGAATAATTTCAGAAATCTACAGCACTGTATTCTTTGTAGAATACTGGTGCCATTAAATATATCAGGAAATGTATCTACCATCAAAATTTCTTCTCTTTCATAAGTGTTTATTTATTCTGTGCTATGAAATCAGCACTGCTAGATGAACCCAGCACACCTTCTTTAAAATCAAGTGACCGCTTTCTGGTTTTGTATTTTTCTCCACTGCAAGTCCAAATAGTCTTTGATTTAATAAGAGTATCCATCATTAGCTAAAAAGAAAAGGTTTGTAGGAGTATGTCTTGATACTTTATTATTTTCAGAAAATGCATTAGAAGTTTGATATCTACTGTCAGGGATGAGATAAACAAAAAATGAATGCACTACACTCTTGCCCTGGGTGAGCTTGCCACAATACTCGTCAATTATAAGACTTTTTCATGGCTCCTACACTCCTTTCTGAAATGTTAAAGGTCTCACTAATCTTATCAGGTCATTGATTACCACCTGCTGAGCACAACAATGCACCAAAGAATGCGCATTACCTTCAGTATATATCAGTGTTTTTACTCTTTCCCCCACTGAATAACTATTCTGTTTCTTTAAATGATGTGACTATTGAAATTGCCTTGTTCAAAACCTATGTCGTGTGTGTGTGCTAGTCAGCATCTGTTTCAACATCGTGCCAGGTGATACGGCACACTGTGGTATAATTGCAACAATGGGATTTTTAGTGCCAGGGATGCAGCTGTTACCCATGCTGATGAGATGACCAGCAAAAGGGAAGTTTCCATGGAGCCTCATCCTTTTCCCTTAGCTCTCAGTCTCCTGAAACAAAGCCATAAAGAGGATGCTTGTTGCTGGGGAAGATGTAGGAAAGTTTTTTGTCTGCAGTGGAGTCAGTAGCAGCACAGAAGATTCCCACATTAATATAATAAATGAGGTGAGAATTAGGAAAACTTTCTGGTTTTCAATACTGAACATTGAACCATGTGAGATACTCCAGAAACTGAGTACAAATCTTCCTTATACAGACATCAAAGCAGCAGGATGGGAAGAAGCCCCAGGGGGCTGTGGAGCTGAGATTTGACTAAAGATGGGTATAAATAAAATGGGTCAAAGCTTGCATTCAGTGGATAAGCATTCAGTTTGTCAGCTTATTCCTATTTATTGGACTGCCAAAATTTGGCAGGAGATATCAAGAAGATAATCTCTATTGTGATGTTTTTAGAATTTCCTCCTTTGGTTCAGCCTGGAAATCCTCCAAGATTAGGTTTCTTGTGAGATTTTGGCACTTTTATTTCATTTCTTCATTATTGTACTTTGACTTTGCTTTTTCACCAGCTGAAGCCTGACCTGAAGCCTCTGTTGAGGAGAACGCAATATGAAGTTGGCTGAATTGGACAGACGAAGAGCTTGAGGAGTGAGAGTTAGAGGAATTTACTGCTCTTATCAGAGTGGCATCAGCTGAGGAACCGGGACTGGTATAGTTTCTGAGCCAGCAGAAAGATCTGGGAAGAAAACATAGCCTCGGCACATGACTTTGTATCTGAAACAATGACAGAAATATAACCACATAATGTTCAGGTAGGGACATCGCATCTCTGAGCAAGAAGATGAGTATCTGTGCACTCAGACCACTGGAGACAATCTGTTTCAACACCACATATAGTGCTTCTAAATCACCCTTTAAATACCCACCTATTTGCCTCCCACTTCTCTGGGATGATATACATGGATGTGCTTCTCTGCAGCTCCTGCTGTCTGGAACAACCTTCTCACATCTACATCTCCCTGATTCTCCACTTCTCTCCAAATCTTGTTTGAAAACATTTTCTTTTCCCCTAGACTGTGCCCCTGAAGTTCTCTTTTGCTGTCCTATTGTTAGTATTGATTGCTCTCTAAAATACCACTTAACGCAACTGGCTCGTGCTCTATTTTGGCTTGAACTTACACCTTGGCTGGTTTTATGCTATATGCAGTAAAACGTTGTGGGGTTTACAGTCTGTAGCTTATGCGATACAGATTAAAAATTGGGTTGAATTCACAGAAGTTAAAGTACTGCTGTAAGGCATTTTTCTTCCAAGAGTGACCTATTGGTGCCAAGGATTCCAGCACTGTGTCTTGTTAGTAGAGTAATGTTGAGCCAAATCTTCAGTGCAACAGATAACAAAAGTCAACCCAATCAGTTTTCTTTTATACTTTTCCCATGTGGACAATCCTTGGTGTCCAAGGACCCTTTCCAGTCAAGAACAAATAAGGAGACTATAGTTAGCTATGTGATGTGTTTCAGCAGGCATGCCCACATACGTGCACTTTCTTTCTGTGCTCCACACAAATGAAGTGTTGATTGCTGGCTAGCTGACAGATGATCAAAGATAATTCTTCCAGATGCTGCTAGCTAGTGTCACCAGTGACACTTCACATGTGACAGTGAAGTATTTGTGAAGTAGCTGCCAAATTGCAAACATTTTTCTTGATATGTCTTAAACTTATGGAAGATATGTCAAGCCCACTGACTTTTACGGCTGGCTGTGAGAGGCCACCACAGAATCACAGTATCCCATATACCCATTTATGCCCTTGGCTTTTCACAGGCCTTAGGATTCCGTCTTTGAATTCCACCAGGAAATCCATACACCAATACCACTTTCCTCACCATTAAAATGTGAGATATTTATAGCATGGATTTGGCCAGAGTAGGAGTGGCAAAAGGACTTAGCTGAAGAAGCTCTTAACATAAGCAGTATTTTGTCTATTTAAATTTGATGAAGAACGTCAACCAAAAGAACATCTTAGTGCATATTAATGCTTCTGTAACAAATGTCGGTTTTAATAATGTTTACCAAGCACAGTTATTAGGACTTGTTCCATTGCTCACTGAAGCTACCAGAAAGACTCTCACCTACTTTAATGGGTATTAGATCAGTCCCTGAGTGACGAGGGAAGTGTTTTGTAAGGATTAATTCTTCTACTTAAAGAACCTTCCCCTCAGCAAGAATTCTTTCTGAACACAGAGGTAATGGACCATTTTGCTCATTCTGTAGCTTTAAGGAAGATAACTAAAAGAAAATATTAATTTGGTAATACTTGTGGAGTTATGTGAAATTCTAGCATATCGATGTGGAACTGCAACTGCACTCTGTATTACCTCCTGACCCTCATCTATAGGTCTGAAAACTACAGATACCCATTTAAAAGCACTATTTATTTATTACAGAGAAAAAGTTTACTACTTTCTATACCCTTTCAAAAATTATGCATATGGTATTTTTTTAATCGTTGAAGTTTCCCTGTCCTGTTTTTCTTATTTCAGTGAAAGGGCAAACAGTGACATAGAACAAAATAACAGTCCAATCTATGTGTTTTGTAATGAATAATAAAGTGTTTTAACCTCTTTAGGGACTTAACACTATGTTAATCCTTTAATCCCCAGAAAAACCAATTTTGTTGACATGAAAAGGGGATATTTAACTTCATCCAATTAATTTTCTACCTCGGAGATACCATGATTATGAAGATTAGATTGAATAGATTTATTAGAATAACCTCATTGTGTAAAGAGTGATATTTTTACCAGTAGATTATTGTATCAGAAAAGAAAAAAGTATTGAATCTTCTTTTTAACCATATTTGGCAATGAGAAATGGAAGAGAGCAGAATACTCACTACTTTGCCTATGTTTTTGCTCTATGACTTTGCAATTTTTGATCATCTTCAAAGTTTTTCCTAAGCAGTGAAGCAATAAAGCAACTATTCTGTGTTGATTTTCCAAATGCATGGCATATGTAAATCGAGACAGATTTTTCACTTTTCACTTAAGCGTTTGCAGACAGGTCAGATTTTCAAACATGTTTTGTGGTACTTCAAAAGAACAAGGCTTTTCTGAAAAATCCCGCCTTATAGTTTGCTGTCTCTGAAATGAAAAGGATATGCATAAGAGTGAGGAAGGGTGGTTTTATGGTTAAGACATCAAAGTGAGATTTGGAAAATCCAGATTAAGTTCCCCACTCAGCCATAGACTTGACGTACAATCTTGGTCAGGTCATTTGACCTTACATCTTCCACTGAAAGTGGGTAGATAATACATCCTTTCTCCTAGAGTTTTTTTGGCTCGCCTTTTCAAACTGGAAGTAGTTTGGGGTACAGACTGAGGCCACAGTTCAATGAGATAATAAATTTGCTCTCTAGTACTGGATCAAAACATTTTGTGACTGAATGATGCGAAACGCCAAGCCTGGACAGACTTTCTCTGTTCAGCCGAAGCTGTCACTTCTGACGACTTTGTATCTAGTGATCTTTACGCTGGATGAGATATCACTCCCTGTACCAGTGGAGTTTTACACAGGCCTTAGGATTTACAAAGTGGTTTACAAAGCAGTTTAAGCCAAAGAAAGCCCAGGGCTCTGCTGTGTGTTCCCTCTCCTTCTCTGTGATAGCACTAACAAAGGACAGCTGTGCAATTGACTGTATCAGTGGGCTGATCCAGCTCAAAAGAAACTTTATCCCACTCAAAAATGGTATTTTTTTGCCCACAGCCAAATGCGTGGTCATTAATGCTGTCACAAAGGAGAAGACGGCTTGGGGAATGAAGGTGTGATTGCGCTGCAGATGCACAGATCTTCATCAGGTTGGTTAAGGGCTTTGGGATGTGCAGTTTATAACTGATATAAAAAGGTCAGCAAAATCTCCCGACACAGGCACAGCTGTACTGGCAAAACAATAGTAAAGTATGGAGATACATGAATAGCTATGCTGAAAGAGCTCCCTAAGCATGTGTTCGGCTTTCTATGTGAATGCTGGCACTGTCATCGGAGAAGTGATGCTGCAGTTAATTATCTGCATCTAAGTCTCAATCACAGGAACTCACTCAATATACCGTGGTGTTGGTGACCAATCCTCCTTATCTCACTCTGAGAAGTGCTGGGCATTTTAAGTGCCACTGTGCTTGCTCAGGATCTTTGAGGATGAAGTAGGCAGATTCTGAAACATAGAAACTGTTAGACTGAGATTTTTTTCACAGATTCCACACTTGATATGAACTTATACATGCTTTCCTTTGGTTTTATTATTTTATTTTCATTATACATGCAGATGAAACTGAAACAGTGAATGAATTATTGCAATCCATTGGTGAATATTTTGCTGCTTATAGTATTGATTTTGAAGTTAGGGCGATGTAGTGTTGCAGTATTTCTTAATATCTGCAGCACTCTTACTCATCGTGATAGGATGGAATTGCAGAGAGTATTACTTTTGGTAGTCAGGAAAACTTGTCCTGACACAATAAAACATAATGGTTTCCAAGGATTCATTACTTTCTGTTATGTCAATAATTGGCAGATTAAGTCTCCTTACTAACAGCACTGAGTGTTAACAACTGCAAAGAAACCCTTACCACTTCTGGTGTCAATAATCCATCAATTAAGGATCCCTACTAGTATGCATTGACATAAAAGATTTGAATGACTCTGCAGGAGCCAGTTGCAGTCAGTTATTTGCTTTTGTTTTTTTGCTACACCTTTCTCTTCACATCTTTTACCCTCTCTTTCCTTATTCCTTCTCCTGAAAGTCCGTACAAGTGCTTTATCTAAATAACATAGAAATCTATTTTAATGTTACATTTAGACTCCGAAGAATTCAAGGGTATTAAACCAATCTTTATCTTGTTTTCTCCTCACAGTGGTGTACGTGTGCATTCACACAATGAACACAAATGTCGCTCAAAAAATAGAAGGTTCTGCACATGAGAATGCAATTTGAATTAAGACCCCCCAGGTTTCAACAGGCATCTTTAACTCAGCTTCTCTACAGAAGTCCTCAGTAAAAATAAAAAATGATTTTCCCAGGCAGCAACACAACGAAAAAACTTACATGGCCTATATTTTATTAGAAACTCAGTTTTTGGTAAGAATATTTTTTTCATCTCTAAATGTAGAACGCAATGAGTTGTTTTTGATTTAATAGGGAAGTGATATTTAGGAAACAAGAAGTTCAGTTGTGACTTCTGGTCAGGCTGAGGTGTACTGCAAGCTGTAGTTTCAGCAGAGCACTGCTACTCAGAATTTAATTCATCAAAGCACATCAGCACATGCTAAGCACTGAATTCAGTGTATTGTAACAATATTTTAAACAATCTTCCCTGAACTGTATCTATGGCAAGGTTTAATTCAAGATGAGCAAAGAAATGAGCATCCAGTCTTCCATATTTTACTTTTCCTGAGGAGATCACTGTTTGCCTTGGTTGATCAATGTCTGTTCACTGCCTTTAGGAGGTTTGTTAAGGCTCCAGCTGTCAACAGTTCACCCTGGGTAGAGTCAATATGGTTTTATATGATGGAAGCATGGAGAAAGACGGAGGTGGAGCTTTATTTTTTAATTCTGAATTCCACCCAGAAAGTAGAGTGAAAAGAAGGAATATTGATCTGAAAAGTCAAGGCTTCAACACGTTTTGCTTGTATGGTATTAAATAGGGCTGTATGCATTTTAAAGTCTTTAATTACATAAACACATACTGTAGAGTGGAATAACATTCTTCCAGATTTCACTAATCTATATTACTCAATTAGCAGAGCACTAATTAAGTGCTGCTGTCATCATAAGATTTTTGTGGTTTGTTGCAGAGTTTAAAAATTATTATTTAATTCTAAATCTGAATATTTATTTTCAGTGTCAAAATAAACAAAATGTAGCATCCTCAATGAATACCTACATGCAGTAAGGAAGACTCTTGCACTAATATGCAGTTTTCCTCATCTGAATAGTGATACTCTCCTCAAAGTATTCCAGACTAGGAAGTTTCACCATTCTTCACCAGAACTCTGCTTTATTCAGTGTACCAAGCAGATAGATAGTGCCCTGGGAGCGAGTTAGGACCGTGCAATCAATAAAATACTTCTTTTCCCTTTTGTATTCAATGCTGGAAGGTGTATGACAGAGGCAATGGGGCAATAGCAGGAGAAGATGCACGCTGCCGTTAAGGAAGCTGGCTGGATTCCATCCCTGCTGGTGTCTCACGCTGTCTGCCCCGTATAACTGGGCAGATTCTCAGTCTCAGCACAGCTGGGCCTTCAGGATGAGCTTCTCATTTTCTGAGTGCCCAGTGCAGTTCATCTGTGGCCACGTTTAGAGAGATGCTGAGTTCTCACAACTGTAACAGAAGTCAACTCGAGCTGTCATTCAAATGCAAGAAGTGCGATAACAATGCCAGGTACTCAAAAAGATAATCCAAGAATAAAAAAAAATCAAAACAAACCAAACAAACTGATTTCAGATATCCAGGATTAGCGGACACTTTTGACAGTTAAGGTGCTTGCTGCTTTGTCCCTCCATTCTGCAGCCATAAAATGAGGATAATAACATCTGTTCTACAGAGTGTTATGAAGTGCAATGGGCTGCATGTTTGTGAAGCTACTGATTACTCTAGAGGGAGCAACACAGAAACAGAGTGGAAAGAATAAAACATTCTTTACTGGATGGATAGACAACATTAGTGTCCGGCCATATCAAATAAGGAACTAAAAACCCTGATTGATTCAAAATGAAGCCAGACTCTGGTATTGAGATAGTTACAGTCCACGTATGTGCGCATGCTGAATCAACTGCCATTCCCAACATTTTTAGAGCTTGATTTTGTCACCATGATGTCCTTTTAGGGTTATTTGATAATGGTTTCAGTGCATTTGTTCATATGCAGCTCTGGCCTGATAATGCCAAGTTTTTTTCACAGATTGTTGTGAGAGATTGAAACCTGAGCTACAGCAGGGATCAAGAAGTTGTGGTGAAAGTGGAATCAATGAAACCTGTTTCCCTATGGACCTGCACACTGCAGTTATACTCACTGATGTGAGACCTATTCAGTGGTTTTCTAGCCCTGATACTTTAATGTCTCGTAGCCATATGGCCTCTCCCATAGCTAATAGAAATAAGTTCAAGCTGTAGTCATACCTTCCATAGGGGCACTAATATGACCTCTCACTCTTCTTAGATGCTATATTTAGAATTGAAGATAATTGAAATTGTAGAAATTTGACTTTCAATACACTCAGTACTTACCTTTCTGTGAAATTTGGCTGACTTTTTGTAGTAGGTTTGAAAATAATTTATGAAATGAAAGGGTGAGGGTGTATGAGAGCACAATACAATGGCATAAGCTTCATTCCCTTAAGAGAGCAGGGAAAAAACAATGTGCAAACAGCAACAAGCAAAAGGCAAAGACTCCCTCTGCACCCTGCCAAGCCATTCACCAGAGGACTTATGATCTTAAAGCAGGAATGTGTCCTACCACCAGTTGTACACCAGAATGATTCCCTAGTTGGAAATTTTACAAGAATGTGACCAAGGAGAAAGAAACAAAACACAGTTACACACATCCAAGCTGATGTACTTTATCAAAAAATGAATATCTATAGATTCAAAACTTGGGGCAGAATTCTGTATGCATCTGGCAAACTGTTTAAACTTCTCCTTTGGTATTAGTATTTCCTTTTTAGAACTACTGTGGTGCAATAGCCTTTCCTCAGTTTAATCTTCTAAACTTGTCTCTGAAGATAGGAAAAAAGAATTACAGGATTGTAAGACCCTTGAAATTTGCTTCTTCATATCCCCCTCCCCAGAAATTCACACTTATATTCCAGGAGACAGAAGTCTATTGTCCTAATTCATTCAAGTGGTGTATATATTTCATGCTCTAAAAATGAACAATATGCACATTTAAAATTATATTTGCATCAAAATAGAAGAAATGTCTTGTGTTTTTTTTTTAATATCTAATGAGGAGTGCCCAAATTTTCTAAGTGAAAACCTGACCCCCAGGACTCCTTCAGTGTGGAATGTATTGCTCATTAAGAAGGTGCTGTGTACGAGGAAAGAGCAGGAAGAGTACTCTCCATCTATTCATACTCTGAAGAGCTTTAAACAATTTCCAGAAATAGAAACAGCACCTGCTAAGGGCAGAAGTCTAATTGTTTGCATGCCCTCAAACATTTCTTTACCGCACTACTTTTCATCTTGTTCTCAAAAGGATTAGCAACACCGAGGATTAGAGTGGTGCAAGGTTGGAAAAGAAGAGGAGATGAGAAAAGGCCAAGTAGACAAGTGTAGGGCCAAGTGACTGTTTACAATACAGTAATTATAACTCCAATGGCCACTGAATTCTGTGAGTGATTTTGCTTGCTCGGTAAATGGAAGTGGGTTGGAGCAGATCTGCTTTCTTTAGTGCCCTCCTGATCCAATGATGCTGGTCAGGTCTTGTAGCTTCTCCCTTGGAGCTAGATCATAGAATCATAGAATCACTAGGTTGGAAGGGACCCACTGGATCATAGAGTCCAACCATTCCTATCAATCCCTAAACCATGCCCCTCAGCACCTCGTCCACCTGTCCCTTGAACGCCTCCAGGGAAGGTGACTCAACCCCCTCCCTGAGCAGCCTATTCCAGTGCCCAATGACCCTTTCAGTGAAAAATTTTTTCCTGATGTCCAGCCTGAACCTCCCCTGTACAGAACCACTCATGCACTGTACAGAACCACTCCGTGGGCAAAGGGATGCAGTGTTAACCTTATGAACCAAGGGCTGTTGGAACCATGGGACTAACACTCAGTGTTACGTTCAGCCTCTGTTGGTGCAGAAGGAACCTACTGAATTTGCTGTTGTTCCAATTAAACTTTTTAACCAGAAAAATAGATCAGCAGAGCATTTCAGGAAGATAATTTGGCTTTGGGTGATTTTGTCTTTGTGTATGTACTTAATGTACACAATCCAGAAAAGTGGAGCATTTCTGGCTTAGAGACCCGACTATGTCACCATAGGGCTAGGATTTCAAGTAGTCTGAAGCTAGTGATGGGCTAGAATGAATATCTGGAGCAGAAGTAGGTCAATAGAAATAGTTCACAGCCTCAAAAGCTTTTTTTTTTTTTTTTGGTTAAAGATAAAAATTAGAACAAACATTTTTGAAAGTGTCTTTATATCATATATATAGGGATATAATATTTTCTGCCAAATGATGGCTAAGCTTACTAGGAAGTTTCAAGCTAAACATAAACCTGCCGACTATAGAGTGCAGTCATTCAAACTCACGGCAGGAATGGATGGAAGATGCTGCATTCACCTCTCCTTTTGTACATGCAGTATGGCATTCCATTGATTTGATTCCAGATTTCTGTGGCCTGCTTCACAATTATTCACAAAATAACACAAATCCAGCTTGTAAAAATATTTGATTTCTCTCTGGGGTATGATACAATCTCTAACAAATTTTCTGGGTAGGGGTAGATGGTTCATTTATGGATTAGCTTTGGGAAAACCAAAATTCCTCTTTGTAACTGGAGGTGGAAAATTGCAAAAATGAAAGGAAGGGTCTCACCCCAGGTAGTGACACAATGGGGCAGAGAATGGAATGGACACAGTCAGCTCATCTTCTGCGGGTCCTACATGACTGCAGCAGGTGGCACTGGGGAGATGAGACCTCTTCCAAATGCTGCACAATATTTGTAAGGCTTCCTTTTCCTATGCTTTCAACTCAGTGTCTTCCTAGAGAATCATACAAATATATGGCGTTATTGTAATGGAAGGGCTAAAGCTTTAGCAGTTATGGAAGAAAGAAAAAAAGCAAAGAAGGTATTTTCCTTGGTGGAGTGATGTCAGACTATACAATGCAAGATTTGGTCAGAAAGCTGTCCACAGCCACATTCAGTTGTGTCCTTTGACACAGAAATGCTAGTGAACCTTCTTTTTTTTTTTAATTAAGTAAGTTTCTTCAAAGGAAAAATATATTATCTTTACCAGTTTATTTCCTTTGTATGTATGTTTTATTGAGAAGAAATAATAAAACTGTTACCCTGTAATTAAATTGGATTACAGAATAATTATAGCTTTGTTTGCTTTCTGCAGATTACATGCTAATTATACTTGGTATTACCATGAAAAACCAAGAATTTCTAACTATGTCATTACATGGTTATTTCTGCAATACAATACAACTATTTAATTATACATGCAGTCTCTTTACTTCCATGGAAAAATGATTAAAATAATGCCAATGCCTCAAAGTTCTGAACGTGTGCCAACATGTTGTGTAACATTTACAGCATTAGTAAGCATTTGTGTGTGTGTTTGCAAGTATGCATTTACATATGCAGCATTCTCATCCATTCTTCCAGTATCTCCTTTGCACCTACGAAACACAAGTCATGTTTTGTAATAGGTTCAAATATTCCATTGGATACAGGGCAATTAAGTACATGTAGATCATCAGTACACCTACAAAATTCTTGGTCCAGAAGCCATGAGCCATTTCCCTAGTTCTAAAGTCTATTTAGAAACATCCATGACAAAGATGAAAAAAAGGATGAGTGTATGATAGGTACTTCAAGCTGCACAAGCTTAGTTTTGACAAGGGCTCTTTACTTGTCAGATCATTTGTTGGCATAAAATCCAGCTGCTGAAAGACTGAGCTCTTGTGAGATTCTTCCCTGAATTATCCTGTGCTCTTAAGTAAGCCTCTGCAGTGGGCTTTTGTTAGAAACAGTACAGTCATCAATGACACATTCCTTGTAATGAGCAGATAGCCAACCAGATCTAATCAAGTTCAATGTCCATCCTTTTTAACCAAGCAGGAAAGCCATGTACCATAAAGTCTACTCTTTTAACGTTTGAGTCTAGCATTCAAGGTCCTGCTTTGCAACAGAAGTGTGAGTGGCTGCCAAGTCTTTTCTCATCACCATTTCACACCACGCTGATGTCTGATGAAAGAAGTAAAAACCATGAAAGAATTAAGAGAGACAGTGAGAGCAAATTTCTTTTTAAAAATGTACATCAAAATAGAAGTAGGTGAACTTCCTACAACCATATTTTCAGTCCCTTTAGTTACTGACTCAATCGTAGCTCGTTCCAAAGAAGTAAATGAATTACTGAATAAGTCATGTGGTGAGCTGTGGATGCATGTGAACCATGAGTCTTTGGAAGAGGTATTAGTGATGCAAGTTATTTCTCTGCAGGAAGAGAAAAAGAAACAAGCAAAGCAACAAAAAAAAGGCCCCAAAATTTGCACTTTAGTTTCCCAGGACTGGCAAAACACACTGTTTCCTGGCATACGTTTCTCTCTGCCATGCTGCACCAGGCAAGAGGAATGCTCCTTCCATGAGTGAAGCCATACATTCACCAGCAAAATGTATGTCTAGCTAAAACAACTGTATGGAATAATACAGATTTAGAAGCCTAAGAAAGTCTACCCATGATCATCTAAGTGATGATAAAGTGCCACATGCTGTTTCTATGTGGAACTGTAGAGGTTTATTTAATGTCTATTATCAGGGGAAGAAAATAAAAATAAAAAAAGGGGGGTGATTTATTGTTAAAGTAAGTGTTAAATCTCCCAAAAGAATCAGCTAGGGCAGGCCAAAGTCAGATCTAATACTATTTTTATTTTCAATATAGCCAAAATACTTGATCTGAGAAGGATGAATAATACTTTTTTTCTGTATGCTTGACTCTTGTATATTGCTTGCTTTAATTGACCATGAAGCATTGCTTACAGACTATTGTCATGTTGGAAAAGTTGCTGAGGAAAAAGAGAACTAAGGGATGCTTTTGATCTCTTCATAAGACAAGATATTGGAGGAATACAGACATCTGGAAGAGACAGAAGTTGACATTTAGGCCGTGACTGGGAAACAGTGCTTAAAATAGGATAAGCTGGAAAGATCCTTGAAGCAAATGCTTCTGTTAGATACAGCTGTGACACACAAATCAAAGAATGGCCTTACAGTGAGGCTTTTAGGATGATATCAGAATCACTGTGGTTCTCCATCTTTATCTGTTCTGGATCTGGTCATGCGAATCATTTGTGCCTTTTAAAACAAGGGAAATCAATGGGAGTTCAGTCTCCAGGGATCTTACAAGACTGTGCTCTCAGAAGAGGGACATTTTATACTCCATCCAAATTAGTTTGAATTTGTTTTGTCTGGTGGTAGATAGCAATAGCTGCCAATGCAATCAGTGTCACTTGCTGCTGAAGATACAGCATGAAAACTCTGTCATTGGACAAGACATTTTGCATCTTGTTCCTGTAGCAAAAAGCTGATTTCAACACTAACAAATTCAGCAAATCCGTTTCCCCAGGTTTAATTGCAAGCTCTCTCAGTGTGAGTATAGAGCACACCAGGTTCATAACCTTATTCACCACCTTGACACTCAAAGGGACAGTTCAATGTTACCAAAGGGTACCTGGATCCCGAAGCTGTATATTAAAGTGCTTACATTAAAATGCAGTTCTACCATCAGGTTTCTCAAGATTGTTGTTCTGGGGTTCATACAGGTATAGTGAAACTCATAAAAGGAAGAAGCACATCACAAATGAAGGTTGAAGACCTTATTACTCTCTACAACTACCTGAAAGGAGGTTGTGGAGAGGAGGGAGCTGGCCTCTGCTCCCAAGTGACAGGGGACAGGACAAGAGGGAATGGCCTGAAGCTCCGTCAGGGGAGGTTCAGGTTGGATATCAGAAAAAAATTCTTCACAGTAAGAGTCATTGGGCACTGGCAGAGGCTGCCCAGGGAGGTGGTCGAGTCGCCTTCCCTGGAGGTGTTTAAGGAACGGGTGGATGAAGTGCTTAGGGACATGGTTTAGGGAGTGTTAGGAATGGTTGGACTCGATGATCCAATGGGTCCTTTCCAACCTTGTGATTCTGTGATTCTGTGATTCTGTGTGGCTTATTAGTCATCATAGTACTATTCATCATAATGAATATGAAGTGAATGATTAAATTTTGCTGCATCACGTTTCTTTCCTGAGTTGCTGTTGCAGAGGTTTCAGCACAGTGAGAGGTGTGAAAGCCTCTGTGCACAACTTGAATCCTCTTTTGTGTTAGGATCATTATTTGCTGTAGTTAAGCATTTTGTCAACTTCGGTATTGACAGACAAAACATTTTTCGGGTAAGTACAACTGCTAAATACAGCACAGCTTTAAGACTGTGGGAAAATACAGTCATTAAGCTATCTTAATACAGGAAAAAGAGAACAATTATTTGCCGTCATTATGCACTGTTTGCTAATTATGCTCATCAGGTGATAAAAATGAATAAGTTAATTTAATCTTTTATTGCTCTGCCTGAAATCCTCAGAGATTAGAGAAGTAGTTCTCCCTTTTGTTCCTTCCTTCTCACTATCTACAGCATTATGGACTGAAATGTGAAGCTAATAGCAAGTTCTAGTTTGTTTTAATGGATACAGTGTGGATTTCTGTCCTAAATTTGCAGACATCAAGGTCATAGGTATTCCTGGGAATTAGGCAAGTCTTCATGCAGTTGTGCTCCATCTACCAGCACCTTAACTGAGAGGTTCATGTACAACACATCTTACACAGTCGCTGACGGCTCTGCTGTTGCTGCACTCATCTCATGTCCAGGCTACTGTCTCCCAGATGTTATTTTCTGAAGGCAGAGGCAAAGGGTTTGGGAATTGGATATTTTTTGTTTGCTCCCAGCTCAGTGAATGGATGGCATTTTGACGTCCCTCTTCTCAGTCTTCCTATTTTTTCAACTTCACATGAAATGCTATATATAATGGCAGCAGTTGCCAACTGCATCTGAAGTTGTTGCTACCAAAGGCAGCTCACTGTACCCTATATGTCCTTGGTTTGATCCAGACATAGCACTGATGCATTTAATGATCTCTTTCTGCATTCCCTGTGAATGAAGTGGGGAGGAGAATTACTCCTTTGTGCCCTCGAAGAGGAGATATAAGAGTTCATTACTGTGTTGGAGTAGATTTGAGAACCTCTTAGAAGTGAAGAAGTTGAAGCCCAGGCTGTCATGAAATCCGAAGGCAGAAGGCCCTCTCCTCAGATGTTTTAAATCATTGTCAGGCAGAACTGTATCAGTAGTTTGCTGGCATGTTCTATCCCCTTTTAAGAGAAATATGTTTTAAATACTCCACTATTACTGTGGTTTGATTAATGAAATTCCAATTGAAAATGAAACACACATTTATTTACAGAATATGGCCTGTGCACTACCAGGGAACATATTACAGTAGTAGTACAACTTAAAGAAAGCTACAAAAGTGTTTTCAGATCTTCTCATGTTTTGATCCAATCAACTGTAGAAGTACAAAGAGTGTTTATGGATGTGTAATAGAAAAAGCAGTATACACTTGGATGACTAGCTTTTTTGGGTTTGTTATTTAAAGTATTTATAGAACCCATTTGCATTTAGCTGGATGATTCTGGGAATTTTCTTTGTGTATTGAAATGTCGATCCTAAATCACGCATACATATTGGAGTAATAATATACAGTGCTTTTTTCTTAATGATTTTTCATTTTGTGGTTGAGCCAAGTATCTATATGAGTTAAAATCTATAATTCCCAGAACTGATAGACAATTCAAAAGGCTTAACAGACTTCATGCATCGCTTGGTATTGAAACTGTATATCTAGAGGAAAACTAATATATTGACCTTAGAAGGCCATTTACTGTTATTTGAAATAAACCCATTGCTTATAAGTCTACGGAGCGTTTGTTTCGATGGTTAAAAGAGAAACATGAATTTTGTGAGCACTGTGTTTTTTTGGATCCCATTTTCGGATCCCAGAGTAGCCCATGTGTCTAGAGCTAAGTATGAACTCCAATTGGAGGTCTGAAAAAATGTCTTTTGCTCCAGTGATTATATTTATTCCCTGTAGGATGCAACTACATAACTATATCAGAGGTTTGCTCTTATTTTGATCTGTGTGTGTAACAAAACTTTTGAAATGAACAATGGAAGTTCTTAATGTTTCCCACAGTTATTAACAAATGTTTATTCAGGATTGCGTTTTAAATGCACATAAATGCATTAACAGTCATCATTCCAATTGTCTAAAGTGACCGGACACTTCCTAGGGCACCTTGGGCCAAAGAATTGGAGGGCAATAACGCATTTTGGTATCTCAAAGATACTTCTCTTGTACACAGAACAGTCACTTCACTTGTGAGTTATTTAAACTCCATGTAACAGCCCCACACCACAAGGAGAATTTTAAAAGCATTGAGAGCTCCAACAGCTACCACAAATGTTAAAGTATCAAACGCAATTTCAAACTTTTTTGATGAGTATTTCATCAAATATATTGGGTCAGCCTTAACCATCAAAATAAACTAGTAGCTAAGTGACCATAGCTAGAACATAACTAAGGGTAACAGAATAAAAGCAGGCAAAAGCAAATGCTGGGAAATACTTTCTAAGAATGAGCTTTAATAAATGAGGAAATCTCATCCCTATAGAAACTTCTGAAGCTTTCCTCTTCGATACTTTAAAGTGCAGGAGACAACACGTTAATAAATTTGATATCTTGCAGACCACACAAAAGCCCTTTCTTTCCTCTAGTTTGCTTGATTTTATGAAAAGTTGTTTGGATTCTGAAAGAATAAAACTAATTAGTTGAATATTTAACTTAAGACAGTCAAGATTTGGATACATCTTGTACTCAAAGAACTTCATTCAAAATCACTGTTCAACAACAAACAAAAATGGCAGGTAAAAGATAGAAGAGAAAGAAATCACGTTTCCCCAGTTCTGTATGTGATGGCCTACAGAAGAGATGTCCAGTACCACCCTGGCCTGTTCTCCAAGAACCACCTCTAAAAATGTGGCTGAAAATCATCCTTGCTATCAATACAAAAATCAAAGGCTGATGCTAGTACTGAACTACATAACTTTCTAGTAATAAGACTAAATTCATTTCCATGCATCTTTTGGCTGATGATAAACCTGAAGTGGGAGAATCTGGAAAGCCCAGAACACACCAGTGTTTCCCTGTTGCAACCTTCACAGCCCTGAAAGGGGATGAGAGATACAACAATTAGTAAGACAGCCAAGAACAAGAGTGAATTTCTGCTGACTGCTTATTTGATGGAAGCTGGTGCTCTCCTGCAGTCAAGCGTGTGTAAGATCATAGCAGATGTTGGCCAGTTTTTGAAGCCAAATATCAGAGAAATATTTAAGCACATTCTTGCCTTTAAGCAAACACCGATGTGATTGCCTGAAAGAGACATTTTTCACAACTGGAAAAAATCCTTACCTAATGTCTAAGATAAAAACATAGAAACATACGTGCTGGTTCATTTACAGACTCAACAGAAAACATTTGACTCATAGGGGACACTTAAGGTCACACATATTCCGTCGACAACTATAGGTGGGTCCTATTAATCTTCAGTAAATCTCCTCATCATAAAATGTCTGTTTGCATCAGTTCACTGGCACAGTGAGTAGCTTTCTTCACCACCATCCACAGGAAATTTTCATTAATTTATGTACATATGATTTCCCACTGAAGTGTAACTTAATCATATTAATTCCTGAAGAGGCTTATGTTTAGTTTCCATATGGACAACACAGCATATGCATCCTATTTTTCTGTTCAGAGAGGTCTTCTATTTCTCTTGATGTTTATGATTATCCCCTGGATGGGCAAAGAAAACTTTCAAGAATTAAAAACACGGATGTTGTACAACTTTCTCAACTGCAGTAGAAGAAGAATAAATACACCTTCTAAAATATAGCTCCCTATGTGTCTTTCTGATGTCCATATTTAAATGAAACAGGCACATGAACCTGCTGTGGGACATCTTAATGGAAAGAACAAAAAATATACACAGAGTTAAAAAGCAGAATACGCTTGTCTCAGTTCAGAGGATGAGTCAGTGGTGGCCAGAAGTCAAACCTCCTGGTACAAATTTCCAAGCTGAGTTTGTCCCATGTGAGATGGTCACATGGACTACTTATGACAGGTGAAACCTCATTCAGAGTGGTCTGGCTTTTCATCTGGAGAATACAGGGAGAGATAATTTGGAAGAGCTGATTTGGCAGTGAGCCACAGTACATGCAACTGATTTGGTGGTGAGGATGTGATTGTCTTGCCCACGCCCAAATAGTCTAAAGACTTGTGTTTCTGAGAAAGTGTGGCCCGTGTGCATTTGATTAGAGGAGCTATTGTGATGGTAAATAACAGCGTAGCTTATTTTTAACATTACTTGCTTTGTGAGACTTCTGGCTATTTAGTATAAGCAGCCAAAAGATATTTCCTGGAGTTCTTTAGAGTGTTAAATATGTATGACCCTAATTCTCAATTGCCCTGCAATGTGCACATTTACAAAACACACAAAATTTTAGAACTGAAAAAAACAGTACGCCTCTGTGGTTGATCGGAGGTGTCAAGAGGCATAAAAATTCCTCAGATTGACACATCAGCTTTGTATGATGCTGAGTGAGCCGGGGAGGGCGGCTGTAGATATCGGTGCAGAAACATTTTTGAAAATTACTTTTGACACAGCTGATGTAAATGTACACATTGCTTGGCAATTTGCTAGTTGTAAATTGCTTGAAAATATTATTTTATTTTGTGTCTGCAAATTATCCCCAAGCAGATTCTGAATTTTATACATTTTCTCATTCATCAGTGCTAGGATGTGATCTCCTTTTGCCAGTCTGCTTCAGAAACTGTCCTTGCATATGCAGAGTTCATTAACTGTCAATTCTCAGTATGCAGTCAGCCATGGAGGCCACGTGATAGTGTGGGTAGTGTTTATCCTCCCTTATTGGAGAAACAAGATTTTGCTGAGCCTTTAAAGAGTTCAAGAAGACAGACAGAAAAATATCAACTTTTGGCCCTTTGCAAAAGTATCTCAAAACACTTACAACATGGGTATGAGCAAATATAATTTATATGAATGCTATTTTAAGAAAACAAAAAGGAATAATCCCCATGAATAGATTTAGCTATATTTTTCTACTTCTGCTCTACCAGTTTTATCTTTTCTATTCAACAGGAGATTCACGGGGTTATAACAAATTTCTGCAAACTTGTGTTTTAGCAATTTTATGTGCTTCTTCTTCAGACAAATGAAAAAATGCAAGATGTAGATTTTTATTTTATTTTTGACTGATTTATTATGACATAGTCATAAAATATATAAGCCTCAAAAGTGAGGCTTATATGTGTACTAATGCATTATAGCTGCTGAAGGAAAATATAGATTTGGTCCAAACTCTTTCTCCTTTCCCAGTCTTGTTAAAGTTTATTTTCAGTGTGTACAGGAGTTAAATATACCTCCGTTATTATGGAGGCCATAGCTATGGTGGATGTCAGTAGGTGGGTGAAGAGGGTAAAACCCTGAGCTCTTTGGTCTCATAGTCATAGTCCTATTGGCTTTATAGGATTAGGCTTTCATTTGAGATGTGTTGTAACAGTATTGATAGAATTCCTTATTACAGGCTACAATAAAAATGCCCTTGCAGGACTGGCACCTAAATTAACAACTTAAATTTAGGATCAAATTATAAGAATGCTGGCCTAGAATTTTAAAATTCTCTTTGACGTAGCCCACGTTAGTGAGGTGGATGCACATTCTGAGTTGCGTTTAAATTAGGAACTTAAGTTTTGTGTTTCGTTATCAAAAAAAGGTGTATGTCTGTAATTTAGCTGTACTAATTTCTAAACCAAATTTATTTTTTTAAAGGATCACAATGCCCAAGGTAACCTAACAGAGTGCAACAATTAGATTTTCTAAAATAAGAAACTGGTTTTGATTTGGTAGGACTGCAAACCTGTCACAAGCTACTAACTTTTAATTTACTGCTATTCTTAGCAGTCAAAAATGATTGAAGAAAGCTTGGTTACAGAAAAATGAAAAAATAATTTGTTTTATTTTAAAATATCTCCGAGTATTTAGATTTTCATAGGAAATACATATAATCTTAAAAGGGAAGATTTTGTCATTGAAAAAATTAATAATACATTTCATGATATAATTTGCAATTCAGCTGGGTTTTTTTACCCTGTGGAATTACAACCCCCTAAAGAACTCACTGAAAGCTAGACAAAGCATGTGTTTGTGTGTGTGCATGTGTAAGGGAGAAAAAACATGAAAGGGGGGAAAACAAGTCCAAGCAGAGAAGTAGAAAACAATCTGATGGATGTAATTTAATTTTAAGTTGCGTTTTTATATTGAAGTTCATTTACAAGTGCTGACACTTTGCTACGAAAAGCCATGAATGTGGGATCTGCCACAAACAAGGAGAATATTTTTAGACTAACTATAGTTGTTGGATTATAATTTGTTAAAACAAACAATAGCTTACAGCATTAGAGTTGAATGCAAAGATATTACTGTATTCAGCCAAAATCAAATAATCTTTTAGTTTCTATTCTCTCCAAACTAAGCTAAACAGTGGTGTCACAGGATGACAAATTACAGGATGAACATAAGAGCAGTGCCTTCAAAAATACAATAGTTATACAAGCCATCTATTGTTAATGAAGAATATAATGCAATTTGTCTGTCTGTAATACAATTATGCAAATCAAAGATGGAACTATCCTGAAATCTCTCCACATTCGAAGTGATTAAAATGAGATAATTTATCAAAAAGAATATTACTGATCATGTTTATGTGTTGCACATTAATCCTATTACAATACTGTATCTTTCTACTAATGTAATGGATTTGTGCAATCTAACAGAAAATGACTTTTATACTACCCACAATTACAAAAATATTCAAAGCATATCCATTGCCGCATAACAGCATATGCCTAAGACTGTACAATAAACCTATTAAAACAAACAAATCTTATGAATGTAACCTTCATACCAATAAAGACAATGCTAAATCCAATTCTATTGCCCTCATTATTTCAACAACTTCATATATAATAAGCATGGTGAGTAAATTACCTTAACCTTCTTTATAAAGAAAGAAAATCTTATAAAAAAGTGTAATACAAAATTTGAGAATTGGTTACATTGATGCCAGACATGTAGAACTTGTGGAAAAAAAATCTTCTAAACCAACATATAAGTGGCAACCCACGCACTGTCAGTCCAAAAGTCTCTCTAAATCTCAGCAATCTGACAGATGTAATTTTAATATATGACAAGTCAATCTTTAAAGTAACAGCATCTTCTGAAAGAGTTTCTATTATATGCAGTGAGGCATGTGGAAATGTCATGAGGTACGTATGGACGTTCTTCCATGCACACGGAAATGTAATAGCAGGCTTAAAAATTCCCCAGACAGAGCTACATTCAGAAAAGTCATGGTTCTACCTTCAACAACTAAAAGATGAAAAAGAAAAGACAACATATTCAGCTGTAAAACTAACATCATACATGTGTGCTATAATACAGTCACTAGGTGAATGATCACATGCTCAAGAAACATCATATTATTACTTATTTTCTGCACCCCAATCTGCAGAAATAGATTATTGAATAATATTTATACCTATTACTGTATATTTACACTAATTTCCTTTCCAGGGTTCCGACCATCTTTATTGGCATAGGCTTACTACACTCTTTTTTCATCCATAAAACGCGTCATTAGCTTCCTCAGTACACAGTTGCAATGTACTGTACTTTTTTTCTTTATGGCAGATAGGCTTTTCTTAGATGAAGCTTAGAGATTGAGTTACTTGGCTGCAGATCTAATGTAGCTTCGCATCTCCTCTTAACCCTCTTGTTGACCCTCTCTGACATGTAAATCAGACTATATTGCTCAGTTCACACTCATTTATCCCTCTTTCTTTGAAAGAATTATTCTTACTCCTCTTCTTAATTAAGTATATTCTGCATTTTAAAAGAAGAACATATGTTAAAAGGAAAAGAAAAAAAAGTGATGATGCTTATATACAACAAGCCTGGTATTTAGTGATCTTAGCCCACTGTTGACTATTGTCCCCCCTAACTCTTGCACTGCTTTCTACAGCCTGGTCCCTTACATTTCTTCAGAGCTGTTCAGTGCTTTCCTTAACTGATACCAGCCTTGAATGACAATACACCTCAACTGGGCTCGCATTCATACCCAGCCTGTGATTTTTTTTTACCTTTGTGCGACACCTTCTCTCCTTCAGGCTTGGAGGAGAAAGATTTGCAGGCTGGAAACACCTGACTTCAACTGAACGCTTGTCAGGACCTGATATTAGTGTCAAATGATCTTTGCTGGGATAGCTGAAACAGGGTTTATGCTGCGTTTACTAACTCTGATAAAATCAGACAATACTACACTGGAGAACTTGATCTAATGTATGAGACACTTTGGTAAAGAGTACAACATATTAACCACTCTATAGATCTATAAATCTGCCCTTCCTTTTGCAGCTACAGTATCATGTTCAAGAGGATTTGAATTCCTAAACTTTCCCTCTGTTCTATACTGTGAATGAGATAATGTGATCTCATGGCTAGAAATTCTCCCTTTGAGAGTTGCTGGCACAGGACTCCACATTCAGCTCCTGAGAACCCTTGGGTTTGTATGGCATTTGTAATAGACATGTTCCTTTATCACTAATCTAGGAGGCTTAAAATATTTTTGAACAACTGTTTGCCAAAGCTTTCTAATACAAAGGTAACAATGCTGCACTTTGCAGAACAGAAACACAGTATGGAGAAGACTGGTTTTAGCTAAATCTTGGCAAGGGCAAAACCTTCCCTGTCACACAATTTAATATTTTCCCATATAGAGTTACTTGAAAACAAATTTAGATGCTGCTGTGGACTTTTTGGATCCAGCTCTGTCTTCACTTCTGTCTCTCTTTAAAACACAAGTACTCTAAGACAACTGACAGATGATGAATATACAGATGCTTCTGATGTCAGTAAAAGCAAAGCTGTCTTTTATCAGATGAGAATCGATCAAGAAATAGCCTTTTTTGGCACTTAGAGAACTTAATACTTCTATATGTTCTGGCCAAGTATTAATCCAACAAACCCTTCACGACCTATGCAGATATAAATTCCATGTACCTTCAAGTAACAAGCCCAAAGCAACCTCATCAGCCTCAGAGACTTTACATCTCAATAAAACCCATCTAAAGTGGGGTAACAACTGGCCCTAAGGATTTCATGTACTCTGGTCCATTCACTTTGTCCTTTACTGTTCGCTGTGACAGTGACAGTCATTTTGGACTACTTTTCTACTACTACTGCTTTTCGTCTTTCTTTTTAAATAAATTCAAACTTGCCAAGGTTATGGACCAAACTTCATCAATTAGAATATTCAATGGATTTTAGCCTTGCAGATCACTGCAGAAATCCCTCTTTCCTTTCTGAGCTACTTACCAACAGTAATATAACGTGGTGACAGTGGTCTTTCATTGGACATAAAGCCTAGTGCTTCTTAATATCCCCTAAAAGCTGATTGAAAAATATTTCAGTACTAAATGCAAAACACGTCTCCCCTGGGGTATTTACACCCCAAGTTAAAGAAGTCAACTGAGCCCTAAAAAAAGGAATCAGAAACAGCCGGCAAAGAAGGCTTATTAACTTACACATCTTACTAAGTTATCTGCATTTTTTGTCAGCTCGACTACCCTTAAACCTGCCCTTATCTCTTTCTGTGTGTCGCTTCCTAGAAAATTAAGGCTAATGCTGTCTTGCTTCTCAGATTTGTTGATACTGACCACAGTACTGGTGAGATGCTCAGATAGCACAGCAAAGGAAGACATCTAGGCACCTAATTTTGGCATACAGTCTAATTTCTCTGAAATATCTTAGTTAACTTAGTAAATAGAAACCAGCAGCCCAGGTAGTTGTGAGAAACACACCGAACTATTGTGCTTTTTGTTTACTGGACATTTGACTGTCCTTACGCCGTGCTGGTGTGTGAACACGTGTTCTGGAGAAAAGCAGCACCAATTTTCCATACCATCTAAGGAACTCAATTGGCAGAACTGTGTGACAAATCAGGGTAGATTAAAGTCAAGCTGGTCAAACTCTGCCATACTGACATTTGCACAAAAACCTGTAGCTTTGCTGGGTCCAAAAAAAAGGTAGAATTTGGATCACAGTCATAACACTCAGATGCAAGAGGGAAGAACTCCACAGTGTTAAAGACAAGGGAAGACTCATTTTTGAGCAGAATGATTCTGGCTGGCTGCTGGGGCTTTTCTGCTCTGTTGAGGTTGTAATTACAGCCTCTCAAAGCTTGCGTGACATTGCTAATTTGAGAGAAAATGGGACACTGATATCTGTAAGAACACTCGGGGCTGGGATTTTGATTACAGACTCCTTATATCAACAAATCAAAAGTGTGAATATTAAAGTCATTTAGTATCTTTATATAAGGAATTACAGAAATAGTTGAAAAACAAGAGATGGGAAGAAGTAAATGGCAGCTATTAAGAAAAATTTGAAGGGTTTAGTCAGATTTTAAGACACCTGGAAGTCAAATTGACCATCTAACTGTGGCATGAAATTATGAAATGGAAATGATTTAACACTTTCCAAACATAACTGTCTTTGCCAAGTACCTTCTACCTCCAGAGGAACCTTTGTATGTTAAATTGTGCCCTCCACTTCAGATACAGATTCTGTAATTTGATACATCCCATTTTATTTCGTACAGCTTTATATCATGAAAAGATCCAAATTTTTGCCTTAACAGATTTGGTCATTGGGTGATTTTTCTGAATTTTGGGGAGCTATATGTGATATACATCAGCCATTAGGGTTAGGCCATAAACACCCACTGCAAATAGTTATTTACGTATTATTCAATTGTGTGGAAACAGAATGAGTGCTCAAATTATATACTTATCCTATCCACATCAGCCCAGAAGGGGTCACTTTGTAGTACCACAGTTATAGTTCCCCATGATTAGAGAATTGCCACACATGTGAGAACTATGGGAAAATAAAAAGACATTTCGCAGGCAGAGCTGTCTAAATCTATCCACCACTTTTGTCTGGATTTCCAGATGCTGTGCCTTTTTAGAGTAACTGGGTTCATACAGTGGATCTAGCCTTGCAGGTTACTGAGCATCTTCTGTAAAGTGTCCTTTAGTGTCAGGGACTTTGGATTCTCATTTGACAGAATTAACTAATAGTACTTGTGACTAAGTATTCTCCTGGGAATGAAGAGCACCTGCCTTAGCCCTTAGCTGTGTCCTTCCTTCCTCCCAGGAGATTAATGCCATCTCTTTCTCAGCATCTGGGTGCCTAGCACCTCGCTACACCTGGTCTTAAGGCTTCAGTTCATTGTAAAGCCCAGTTTTATCGATAGTTTAAAAGAGATAAGCAGAAAGGTTTTTTTCACTTTGCATGTAATAATGCCCCACAGCAGGAGCCACAGGAGAGAAGTAAGTACTAATAAATGATATTACAAAAGGATCTCGAATTTAGGGGGCTTCTGAATTCAACTATTGTTATGGACTTCACACTCCTTTGTTGACATTACTGGTATCCCTTGACATCACCTGTATTCATTCTGGGTCTGCAGATAGCAATGAAGATGTTGGTGCCTTATCTATCTGTATCTAATTTACAGAAAGCTTCTTGTCAAACTTCCCATGTCCATGAAATGGTATTGCAGGGATTTGATGTCCAAATGAGGTGGAGACAGGGAGAGAAGACAGGAGAATTAAAGAAGGTTTTATCTGATATAGATCAAAATCGAACAGATCTCCTTTATTTATTTCCATTTGAGACTCTTTTAGCACCAAGGTGCAAGCGTTAAATGTACGGGAGATAGCAAGCAGAGGGAAAAAAAGTACAAGAGTTAAGTGATAGCAGGGATCAGTATTTTACTGTATTCCTTCTACGATATAATAGATACAGGCACAACATAAATATTTCCTATTATGGATAAACTAAAGTCACAATGGAATCTGTCATGCTTGTGATACGAGAGATGGACAATGTTCCCAAGCTGTTGCCATGCTGGCACTTGAATGTAGTTTATATTTTGTTTATGGAACTGAATCAGAAAACCTTTTTCCCCTCCTCTCTGTCTCTCTTTTTTTTTTTTTTTTTTTGGCCCAGCATGTGTAATTCTTCTTCATGGAAGCTCGAAATGACTGTGGAGCAGCTCAATATTCCATTTATTTTATTTATAAAAGAAATTCAAAGCCTGAAAAGATGAAGTAATTGACTTACTGGGATGACAGTTAAACCCACTAAATTTAATCTTATCCTCTCAAGTACAACATATCGCGCTTACAAATTATCACCCTGCACCAGACAGGCCTGCTCTCTTCACCTAATCCAAATGGAAATGAAGGCCTCTGTTATTGTATTATCTGACTTTACTATCAGCATTAATCCGGCTTAACTCACTTAATGATGCCACTTGTGGCACTATGAAGGCAGCAAAGAAGTCTATAAACTACTTCCATTAAAATGCAAATCTGGCCCACAGAGAAAATAAGTGACACAAAAGTAGGAGAATTCGGCCATACGCTGTATTAGCCTCTTGCCGCACAGAACTGATACAAGTATAATAACTGATGCTGTGATTATTATTCTAGCTGTGGATTTCCAATGAAAGGAAGCCAGTCTACCACAGAACGTCACAAAAGTGCTTCAACAAGCCAGGGTATTTAATTTCTGAAGAGATTTATATTTTTTGTTGTCAGGAAATGAACAAATACTTATCAATGTAAAAACTGCTATCTTAAATCTTCCTGCCAGGTTTTTCATACTGATATTATTTGCGCCCTATAACACAGGAAATGAAAATCTTCTGTGCCTTTCACATCTCCACTGTATCTTAAAATCCTTTGGTAACAGACCTGCTTTTTTTTTTTTTCAAACCCCTTCTGTAAACATAAAAGAAAACTTTTATGGATTAAGTATAGGGAATTACTAATGCCAAAATCCCAACCCCAGATTCCTTCTCCTGAACATTCCTGTTCACTGTTAATTTAATTATTTTTTAAAGGGAACCGTAACATCTGTTTTATGGAGAAGCCTGATTTAATTTTAGTGCAAAGCTACTCACATTTACCTCTACCTCCCTCCTCCCTTACGCACACGTGTGCACACTCGTGTGTCCCGACTGGCAGACCCTTTGTGTGGAAAAATTATTAACGCAAAAGCCTTCATCACTATGAAAGAAATCCTAGTAAAAACACTAGGATTTGAGTTTCTTCCAATCTCTCTCAAGTTCAATAGCTTCTTCTGCCTCAATAACCATAAGACTTCATTTCTGGCTTTGGCACAGAGACAACATGCATATCTACAAGGAGACATAGGCACAGAGTCCCTACTGCTTTAAGTCAGCATTTTACTGTGGCTTCAGTGGCAAAATATTAGTAAGAATTTGGTCCAGCATGTTTTATATACAGGGTGACAGATATGTGATGCCCCTTCAGTTTTCCTTGAAAAGGTTATTACTGATAATATTACAAATTAGAGACGGGGCCAAGCTATGCAACTGGGATTTGTGTTTCAGCCTTGCATATGGGATTTTGATCTAGCTCAGTGTGCTGAGAGGAGTAGCAATGAGATTCAGGTTTGCATCAAAGTTTGGATGGTGAATCCCCTCTGAGGCTGAAGAATGTTTTGATCTGGAGCCTTGGCATAATCTCTGACAAAGACCTATTCTCTCTCATCCCACTCATGTGCGTACTCCAACCCGAGCATGACTGGTTATTGAGGTGGTCTTTCAACAGCACATGATTTTGCTCTGATGTTACATTGCTGAAATAGTGTTAAATTGGCTTTTCTCTCACCCTAGGCCTGCACAAGAGTGATATGATTGCAGCAGGCGCTGGATCTGCTATATCTGGATCTGCTATCGCACTTCCATCTAGGATACTCATCGCTGACCTCAGTGCCACCAGGGTTTCTGCAGTGACCCGTTCAGTACAAATGAAAATATCCAGTTTCAGCCTAAAGCCCTGTGTCGTGGGCTTACAACAAAGGGAGTTTCCACTTAAAAGAAGCAACAGCTCCGCAGACTTCAGCAGTTTCTCTTTGTACCCATTCATGGAAACTGGGAATTTTTGGTGCCTGCAGGGTGAAGTTAACCCTTAGGCACAGCATACCTGGAAGCGATGTTATGGCCAAACAAACATGCAACGCTACATTCATGCTGCTCACTCGATGGGCGTTGGGCCGTTCCTAAAGCACAGAGCATGGGCAAATGCCAGAAGAGAGTCCAGAAACTGCCGGCAGGGGCTCTGCCCTCCACCTATGCACAGTCACACAGTCTATCCATGGTGCCTATGGATTTGTATTCCTTGTACCAAGTACCCTGTTGGTGTCAGACAGTGTCAGCAAATGATTTATTGAGGTTTACTCAGGGCTTGTTAGGAGGAAATTCATTGCCTGGTTTACAGGAGAAGTCCTCCAACTCCTGCAAAACTTTAGTCCAAGGCCTTTACCTTCTGAGATGCGCAATGTTTGATATAAAATCTAGGGATGAGCTAGGTATTTTCTTTCTTACCACTACACAAGAAATCTTTACTGGTTCAGCTTGAAATATGATATGGTATGGTATAGTAATACAATACAATACAATATAACGTAACATAACGTAACGTAACATAACATAACGTAACGTAACGTAACGTAACGTAACGTAACGTAACATAACATAACATAACATAACATAATATAATATAATATAATATAATATAATATAATATACAACTGAAGTACATCTCAACATGAATATTATTCTTTAAATTTAAATTGGGGTTGTTCCAGTTTAGCTGAATGTGATGATTGGTTAACCCTAAACAAATCATCAGAAATTTCCAAAGGCACAGGGATCTTTAGTGATGTAGAACACAGAAACCTGTGAAATTTAAACTTTCTTAATTTGTCTTTTCTTTATTTAAACACTGCAAGTGACACAGGACTAGATTCTCAAATTCTGCGTTTTGTTTTCCTTGCATCATCTGCAACAACTTCATGCAGACATCCAAGTTATCTACATTATAGTTTTCCAGAAAATGGTAGGGTGTTGGATTGGATGACCTTCTACACAAGTTACTTTGTGCTTCTACCTGTTCTAGCAAATCAAACCAAATAGCTAGGTATCTAGTAAAATATTAGCTTGCATCATGGATGATACTAAATATTTAACATTCAGTCTCCTAGGAGAATTGTCTGTATACACTGGATAAGTAACGCACTGCAATATTATTCAGACATAGCAACGTGGTGTGCAGTAAATCGTATTGATTGCTATGGTACTCACAGGAGACAGGAATTTTAGGTGTATATACAAACAAATGACCATGTAGACCAAATCACAATTATTTTGTACATGCAATTATCCATCAAGTTTAAATATGATTTAGGCTAAGTACATATGAAGAATGATCAAACAAGCACTTGTTGTAGGGTTTCTTTTTGTTTTATTCTTATTGATATGGACATGATGATCCAGAGATATATTTTAATAGACTTGCTAATATATTTGTAGGAAAAAATAGACACAAGATCTGAAACAGAAGAATCAAACTTCACCTAAGAATCAGGTGATAATTAACTGTAATTTAAATATGCTAATCAATTAGATCATTAGAGATTATTTAATTCACACCTGTGGAATACTCAGGGCTTAGTGGCAACTAATAAAAGTGAGAAAGAGTAATATATTATAGAAACACCTTCTATGGTGAGGTTGTGTTTTGTATCTCCTAATATTATGAATCTTAGTACCTGAGGATGTTTTTTGCAGGTGCTGCCATGCTGGTTTTGGTAATCAGGAAGAACAGAACCGAGATAAACACCTATTTTTATGTAGTCTCTGGATGCTTCTACTCTTTAGCAATTCTTTAAGGTTATTTGTTTGCTTTGTACTGATTTGATTTCATCCAGTGTCAGTATGGGGTTTGTTTTGTTTTGATTTTGAAAAAAAACCACATTTTATTTCAGATCAAGAAGATCATGGTTTATGATTCATAAGGAACTTTACGTTCTTGTTCTCATGTGTGTTTATTACTGAAGTGTGAACAGACTTATATTTGTTCCTCTAGTGTTAGCCCACTCAACTCTGTGCTGGCTGGACCACGGGCAGCCTTCTCCTGATCATGGATGAGCATACTTCAAATCTAGCAGTTGAGGTAGGAGCCTTGGAGCATTTATTTCAGTGTAGCACTGCTTTCTTTCCTCTACAGATGATAATAATTTCTTATTCATTTTCAGAGTACATTCCAATAGAGGATGGTATTTGATAACTGGATATAAAGTGTCAGAGAAGGCTTTCTCTTCATCTGGAAGAATGTAGTACATAAATGGCTACTTAGAACATTCCATTTTGCTGAAGGAGCACCTTTATGCATAAAGCTACCCTTGTGATTGTGAGGTAGAGGCTTTGGAAGAAATAAGGTGGCTTTCTATGAGGAATTCTCAGAACTGCCAGTACTGCTCTGCTCTGCTGGGCTGTGTCTGGCAGCTATTTCTGTGAGATTGTGTGTGTGTATATATGTAGTGTATTATTTTCTGGCTTCATTACCATGTTAATTATAAAAAATAAGTGTTTCTTACACAAAATAATGGAAATTCCTATTTTTTCCCAATCTATTCCCCCCAAAAAATGTTGAGAAGGTCCAGCAGAAATCTGATTCAGTGAGGGATCAGCAAAATATATCTCTACCCAGCAAAGATGGGCCAAATGGTGCTGGCTTCCTCAAATCCCCTTAGCAATATAATTCAGAAGTGTCAGGGCAAAAACCTCTTTTGTGCTCGTAAAGAAAATTTGGTTCTGCTCTTGTGCAGCTATGTTTTCTTCTTCTGTTACTATCCCCTTTTGGCAGATAACTTTTGGGTTGACAACTGTTCACTGCGTGAAAGTTGCTCCTTCATTTTTATCAGAGGCCACTGGACAGCAGTCAGCAGGTAACAACTCACTGACCTACAGACCTATCCATGCTCAGATAAATGAGCTGGGTGAGAAAGGCTAAAAATCCCATTACCAGACCTTGAGCCATCCTGTCCTTAAGCAATTTTGCAATATTTCTAAGGAAGAAATAAATACAAGTTGTGGATTAAGGGGCAAATCAGATAAACAAGCAGTTAAACCACTGTTCTGAAATAAGTATTTTTCCTGTGTTTTTGCTTAGCTGCACTCCTAAGACTGTGAAAAGATAGCCTTAAGAGATGCATGGTCATTGTGTCCTAAAATGAAATGAAACCACAGACCGAGGCCATAAACCTTGTTTTACTACCTTGGAAATGATGTCTATGCTACAGTGTTAAAACGCTTTCAAAATTCTTCATACAGGAGATAGCAGGAGATCTTGTGCAGGTGACCGCAACCAGATTTCCTTGACAGATGATCCCACCTCTAGCAATTCTGCACTTTGCTCACCATTTCTAAAATTAGCCAAATGATATTTTCCAATGAGATCCAGAAGGTATCTGGGTATCTATAGATAAATATAACACCTATACCATTGCAGATTCTGGACGCTCAGCTATGTGTAACTTCTGAAAATTCTTATGAAGGCTCTTCTTCCAACTTTACCCATAGCCCAGTTTTTTAGGGCCATTAAGAGTGAGGTAAAATAATATGTCATTCTCTACACACCCAAGGGAATTAATCTTCAAAATCTAGTTATTTGTAGAAACAGTAGATGGTTGGTGTTTGGAGTGACCTGTACTTCTATCTTCTCCTGACCTCTGTTTTTTTGTGTACAAATCCTGAATTCACCTGAGCCCAAATCTTCCCTCCACTGTGCTATTGGCGCCCTTCTGAAAAAGGACCTCAAGCATTTTTTTTTAGCTGTCTGATGTTGCTCAGGTGACGTTGTTGCAGAAATAGATGGGACAGATGAAAGCCAGAGCAAGTGCTGAGGTTGCTTTTTCAACTAAGCTGGGCGAACAGGCAAGAAACGTGGCCTTGAGTTCAGCCTTGGGGCCTCTTACAAAGAAGTGACTCAATGGGAGCACAGCTCAGGAGAAAAAAACAACAAAGCAACCCATCAAGCATATATTCAACTGGGTGAAGGTTAAGTGAAAATACATTTTCTGTAGTTCTTCCTATTGAAAGAGAAAAACAGTATCATATAATTTTATTTAGCTCAGAGATTACTATCCTTTCTAAGAATGACTGTAAGCATTGTTTAACAAACAAACAAAACGGGAGAAAGTTTATCTCTTGGAAATGGCAATAATGAAATATTTTCAGGTGTTTTGGTTAGCTGAAGTCACCGGGCTAAATGCACCATGAATTGAATAATCCTTTGGATTGACCTGAAATTTAATTAACTGAAGAAAAAAAAAATCACCCCACTCTTTTAAACATCTAACTTCCTCATTCTATGACTAAATATTTTTTAAATACCATGTGTTTTTTTTAAAAAAACCCTCTTTTTGCATCCTTTGGAGCTAGGCTTTTAAAGGTATTCAGTCCCCTAATTCAATCACACTGATTTCAATAAGATCTAAATCTCTAGCCACTTCTATAAACCCCACTAGGCACTTATACATCTTTAAACAACCAACTACCTCTAAAAGCCTGGCCCTTGATAATTTTAGAAAATGGTCCTTTCTATCACGCAGAATTTTCTACTAGCAAACTGGAAAAGTAATTAGCGTATAGATGCATCCCTCAGATGGTAGACTGGGTTAAACTGGATTTTTCTACCTTTTAATAATCATTGGAAAACAACAAGGAATTAATTGGTTTGGAACTGTGAACTGATAGAAAGAGTCAAGCTACAGAAAAGTTATTAACTATGCAACACTGAGAGTCCTTAAATCCATCAGTTAATGAAACAAAGAAAAGAATACATTGAATAAGAATTGATTTAGAAGTGAAGTAGACAGATGAAAAAGGAATTGCACTATAATATGATTAAGAAAAGATTTCTCTATTGGGGACATCACTGTAGCTGTAACAGAGTGAGAAAAGAGGTTCAGCGAGCATCTCTGAGATCAAAAGAGTCCCTTTACTCTAGTGTTGTGATGCTCCAGCATGCCTCTTGCTTGGGGCGGCTTCACCAGGCTTTACCACAGCCCAGCTGTCGCGGTGCCATGGGCTCTGGCATAGGATGGTGCAATGTCTCCCCCGGCACCTTCTCTGATTGTGTCCAGCCATGCAAACCCTCTCATGTCCCTCCAAGCATGCAGGTATGACAGCAAGCAAGGAGTGAAAAACTTTTCCACGTGGTTGTGGGGTGCCCTATTAGTGAGACAAGAAATACCTTTGAAATCTGTGGGTGAAAAAATGCTATGTAAGAAAGAGGATTTTTTTTTTTTTAATTTTTTTTTATTATCCTCAAGGGCAGAATTTGAAATAACTGCTAGGAAGTGTTGCCTGTGCCCAGTTTACATGAGCTATCTTTAATCATATTCCAGCCAGAGAAAGAAAAACTGCAAGAGGCACTATAAAACCTCTTCCTTGTTTTCATCTTTGCTTTTCCACTCAGCCCTGCATGAGGGAGAGAGGAATCTGCAGCCAGACAGATTCTGGACTGACTAGGATTGTTCTCACACAGGGGGATAATTATAAAAACCACGTTTCTACTGCATCTACCCCCAGGTTAAAGTTACAGATTTGAACAGAGCTCTGCTTTCACAGTGTAAAGTAAATGTTTTTATATGTTGCTTGCAGAGGGAAAAAAAAAAAAATCTTTGTATTGGCTGAATTGTGAACACATTCTAATGACATAATCAGAAAAAAAAAAAAGATAGGCAGGGAAAAGCTTTTGGTGGAAGCACAATATTTTAAGTGCTGGAACTTTGCATTAAACTTCCACCTAAGTAATAATTAGAATAATACTGAATAAAGTAAAATGCTTTGGCAATTGTCCTTTGTCTTCCAGAGCTTCTAAGACTCTTCTGGAACCAAGGAGGAGCCAAACCAAAGCTTCATCACTCCACAAAGCACAGCATGATATCTTTTAGGGAGGTAAAGTAATTTCTAACAGCATCCATTTAAAAAGTTTCAGTGCTTTCCATCATTCAGGAATGAGATCAGATTTTACCGTGCAGCTGAGAATTGATGTTTGGGTGTAATGGCAATTCTCTTAATCTGTAAGATATGTCTTACAGTTGTCACCTCCACTATTGAGCAATGTAGTGCAAAAGGAGAAGACTTATAGAAACATGTTGTTGGTGTTGAGAATGAAAGGTTCATACACGTCATTTTGGAGTTTTTTCATGTAGACTAAATCCAGTGTTATTGCTTGGGCCTTAGCCCGTGGGTGCCTGAAATGGCAAGAGCTGACTTCTGGAGTTCACCTTCAACATCAGCTTGATCCTAAAAGGATCCTGTTTGTTCCCTCCGAGTTTTCTCTGTGTCGTGAGCCAAGGTGTTGTAAGTCAGTATGATTAGGAAACTTCCTTTTAAAGTTCCTAGACCCAGCTAGAATACTATCCTAGACTCATCCATGGCCCATGGGAAGCAACGTAATAAATGGGAGCTACTGCCCTCATGGGACTCTATGGGACCCTGTATTGCAAGGTGGTGCCTGGTACCTTCAGGCAGAGAAGCATGAAATCCTATGTTTCTATGAGTTAAGACAATCAGGAGGCAAACCCAAATGAGTTTGAAACTGATGAAAAGAATTTGCCAGCAAGGTCAGTTCTTAATTTAGCCTATACTTGCCTTCCAAATAGGACAGAGGTACGTTTCTCCAATCCTTACTGAATCATGAGTGCTTGTTAGTTCTTATCCTGCAGGAAGAGCCAAAGGTGGGGCTTCATTAGCACTGGAGAGTTTTTTTGTGCCTCTTTGTATCTACCTTGACTGAATGCAATTTTTCGGTGTGAGCTGAATACCATTGACTTGACTTTAGAGAGAGGCGTTTTGGCTTTTATTTCAGAAATAGTTTTACATTTAAAAACCTAGTGGTTAATTTTAAGGGTGTCAAAGCTACTGAAAGGAATGCTTACCTAAGATCCACCTTTAAGGAAGCAGATAAATTAAACAGCATTGCTTGTGGACTAAAGAAAATATAGTCAGGGTGATAAACAGAGAGCTTATAGGTAGATCTACTGGAAGAGAAATGTAATTGGATTTCTGCCTGTCTTAATGGTTGTGACACTTCCCTTTCTGCCCCACAGCAAGAGGGTCCCAACGCAGTGAAGTACTCGGGGCTGAGCAGTGCCTCGGAGATCAATGGCGCTACTTACAATGTGTGAAACTAAGCACATATTTAAGTGCTTTATTGGGTTAAAGCCAAACAGAGTAACACACACATAACACTGTATTTGGATTCACTATATTCAGTTCTCAGATCTGTATTGATCTGGATTTTGAAACCTTCTCTGAAGTAACTTTTAAGTTTGTTTTTTTTATAAACACAAAATGAATTGGATATAGTTGCCCCTTTCACTCAGAGATTTGAAAATATTCTAAAAATATGAATGTATTGATCTTTCACTATGGGAAGAGTAAGTAGTTGCAACCCATAAAACAGATGAGGAATCTGAAAGTAGAACAGTGGAGAAAAAAAATCCACAACAACTGAATAGAATTGGAAAACAAATTTGTCTTGATTGTATTCCCATCTGCCTTGGGTTCAGTTTCATTAGCTTTCTTGAAAGGGAGCTTCTGTCAGGAAAGTTTATGAAAGCACCATTTTTTGATAGATATTCAAGAACACTTTTATTTTTTTACTCTTTTATTTATTTTTTGTTTTATTTTTTCAAAAACAAATTTTATTTTAATTATATAACGTGTCTTCTCATTCACGGACTTGTGCAAGCCCATTCTTTACATACTATGAAAATACCTCAAGATACCTGTATTGCTAAACCAGATTAAAAACTTCTAAATAAAACACTGAGCATACTTTAGTGACTGAAATATGTCACAGAAACAACCTATAAATTCAAATAAGTTGTGATCTTTTCATACCTAACACAGGAATGTAAAGAGAAGAAAAAATCTGCAATTACAGGATATATGTTTCAGTCAAAAACTTTATTGGAACTGCATCAGTTTGAGTTTAGAGAGAAAAACACTGAGGGAGGCATAAGAAAAATCCTGAATGAGGATTAATGCAGCATAGATACTTTTTTGGCTGTGGATGGTATCAAAGGAAGTTTATTGGAAAAAAACCCAAAAAAGTCAGCAAATCACTGAAATACTCTTTGTACATAAATTAACTCATAGAACCGATTGTGCATGGGCAACATTAGAATGTATAATAAAGACTGTAAGACTTCCTTGTTTTATGTAGAAAAACAGCTGCAGCCACTTTAAATAGGGCAATAGTATATTATATAGGAAAATGAACAATAGTGCTAACCATTAAACACTGGGCTTAGGAAGAAGATTCTCTCATAAGTAAGTTATTGCATAATTCTCTGTTGTGGGAGTTTCACACCTTCCTCTGAAACATCTGGTGCTAGGAATGCAATAAAACTAAATGAATTTCTGACCTGATGTGGCATGACAATCAATAAGATTCTTTTATTAGCTAAGCCCTAGTTTTAAGAACTTGTCATAGTAACAGTAGGCAGCTCTGCAGAATGCTAACTTGTGAACAAACGTTCAATTTATTTTAAAAACTGAACCTTTCCTGCCTTATTGCACGTTTCCTCAGGTCTGGGGAGGTTAGCCCCGCATCATCTACCACTGGATATAACAAGAGCTTCTGCAATCGATTGTTTAATACCCAACGTATGCTGTGTAGGAAAACTGTGGTGGTACAAAGCAGCCGAGATGCAAGTAAAATTGCTTTAGAAGAAGCAGCTAACCTGCAGTTCAGCTACAGAGCCTTCAGCCGTGCCTCTTCCCCCTAAACAATGCTCCATAGCAGTCTCTTCTCTGCCACCCCACAACCTCATGGTGCCTTGTAGCATTAGATGTCGAAATATAATAATTCCTGATCTTCTGATGGATATTCCAGTAAAGCCAGTCTGGGAATACATTGTGCTTTGGGTAACGAAGTCAAAAGCTACTAGACAATCATTAGACATGTATCCAATATCTGCTAGCTGATGCCTGTCCTTTGGCATAGGACTGATTTCATGAGGCAAAAGGTTTGCAGGTCCTTAAGATGCTTTGTGCCTTCCACTCTACCAGAAACGCTGGACTCTGCCAGCATGGCCACGCTCAAGGGAGGATGATGCTGGTGTAGTAAAGGCCAAAGCAACCTGAAATGACCTTATGGGTCTCGGGGGAGTGCAGAGTGAGACTTCAAGAGTCCATTCATATCGCAGCGAGGTCCCATTAAAGTCCACTACTAGCTACCTGTTTGTTCCAGTGAGATTAAAATTATACCAGTCCTGAGTGCTCGAAAATGCCTAACTCTGAAATGATGCCCCTGGTGAGAAACCCTGAGGAGTGCAGCACTGTCAATGATTCCCACACTCCTTCAAAATAAAGCCGTGCCATAAAGCAATGCATTTTGATAGCACGGCTTACATCTCTCAGAGCAGCCTGAATGATTTTTCCCAAAGAGTGCAGCAAAGTGTTAATACGATAGCTCTGTGGGTTTGAATTATAAACATGTTTTAAGGTACACCAAGAGTATTGAATCAAATGTAAGTATCCATATGACTAAAGGAAACACGTTTCTGCATAAACAGGTTTATTTTGTACTGGGTGCCACAGAAAACATGATTTTAACAGCGATATTTTAATGCAAATAGACTGTAGCGAGTCTGAACACGTTCCAGGAATCCCAAACTTTATGTACCACCTTTGAAGTTGTCTTCATATAGATCACTATTTAATTTGTCCTTAATTAGTAAATTGCTGTGTGAAAGCCAGCAAATGATCTTGGCTGAACTGACAAGCACAAAGATTATTCTTCTGGAAATGAGTTGAAATTCTTATTGCTGGGCAATTTCCATGAAAATAGAACAGCCCTTTGTAGCTTTTATTTTAAAATAAGAACAAAATGATGCCAAAAGACAGCAAATAAAAGGGGTGGAAAATCCTTACTAAAAGACATAGGCGAGAAAATCCCAACTTGTATGTCTGTCCCGCCAAGCTAAAAAGACTTATTTCTTGCAAGAAACAACTTGAAACTTGAATTTATTTGGAACTATTTAGAAGATACCACTAAGTGTAAATCCCTTCTCACTGCATTTCCTGGAAGTCAGGGTAGATTTTGTTGTATGAAATCTTTTCCTCTTTGAAAGTCAATGACTGGGGAGGGGGGTAATGGGGAGAGGAAGACTTGGCAGTCTGCCACTATCTTCTTTCACTGTTTCCTATGTTACACCTACCATATAAATCTGCATTTATGTGGGTTGATACTCTGTATTTCAGTACAGGAATGATAGTTACTTTACTGTTTTAAATAATATATGTGCATTCAGAGACATTTCAAATATTTAGCTTTCTTGAATTCTCACTTTTGCATACTTTCCCCTCCCTATACTCACCCCCTGCCTTCGCATCTGCTACCAAGGCAAAATAAAAGTCTCCCCCCATCTCCATCTCCCATTGTTTTTTCCATGGTTGATTGAATGGTGTGCTAGGTTCAGTGAATTTGGTCTTGGCTAGTGCTCCACCCAGAAACAACCTTCTCTTCTATGCGAATTATCATATGAAAGCTGCTAATGCCATTTTACTGCAGCCCTGCTTCATGTTTCAGAATTGTAAGTGGCATCGTGCAGTCCACGTTTGCCCAGTTTCTGGGAATAACCCTTCTCCCTCTTCTCCCTTCCTTTTTTTTAATCTACATCACGGTGGAAAATATTGTCTCCTTCCTTTTATTTGCTAGATCAGTGCATTCCCTCCAATAAATATTTGCTATTTCATTTATGAAAACAACTTTTAATCTGGGATTCTGATGCTGCTGGAAATATTGGATCATATGGGATTTATCCTCTACGGATGAAATCGGTTATTCCAGGCTGCTTTACAGCAGTGGAGAAAGTGGGTCTCTTGGAACTTCAGAATGGAGGGAGGTATCTTCAAACAGAGTTTCAAACAGAGAATTTGAAATTTCAGCATAGCAAAACAGTAAAAGAGAGAGTCTAATGTGGTATAAATTTTAAATGGTATTGACTAATGTCACTGGTTAATAGTCCACTCTCAACCTACCTATGTATGAATGTACAATGTTTTTATGCGTTAAACATATGCGTCAGCATACGTGAATGTGCTGTTGTGGTTTTGACATATTAGTATCAACAAAAGTTAATTTGCTTTTTACAATAATGTTTGAGTATCAAAGAGGTTCTTTGTTCTCATTACAAGACCCACATAAGATAGGTACAAAATCTCACTCTGTGCCCCTAATAAGTATAATCTGCCCCTTGTAAGTATAATTGAAGAGCAAACAATTTTTCTGATGTTGAAATATTAGCTTCACAAGAACAGGTATATTTTAAATCAGGAAGAGCATTTGGCCATGCAATTAGGCATGGGCAATTTTTCTTGGATTTAATTGGAGAGAAGAATATATATTACAAATTTTAAGGGTTCTTATTTTTTGACATGTTTATTCAAAAGAAGTCTTTACAAGAAATTACAAATGTTAGCGGCTGGTACTGTTCAGCTTAATAGCAGGAAATGGAACATGACTGCTTTTACTGGGTGCGTGGGAGAGAGGACACTTCACTTCCTAAAAGAAATATTGGTTTTTTATTATTTTTATGTTTGTTGTTCCCACAAAAATGGACCCAAGTGTTTTGAAAGGATTATAAATATGGTTGCAATTTGGCACTGTGGGCTGGTTGCAGCCGCTCTGTGTGTGTGTCGCTGTGTTTGTGTGTGGAATTTGGCCAATTTGAACTCTGAGTTGGTCACAAGCAGCCAAATGGCTTTCAGTTTTCTTTTGTTGTAGCTGCATTCCCTACAGGGTAAAACCTTTCAAGCTCTACTTGAAGGTACAATATGCTCCTCTGAGAAGATAAATTATTAAAATGCAATGCCTGCTTGTGAAATCTCAGACTTTGCAAAGTTACGCTCATTTGGTCTCCGAGAAATAACAAGTCCGTCCTTCCAGGTCTCAGTTAAGCCAAGATACATGCAAATTTTATTTTAACTTTTGAGTTCTGACAGCCTTGAGGAAATATATGTTTAAGAGAAAAATGGAATCTACCTCACTGAGAATGATTCGAGGTGCCTGGTGTGATTAATCTAGAGAGGTTGTCTTCGCTACCGTTTGGAGTGGAGGGATTAGGTGTGAAGGCATAGTCTAGTATATGGGTTTATGCATCATCACAGGTTGTTTTAAATATTATGAGGCAGCTGGAATAGGCAAACCATCTTTCATTTATCACAGAAATATATCTTTTACTACTAGGCTGCATACGTATCTGAGGTGCGATAGGCTCAGTCATGAGAGGGGTGGCCATCTCCCTTAGCAAACTGAGCACTGTCCATTCTTGCTGGTCTCAGGCAGCATTGAGATTACAAAGCCAAACAGAGCCCTAAAACAGCAAATAAAACTGTCAGACTATATTGAGACCCTGTTGGGGCCCAAAGGCTAATATGACCTGCAGGTTCAGGCATGCAGCTGCATCTCCTATTTTCCAAACCTTTAATAATGTGCTCTTTGCCAGGTTATCTGGATGCTCATCTTTCTGGTATATTCTGGCTTGTTGCAGTTGGCAAAGAAAACATATATTATCACTTGGAATGAAATATATGTACACGAACAGAATGAATATATGGAGTGAAGTATGTGTATGTGTACTTAGCACATGCTGAAACAAACAAGCTAAAAGGAATGTTTTGAGATATTTGACAGTGTTAATATTGATTACTGAATAGATTAAGAGACAGCTACAAGAGGTTTTGTCAGGAGATCAAACTTAACCTATGTGACAGTTTTAGTAGTGTGAGACATGAACATTTATCAACAAAGCAGTTTCAGCTGCTTGGCAAAAAGCATTGCCTCTCTGAAGTGTTTTGTCATACAGCTTCTTCCACCTAACAAATCATGGTGTTACAGACTTCTCCTTTGCTCATGGCAAGGAGAAGAATATTTCCAGCATGAGGCTGTATCAGTAAAGTTCTTGATTAAGGAATTCTTCAAAGATACTTTTTATTTAGTGTGCATAATTATCATACTATTGATAGAAAGGTGGCAACAAGAATGGGTTGTATAGATGGTCCAACTGGCCCGCCTTGTCTCATGCAGTAAGGGACCCAACTAGACTTTACAAGGGAATATAAAACCTCAGCCTAGAAGATTTCTTCTCGTACATGTTTTTCCAGTTGCAAGTGTTCAGTAACTTCTCTAGGAGAGGTATGAATTTAAGCCCTGAAGAAAGTCACTGTCTACATAAAACAAAACCCCATGTGATGGGTAGGACTAACACACGCAGAATAGCCATTCTATGTACACCTAAAGAGCTGGTTCGGATGTACGTCAAAACTGACGGTGAACATCTTTAGGTCTGATTAATGTGAAGATGAATTGAAGCTTTTGTCTTAATCTGTCTGAGCCCATAGCTCTGCTTTTCAGTCTAGATTGTAACATCAGTGTTAATAATGAAAAAAAAACACTTAAGTTTCCAGAAATCTTGTTGGTGTCACTCAACGGACCTTCCAGTAGAATAAAACAAGATTCCAAAACAAAAATAAATCATCTGAAAATACTTAATATATGACCCTTAGTAGGAGAGCACTTAGGAAGCAGAACATATGCATTTTGGCCCAGATTCAGAAGGTCTCCTTCCAGTCAAAAAGAGCGCAAGGAACTTTCCCCTTATTGCTACCTGCTGATCCAAGGGTGAGAGAAAAACAATTACTCCTAGAAAGCACTGTCACAACAACATAAAAATGGAAACAGCATCTCAGCAAAGGCATAAAGTAAACATGGAAAATAATCAAGAAAGTTGTAGATGATTTGGATAGATATCTGGCTGATGGTCAAAACTAAACTGCCAAAGCTGTAGAGCTGCATCATGAAAGTGATGATTGTTCGTTGCTTCTGTCAGAATGGAGCTTGTAATTCTTATCTAGACTTCAGCTCAAGATTTAGGAACTGAAAGCCAGACTATGCCTTACTTGGACACCACCAGTGTTACCGAGTTGGAAACCAGTTGCTCAGAATCCATTCTCTAGTATCAGGTCAGATGTTTCACCTCCATCCAGTCAGAGAAAGGATAGCTTGTTTGCACTCTGTGGACCCAAATACTTTAAGGAACGTGGAACAACTAGAGATTCCAGAGCTCCAAAAATGCATTGAATGTGCCTTTTGAAATAGCATATAATGTTATACATACCATTATACAGACCATAATTTTTAGATTATCTGGATCTGTATAGATTATTAGACTAAATAATAAAAATGTGTGACCCAATATTAGAGTAAATAATTAAAAAATTACCCATAATATGATTTATCTTTGTATATATTTTACTGTTTGGTGGTGGTGTCTTACTGATAAGCTTAATTATTTGGGACATTCTCGAGATAGGTGACATTTGGGAAATATTATGTAGAGGTCCTGATCTCTGTGATATTACCCCAAACAGAAAAATCTGGACGGCTACACCTGGTTTTGAACTATTGAAACTGTTAATGTTTTGAAATGCCATTTTTGTTCCAATAAAATTTCTTCTAAGAGTGTCAAAACATAACTTTTTAGAACTTTTTGGTAAGATTCTCATATTTTGTCTTTCTGTCCAAAACTGTATTTCAAAAGATTTTGAAATATTTTTCTTTTCTACAAGATGGATATCCTACTTTAGAACAGTACTAGTCTGGACATGTTACTTTATAATTTAACTGATCTGTATCCTACAGATGGGCTCTACACTGAAAATTAATGCCAGGTCCATTGGCTATATAATAAACCCCAACAGCTGTCAAAAGCAGAGTGAAGCAAAAGGGGGAAGAAAAGACAGTAATTGTCTTATAAGAGCGCCTCATGGTAATTCAAGAAACATTCTGCGAATTCCACCTCAGTGGGGTATGAAATAAAACCCACATTATGATGAATTGAGAAAAGCCAGGGTGGCCCATAGTTACTTTCTCTAGGATGATTTCTTCCTCTTTATTTTTATTTTCTGATAGCTTCCCGAACTCTAACAACAGCAGAAAAAAAATGGAGATAGGGAAATGTATGACCGTGGTAAAGAAAAAAAAGAAGGGGGGGGAAAATCTTTTGCAATATCAGATAATCTTGAAATACAATAATATATCTTGCAAACCTGTGAGATCTATAGCAGGCTTATAACTGATCAATTTTCCACCCAGGTTTACAAGAAAAATAAAGACCACTGTAGTTCATAAATCAATGTTTCTTAAGGTACTTGTATGTTTTCTCTCCCCTGAAGGTTAGTGATTTTAAGAGGAAGCTGTAAAAATCAACACATTCAATGACACTGAGGCAAACAAGCAAAGGAGTATTTGCAGTATTAATATATACATACTATATATCAGGTAATCATAATTAGGTTGTGAGATGTCTATAAAAGCAGCAAAGTATATTATCCCATGTTTTTTTGACACTCTCATTGACAGTTTTATTTTTATAGCTGTCCTAATGCACAAAAGCCTTAAAGAACAGGTTTTCTTCTCTGTTTTGAACTGGCCACTGCAGAGTTTTCTCTGGCTTTATACTAAAGTGAAAATGTTCGAGGGACATAAATATCTATGAGGATTCCATAAGCAGCAGTAATGACTTTGTGGTACGAAGTGTATGTATTTCTGATCCAGGTGCTACAAATCACTGTACTAAGTCAATGGTTTGTTCTCTACTGCGGAAAACTGAACACCCTAAGTCTTTAAACACATAACTAGGTGCATTCCCCAACATTTTCCCTGTCTTTTTAATGGGGCTGCCAGGAGAATTAGGAAGCTTTATGGCTTTACTGGGGCAATAAGAAACACAGCTCAATAACTCTGCTTTACCTGAAGGACTCACAGGTATGCAGCAGTCTCAAGTGTACCTTTTTCACCCCTCTCCTTGCAGAGGACAGGGTATTATATCTATCTGTTATGGCTGCTACCAGGTGGGCCTCTTTGGGATTCAAAGTTCAGTGAGGAATACACCATCCTTAGCCTGGGGATAAAGATGATACTGCAACATCTGACTGTCTGGTTACTGTGCAGTGCTCTTTGCTGAAGGTCAGTGCCAAAGCTCCTAGTTCACAGTAGCTGCAACAGTGTCTGGTTTCGCAGCAGGTCAGAAATTCCTGTCTCAGGTCCTCAAGACTCAACACTTAGCTTAGCTGGGGATCCGAAGCAGCAGGGACTTGATTTGCCATCATTCAGTAAGGCAGAGCTCTGTGTAAATGCATATCCATCAATCACCAATTCTTCTCCTAATCTACTTGATCATATTGCTTGCTCCATTTGGCTTCACGCTTTTGTTCCCTTCATTGTACAGAATTGTTAACAGTGTTAGATGCACAAGCCAGTCATGGCCATCTGTCTGTTGTGTGCAGAAAGAGGTTTTAAAAATAAATTTGAGAAGTAAAACGAACTTTGAAGATTGGGCTCCATAGTAATGTGTGTAAATTTTAGGTTCTGAGCATTTTGGAACAGTACCTGGCTTTTGAACCTCTGAATTTGTCTTTTCTGTATCAATTTAGACACATAAATTGTTAAATTTTGACATTCAACCCCCCAAAATGATGTGGTCTGGATCAGCACTTAGTTACTCTGAGCCTGCTTCTGTTCTTCTTTCTTATAATCCTACTTCCTCTGGGGTTTTTTTTTCATATTGTAAAAATTCTCCTGTATGTCTATTCAGCTCATTTCTTAAACTCTTCTGAGTTCCCTGGGAGCCCACCTCCTGTTCATACTTCACAAGCTCTCAGCTCATAACTCCATTGTAAGCCCTAAACTGGACAACAACAAAAAATTGCTCCTCAGCTTGCTATAAACACTAGATGTGCTCTTTCCCTGCTGCACAAAGGGCCACGCCACTGGGATTCTTGTGATGCTCAGGATGCTCGGGATGCCCCATACTATCCCTGCATTGGGTGCTGGAAGCCACGATGAGCTGCCAGGGCTTTGAGGGGGACACATCTCTGTATTCCTGAGCAGCTCACTGCCTGCGTTGCTCTTTATGTTTTTCACCTGAAATTTGAAAACAAAATTGTGTTTTCACATGAGAAGAAAATATACCTGACAGTTTTGAATACTGAAAGATAGCTGCGGCTGAGCAGTGCAACGAAGGTAGCTTAGTAAACTTGCTCTGCAGTATTGACAGCCAGACAGTCTAGTTGCTTAATCCAAATACTTTTACACTTAGAATATGTTGCCAGAAAAAAAGGAAATCAGCTCTTGAGATGCATTATCTCCTTCCAAGACTGTCCTGGGGGCACTTACTCATTATCCTGGAATAAAACAACTGAAAGATTTCTTTAAAAAAATATTGTTCAATCCATTTAGAATCCCTGGAGCTGAGTACTTTACATTTTTGTGGCTTGATAAAATAAAACCAGCAATTAGTTTACATGTATTTATCGTTTATGGTTCTTTCCTTCTCTTTGCAGCTCATTCTGAATAGTATAATCCTGACAGATTAACTTTCCTGCTACAAAAATTAGCATTATTTCCTGGAACTACAAATGAAATAGGAGTACATATGTTCACTGTGACTGATGGAGGGAAATGTTGTTCTGCGAGACAGCATTTTAAGCTGATTCCCCCACAAAAAAGAAGAAAAAAGAAGCTGTAGACAAATATTCATGTGTGTATGTATGCCATTTCTTCACCTGCGTTAAACAGGTTTTTGAATCTGACCCATTTTAATTAAATCTGAGAGGGAATAAATCTTCCATGAAGGTCGATGAAATAAGCAATGCAATAGGGAAAAAATACCCCATGAAGGCACTGGTGGGGAGAATGGCTGCAGGGGGACCTGCCGCACACCAGAGAACCCAAACCAGGCAAAGACTTAAAAAAGCCTCATCAGGGAGAAGTGTCATTCGACCTCATAACAAAGCAGGGGACAGAAAGTCTGTACAGTCTGTGACAGGGGACAGGACTAGAGGGAATGGCCTGAAGCTCCGTCAGGGGAGGTTCAGGTTGGATATCAGAAAAAAATTCTTCACAGTAAGAGTCATTGGGTACTGGAACAGGCTGCCCAGGGAGGTGGTCGAGTCGCCTTCCCTGGAGGTGTTTAAGGAACGGGTGGATGAAGTACTTAGGGACATGGTTTAGGGAGTGTTAGGAACGGTTGGACTCGATGATCCAATGGGTCCTTTCCAACCTTGTGTGATTCTGTGATTCTGTGATTCTGTGATTCTGTACCATTAACTTTATGCAAAGTTAAGAGAATATAAAAAGCTGATTGAGAATCTGATGACGTTGATTTGTGTTTCTCCGCTTGAAAGTTTTCCTTAGCCCTGATCCCGGAGTATCCTATTTGCTGGCACTGGTAGTGACTGTCTGCAATGTCAGATATGACACAGAGGAACACTGAACACAAAGAATAAATTTAAAAGGGTTTTGTTCCCCCGCCTTTCAGGTGGATAATCAATGCTATAAATTGGTTCTATTTCAGGAAAATAGTACTAGAAATCTTACCTGCTCTTTTAAGATGACAGAAGTTTTTCACCTTCTTGGCATTTCACTCTTCTTTGTATCTTTGCTTTGTACATGTATTATGGTGTTCAGTCACTGAAGGAAAGAGCCCAAGGCATTCAGTCAGTGTTGTATTGAAGTCTCTTTTCCATTGGATGCATATCCATGCCAGCTGTACAGAGCTTTTACAGGCTTATTTCTGATGCAGCCCAAGAAAGTTGTACCTAAAGGTGAATCTGCATTGTGGTTGACTATGTCCTTCTTCCTGTGATGGACGTGCACATGTGATGTGATTCTGCATCTCATGACATGAGTTATAAAGCTATTTAAAAATGTACTTGGTAAAGATCGAGGCCTTTGGTGTGGAAACAACCATTTGACCCACTTTGGCTGAAACGATTATATCTGTAGGGGTTTGATGTTTCTTCAAACAAGGCTAACAATTTTCCCTTTTAAAATATCACTCCATCAAAAACCCACCTCATTTTTATGGAAATCAGCAGTAAACAAATAAAATTAATTTGTGATACTCAAGACTGTTTTGCCTGGGAAGTTTTCATCTGTAATCAGGTATTTTTAGACCAGAACACACTGTTATGACAGCCCTTTTAGGCAGCACAAAAGACAGAACCAGAGATGGTTCCCATTCTATGGGCTGTATTTTAACTTTGTGTGTATATTTCCTGTGCCTAATAAGAGAACAGAATAATCTCAAAACCTAGAATGTCTGTTGCATATTTCTGATATTGCTTTTCTATTAAAAATCCTGCTCTGCTTTTGCTAAGCATTTCATGTCACGAACCTATCCTTCCTGTAAACTTTTAAATTGCAAAAAAAGCAGCTAGTTTTAATGTTTATTTCAAAATTATTTTCTATAAATCTCGCTCTTCGCATTCTGTTGCTCTTAGTGATAATTTTGGTTTATCTTAGTGACATTGAATCTTCTCTACTTCGTCATTTTCATGAAAATAGTTTTCATTTGAGACAAAACGCCAACTCATTCTGGAAAACAATACAGCTTTGGAGCTGCCAGAGAACTGCCTGGATTATCTGCACTGCTTAGGTGAACAGATACACGGTGCTCTCTTCTGTCACTCTTGTGGGCAGTGGCAGTAGGTTTGCAATTGTAATGCAAACATTGAGTTTCCGTACACGAAGAAAACAGAACACACATGTTGAGTGCACCACTGCGTGTGTTGCACTCCGGTTTATATGTGAAGCAAACTAGCAGCGTTGCCCTCAGTTGAACGGAGAGGTGGGAAGCATGGGCACGCAGCTGTGAACGTGTTGTGTGATGTGGGAGTCTGTGCATACTACGCGGAGCTGTGCTTGGAGATCTTCAGGATCCATCCCATGGTAAAACTGCAGCTGATGCAGGTCCAGGGTACAAACACTGCTTCAGCTGATAGTTCTGAGCCTTTCTGAACACTAAAATTCACATTCCCTTCCTGGACAGTGTAGTATGTAACTTTCTCATTGAATATGCCTGGGCTGTTTTCATTTCCTAATTGCCATCCTCATGAATTTTCTATTTGCCATTTTGTTTACACCAGCAAGTTTGACCACAAAAAATCCAAAGCCTTTGTAGTTTGTTTTACAGAGGAATTTTTTTTCAGGCCTAGATACAATATTTGGGATCTGCAGTGAGAGATATGGCTTTCAAGAGACATCACAACACTGAGTTGGCATTCGTGTCCCACCTGCTGAATGCCAGTGGGATCCTGTCCATTGCTTTCACAGGCTTTGGATCCCACCCAGAGCATTCTCAAAGATGGGTAGGAACTGGGAGCGTGGGCTGGATTATGAAATAACAAACAGTTTTGAGAGAGATTTTCTTTTTCATAAAAAATTAATTTTGGTGAACATTTTCTGAACAGGTCAAACAACTACAGTGGAAATTAGAGTTTATATTGTCCTGTACAATAATTTGTGCTACACTCCCAAATTCAGTTTTCACAGTGTAATGTCTCCTAAATAATTGTAAAGCTTCATCATAAAGCTTACCAATTATCAGAAAATTAAAGAGGAGTTTTCTTCAGGAGTTTACTTCATATTATACTGATTTCCTTTAGAATCTAGGATACATGTTTCTAAGACCCTTATACTATAGCACTATGATGGTTACTATCTCTTGCTATCTTATCCTGACTTGATATTGGAGTTTTGCAGCAGTTTTTAATGTTTTTCTTTCTCTTTGTCTATTTTCCTTTGCCCTTGATTTTGTTTCCAAATTGTAGAAAACCAGCTTTTTCTTTTCCATCTCAAGCAGTGTGTATGTTCAAAGACTGTCACAGTTTTGGCTAAAAATTCCTAGCAAACTAGAACACAGGTATATTTTTCTCCATTTTTCACCATTCATCTTCTTAATCTGCTGCTGCTTATTTTCACTGATAGCACAGTCGTTTTCTCCAACAAAGCATGTATTCATATTCATCCTACTTACTCGACTGATCACTTTGGGTGCTTACCAACACTTGCTCCTGCTGTCACTTCCTCGCTGACATAACCAGGAAGAAATCCCTCTGCCAGGTCCCTGGTGACTCTGAGGCTCTACAAGGTGGAATTCCTAAGTACCAAAAAGATTAAAATCAGCATCTGCTACTTAAAGCATCTTGTATTCCTGTTGTAGGTTTTACCCTGGTGAGTACTCCAAGTCAAACAATACTGCGGTTGTGAATTGCTGTCTCGCTTGCAGCCTTATTTCTCATTCTTGGCTTGTGTCCTAGAACGGGATCCAGAGCAGTTACCGACTACAGCAATACAAAAGAAAACACACCACAAAAGAAAACAGTTGCACAATCTGCTTGCAAGCACACTGCTCCTGTTGTGTGTTTCTGCTGAGCTGGCCCCCAAAATACAGGTAATTAAAATTCCTCGGAATTAAAAGTAAAAAACAAACAAGCAAACAAAAAGTTGAGCTCCTTATAATCTCCACACTTTTGGAGAAAGAGGAAAGAGAAAGGAAAAACCTTTTAGGTATTCACTTTAAGTCCTCTTGAAACTAATAAGCTGACAGAAGCACTTAAAAATCCCCATAGTCCTTAATGTCGATTCAAACTGCAGTGTTAGTAAAACTCTTGCCCAGCACTCATCTTACCTTCTTATGTCCTCTCAAGAGGCCACTGTACCTTTGTTCTGGGGCGAGTGCTGCTTGCAAGTGAGGCAACCTTCTCCAAAGTTTGTGCCTGAAGTGACCATGAGGATTTGATTGTAAACCCCATTTCTGAACCTCAGAACCTTTATTGAACCTCAATAAATACAGCAGCTTTCTGGGCAGAAGTCCTTTTTCCTAGGACTACTCATGGATATCCTAAATTAGAAATGATACTCTGGACATCCAAGTAAAAGGATCCTAGCTAGGCTTCTTAGAAACATGGATCGTTCCCTCACAGAAGCATAGAAAGGTTTACCAGCTCCCCAAGAAGGAGTAGTGTGTTCGTTCTGTCCCTCCACTGTAAGAGGAAAACAAGAAAGGAAAGTGTAGCCCCACTGAAGGCAAATGGACTTTTGTTTAGAAATGGTCTTCAGGAGATAGCAAAGGGAAATAACAGTGATACCTATTTATCAACCAAAAATGAAAGGAGAGAAGGAAAGTATATTTTATTACTATTATTATTACTATTATGCTATTTTGAGTAACTACAAAAACAGTTAGAAACGAGACTAAGCAATGTGCAGAGGAGATAAAAGGAGAAGGTAAAATCATTTTGAGATAATTGAAAGCTTTACCAAATTGCATCTTAAGATGAAGGCATGCATAGAAAGGAGAGGAATTTCAGCAAAATTAACGGATACATTAAGGATAATTATTCTAAGGATAAAAACAAACACACAAATACAGGAAAAGGCAGACAGCAAAACAGGGTAGAAATCATAACAGGAAGGAAAAGCGTGGGCTAAGAGAACATGAGGTACCGATTGAATGACTGACTATCTTAAAACTCAGCTGAAGCTTGATGCCGTCTTTTTTTTTTATCACAAGTGTAAATACACTGGCCTTCTCTTATACATGCATCTCTGGACATATATTGGCAGATGACATTTAATGCTGGCAAATTTAGCATGTGAGGATTTTCTGAATGAGGAAGAACTGGTGTCTCAAATGTAAACTACCCCCACTAATGTCTCTGTTTAGGTTATGTATGTTGCACAAGATGTATTTCTGCAATGTAATCATTTTTGCTACTCCAAATGGGGTAGATGATATAAATCTTAATCAGAATGTAAAAGGGAGATTATGGTAGTTTCAAGCTTCTTCCCTGACCCTAAAAGCTCCTGGATCAAACAGAGGCCAAAGTGGGGCAGCCAGTATTAAAAATAGACCTAAGATATACTAGGATTCAGGAATGATACTGTTTTCGTTGTGTAGTGATCTGCCATCAGCTCTTACTGCATCACTGAGGGTTTATTGAATGAATGCAAGCCTGTTTTCTCTGTTTTCAGCCCCAGTCAAGTACTTGGGAAGGACAAAGTGTTGCTTAAAACATTTACCGGGGGTCAGCAGCAACTCTCTGATCTGCAGCCAACTACTCATGCAACCGTGGGCAAATCCCGTGGGCCTCTCTGGGTCTCAGGTCTGAGGCACTGGCGCATCCAACTGGCTGCTATAGACGTGTTATATAAACGTGTATAAACGTGTATATAAACATGTGAGAGCTTCTCAAACACAGGGCTAAGGGAGAGTCAAGTGCGTTTAGCCTTATCTTGGCTAAAACCTCTCAGCTCCCACCGGCACTTGAAGGTGTTGAGGCAAGTGAAAAGGCAGCAGAAAAGCCTGGTTTTCAGCCACTGAAATGTCAGGGGTGGGGGCCTGAGGCCAGAGGAGCCCACTTGGACACACAGCTGTGCAAACCGCTTCACTGACCTTTGCAACATCCCTTACTGTGCACTCGCCTTTTCCCCAGCTCAGACACATCTGTTGTTCCAGTAATGCCTCTGCTTAATGCCGAGCTGGGCCTGTCGCTTTGTTAGGTCTTTCCTTGGCACTGGCACTGGATTCACTTTGCTTCCATCTTATCTGGCCTCCTTGCTTCACCTTTTCTCTATCGCCTGCGTTATTATACCACAGATATATTACCTTGGGATCAGAACAGTCCCTCTCCACACATATGTAAATTCTAAATCACCTCATCGTTAATCTAGGAAACAGGCAGCTTTCCATATTAGCCAGCAATCTGTTCCCTTACAGCACTGTGGTTCAAGGAGAAGCCCCACACCCTCAGCTCCCCCGGTTAGAGAGCCTTGTGCCATGCCAGATGCCCAGATCCCAGTGGCCCTCTGCATCCTGGTGTACCAGGAATGCTGGTCCTTATGCACATTCACAGATGACCAACACAAGTTTCTGCCATTTACAGAGGTGTAGTGAGGAATCTTTGTAAAACGACCCCCTCTGATCACTGCAGAAGTTTTTCCTAGCTACTCTGGTTATCTGCTTTCAGGTGCCTTCTTGCACTGAAAATTTGAGCGCAAGTAAATCGGGTGCACTAGCATGGAATGGTCATTAGGTTCATCCTATTTGTGTGCTCCTGTTACAGCAGACTGTCAATTAAACTGATTGTTCACATGCATTTTCATCTGCTGCATGCTTATATATTAGTGCAGCTAACAGGCAAACAGAGGAAGCACGCGCTCAATGACAAATTGAAATGCAAGGGAATAAATTAGCATTTTCTTTTTTAAAAGCTTGCTTTATTAACATGTGTTTTGTTCAAAATCGAATGGAGAAATACAGGCATCCATGTAAAATGTAAGCAATTGAATTATCTTCAATATCCTTCAATAGCGATTGAGGAACTTGTATTGTTTTCAATGTATTTCACAACCGGTTGCCTTGAAAAACCGCTTACTGGTATATAATGTTTACCATTAGTTGAGAAAATTATCTGGCACGTGAATACAGGGTTATCGAAAGGGTGTTTATTGTCTTCCTGCTGTCTTCCCTACAATTTAGAAAGGCATGAACAAAACTGGCTGAGTAATGGCCTGTTAAGGTGCTATTTTAATTTTCAGCCGCTAGTGAGTGCTCTTGAATAGTTTTTCAAGGCAGAGAGTCCTTGAACCACCCCCCATCCCGACCTGCAAAGTCTGAACCTCTGGTTTGAATTTGTTGGAAGCAGGAGAAAGAATGCGATTTATAAAGGGAGAAATGTGGTGCCACCGGTGTGGAGGCAACTCTCCCAAGCGGGGTGAGAAGTGGGGCCATGGCAGCAGATGGGCTGGCAGGGACTTGGCTTTATTAGCGAGTGGGATGAAAAAGAAAATAACAGTGCTGAAGATCTCTGCGGTTTGCAGTCACTTTTATTTCTGTCTGCTGGTAATCCTGCTTTAAAATATCCGCGGCTTTGTCAAGAGTTTCTATTTCAGCCTACTCATAGTTTTGTCTCGTGTACGTGTGCGTGCTGGTTTGCATATTTAGACGCTTATGCAGGCTAAATCAGCAGCAATTGCTCGATTTTAGATTTGTCTGAAGTACAAGCCTCGTACAAACAAACATAGTTATGGCTGGCTGAAAAGATCATGATTTATTTAGACTCAGATAAAACAAGTTGTAAATTATGGACACACACAACAAAGCTTTTGATGTGAAGCTTCACCAAGAGAATATTTTTATGTTGACTGTTATGTCCTAATAACGAAATTAGGACTTTGTATTTATATGCTTGGACAGAGGCTGAGATATTAATTAATTGAAGAGACAATGGAAACCTCTCTCAGTATATGATAACGTTTGTGAACCCAGCAACGCCAGTTTGGAAGACGGATGAAGCATTGCTTCACATTCTACACTGTTCCTTCTCTCATGGGATAAAAAACTTTATAAAACTGAGTGGTTCAGATATCCAAGTTACTTTTAAAAATCTGCTTAAAGGAAACAACCTCTTTTGCTTCTGATTCTTAGTCATCACCAGTTAACTTGAGCACTCATTTTCCCCCACCCTTTCACCCTGCACAATTCATACTCATTGTAATTAATTTTATGGCCTTTTTAGCAAAGGGAGACCTCTACATTTTATGCTACATTGCACAAGCAATTGAAAGTTGCAGATGAAAAAAACCCAAGCACCAAATGTTTAGCAGGTTTTTATTCTATTTTAAATGAGCAACCTATTTAAATCAATTATCAGCTTAAAATGAGCAGCCTGATCTAATTAGTGTTAGCCCCTGGTGGGTTAATGAATGAAAGGGAGGTGCTGGGCAGATGTGCTTTCCCCCAGGATATTCTTCTACTGACCACATTGACACAGAATCCTTCTAGACGGGAGAATTTTATCAAGAAATATTGCTGAAAGTAAGAATCAGAAGATGTGGAATTATTAATTCTATTAGCAGAACAAACAAAGCCCAATATGGCATTGGGGTCTTCACTTTAGTTGCGTGTGTGGTTTGCCAGAGTTTTTAAGACGGGATTTGTTAGCATGAGATAAGTCATTACAAATCCCAAATAAATTACCTTTAGAATTAACGTGTGAATCTTTTCTATAAGACGCAAGAATTAAACATGTTTACAGAAAATGCAGACTAAAATCTTCAAAATACTTGGTCAATAAGTATAGATTAGCTCATACCCATCCCTCCTGTTCCTTTCTCCCAGTTCTCAGTTCCCCAGTTACTTAAACATAACATCCTCTGAGCTCTATTATGTAGCCAATTAGTAACTTTAATATAGTACATACAAGAAGAAAATATGATAAGTATCATTAAGTGTGGCAAAGGGAGAAATGATGCTGTTAATAAATGGTCTTTTCTTATCCGTTTCTTGACTTTGCTGACTGCTCTGCTGTGAGCGCACAGATGTTTGCATTTTTGGAAGATGGCATGTCTGGAGCCGAATGCTAACTTGCTGGTAAATATTACAATTTGTTACTGTGCAGGACTCCTAGATTTGTTGTTCTGGGTGTGAGTTTTTAAGCAGGTCCCGCTGCTTTCCCTCTTCTCCCTGTGTTTTCTCCTGCCCATGTGGATCCATAAAGATGCGTGGATTACACCATGAACTGCAAGGTTAGCACCAGAAGGCCGTCTGCTGTTCTCTCTGCAAGGGGTTGTGTCCTCTTCCATAAAAACTGACTGCTGCGTTGCCCTTCACTTTTACAGGTATAACACTAGTTTTACGGATTCCCATCAGTCTGCTCAGAAAAACATTAATATAGACACAAGAGACTATAAAATTTACAAATATTCTCATACAGCAACAAAAATGTATTGACATGTTGACACTCATGTGTTACTCCCGGATCCTCAGCCTCTGCTAGGTGAATGATCAAAGCTTCCTAAATTTCTCTATTGAACTGGGACAAATAAACAGATGTTGATGAATTTATAACACTGTTGAACAAACACTGAAGCATTTGATGGTAGAGGCTCTGCTTCAAACATAGAAAAAACTCCCCTGTTGCTGCTTTGAAACATTTTGAATGTTTTGAAAGAGTCCACACAGTAGATGAAGTGCAATGGTCTGACGGTTACGGGACACTGATGCGTCAGCAGAAATAACAGGTTTAGTAGAGAACTTTTTCATGGCTTTGCTCGATAGTCTGCACACACGTATGTCAGAAAAGGTCAAAAGGATTTCTAAAAGGTGGGTGTGAAGATGTCCTTTTAAAATCTCCGAATAAGTACATCAGCAGATGTATAAAAAAGCAAGTACTTGGAAGCAGCTGCTGACACGCTTCCTCTTCCTGGGTTTTCTATTTCTTTCTTAATTCCGTATTACAGGTTCTTTTCTGAAATGCCAGATCTTATGCCTTTCTAATTTCACATAAAGTGAATGTTTTCATTAGTGCAAAAGGGCTTGTAAACAGACCGAATACACATAACTACACAATATTTACCTAGATGTTTTAACGTGGAAGGTTTGAAATTTTGCTAAGTGACATTGGCATGCTTTGAAAAGGCTAAATGAGCTGCAGAGTATGTCATCTGAAAAGTGTGTTTGGGGTTTTTTAAATCAAATGCCAGCTTTACGGTTTTTTTGGAGAGTATCTGCTGCCTTCTGGGGAGAGAAACCAAGAAAAGTAACTTCTGAGGGTTTTTTCTCCTTTTGAAAGTGAAATTAGAACCTGATAGATAATCTTAGTTTCACCATGAGTTATTACAATGATTTATTCAATTAACCTCATGAATATAAGCCCTATCGTTAAATAAGCTAAATTTGAGTGCAACAATTACAACTTTTGCTAACTGGAAGCAGTGTTAAGTATTAAGTGTTTAAATATACCAATATTGGAGCATGATAATTTTTAAACATAATTACCTCTTTTATTATATTTTGATTAGATTAAAATTAATGCATTATTAAACCATGATATGTTCTACCATCTAGACCTCTGTATAGACAAAGATAGGAGTTCCCCCCCCCACACACCCTTTTCTCAGGTCTAAATTAATTAAATTCCCTTTAATTATAATTTACTAAAAAGCTCCACTTTTGCCACTATTATGTCTTTTGAACTTTGAAATTCAAAAAAAAAAAGGAAAAAAAAAAGAGAAACCAAACCCTTAAAATGGTCTTTTGCAGGAGAACTGAACTGTCAGCGAATTCAGGCAAAATTAATTATTTCAGCTTGATAAACCTTTTCATCTATTTGACTCCTTATACAGAAAAGCCAATTAATAATGTCAAACATGCTTTGCCTCCAGGGACCGGCGGGTTGTAATGAGTGTGTTTACTGCGGAGTGGCTATAGCAGAAAGAGCCGCGTGTAGCGGCGCTCTAATCGCGCCACACCTGTCAAGCTGAGTCTCATTATCTGTGTACCAAGGGCAAACCTCATTTTGTCAGGAGTGGTTTTCGAAGAACTAACAACTGCCTGGGGAAGCATACAGGACTGTCGGCCAGTAGACGAGTCACTTAATTACCAATCAGAGCAGCAGAAGTGAATTCCTAATGTTCTTTAGTACCGACCCAGCTAATCACCAGGATGTGCGCTTCACCTTATCAGGGTGCCGGGACCGACCATTCATTTTCAGCATGAAGCTAATTCACCGCTTTTCTCTATGCTCTAATAGGCTACGATGGATGATGTTGCTTGGTACACAGCTATTCATCAAATGCACATTATCATGCCAGAGTAATCGATCTGATTGCCTGTTCCCCTTCCGATTATTAGCTGATAACGGGGTGGCTCTTAGTGAGGGGATGGCCGCCTCTGGGATGACCTCAGAGCTCCCTCTGAAATGTGCATGCACACATGCTAATGGAGCTCCATAAGATGAATGAAGGGATGACCTTGGAGTGGATTATATTTTGAAAGCCATGTATACACACTACCTAAGCCCTCAGAACTTCCCAGTGGGATAAATAGTATCATCCTTATTTTACATATTGGGAATAGAGACGAACTTCTGGGCCGTGACAAACAGATTTAACTCTCCATGGAGTGGTGGAGGAGTGCACTGTCCTTGGGGGAACTTCCGAAGGACTCTCTGTTGCTGTGATGCCTCCTGTAACTCCAGAGCTGCGGTGTCTCTACGCTCTCTGGACCCTGGGAGCATCGCTTCCACACTGCAGCTTAGCCTGTTTGTAGATAAAGCAAGTGGAAAGTAGAAGATGCAAAAGGCCTATTTTAAAAAATGGCCTTTTATTTTAAAAAGCTGAGTATGTTGAGCTCTGAGCAAATTCTTAGCACTGTCAGTTCAAATGCACGATGTCCCGGAGTGCAAGCAGATGCCAGTTCCCTCTTCAGGTGAGCCTCCTCGGGGCTTTCACCAGGTTTCTCCGGTAACAGGGGGTTGCAGAAAGGAGCTGGTGAAAACAACATTAGAATTGGAGAGTTCCCAGCCTGGGCTACCGGTTTATACTGCATTTCTTATTGCCATGTATTTTTAGCAATACTGTTCTCTACACAGAACATGCTGCTGTTTTTAGGAACTTGACTCTTTCTTACTCTATTTGCAGATGACAAATGATAGGCAAAAAAATGCAATGCAGGAAGCTTTATGCTAACCTAACGGATGTGAGACTATTCTGAAATTCTGGAGTGCTAATAAATACAAGAAAATCCAAAGCGACTGCCTGCCAAGAGAGGTTTTGCACTTTATTTATTGCAGAGTAGCTGCAGAGGTCAAAAAGGTCAGTTTATCAGCTATGTAAAAAAACCCCAAAAGCTCCATAAACACTGAAAAATAAAATAAGCAGGAGAACTCCCCCCCCAGCAAAGCCATCACAAAAAAATTATAGAACAGAGTTATTAGACGATTCTGTTAGGTAACATCTTAGTTTCTTGGTGCTTGATACTTGGGGGATTGGGGGGACCTTTGACAACAAATGCCCACGGAGTATTATCTGAACTTCATGTATGGGACCAAACCTTGGGTGATGCTGGATGTTTTGTGGTTGTTGGTTTTTTTTTTATTTTCTTCTATTTTATTTTGTATTGTATGAGTGAATTATGTTCTGAAATGACAGCTGCACTTACGTGCCACCAGTGTTAAGACACATGTTCTGTGTAGCTAAACGTCTCTAATTCTAGCCAAATTAATGCAAGGTTACAAAATAAGAGGTAGAGGAGAGAGGAAGAGGAAAGGTGGAGGAAAGCCCAACTACTCAAACATCTGTGTCTAAGTGTCAGACAGCCATATGCAGGAAAAAAACATTTCCCTTGTGCCACAGTTTATCCACTGGGGAGGAGATTATGGTAGTCAAATGAAAACAAGTACAGACACTGTCAGCATAAAAATGTTCCCAGAGCAGGTTGTGAGCAGGAGGAGCTGGGACCAGGTCAGTAAGATTATATCCACGCGGATTTCTGTTCTCCACTGATCTATCACAGTTTCAACAAGCTAGCACAGCACTGGAGACTTCCTGCTTGGCCAGGAGAGTTGTGCAGACACATGGCTTCTCTTGGTATTTGGCTCTGGGGACACACATCACACCAAGTGGGTGTTTGTCAGAGAAGCTACTGGGGAACGGTGAACCCACATCACTGTTCAAATACTCCTGTCCCTTTGCTAAATTATTGATAGTGCTTTCCACAGCCAAAATTAGTGGAAAGAAGCAGAAGGAAAAAAAAGCAATGAGCTGGGAAAAAGAGGATCTGGGATAGCCAGTAAACCAGAAATGAGCCTTGCAACAGAGGATGAAACAGATGTTTTATATTGATTGTTCATCGTAAGTCTTCTCATCATGGTTTTCAAACTGTAGTGTTACTTCAACTTTATTGGTTTTGTTTTCTTCTCTGGACTTGCAATGTAGATGAAAGTCTAGACTAACCTGATTACTCTATTCTCAGGCCAATAAGACAGCCTGACCTCTCTCTTTAATGCAGTAAGAGGCATTCATCTTCCCCTTATGCAGGGAAAGGGTGAAGAAGAGGTCAGCAGCCCTAATAATTGCAGTTTGGACCTCTTTGTTGGTATGGTCATATGATCTTTTTTTTTTCTGTTTTATTACTGACAAGTCCTCAAAAACCTTCTGGCAACATTCAGCTATTGAAAAAATTTATAATTTTAGCTGAGAGGAAACTTTCAGTATTGCTATCTTTTAGATTATGACTTGGGAGAATCTTATAAAATGTATAATTTCTAATCCAGGTGACCCATATCTAAACGCCTGGATGTGTTGTATTGAAATGTTGAGTTAGAAGTACTTTGATACAGTCAAGTCTCTGCGTGAGCCATAGTAGTATTTTGAAGCAGACGTGGTTTGTATGCTTCATGCCCCTGTGCTCTTTATGCACCATTACTATCAATATTTTTCATTTTGACCTAACACGTGATAACCACTGAGGTCTCTCGGGAAAGTGGCTTACTGAAAAGAGGTGGGAGGGACACCAAGCTGTAACACTCAGGAGGCAATGGGCAGCTCTGACTTGACTCACATTGCAATGCTTTGTTTCAAAAGCGTGATCCCCAGCTCCTTTCTTTTTCCCTCCTCTCCTTGCTCTAAGGGCAAACCATCTTAGGTGTTTGAGAGGAAAAAAATCTCACTCTCTTTTTTATTGGTACTAGAGGTAGATTTGTGTTCCCATAACAGTAGCTGAATCTAGAGATGGTGGTTGAAATTTCTAGGTGGAACTCAGCCTCCTTTCCAATGTTATCAGTTGTTAATTCCTCTTTTGACTTTTGAGGGCTTAGGGAATTGAGATCTATAGGGGATTTGTAAACCCCACATCTTGAGTTCTCTTGCAGCAGCTGATCTCTGTGACTGGTGATTGCCATACAAAAAGTACCTAGTAAAAAATGTTGTTGAGAACCAAAGTAAAGACAAAGGAGGAGTAAGAAAAGAGGCAAGATTTGACAAAATAGTCTTAAATTTCAGACACTTGTACTTTCTTTTCTCATCCTTTCAAGACCTTGAAGGAAGCAGTTCTCGAGGTTTAACAGAAAGAAGTGATTGATCATTCTTTCCATAGCAGGCAGGCCTCAAGTCATAAACAATATCCTGAAAGCAGCTTCACCCATGTATAAGAAAAAAAGCTGTTGCCTTTGTCATGCAGCCCAGAATTATATTTGGTTTTCTTTTTGGTTGCTGTATTTTCTCTTAACCACATGCTTAATCTGATGTGTATTATCACCCCCTGATCTCATTACCTTCTTTCTTGAACTTGCATGTTGCTCAAAATGACTTAGAGGGAACTATGCCATTAAATGAATCAGTAATTCAATTCCAGCAATAACTTTATGCATTTGTCCAGGTTTTTTGGGTGTCCTTATGAGAGCATAGACAATCATGTGCGCATGTTATCTATTTTGAGCGCTCTGGACTGGATTTTTGTTTGTTTTTTGCACAAGAGCTCATTCATATATGGAATTCAAGCCAAGGACTGTGCTGCTCTAAGCAGTGGCTCAAGTGTTGCAAGATCTGCGTTTGCAGGGAAGACCAGACTTCCCACCCATGTTGCTGTACCTGTGCACAATAAACCTGAAAACTCTTGGAAACCCTGGGCTTTGCAAGTGCTGCCTGCTCGCTTGGAATATAGCTGGTTGGGCTGATCCTTCTCCAAAATACCGGTTTTACCATGCCCACACTGTAGCTGCATTATACCATATGTACGATGAAAGGATGCTGGAAAGTATGTAGCTCTACATATTGCTTTTGAACACGCTTTTGTAACATGGCTGCTTTTGAACACGCTTCCAAATATGGAGAAAAATAAGGTGTTTTAAAAAAATACTGAGGTCTATAATACTAAATATAGGCAGATTCATAACAGAAAAAAAGGTTCTATAAATTTTGCCAAGCTTGCTGGTTTAAATAATTCTCCCATTTTATGCTTAATGATTGCCAGGCATGCTTCATGAAACAAAAAGTAATTTTGAAGAAGAGACTTCTAAATTTAATTTTTTCTTCTTCCAGAAATCATCAGAATGTTAAAACATCCACAGTAACTTATTCTTTCAAATGTGTAACACAGTCTTATCTTTTTTTTTTTAATTTTAGAGATGACATAGTGACATTCAGGTGCGTTGCAACTTAAAAAAAAAATCACAAACCAAAATCCTGAGTCCTCATGAAGTGGTGGAATGAAGGAGAGATACTAATTTGTGGGCACTCTGATAAAAAGTTATAACCCTGGAACGATCGCAGTTTTAATGTAAGAGGCAGAAGAGCAAATCTCAGATGTATATATAAATGCTGATCCATTTGGATCCTCATTGTTTAAAAACAGATTGACCTCTTAAAATACATATGTGGAAAAGGGAAGTTTTCCCCTAGGCATGACAGGCACATGCTCTGTTCCAATGAGAAATGCATTTTTCTTTGGAAGTTGTTCTTTGTTAATGACACCAAACCTAGAGGTTTATCTAATGGAAACAAAACTAAACTTGAATAAATTCAGGAGTGGGCGCTATCCTAGCAGAAAGCCAGGTTTTTACAGTACCTCCTCATGTGCAGAGCACAAATCACTCTTCTTAAGGACCACGTGTCCTGTTGTCCCAGAAGAAAGTGTAGGATGGTCTATGAAAAATGGCTTGCTTGCTCCTGAGGCAGCACGGTAAAAGCATCTTGCTAGTGTCCCAGAGACGTGTGCTTCAGCCTTCAGACAGCCCCTGGCATGGGGCCAGTGCTCCTTGTAAATGGGTCTCTGTCCAGTGTCCAGCAGGCAGACACTGAGGCAAGATACAATACTCTCTTGTGTGCCATCTGCTACAGAAGCTACTGTGCTTTAGCTACCCTTCGGGCCTGCTAGCCCTCCCGTCAGCCACAGTTATGCACTCCATTAAAGAACAAAAGTTTGTGAAGTGTCTCAGTGGCATTGGGTTTCCAGAAGCACAAAGAATACCCACAAGGCATTTCCAGAGATCCTTAAGTGTGGTTATAGCTCCAGATGGCTCTCCTGTGGAACTCAAATCCTGCTGTAATCAGAGTGCTTTTTATGTAAAGAATGGTTGAAATGAGCTTTTCCTCTTGCTTAGTCTCTTTCTGTCTCTCCTGAAAATAGTCACTTGTGCAGTGAGCCAACTACTCCAGACTTGGTTTAATCCAACCAGCTTTTCATAAATTCACCTTGTAACCTTGTGTGTGAGCCATACATGTTGACCTATAAGATGAAGAACATCACTTTTGCTCTGGGTTAAAAAAAGCCACTGCTTAAACCTGTGAGTTGACTCCTACTTTTCTCTTTTGAAGGATCCAATAGGCTGACTATACATGAGATATTTTTGTTGCAGTAACAGAAATGACTTTATTTCAGATGCATTTCCCCTACCCCTTTCAGAAGTAAGAGCCCAAGCACATCAAAGCCTATCTAGAAGTATCAGTCAGTCCAGTGCAGGGTGGGAAAACAAACCTAAAATCCAGGGGTTGAACTGTGTGCAGAGAGCAAGATCAAATGACTGTGAATTATGAAGATTGTTGTCTTTACTATGTGTTCCATCATAAAGTTTTGTGGAAAACATTCCAGGAAAGAGATAGGTGAACAAAGTATTCCTAACAGGAGCACTACAGGTTCAAAAGTTCAGCTTTAACATGAACATTGCAGATTTTTTTTCATACATAAAGAGAAGATACTTCTTTCTTCTTGCGTGTAAAATGTGCTTAGTAGGCTGTTTGCACGGATTCTTGATTTGTCCTTACTTCTGCTTAGAGGGCAAATATCTTCTAATCTCCAAATGCAGGAAGTTATAGAAATATACATGTACTACATCCTCTACACAAGTGAGAAGGAAGGAAGGGCAGTAAAGCTCATAGTCCACACAGAAATAAAAACTTTCCAAGGTGCAGAATGGCCACACTCGATCTGCCTCTGCTAATTTTAAAGGGCCGCATCAAGAAAGTGACAGAAAAACTATCCATTTGTTTTTTGGATTAATGTAATTGGGGCATCACCAATTTGAAAAAGCATTTGAGTACTTAACAATATAATTAGGTTCTCAGTCTCAGAAACTCTGTTAAATCCCCATGATCATGAATATGTATTTCTAAGAGTCAACATTCCATCATTAACTTGGCTCCAAGCACTAGTCGGTGCAATGCTCTTGAAAGACATTGCTTCTGATGTTACATATTGGTATTATATCCAGTCTATCTAAAGAAACATTTCCTACTTACTTCATAAATGTGAATGTTCAAGGAAAGACTGAAGAAGTAATCTAAATATAAATTTTCAAGATGAGTAGAAACTTGTGGAAATGCAAGGCTTTGGTGTAGCAAAAAACCAGCCACCTCCTCAAGTGTAATTTTCTTTCTCTTCTACAATCTGAAGTCTCCTGGAGTTTGTTATGAGAGAGGAGAAAAAATGTGTTTTGTTTTGTTTTGTTTTGTTTTGTTTTGTTTTTAAATAATCCTTAGGGAATGGAGGTAAAAATCTGGCTTCAAATTACAGAAAAAAAGTTGACAATCTTAAAACAAATTCTTCTAAGATGAGTAAGTCCACAAAATATACAAAAATGCCTTATACTGCCCAGAAATACGAGAGAAGGGGAGCACTTAATGAATGACCGGGAATTGCACTTTTAAGTATGTTTTGCGTGTTTCCTATTATGTAAGAAACATATGGGAACAAGACTGAAATTTCTTATGAATCTAAGCCCATAAAATCTAATCCTGGTAATCATTTATCAAGAGACATTTTTTATGGAACTACATTGCAGACCTGGATGAACTGTCCTTCCAGTGCTGCAGGCTCTGTGCTTTCATGTTAACAAAGAAAAGGATTATGTTACAAAATAAACAAGTCTCCTAATGAATACAAACTATTCTCAACTGTGCTGATAACAAATAGGCCAAGGTTAAAAAGCTAAATAAAGCATGTTACCCTGAAATGCAGTAATGACCATTGTGACTTATCATGATCCGTTAAACAGAGCTGCTCTTTTCTCTTTGGGGAATTTGGCAAAAAGATCAGTTTTGCACTCTCAGAGCTCTACCACTGCTACGGTCAATCCTGTTCTTGCTGCCATGATAAATTAGCTTGTGTAGGCAAGGGGTCATTTTTGGCATTCATTAAATCACTATTACAGGTCCACTCCTTCTGCTGCTTGCTTTGGAGCATGCCACCCACTTTTTCTGCTGAAGAAGCCCAAAGAACAAGGTGCAACAGCTTTTGTGAAGAGTAATAGGAGAAAGGCATGCAAGAATGAAATACTTCGCTGTTAGAGAGTCTTCAAAGTTGTAGTTATTTGATATATACTTTTGAGGCTATTGGTCTTGAAGGGCAGAGCCTTATGTGTCTACGTGTATGTACAGGATGCTTTCAGGTTGCCTTAAAACCCATTTTTTATAATGGAATGAGTAGTTAGTCCCTCTGAGGACAATTCTGTCCAGGAACCATCTAAAGCACATAAACCTGGTCCCGCATCCTGACAACATTTGCTACTGACTTCACTGGGACTTTGAATAGGAAAATTTGCTGCAGGGGAAAACCAGGCGCTTCTTACAGGTTTGGGAAGAACTGGAGGAGCAATAGTAATGTTACTGCAGTCATGAGTGATGTATTTTTCTCCACTCTCTGAGCTGTATGGTCTCCCGTAGCAGCTAAAAGCATAGTGAATATTTGTTATAGGAGGAGCTGTATCATACAAACAATGGATTTTTTTGCTTTGCCTGTGGCTCCATTCGGTGCTTTGGGCTTGGAAGATGGGTTATTTTCTCAGCTTTACCATAGACACACTCTGTGTAGAGGACAGAGATGGATATTGTCATGGGGGCATTGCCACGTGTGACATAGGGACAGTGGCACACAAGGGAGGTAAAATAACCCTAATCTCCCTTCAGTGATAAGCATGAGCATGACTGCACATAATCTGTAGGTGCTTCAAATCCTTATCTATGACTGGATATGATAATTTTCCTCCTTTCCTACTCTCTGACTGTCATGTCTATTTAGACTGGAAATTCTTTAGGACAGCTTGTATCCCTGAGGTCTGTGTATCTCATATAGTTATCCCTGAGATTAGCAAGGGTGTTTGGGTGCTTTTAAAAGAAGATGACAGTGAATTTCTCTCTTCCTATCAATATCTCCTATCCATACTGGGCCTGAGGTAATCAAGCATTGATGCTAGACAGCCCTGTCCTGACTATTTTGTGTTTATTTCCTTTACTCTCTTTCAAGGGTTTTTCTTCATTCTGGTCAGCAGACATGCAACTGCAAAGCTGGTTTCAGCAAAATGACCCTTTCCTTTTCCTGTTTTCATGAACTGACTGCATGCTTAGCTATACTTCTTTTTAATATACAAGTGCTCTAGGAATCGTCAGAGAAAATATGCCATAGAAAGGGAAATCTTAATGATGATGATATGATTCAGAAAATTTGGCTTTATTAATTGCTGTTAGCAAGTTACAGGACAAAAGGAAAATAACATTGAAATTCATGAAGATTGAGACAAGACATTTTAGTTCTCCTAGAAAGCTGTATTATCCTGTGGTGGATTCCATTTGGTGAAGTTTTAGAAAGAAGAAAAGTCATATTAACCCATTTCACTTTCTGAATACAGAATATCATTTTAGATTAATACTTTTAACATTTCAAGATGCCATTCTGAAATAGAATGATCTATGGTATTCATCAATTTCAACCTCCTTTGTCATAAATTAAGAACAGCACCCCCCAAAACCTCTCAAATCAAATCTGTCATTTGGAATAATAAAAGTAAAGTGTGTGATTCTGACTGACCATATTTTATGTCATCCTTTCTGATTCTCCCAGCTGTGGTAAAGTTGTCATTGTTATTAAAAGGGATGGCACGAAAACAAAACAAAAATAGAGAAGTTTTGAGGGTGTGCACAGCAATAAAATACTCGGGTGTATTCTACTTTATCTGGTTGACTCACCTGTAAAATATAATCAAGACCAGCATGTTGTCTGCAAACATTTTCCAATTTTCTCATACTGTTTGGTGAGTTCAGGGATCTCAGAATACTACTGCATAGCCTGTACGTCCAGGTCTTCCTTGCTGATGTCTCTAGTCAAAGTGTTTCCCTGTGCATCGTGTTTAACTCTGTTTATCAAAATTTTTGTTGTCCTCCAGCATTTTCACTGTAAGCTCTTTGTGGCCAATTTCTATTATATATTTCTGTAGACTTTCAGGGATATTTTCCTTTGAACTCTTAAGCAGGAGCAAGGAATACCTTTCCGTTGTGTTTGCAGGTACCTGCCCTCAATGGTTTTTCACCCTTGAGTAGTATTTCTGTTGTTTGCAACCATTTCAATTCACAATTGTCGATTTTCACCCTGGTGCGACTCCACTTTTCTATAACATACTTCTGCACTAGGATGTCATCACTCGAGTTTGCTTCCTGCCACAGAGAGGATAATCCAACCCTCATTAACATACGGGCAAACCTGGCTTGGGTGCTGTGCTTCTAGCTGTATAACACAGCCTTTGGTAATAAAGGATGGGTGGTATAGAATCATAGAGTCATAGAATGGTTTTGGTTGGAAGGGATCTTAAATATCATCTAGTTCCAACTCCTCTGCCATGGGCAGGGGCACCTGCCTAACTTTGAAAAATGTGAAAGAATGTAATCTTTGGCAGAAGATGCCTGATACTCTCCACTTCCATTCCACATTCTGGAATGGGTTTGAAGCTGGTTTCTCCAGCAGTCGCATCTAACCCCAGTAGATTCAAGTATAAGTTAAGCCACCCACATGGGAAAGTGTTTCCCTTACCTCTTGCTACTCAGATTGGGGCACACCAGGAACAAAAATCTCTTTTTCACTTTTTGGAAATACTCTAGTTGTGGTGCCGTTTCTGTGTTTCCCTGAAAAATCCACTGATTACTTGAAATCTGATAATTTGTATTCACCTTGTGTCCTCAGTGTTGTTTGGATAATTGGGACTGAACTCTGAAATGCATTTCTTATTAGCCCTTTCATTTTAGTGGAGTCTAGAGGCAGAAAAGTAGCCTTTTTTAACCCTATAATTTAGAGAAGATTGTATTTTGTTCTACGATCTTATTCTCTTTGCAGTGATTGTCATGAAGCTGAAGTAATATTGTGCTACTTCTGTTCTCATTTGGTATGTGAATGAGGTGTCACAATTTCATTACCCTGTGTACTGTGTTCCCATATCTATACAAATATCTGCATTTTACAAACATCTCAGAAAAAGTAGATACACACATGGAATTCAAAGTATCTAATACTCTTTCAGCTTTCTGAAGTCTGTTCAGCTGAAATTGTTGCCTCTGGCTTTTTGCTTAAACTCCTGCAATACAACTCGAAAGCTAGAGCTGATTTGCAAAGAACCTGCTCAGCGTTCTTATATTGTCAAATTTAAATAAACAGTTTAGTCTGATTACTGGTAGTAAAAATTCCAGTTCAACATAGCTATCTTTATTTTAAGTGAGAATGGCATATTATACCTTTATGGTTTTGTTGTTTAATAGAGATATCTAAGTATGCCTATGGTTCTCATCACCATCATTTGGAGGTGCCTTCAAAGTGCTTAATAGAAATTACAGCAACAATCTCTTCTTCAGCGATGAACTGAAGCTCTGCAAATCACACTTTTTCCCTGGGTTCTTCTACAGGAAGGTCAGCAACCTTCATTTCCTTTTTACGCCTCTCCTCGCCTGCTCTTGGGAGTAGCCATCTCTTTTTTGGCTTTCATTACTCTAGCCAAGGTAAATAATAGGGGGACCTTGTTATTAATGTTCTCATTTAAAAATCTATTATGGTATTTAGAATGATGAGGTCTGACTCTAAGTCAAGGGAAGATTAATTACATGACACTAGTGAAAACGGGATGTGACAGTCTTTGGACTGATATGACTAACCGTCCCAATAAATCTGAGCTTGTACAATTGCCTTAGTAAAGTGTGCACCGCATGCCAGCATTCAAAATCTTACTCTGTACTCATAAGCAGTTACCAGGATGTCATTTAATTATTTCTTTGAGTCAGGCACTATAGCAAGAGGAAAAGCATTTCTTAATATACCTTCCCAGGGAGAAGGACGCAAGGAACATCTCCATGAAGAAAAGTTATACTGCTGACTCAACCTTCTCTTTTTTATTCTCTTCCTTCTCATTTTTGGTACCCAGAGGAAAATGATGGGAATGATGGCTTGCAGTCCTAATTCACAAAGAAGCTATGACACTTTCTGGCTACAGCCCTTACTGTGCGGTCTTCTCGTCTTTTAGCACCCGTTGCTTCAAAAGCCCCATCCTAAAGGTCTGTGGTATTCTTGCACTGGGTTTTGGCCTTTAAAGACCCTACATGGCCTGGAAGAAGTTGTGACTTCCTCCTTTAGCAGTCATTGGTGGCCTGGTTTAAGCTCGCTGGAGCTATAAATAAACTCAGTTTGCGTCGTCTGTGAAGAGCTATCAGCTGAGCCAGCAAACAGCAGCACATGGAGCAGCAACAACAACTAATGCCAGGAGGCTTTACACCCAAACTCCTCTGGCAATCTGTCTCAAGATGACTGTTAAAAACCATCCCACCTAAGCCTCTCGCCCTTATTTAGCTGCCAGGTGAGACACAGTTAGTGTGGCTGAACAGGCAGATACTTATGTTAGGTACAAGCGGTGATGAGAAGGGAGAAGGTGTGAATCCGCTGCCTGTGGATGGGAAGCTTTCTTCACAGCCATCAGACCCACAGCTGTGTGCTTCCTAGCGTGCTCCCCACCCACCACATCCTTAGACTCCTCACTCTGCAGATATGGGCTTCTTTCCTTTCAGTTGTGCTGGATGTCAAATTGATTTGTGTGCGGCTACAGTCTGTCTCCAGGGGCAGAAACCTTCATCATGGGGACAGGAGCAAGCAGTTTGCATGCATTTATTTCTCTCCTAGAGGGTGGCTTAAAGATATACTGAGCTAAAGGTACTGAGGCATAAATGCACTGAGATTTAGAGAAGTTTTTTCTTCCTTCATCTACTACATTTCCCCTATTTTGGCAAAGGGAAACTAACATAAATAAGATTACTTGGAGGAAAATGTCTATCTCTTTTAAAATCTGCAGTGTGTTGCTAATTGCAGTGGGGAAAGCTGCTGATACATATGTGTCTTAAAGTAACGGCTTCTGTTGGAACTTATTTGCAGTGCCAGATCTTGAAAGCTGTGAAAGATAGTTTCAACAAATTAATTCTAAAATAATTTTGAATGTGTGTGTGTGTGTTGGTAGAGTAAGAATTCACTGAATGAACAATATCTTAATTCAGCAGCCATCCTCTTGATTTCTTCTAGAAGTATTCTCTGTCTATGAATAGTGTATGCACAAAATTAAAACCAAAGGAGAAAGCTCAACTGCATGAGAACCTTTGCATTTGAATGACAGGGGGTTCACTTCAGGTTTCTCCTTTGAAGAATTGCTCATAGCATTTTGTCCAATTTGGATGTTAAAGAAGGATATCAGCACCTAAAGGAAGGGGGAGAGAGAGAGAGAGAGAGAGATTCCTGCTCTGCACAGTTCTAAAACTCATGCATTATATGTCAGTTTTCTTGATTGATTGAGGTGCATTGACCTAAAACTTCCACAGAATGTTCATGTCTAAGAAGAGATGAACTTTCTGGTCATTACTGATGAATAAAGCAACATTAGGTGAGCATGGTACTGCTCAATGATAATCAAACTAGAATTTAGGGATCTTTAGACAAAATTAGCTATAAAGAACCAATTTTCTAATACAGTCTTTGAAGTAGTATATCAAAACCAAAAGTTTCTATCAGGATATTTTTTTTTCAGGTCTTGTTTGGTCTTTTATTTTTATCAGATCCCAAATTGAGCAGTCATGATTATATTCAGGGTTTCTAAATACTGCAAGTGTCCCTGATAGCAGATGGCATCCCTCTTGGCCCCATGCCTTCCCTCTCCCTCCCAGGATTTGTTGTATTTTATCTAGACTTACCCCATTGTGTTTATCTCTTTGTGTACTTCGTTCTTACCCTGCAGTAGTTGCCTGGACAGGCAGTAGGACAGGGCTATGGCCATCAAGAGAAGGAAGAAGATTAAGGGAGCCTTGTAGGATATGCAGTGATGTACCACTTTCTGGTGGAACTGATGCTCCAGTGCAACTGGGAACCAAGACTACACTTGGCAGAGTAATTAGGGCTAGATTTCAGGTTCCACCTCAATGGCATCTGTACTGCACTAGTATCTTAGTGCAAATTACAAAGTGGAAGGGAATATTCTCACTTCTGTTGACCCCCAAAACCTGAAATTGTGCTTATATTCTTTAGCTCCATCTACTGGTACTTTGCGCAAACTAGCCTTTATGTATGTATAAATGAAAGTATTCTTGTATAAAAAGCAACAAATAGCTTCAGACAAATTGCCCATCTGGTAGATATGATTATCTTACTTTTTAACAATAATGAATTATTATTATTTTTGTAATCTCTGTAGGGCGGGGTCTATCATTTCTCAGAGGATAAGACTACACTGGATGTGTTACTAGACTACAAATGAATAATTGTGTGTGTGTGGCAATATGCAGTTATCGTTCCATGCAAGTATAATTGAAGCATCATAAAAAAAACATAATTAAGTCTTTAGCAATACCCAAGAGATGCAAGTTGTTTCTATTCCCATTTCAAAAATGAATGAACAAAATCTGACCAAAGAATCCTGGCTCCTATTTGCCTCCTCTGCTTGTTGTGCTTCTTTCCCTCTTCATGTGTTGAAAGAGACCATTGGGTTGCTCTTTCCTGTGGTAGATTTGGGAATAGCCTGAAGGATACTTTCTTCTTGCTCTGCATTTCCACTCCTATAATATTAAGTTTCTTTAAAGTCTGCATAAAAATGGAGTAATTTTAAGAGTAGGTAGAAGTGTAAGAAGATGCATAAAGCTTAGATTTTTAAATAATTTTTAAATAAGGAGAAATGTATATTTCATAGATGAAACACTTTAAGGTATTCTCCTCTAGTATATACTTTTCAAAGGACAGCATTTGAAAAATGCTAGTTTGCATTAATCACTTAACAGCAATTGTAGTTTCGTATCCAGACTCCAATGGAGATTTCTTTTCCTTCAAGTGCTTCTGCCAGGTTTCCTTTTTCATCCTGCTCGTATATCACTATTTAGTGTAATGGGAAAACTCTGAAGGAACATTTCCTAGTTTTAAAATAAATAAATAAAACATCCAAACCAAAATGGACTTGACCCTGTTCAGAATGGGTCATTATTTGAGAATATACTCATTTGTATAAATATACTTTTAATGAAACTTTTTTCCATATGACTTCAGAAATAACTGCCTCCTTTAAAATAATAATGAAAAAGGAAACAAAACATAGCACCATTAGCAAGCTCTTATTGTGGAGTCACCACAAGACATCGAGTTCTGGCAAGCTTCCCATAGTCATTCTCTGATGGTTACAATTTATTTATTCAGTTTTAAATGAAAGGGTTTAGCATTTCTCAAAAAAAGGCCAAAGTACATAGGAAATATTTGTTGGAAAAGAAGTAAAAACGATTTGAAGGTGTTCCACACATTTTCAGCTAACATGATTTATATGTGTTTCTGTTTCTAATGTTGAGGGAAGTTGGATTCAATAAACTATTTGTTTTCCATGGGGAAATCCCAGTTAGAGCAGTGCCTCAGTAATCCTACTTTCTGTACAATAAATGCACTGCCTGTAGGAAGTTGAACAGAATGCAATTCTGGTCTAAGCAAAGTCAACAGCAAAACACTCACTGTCTTTTCTGGAATCTTCATCTTAGGTGGAATGGTCAGTTTTGTAACTTGTTTCCCGCATGGGCAAGGTGCGCTGGTCCATAGCAGACTGATCCAAATCCCGCTGGAGACTCTCCTTGGTTTTGGTCACAGCCCAGTTGGATGCCATCTAACTTGCATGGTCAAGAGTGAAAAGAAAATGAACAAAAATGGACAAAAGTGGCCGTGACAGGCACATGGGATAAAAGCAACACATGAAAAGCTGCAATAGAGTTGGAAGCATCGAAAGGTGGTTGCAGATGTTGCAAGAAGCACTGGTGGAGACAAGGTGAGCTTGTATCAGGGAGCTATCAGCATCTGAAGGGTAAAATAGCTGGTGAGCAAAGCACCAGTAGTTGAAAGAAACTCTGTATGCATGTCTTTGTGTTTCAGTCAATTTTACTAATTAGTGGGTGGTTTTTTGCAGAGAAGTCAATACTGTGAGAGTGTATTAATATGGTAATAGCATTCTGCAGGAACTGTAGCTGGCTCTGACTTTGGGCAAAAGGGTACTGAAATGTCAACTCGTGCTTGAAGGTGACTGTAGCAGATTTGCATCTTTGAATAAGATAACTCCAAAAAACACTAAGCAGACGGTTGTGTCCGTGTGTGTGTCCTCTCCTCTCCCCTCTCAATTTTGCATACCATTTGGACAATGATGTTCTGTCATGTGATGGTAAAATCCCTCTTGTTTGTGGAATCAAGCAAAAAAGGTCACATTGCTCCAAATGTGTCCTGCTAGCCTAGAGCAGCCAAGCAGGTGAGTGAAGCCCTTCAGCAGCCAAGTGGGACTGTGGAGATGACAATCTCAAAAAAAACAGGCTTTTCTCAGGATCGGTAGTTATTTTATTTAAATGCTGCAGGGAAATGAGAATTGCATATATAACGTGAGCTGTCTACTAACTAATTCTAAGTCCAAATTGACCTTTTTATAGATTTCTCTTACTGTTTATCCAATTTGCTTTATCTGAAGTCTCCCGAGTACTAACATTACTGGCATCTGCCAGGAAAGATACACTGGCAAAGGCACATATTAACCACTGATTTCTGCCCATCAAGATCTGCTCCAGGTCACCTGCGCAGGCTGGTGACAGGGGCATTGGATGACATACACAGTTTTCCTCTTGCTCAAGGACAACCATTCTTCTCTGAGAATACCAGCCCCCAGCCCAGTACAATCAATATCAGGAAATACACTGTAATTTCCCCATGAATATAAGCGCCCTTTTGGATGTGAGCTGGTCAATGCATTTTGATGTACTCCTGGAAGAGCAAAAGGTTTAGAACCAGAGTGCATTGTCTGGTTCCCAGCTGGTAGGCGATTTCTGACATTTAAGCGGCATTTTATACACATTAATCTACTTGACTCTTGGATCTGCACAAAAATTGAAAGCTAGGTAAGTTTTAAAGGGATTTTTCTTATTTGACCATGGACCTAAGACCTGAATAGATTAGGTAAATCTAGAAAAGGCAATGCATTAAAATAGGACAAATATGTCTTTGCTGGGAACCTCAGTTTTTCTTTAGCTGAACACGATATTTTCTATCTCCTTTTCATTCTTCTTTCCAAAATTAGCTAAAAAAATGCATCTAGCATTGTCCAATTTTCCTCCCATTGTATTATTTGAGGTATAGAAGAAACTTTCATCTCTATTTGCCATAGAATGAAACCTAGTTTTACAATATTGTCCTAGAGGCGGCAGCAGAGTACATAAGACACAAAAAAGCCAACGCACAAATGGGCAAAGTTGTGTTTGGTTAGTAGTTAATCTATATAAAATCTCACTAAAGGGCTTTATTCAAATATAGTGCTAACATAAAACCCGATAAGGAGTATTGGCATAGCTTTGAAACAGGTAACAGGGTGGAAATAGTACTAATGTTATTGTATGTTCTGGACCCAAGTGAAATAATTGGACCTAAAATAATCTCCACTTACTGGAGAGCACTCGCAGAAGCAAACTGTTTCCTATATCACATATCTAGAGTACACCTAAACTACTTACACAGAGCTACAGAGTCGGTTAAATCAATAAACTTTAAAACAACTGTGATGCACTGTAACACATTAATTAAAATGTACTTTCCAGTGCAACTGTTTAGCAATTTATATAAATATCAAAGCTTTTGTTTTTTACTGTCAGTCTTGTTTCTGAATGAGAAATTTATAAAAAACATATGTTTCTAACTGCCACTGAGTGCGTGTTCAAATGTGGCCAGTGAACTATATCAGACTTTCCTCAGTACAATCATTTGATGAACTCACTAAGAAGATTCTTCTGTTCATATTGTCTCTTTTCAGTAATAACCAAAAGTTGTTACTGTAATTGGCAAAAGTGCTGTTGTATTGAGATGGGAGGAACAAAGCCTTAAAATATGGTTCCATTGAAGTCATGGGCCATTTGTCACTGGCTTCAGTGGGACCAGGATTTTGCCAAAAGTATCAAATGTTTTCTGAAGTCTTTCCATGAACTCATTTGCAATTAAAAATAAATCAACTTGTATAAGTAATTTGTGTACAGAACCCACAGCCATAAACTTCAGATCTGACTCCAGATTCTTCAGTGTCTGGGACTGCTCAGCTCCAGGATTTGTTTCTTTTCCTCTGATGCCTAGCTGAGGTGTTAACATGACAAAATTATCATGTCACTTCCAATGTTTATATTTGAAGTCTCAGTTTATCTGACCATTTGTATTACAGCAGCGCCCAGAAGCCTCCAGCCGCAGTGAGAACATCTTTACGAAGAGCACATTGGCTTGATCTGCTGTCCTTGAAGATAAACTCTTTAGAGCTCAGCTGACCACCCTTAGGCCTGCCCAGGGTGTATCTGCTGGTGGGACATGCTCAGGCATGGAGGTCTCTGTCTGCTGCCTGAAAACTTCACCGGAGACCAAGTCCATACTCTATGTGCCAGGCTGTCCCCAGCAGTGTGTGTAGACACCACTACTGTACCTCCAGCGCAGGATAGCTCGCAGGGGCTGGCTTCAGGGGTTTATTGGGTAAGTAAATGGGTGCACCAAGGTTTGGGAAAAAGAGAAACTCAAGCTGATGCAGGCCCTGTGATTTCTTGGGCTTAGTTGCATGCAGGATATCACAGGCTTCTTCAGGGAGTTACTTTCCCAGCATCTGAGAGGGCAATTAGTTTTCTTTTGTGCAGTACAAAAGTTTTAAAAAACCTTGTTTTACTACTGTTCTTTGTGTCTGGGAAAGTTTTACTGGTTTATAAAATGAACTGTGATGAAGGCATGAACACTAAAATGTTCTCATTAAAATGCCTTGGCTTCCTCTACTGTTGATGTGGAAGGGAGCATCTAGCTGCATCACGAAGTCCTGCAGGCTTTATCTCGGGCAGAGCTATGCCTTGATAAGAAGTGAGGGTAGGGACAGCTGGTTCTAGTGCAATCCTCTATTATTCTCTGTGCTATGGAAAAACAATATTCCTCTGTGTTCGTCTGGACTGGGGTACTGAGGATCTACAGGTTCTTGCGCAGTACACGCTGTTTGTATACAACAAAAGTATATATACGGCTTATACACATTTAACATGTAATCTTTACCCACAGATCCCTGGAAAGCAAGCCTTTGCAACACACAGGAAAACCTTTCTAATAATTCACCCATAGCATTTTTCTTTGTTTTCAAGACTGCTCAGTTAACCTGTACAAAAATATTTGCAGTCCCTCCTCCTCCAGAAAGCTCCAGCTGATGAGCCAAGCTCTCAACATTTCATTCTTGCGTAGATAGTCTGCTTAATTTTTTCCCAGGGCTTTATGGTTTTCAACAATATATCTTTCATCACTGTATTGCCAAAAAGAAGTGGCTGCCTTGAAGCCTCCCTTAGGATTTGGACTGGATATCGAGGATTAGTTTATAACTGGTAACTTATGAACTGCATAGTGTTCTACAAACAACTTATTTTTCTTCATGTAATGGTGAAACTATGAAACCCTGTCCTGAGAACTTAGTTCTGAAATGATATTTGAATAAAGCTTTAAACAATACTTTATATTCCTATACCAAAACTGGTAATTTTTAAAGGAGCACATTTTTGTCATCATACAGAAAGCATTAATTGACCACAAATCTTGAAAATATTAATCTCTGGTTGAATTTGTATGTCTTTTTTTCTTATTTGGGAGTTTATTTTTTAGGATTTTTTAAATCTCTAAGAATGTCGGAGTTTTAGGTTTGGCTTTTGTGCAGCTGGGATCTGACAATACAACACAAGAAACCCATTATTTATAGGAATGGAATCACAGCAGGTATTGGCAGAGTGTAGCAATAGGAAACTTCTGAAGAATATTCCTTGCTTTTACCTGTATTGGTGAAAGTCATATGTGTGGGTAATAAGGGCAAGGAAAAAAATAACAAGTAAGCCCAGATTTTTTTATTTGAAAACATCTGTTTTATTTCAGTTCAGTGTGGTGGCTGGAGGGAGAAAGGGATTTCTTCAGAAGACATGTGTTTAGTGCCAATTCTTTGTAAACTTAAAACAGAAAAGGACATCTAATTTTTGTAATGGATTTTCTCCAAGTTTGTTATAACAGTAGTATACCCATTATTTTCTAGTGCCTATGGTGCTCTCAGATTAGTAAAAATACTTTTGGATAGGAGGTTTTCAGATAATTGCTCTATGTAGAATATATTCAGAGTAATCATCCCTTTGTTTGTATAGCAATCTCATCTGAAACTCCTTTCAAGACCAGGGACCACACTGGGGACTCTTGCAGGAACAATAATGGCAAGCGAGTCACCACCCCAAACTCCTTACAGCTATCTAGATGAAACCAGGAAAGAGGGAAAGAAGAAAAAGGATTAGCTAAGAAAAAAGTGATTTGCCCAAGGACATATTTTAAGCTAGTGGCACTGCAGGATATAGTTGGAGTATACTACCTTCTCAATATTTTACTGAAGTGCATATATGGCTGGAAAATTGTAACTTATTTAGTAGATGTGTGTTTAATCATGTTACAAAAAAACTTGACTTTTCCTCCTAATAGAGACAGAAGCATGTGGACTAGATTATGTTTTTGGCATTAGACTGAACTATTTGTTAACTTTTATTATGATTATTATAATAATTTATTAAATAAGATATTGTTAAAAGTTCAGGGGAAGGAGCTAGGGAAGGAGCATTCTTTACATGCTTCATTATTGCATTTGCTTCTAAACGTCCTTGGCTGGACAAAGCCAGAAGCAGCATAGAGTTGAGGTAGGCTCCTATTTGTGCACCAGCTTTGCATGATAGTAGAGGACTCAGAAAAGTTTGAGGCTTTGTTAGACCAGATGCTGTACTATCCCTGTGTAGGAGTGTCTCTCCATACTGAAGAACTTCAGTTTTAAAGGACTTGATGAATAAGAAGAATTAATACTACTATATGGAAGAAAATGAGGAATGAAACAGTGGGGGTTGGTTTTTTTTTTTTTTTTCTTTTTTTTCCTTCCTCTGTGACACTTAGGTCTGACCTATCTCTCTTTCCATTCATGTAAATTTCTGTTTTCATTTAAATCTTAGGATGCGGAGTCAGGCCAACATTGAGTGCTTTTGAAAATCACTCCCTTAGCAACTTGCCAAAGGTCAGTGGTGGGGTTTTGTGGCAGAAATTGGAGAGAATACTAGGCCATTGTCTTAACCACAAGACCACGCTTCCTTTCCTAATCCCAGGTTGATTTTAGAGGGCTATAGCTCATGAAAAAAAAAAATAATCCAAATTTTAAATATTAAACTTGGCACTGATGATGAGAAAATGATTAAGAATCAGCCACAGAAAGGCACAACTGCACTGACAGAGACAGTCTTCAGAGTAGAACCACATTTTCATCTAAACAGGTTTTATCACAGCTCTCCTATGCACTCTGCTTCTTTGTTTTGGCAGATCCCACAGAAGGCCTGATCCGATTCCTGAGAAAATCAATTGAAGCCTAAGAAAGCCACGATGGGAAATTTCAAGAGATAAACATGTGGAGCCAGATATTCAAAAAAAGCCTTTCAAATATGTATCACCTTTCTCACGGCTTGCAAATGTGGTTTGATTACCCTAAGAGAAGTTCCTTTATGGGGAAAGGATGAAATTTGGACCAGATACACTAACGCTCAGAAGAAAGCAGTGAACTTGCTTGGGAACATGATTGTGATCTGGGCAGTGAAAAGGAGCTTGGATTCAGCTCTCACCTGCACCTGGATTTCTCCCCTTCATGGGAGAAAACATGGAATGGTATAAGAAAGGAACCAAGTTTGGGAGCATATCCACCACTTTGGGAGTTTGGAAACAAAATTGACCAAAGGAAAACAGTAATTCAGGTGTTGACTGAGTGATTTGAGTGCAAGCTTTTATCACTTTGGCCATCTTAGCATGAGATATCTGAGCCAAGAAGAAATAAATCAACCAATTGCCTGTTCTTTCATTCCTGTTCAAAGAAGAGAACTTCATGAGGTTTGACTGTATTGACTATCCAGACAGGCATTGACTGTGGCCTAAGGCACTTAAGGACACAGGATAACCCTTGAGGTCAATATCTCTAAAGGTTTGAAGACAAGAGTACAGTCATGTTGAACAGATCTCGTAATGTGCCTGAGACTAGAGTAAAACCCTTTCATTAGAGAAGATGCAAAAAAGAAGGAATCAAAAGCTTAAATCTTCTTTTTTGGACCCATGCACAAGAATCATAGTCAGTTGCTGCAACTCTCTCTGATCCCTGGATTACTGGATTCCTGGCTTGTAAACTCTGCTGTCTTTGGCTGCTGTATTTGTAACAGTGTTCAAGATCATCATTCTGTTGTAGGTATTACGAAAGTCCTCTTAGAAGATTAAGAAATCCAAGCACTGTCATCTGGTGGTCACTCTGATTCTTGGTGACGTCCTCTGACTTTTCTCCAGAATGAAAATAAGTGGGATGGGGGGGCAGTATTTTGTGATCCAGTTCTGTGGTGCAATAGTTGTATAACAGATTCCTGGAAAACTCTGTCCAGTGACAAACAGAGCAACCTCCAGGTCATGTGCCAGGGAGATCAATTTAAGTCTTCTCTATTATGTGGAAATAGTTTCCCATGTCTCTCAGACAACAGAGCACCAAGCGGATGACAGGTAGTGAAAGAACATTGTCCACACATTTCTTTTTTATGGTTTCATCTCATTGCTTCAGTTCACAGGGTGGAGCCCTTAAAAGTAGGCTCGGTGCTGTGGATCATAATGTAGTCTTAGTGGCTAAAGCCGCAGCAGTATGTTCATAAACAGGATTCTATTATCATTTAGCAGCTGCTTCTACCTTATTCCCCTCATCATCCCAAATGAAACTCCAGTATCAATTTAGGCAGAAAAAAACCCACATTTCTAGAATGTTAATAACATTTCTTTGAAAAAGCCTCAGGTGTCATCTTCAGGTGTTAACCTGGGCCTCGGTGGACTCCAGGCTGCATTTCTATTGATGCGAATGAAATTCCCTGCACAGAGGAGAAATGTGGGTGAACAGTAAAGCTGGCAGGAAAAGCTCCATCATAACTTTTCCAACACAGAGCAGGGCATTTCATAAACAACTTTATTCTTGTTATTGTGGTGAATTCTTTCTCAATTATTCCTTCTTTTGACTTTTAAATGGAAGAACAAAAAAGCTTTTCAGAGAAATGCTGAAACTTTACTGCCTTTAGCATCTTTTGGTCCAGAAATACACTGGATTTTTTAAAAAATATTCTAATTCCAGCCTACTTTGAAGATGCAAGCTTAAACATTGGATAAGGTTAATAATAAAAGCATTCCAAATTAGTCCTGTGATAATTACCAGCTGCTACAAAAATCCAGTGTCCGTATATAATCAGGTATGAGGCTTCTCCCAAACACAAAGGGGGAAGTATACCCCTGAGATAAATTTAACCTTGACTCTATGCAGGGATATTCAGAGGTGTTGAATAGGTAGTTATTACAAGAAGGTTCTGGGTCATGGCAATAATTATGTTTAAACACTTTCTGAATTTTAATTATGTACTAATGTCAGAAGGTCTTCAAACATAGATTTTTTCAATATAATATTCCCTTTATTTTGAAATAGTAAACTCTTAATAGACTCCGTGTTGGGGGTTTGTTTTCCCTTTATCCTAAGCAGATGTTTTCTCTCCTTACTCTTCCTTCCTCTGCTCTGTCCTCCTCGGAAGGAAAGATGAGCATGTGCCAAAAGAAAATTGAAAACCATGTGAAAAACACAGAAAAAATATTTTACTGGAGAAAAATAAGTTAATGATGAACTGTTCTGTTTTGAAACTACTGGACCAAATTTAATTTCCAAATTTATTGAAAAGTATACTGGATCCTGACCAGTTACACTGGCTTCTGAACATTGTTGTGTGATTATTTTATGAGATGGGAATTCAAAATAGTTAGTAGGACAAATTTTAATGTTGAGAAGAAGGAAAGTTTTTCCAGTAGCTGCCTCCAGAGATTGCCTTCCACTTCTGGAAGTAAATGCTTTTCTGTAACTCATGGAAGAGGGAGTGTACAAGACAGGGAGGAGCCTGGATGCAGGTAGATAGTCAGACATGGTATTTTTCGTGAAGTGGTCCTTTTGATGCCATACTTGCTGAAATGTGATGATTTCCTTAAATCTGTAGCTCCAAACTTGTGGTTTCTGCTTACCTCTGAACTCTTCGCTCAATAAACACAACCACTGTCTCCAAGGCAGCTGCAGGATTTTGACCATATGAATTGATTAGGCTCTTAATGAATAGCAGTGAAAGAAAAGCAGCACCCAATCAATAATCTGGGGTGTGCAAACATTTATCAGAAAGAGCCCAGAATGCCTTGCATTTATTCCTCCACTTACTGCTTCTGACAGTTACATCTGCATCCATCCATTTTCTCCAGTCTAAGTGAGAATCATTAGACAAATAGACATTTATTTATGTAAAAAGGAAACCTCTATGGCTACCTAGCTTAAGCCGAGTATTATTTTAAATGATTTATCATTATTTGTCCTGGATCTAAGTTAACACTTTTCCTTTCTTCCGCTTCCATAATTTGAGTGGTTCCAAGCTAGTATATACCTGCCCTTATTAAGTAGCATATCATACTTGCTTCTGTTAGGCATGTGTGTGTGAATATCTTCATAAAACATACAGAGAGCACTAACTACTCAGACCTGTGGGACAAAAATCAAGACAACATCTGAGAAAAGATATTTTTTTTTTTGCCTACAGAGCCTGCTGTGGTTGCTATTTCAGCTGTTCATTAAAGTTATATTGCTTCCTTTATCTCTTGTGCTCATGGAATACAAGCACCTCCATAATGAGCTTAAATTACCACGAGCTAAGAATAGAAAACTCGATTTCAGTTCTTGGGAGGCTGAAGCTGTGGTGGTGCATGGGTAATCAAGCAATATTAGCTGTATAATGGTACTAGGATCCCAGGGCAGGGCTGCTGGGATGTTTATGGCAGGAAAGCACAGTAAATATCTGTTTTCTGGGCTTTATGGATTTCTTTTCCCCCTCACCGCTCCTGCCTGCTTATATACTTTGAAATAAACACTGTTGCTCACTCTATATTAATATCCTATATATTTGGTTGGCTTGCCATGTCTGTCTTTGGAGAGCAGAGTCCCCTGTGTTCTCATTTTCTCATTATACATCTAAGCTATGGAGAAGTCTCAGTCACCTGCGTTAGCAGTATCAGGAAAGCACAGGGTAAAGTCAATGAAAATGGCAGAACTTACACTAAAGAGGCTGTGTGCACGAAAACTCTATTTCCAGGTGGTTTGGATTCTGTGGATTTCGCTCAATTAAATAGCAAGTAGGAATAAATCTCTTTTTTGCACACCTTATCATTAGCAAAACACAAGTTGGGGTACCTTGTCCTGAGCAATCAAATATAGCCTCTTGTTAATTTAACAGGCATTTTAAGTGGCTTCATCTTCAGGGTGTCTGTTCCCTGTGACACACAAAACTCAATGTCAAAGGTAGGCATAGGGATTGGTGGTGTGTCCAGATTGCCCCAGGTACTAACAAACTGCCACTGGTTTTAGTTTACTGCAATGATCACACTGCAGAGAGCATCAGCTCAGGGCTCTGCCAGGTGTACTCTGCTGAATTTAGCTGTGACGGCTCCAGAGGTAATAACCTCCAAGGCAACTTGCCCTTCTCCAAGAGCATCCATGGACACAGGTTAGATATTGAGACACATAATGATTCAGGAGCCAAAAGACAGGATATTTAACAAGAGGTATCTTGAAACTCGCCTAGATTCACTTTGTCATGGCAGTAGCACAGAGCTTTTGGGTAGCTTTCCTGTTCAACAGTAATATACCAATTTTTCGCCAACTTTCCACTAATTTTCAATCTCTTTCTATAAATTACTTTTCTAATGATTAAAAAAACTCAATCACCTCAGTTTGTAGGAATTCTTTTTAGCATATTTAATTCTAACAAAAAACTGTTCCACCAGAACTATTATCCACCATCCTACAGGTCCTGTGTTTTCTTTGCTATATATTTTGACTCAGAGATTCATCATTGATAGTATCTCATGTTCAGAAAATAACATATACTTTTTTGACAAGATACCGTTCTTAGCTAGAGAATCTAAGTTGATGCAGAAAGGGACATCTTGGAGAGTCTCACAAGATATTTGTGATAGAGCACAAATGAAGCCTTTCATCCCTGGGTTAACCAAATGATCATCTTTCCTTTACAGGGGAAGGTACCTCTTGTAAGCACCACAGGTGGGGACAGCTAACTCTCTGTTTGACCTACAGGTGCCACCTTCTTGTGTAAAGTGCTTTTCTTCTACAAGTTGTCCTTCTAATACCAGGAAGAGCAAATAAACTGAGGCTCTACCTAAGGGCAGTGAAGTCAGTGGACTTGAGCCTTTAATGAGCAGAAAGTGCAGTTCAATTGCAGTTTGTTAGTAGATATCATTAGCTTATATCTCTAAGGGTCATTGGCAGATACCATCAGTAGGAGGTCATTAGCAGGTTTAGTCGATATGTGGAGACCTAGAGCCACTTCCACAATATGGGCAGGGTGAGAGCAGATGATGCTTTATTAGCTGCTAATTCAGATGAAGCTGCGTCTCTGCCAGGGGCTGTCAGAGCTAAGTCGTGATGATCCAAGTGGGAGTCTTGGTATCTCTGATGATAAAAGATCTGGATAAATGAAAGGAGCCCTCCTTACTTTTAGTGTTTCCCTCACATCATTATAAAACATAATTACGTGACCAGCTTGAGAATACTAAGGCAACCATCAGTCTGGCCAGTGGATGGGCAGGTCTAACACCATACTGACCTGTATATGAGGTGAGGATTTCTTTGGAAGGTGGCATCTGGTGTAACCTACTAGACGCGTATTTATGATCTGTGACCTTTCTTCTCCCGTGGCCCCTGGTTGCTGGTACTGTTGTGGCTGATTGTCTCAATAAGCCTTGAAGGGATTCAATGGCCCTTGTTGTACAGCTCTGGCCAGAGAGGGGATGATGCTGGAGACACTGCTGAGGACTGCAGAGGTGATTCTCTAGGTTTCTGGGAGGTGATTCATCAGGCTGATGAGACCTGTGCAGGGAATATGGTGTACAGGGAATGTTTTTAGGGTGATCTCTCTTGAACGGTAAATGGTCATTTGTGTTTGGGTCAGCATATCTATTGGGTAGCTTCAATGTGCAAAAAACAGATGCTTTTCCTAATTAACGTGTATTTGTTAATGAACTGCCAAATAGCCACTGTATCTCAGTAGTATCCAGGCATCCTTGAATTTATTCACCTGATTCCTTTTGCTTTTACCTGGGACTGCTTTCTTCCAGCTCCCTCTGGGGTTTGAGTGTGCATGGGAAGGGTGAATGCCATTCTCATCATGCCTCATTGTGCCCCACTCCTGTTCTCCCGTAAATCCTTAGCAATCTCATGAGGTCATTGACAGTTTTCCTTGGAAAATGAGTAACTTGTGCCCATGACAATGATGGTCAGTTTAGTCAGTTCCAAAAAACATGAGTGTTTCAGGCAGGCTATTTTCCCACTGGAAGTCGTTAATTTGCTGAACATTAAATTCATTTGTGGCTTCAGGATCCAAATTGAAAAAGAAATGCTCAAAGTGAGCATTTTACTATTTGTAAATATTTTGCAACAGAAATGCTCCTTTTTTCTGTGTTAAAATGACTGCTTTGGTGTTTGATTGCTGGTAAGAGTGAAACTATAAAAGGAAATTCTGCTTAATCCAAAAGAGCTATGTACATACGATGTAATTTACTTTTGAAACTTGACATTTATTCTGGGTATTATTCACTCTGTTTTGGTTTTTTTCTCTCACCTCAAAGCAGAAGAAATATCAATTCACATCCTGAAACGCAAAATGTAGTCTATTATCTTCCTTTGCATAGAAACTTTTAGAAGAGTGTAAATGGTCAGTACTGGTGGTGGTGGTGTTAAACAGCTCTGATACCATAACTTGTTTGATGCATTTGCCTCTACTTAAGTACAACTAAGAGAGCCACTAACACTTCTCATGGAGATTTACATAAGTGCAATAAGTAGTTCACACTTTCAGTAATATCTGCTGAACTTTTTGAAGAGGATAACTATTAAATTGCCAAATAAAGGTGTAAGAATCACCCAAGATATGTCAGAAAGATGGTGTATAATTAACACATCATATCTAAATAAATACCAGTTACAGAATATTAATCCATATACAGGCCTGGGATATTTCTACCTAAGCACAGGAGTGCTTCCAGTTTCTATATTATGTGGGTGTTTCACCCGTATTTCAGAAGATGACGAATGATTTCCAGCATGCTCCCCTTTCGCCAGCAAAACAGGCTACTTTATTGAATAAAACACTGATGTAATGACAAAATTTTTATTACATTTTTCAGAAGGAAAACTTTGAAAAGGAAAGCAAATGTTCTTTTAGCACTTATATTCTTAGCTTGGAAACAAATCAACTGAAAGAGCGTTTTTAAAATGGAGAATCCTGAAATCTTACCTTCACTTCCCAGGAAAGTGCATCATTCCTTCTCCCTAAATGAAGAGATGCTTCACAAACCTTAGTCTTCAGCCAGCTCCAGTGTGTAACATACCAAAATCACAGGCAGTTAACAGGTAGTATTGTTGGGTAATCTTACTGTTTTCTGTTCTGGAGCATTTGCCTAAGTTTACACACAGTATTTACACCACTGAACTCTCCCAAATTAGTTGTGGGCTTTTATTTTTTTAAAGGAAGACAGAAAACTTGAGACTTGGCTCACCTATCAGACTGACAAAAATACGACCATTCTGTCTGAGTCAGTTTTTAGCTCAGCTCCCACAGACAGCACAGAAGTGGTGATCAGTTGTCTTTCAAAACCATTTTTTCTTTTACCTACAAAGGGTATTTAGATGAAATGCTCAAATTTTAGGTTATTACAGATAGACAAGATGAATAGTTAATTAGAATAGATGTGAAAGAAGCTTATCTCAGACTACGCCTGCCAATTGATTTCTAAAGCACGGAAAACCGTATGTGAAGGTTACTGAAGTCTCCTACCCTTTGGGCCATTCAGTGTTTGCAACAATTTCCTCAATCAATGCTTCACTCAAACCCAAAACCTTTAAACTCTTATTATGTATCTCTTGTATCTGATAGCTGCTTAAAGCAATTAAATTTAAATTGTTTCCTTTTACTTTGATTTTTTTTAAATATCAAACAAATAATTGTACACAATTAGATGATAGGCAGAGTTCACTGGCTTGTACTTCCTTCACTTAGAGGTCTCCCTTCATAGGGGTGTAGACAGAAATGAATGTGGTAGACCTTTTCAAACGATTTCTAAATCAAACACAGTAAATTCCTCTGTAATATGACTCATGAGACCTGAAGATCAAAGCCTTACAGGAGATTTATCAAAACCAAATAATTTTTACGTAGAATATATGGTAACATCAGCTAATGTCATGTTGTTGTTCCACTCATCATGTAGAAGTGATGGAGAGTGGCACTGCTTTATTTTCTGGATCCTTCACTAGTTTGAGAGGAAAAGATAGCATCAGGAATCAATTTGTTCTTTTTTTGAAGTTTGCATTACACTTTCAGTGCTTCTTCTCCTGAGAGCCCCATATGGCCGGCTATCCCCCACTTACGAGCATACATGTACTTCTCTTCTGAATGCCAAAATCCAAGTCCTCTGCAGTATAAATCTGGGAAAGCTCAGTGAAGTGTAAAACCGATCACTCTGATTAGTGGTGATCAGTTGCAAACTGGAGTGTGAATGAGTCATCTGACAGTACAGAATTTTGTTATATGTGGCTAAAGAAATTGCATTTGCCTGGCGAAGTATTTATGATGAAGTATTTGTGACTTGCTTCATTCACATCTGGTCAATGGTTGCCCTCTGGGAACAGCAGGAGAGAGAAAGGGAGGGAAATGTGAAATGCTTCAGCAGGAACCAAAGAACAAAGACAAGATATTTCCTTCCCCTGCAATCCCTAATCTGGATAAGAAAGAGTTTGTGGCTATAGGGGACATGAGACCATAGTGGCAAAAATATATATATACTGCAAGTGAGTTTACGTTTCAGTTTATTCTTTTCTATGCCTCTTCTGCCCTAAAGCCATCCCTACAATAGTCAGGTTTACAGGATCTCAAGGAGATGATGAGTGGTTGGGAAGATGAAATTTTTTTGTTTTGGTTTTTATTTGTTTGAGTTGTTTTTTTTTTTAATTTAATTTTGGTTTTTCTTATTTTTGTAGTGTCTTGCTACTCTGATTCTTCTGCTGCTTCTCTTTTCCTTTGAACCATGTTAGACTAAAGAAACTACTTAGAGGCATACAAAAAGCAAGGCGGATGGATCTAGACCTAATTATTACTTTTGCGTGGAAATGGTGCCTAATGATGCTGGTGCACTATTGATTTAATCCAGAAGTTTTCTGCTCAGATATATATTTTTGATCAATCTTAATTTTTTTTAAACCGACATTACAATTTAATCTTTGACCAATATCAATTAGTAATGTACAAGAACAGTCTGTGACCCAATGTAGGCATCTACTGCATATAGTCTGCCTAAGTGTATGTTGTCTGTGTGTACACAGATATAAATGCTATCTTCCTTTTAGACTGCTTTTTTTATTTTAGTGTAGCCTCTACTTGGGACAGAGATGCTCTAAGGGAGAAATAGGCTCTTCTGAAGACCAGATCTGGGTATCTACAAAGTAGGCAGATGTTTGGGGTAGCAGACAGCAAGAGGAATTATAGGGAGGGAGAGTAATGAAACGGGTCATCTCCGTACGGCATCTTGTGGGAGGTGGGTGAATTCCAGGGACAGAGAGAGCTGGGGAGAAGGAAAGGGATGCAACAAGGGGCTGCTGTTTCGTGGCAGAATCCCTCGCTCCTGCTCTCCCTGAGTTTCTGACACCAAGGGCTGGCAGTAGTTGGTGGCAGATTCTCCTTCCCTCCACAGTCTGCCCTAAGCCAACCTCTGCTCTTTAAGAACCTTTTTTTCCTGAGGCAGGACCAGTCTAACTCAGCCATGATCTCAGCTGTGACCCCTCCATGTCCTATGAGGTGTGGTAACATGTTGAGAAGTCAGTGGAGACGTTTGTAATTTTTTAAGGAAGGAACCACAAATATGGTCTACACAACTAAATACAGTCTTATCATTGGAGGTAGATTTATTTCTTCATCTCTTTGTACAGTCATCCTCATGTTGAAACTTGTAATTTAAACTGACTCACAAAGCAGCAATATCTGTATTGAAGGAAGAGATGAGAGTAAAGGAGCAGTAAATTAATTCCAGCATATGTGTATCTTAGTTTACAGTGTTCAAAGGCCTATTGATAGATTTAGCTTGTCCTAGTTGTCTTTTTTAAAAAAAAAAATTATTTATTTTGCCAAAATTCAGTTTTGTTTCTTATCCTGTTTTTTTTTATAGACAACCCTCTCATGTTTGGTCTACCTTCTCATATGAAATTCAGTATTTCAGACTTCTAGTCAAGACTGTCATCAAACGAAACACAATGCTTAGATATTCAATGCTATAGAATTAACTGATGCAGATCAGTGAAGGAAACACACGTCACAGGAATTATTGAAGAATACACAAGTGGCCACTGTTATTGGGGTGGAAAAATTACATAGAAGAGCAAATCTAGGCGATACCTATGTTATGGCCATTTGTGAGCAAGGAGGGTTTGCGAGATCAGCAAGGCTGATTTGCTTCCCACATGGTGACTACCGAATGCTCCAGCTACTGCACTAGGTAGCTTTAGATCCTGCTAAACAAATTTTCTTCACTGAAAACCTCTTACTTTTCTACAAAATTGCTTTTATACCATTTCTTACTACTTGGTATAGGCAATAAGACTAATGATGAGGAGGGCTGATGAGGCTCAGTTGTTGGCTATAAGGGACGTAGTATCTTGGTGTTAATTCAGTTAATTATGGTCAATTACGGTTTTTATTATCCACCAACCTTTCATTTTAAGGGACAACCTGGCTGTTTATCAGAACTAATAGCAATGGAACTTATAAGTAGATAATGGACAAATCTAACTCATATATCTATATTATTGCTGTTATTTCTTTATTCTACATGACAACAAAGACAAAGCATACTTGACTTTTTTCTCATAGAAGAGCTCCATTTTCCATTCTGAAAGGCTGTAACCTATATGATGGTCATGAAAAAGAAGGATAAAAGGATGAGATGTAACCACAAAAAAAATGATAATGTGATAGAATCAACTCTGAAAGTTTTGTGTTAGTTTATTTTGTGTTTGGGAGCCAGGTGTGCAGGGGGAGTTATATAACCTCAGAAATGTTTCACTTCCCAGGACAAATTTTCATCCTGTGTCCAAGTCTGAGTTGATCAAGACCTGAGGCTATGCATTTACTCACTTACTTGGTAACATTCTCGTTTGAAATGATTGGGCTGGGGGACAGGTTGGAGGTTTCCTTGTCTTTTGCTGGGAAATGCCAGTTCGTTGAAACTGAATTTTTCTGCAGAGAACTGCTGTGGTCATAAAAGGAAATTTTTGCTTGAAAGATATTTATTTGCCCCTCATTCCCATTACAAAATAATTGGTAGCCAGTTGGTTCAGATGAGACAGCTGTGCCTGCCTCAGACATCTCTTGAATAGAGCAAAGCCTGAGCTTAAACTCTGAGTTATGCAAATGTCCAAAGCCCACTTGGGCCAATTGGTATTGAATTATGTATGCAAAACAGATCTTCTACCAGATAAGTCTTCATCATTAGATATCCTGAACCGTTCTTATTTGCTTTAGGAATCATCATCGTCTCCAGCAAAATACACTTCTGAGTTTCTAGTGATCTGTTTCTTCTATTCTGTGTTGTCTGTACCACTTGCAGATGTGTACTTCAGAAAATCATTGTTGCTAGAAAAGATTTCTCTCAAGGGCTGAGCTTAGCTTCAGAAGTAAAGGCAAGTTCCTAAGAGCTCCTTCCTTGAAAGTTACTTTTAGCAATTTGTTGGGGACTGTTTATGATATTTATTTTGTTCTGCTTTCTTATATTGATATCTTAACCTTGCAAAATCCAGCTTCTAGATCATGACATGAACTATTAGATTACACAACCCATTAAACAATGTCTCATCTTTCAATGCCTCTTTTCTCATTGGTCTTAGTATATGTCTTAATTCATCCGTGAATCCACGTCTTTATGTGGCTTGAACTGTTTCCATTAGTTAAACAAATCAGCTGACACATGTTTGTATCTGCTTGTTTTCTTGCAATAAGCTCAATATTTGTTTCTTTTCCTGGTGTAAATTCGTTGATCTACAGAAAAGCAAGAAAACCTTTTGATGTTTTTTTAAAAAAGGAAAAAGTACGTGAGCAATAATACTATTCTCATGCAGCTGCTGCACAACATAGTTTTCATTTTCAGCCTTCTGCAGTCTTGCAGCATGAGCAAAACTATCTCTCATCTCAGTATATGCACTCATATATATTGTCTCTTATCAGTATCTGTGGGTGAGATTCTTGGAGGAAAACGCCTAAATTGCTTTTTCAAATAATTGCACTTTGCTTTTTGAATAGTTTCTAAATGAGGGCTAGCACCCCTGTTAGGGTGGGTGAGCTATTTCTACTCTTTGTACAGTTTGAGGTACTTGGTGTGAAAGTTTAATACAAAAATGTCTTTAAACTGTATTCTACACTCAGAATTTACTTTGCAAGTTTTCTTCGTATAGGCAGTTAATCTTTTTTTCTTCCCTGATGAACCCGGTTTAAAACAAAACAACTAAAACCTACTACTGTTTCAACTATCTTTGGTTTTGTTTCATGCTTGGAAGTGTTCAAGGCCAGGTTGGATGGGGCCTTGGGCAGCCTGTTCTAGTGGGAGTGTCCCTGCCCACAGAAGGGGGGTTGGAATTATGTGATCTTTAAGGTCCCTTCCAACTCTATGATCTAGAATGGTTGGTCCCTTCCAACCATTCCATGATTCTATGATTTTAAATCCTAATGAAGCATAAACAATGAAATATTTAAATAGTAGTAGGCAAGATATTACTTTCGGAATCTTATTAGTGTATCTCAAATAGAAAGTGTATCTGAAATTGTATTTCTGGAGGAGATGCTCCTGCTTGAATCATTATGTAGACTTGGAACTAGGGGCTCCATGCAACCTCACACAGCCCAGGAAACAATTTGTAACAACACATTAGTGATCTCTTTCTGCAGACCTGGTTACTATTGCCTAGCCCAGACATGGATACAACATCATATTAGTGTCTGTATCTGTCTGCAAGCTTTGAAAGAACATCTGAAACTCCATCCATAGAGAGGAAAAAGTTTGCAATGTTGTTCTCCTCAAAAGTAATTTTTTATCTGAAAATTTAGTTGAATCAGCGTGTTCATCATTTAGAACTTATTCTGTAACTGTTTTTTCAACCTGCTTTTTAAAATTCAAAACATGGTGTGTAAAAAAACCCAGAATTTATTAAATAAATGATTTATAGTAACATTAAAATGAAAGACACTCAGGTGGAGCCAATAAATATATAACTGATTAATCAAAGAAAAATCAATAATAAAAGTATAAAGTATCTATGTGAAAACCACATCAATGCTGTACTCTTCCTAAAAGACATTGTCTGGGGAAAGTGGCTTGCTTTATCATCATTCCAGTATACATGAAACTGTCCACTAAGAATAAAGGAGTTATTTTGTTGTGTCTTTGAAAGATAGTGTCTTAAAAGGCTGTATAGGTTAATTTCTCCAAAACTTGTAAAAAAACATCAAGTTAATGAAACTCTGGTAGTATTTGAAGTAAAGGAAGACAGTAGAACTCCTGCGTGCAACCTGCACACCAAAGAGCAGAGTAATTAAACTGAGCAATCTGTGTTACCACAGATACCGAACGGAGCAACCAGTTACAACTTGAATGCTGTTTTTGGTTCAGCAGCACACACAGAGAGACTTGTGGTTTCTTAGTCTGAGAGCTTCCAGGTATTTACCATGTTTTCTTTACTAGGGCTCCTGAAACAGCTGATGGTGCAGCGGCAGATCGATGGGGGCTGATCAGTGTTTGAACACGGACACACTAGAAGGGGGACTTGACAGAAGAAATATATATTATTAGAAGTGAGAATACGAAGTTATAGAGCTCTGCAAGAGAGGAGAGATTGTCTAAATCTAATAAGTATGCCTCTGTTCTGTAATAGACCTCTTCAGCAAGTAGACTCTCAGTCTGGAAATCACTTGCCTCAGAAAAAGATGTGCCTAATACTTGTCTTCTTTGCCTGATACAGAAAGTAAAATATAGATTAGGGTTCTGCACCCACTTTTGTGCATTGTGACTGTATCCAGGGCTGGTAAATGCATGCAACAGCTGACCTTTCTACTGCTTTTATGAAGATTGTTGCTGGTGGACTCCTGCCACAAGAAAATAGAGAAGTGGGTTGTAAAAGAGCTTGCTTAGACTTGACAAGTTTGCTGAGCGTTTCTTCCCCAAATTAGAATGAAAGAAGTTGAAGGTAGACTTCAGCTTTCTCAGCTGACACATCTTTGGCTTCAGAGTTGAAAATGTTTCAACATCTCTGTGAATTTCAGCAGATATTTGGGTTCACTTTTAATGTGCCTGATGTCAGTACGGTGTAGCTGAAAGCCAGAACTCCCTGCCAAGAAAGAAATGTGTCCAATATCAATCATCATGCACTTAGCAGCCTGAGTCCTGTCTGGATCAATGACTTTACTAACTTTATTCCCATATCTGGGTTACTTCTTTTTGATCCTGTAAACAGGATGATTGCAAGACATAGCCTAAAATATCTAAAATGATCAAAAATAGAACTACATGGAAACTACCCTTTTAGATGGGTGTATTTTTCCTTGGCTTTGCAAGAATGTGCATATTTTTCCATAGTAAAATTCCAGCCTGGAACAAATTATGAGGGGACAACTCTCAATGGGCATAAATCAGCATAGCGATGTCAATTTACAAGGATTTGAGCTCTTGAGGGTTTTTTTTTTTTGTTCCACCTGAAAATTTACCACTTTCATGGAAAAATATCCTTCTTGCTAGGAACTGTTCTCATACATGCTGTGATTAAGAGGTTGGGGGTTTGGGGTTTTGTTTCCCTCTCCTTTCATTGTAACCACAAAAAATAATCTGATCTTTTAAATAAGTTTACGCAGCTCTAATGAAGAATGACCTAGTCTCTGCAAGGATACACGTGAGGCTTTGTTGTTCCGTACTTTCCACTGAGCATGACATGTCTGGAATGCTTTATGATGACTGCATCATCAAAGTACAAGGGGGTAAAAAAAAATGGAGAAGTCTCTGAACCTGCGTATTGACTTGCTTTACCATTTTATTGGGTTAGTCATCATTATAAATCAAATTCTAAGTCTCATAGTTTGCTGATGTTGTCAAATTACCTAGGTGCCACCTCTGAGTACTGCCAGTGTTTCGCGTCTTGGGTGCTTTGTAATAGAGTGAGGGGGACGTTTTACTTCTAAGGCAAAATTGGCCCTGGAACAAGACAAGGATTTCCTGAGGTTTTGCAGCTATATCTCGCGATGCAGCCTGGTGCTCGTGGACTGACTCCATGCTGCCTCCTCCAAGTCCTGTACCTCTCCTACGTCATCTCTGCATGTTGTGGCATCCCATCTGGGGAAGAAGGAAAAAGAGCTTATCTGCCAATGATTAGCACAAATCTGCTAGGCTGCCTTAATAAAAAACAATATTGTTTTCCTCCAAGTATTGTAAATGAAAACCTCCTCTATTTTAAGGGAGGTGAAAATGCTGCAAGGCTCCAGTATGGTAACATACTATTGGACACAACCAGAGCTGTTCTTTCACCTGTCATGAAGTCTGTGTTGCCTGAAGGAAAGTCTCCTTCCATTTAAATTATAGATAAGCCACACTTTTGGAACAGGTACTTCTGAATACTTTCTAGATAATCACAGATGCATTGCAGCATAGGAATGATGCCTTTTCAGAAAATGTGTATTTTTAGAAGCACAATATGCTCAATGATATGTGTATATTAGCATATACTTCTGTAATTATCTATCCGTAAGTTTTTCAATCCAGACTGAAGAAAACTCACCAGCGTTCCTTAGTCTTTTAACATTAATCATATGTGGGGAAATAATTAAACTATCTCTTGCTGTCGAATCTTTTATAACTCATTACGTAGCACAGATCTTAGTCCTTTACCAGAACACTTTGTTTGATATAATAAAATGTGCCAGCCAGGTGAGACAGACAAATTTTGGAGCAAACCTGCCCATGACAAGCAGGCTTCAAATAATGTCCCCATTAAGAGATTTCCACGTCTGAGGGTTTCAACGTAAGCCTTACAAGAAAGGCAACATCCTCCCTACCCCCAGGTGAGAGGTATCAGACAAGGAACAAACATGTTGGCACTGTCATTGCAGTTTTGACCTGCATACGATGAAACAGGGTAACACCTGAGATCATGGAGATGAAGTTCAGCAGAGGCAAAGTTATACTGGAGGTGTCAAACACTTGCTTTTTAACCACAAGCAGCCGCTGAAGTTTTTGAGTTCAAAACCTCCTCTGCAGATGATGCCAAGACTTGCTGCAGATGGAGAGTTCAGAAATGGGGAAGATGCTTTTTTAATCATTCAAACAGACTTGGGGGTGTTTTTGTGTGTTTTCTGTGGAAAAAGAAGAAAAGGATCATGATTACTGTGAACTGCTAATTAATTTTTCAACTAAAATTTCCAGTCATTATTATTGTACTCATAAACCTTACCAGTAAGTAACATTGCTTGGAACAAAGTTGTTTCAAAATTTCTAATTCACTCTTTTTTATTAGGAGAAGCCTAGACTTTTGGAGAGGTCCCATGTCAGCCTGACTCAATGTAGTTCTATTCAAGTTAAAGGCACTGTATGAATTCAAATACACTGAGAAACCAACTTACAGTTTAGAAGTCATGGAACAACTTCTTTGTTGGCTTTTCTAGAAACCCTTCTTCCTCCCTTCATCCATCCAAGACAGTGTACAAGTATGTACGGAGAAAGAGAGGAAAGTATAGAAATTTCTGTTGCTTGGATAGTGCGTCTTCTATTTTTAGACCTCCAAAGGAGCATGTTTTGTGAACAAAGATTTTTGTTAAGTGTAATTAAATTAATTTGCAAGGAAGTTACTAATTTCATTGAAAGCTAGAGAGCCTCCCAATGCATGATTCATCATAACTCCACCTCAGCCCTGGCCTGCAGGGATAACTAACTCCTTTGGTGAGAAGATAATTTTATTTTAATTCTCATGCAATCATTGGATAACTTCAAGACAAATGCCAGCTATCAATCTTTATGAGTGAATTATTGTTCTCACTATTAGGGTGTGGTGGAGTAAAGGATGTCATACTTTAGTACCTATAAAGCTTTTTGGGTATAATTTTGTGTGTAAGCCATAATAAACATAAAAATAATACTTTATGACTTACATGAAAAATACTCTAAGACAACCAAAATTAAAGACTTTGAACAGCATGTGAGATTGTGGGGGATAAAGGACATAAGGATTTATTTTTCTCAGCAATTCTATTCAAATTAATAACAGGGATTTTTTTTCCTGTAACTATTTTCCTTTATTAGTAAATTATTATATTTTGCTCCTCCACTCCTTCATGCCTAGAAGCAATCATGAAAAAAAGATTACCTTCCATTATTTGCAACTGTATCAAAGGGAGATGTCTGAACTTCAGAGATACTGGAGAATTCAGGGGCAGTGTTGACTGCGAAAGAAATGAAGGACCAGACTTGGAAGACTTCAGACTAACTATGTATTACATTGTGAAGAAGTCCACACATTACTGTCAGCATACTTGGTGGATTTTGCTAGCGTATAAAATGTACTAGACACTCTTAATAATGATAATTATAGTTGTAATCTTGCCAGTGAATTACCTAGGCAGACATGTACACCCATATGGAGCTCCATAAATTTTAATGGGGCTCCATGTGGGTTTAGAGGAAGAAGTGACTGGTTGGCATGGATAACTGTTGTGCGTCCTTCACTCCAAGTGGAATTAGGGTACTCAAATATGTACCATTGAGTGCACTTTGTGCATGTATGCATCCATGATTCCAGAATGCACTACTTTGAACAGTGTTATTACGCTTGGAAAAAGTATTTGAGGATAAATTAGTCCTATTGTAATACTGATTGGCTGTGGTTTAGTTTCTCACTTCGTGTCTTCAAAAACAGGATGAGAGGCAGCACATTCTTCTCTGTTAATTTTTATAGATAATGCAGATGCTCATCAGTCGTGTTCGGCCAACAATTATTTTTAATTTTGTTCAGTTTTTTTTGAAGAAGATCTTTTCTGAGGACTGCATTTATGTCCCTTAACAAAGTACTTGGTATGGGAGATGTATCCTCATCTCTTCAGTGCTGGATGCCCAGAATTACCTCGTGCTTATGCAAATGGTCACACAGAATTCAGACAATACATTTTTATAAGGACTGTTTGAGGAACAGCCCTTACTCCTTTTCTAATTTTCAGATATTTTTGCAGTCTTTCAGAATCTCAAAGTTCTACTGATATTGTTTCTGAACTGTAAACTGGTTTTGGACTGTGACGTTTCTGAATTTCAATGTAGATTTGTCTTTCGGTTTAATCTTCTCTATTACTAATAGATGTAAGTCAATAAAAGAGCGTCATTGTTTCTTGATTCCTGTTGATCATTTATTTATAAAAAATAATGGTGAGCTACTGTTTGAATTGCAGAAAGAGCACAACAAATCATGTAGAAACAACTGAATAATTTCCAATTTAGTTGTGTTCTAACCATTATCTATGAATAAGAGAACTTATTTATTTATAGAAAATCATATAAAAGTATATTTTATTGAAAATTTAGACTGATTTCCTTTTCAAATGTATAAACCATGGACAACAGTAAGAATGAATTGATGCTGAAATTCACTTCACTATTAATCGTATCTGGAAATCTACTACCCAGGAAAAATAGTGTTTGTCTGCTTTTGCTACATAACATTACTAACAAATGCCATGATCCTCTTGTATTAGTATTAGAGTAAATTAAAGAGAAGCAAGGAAGCTACAGCTGAAGCTAAGTTCTTTTGAATATGTGTAAAGTTATTTTTCCCACAATTTGTTTTTGGATAATTTATAAGCATAAGACAAGTAATTTTTTACATGCCAGGTTTTAGAACGGAGGTAGTACTGGATGTTTCTCGATTCTCAGCTTGTTAGAGCATGGACAGTAGAATTACTTTCTTGTCTGCTGGGCTCTGATGAAATTCATTGTGCAGTTTGACCAAGATATTTTCTTATTCCTTCGGAAAAGAAAAAAAAAGGGATCAGGTCAAAGAGATTCCAACTGTTTGCCTCAAAGCTTGCAGACTACGAACTAAATATTTCTGGAAATAGTGGTCTTATACTTCGTTTCCCATTTGTAGTGTAAGTGTGCCGAAGTACGCAGGATCAGGCAAGAGGATAGTCTCGTGTTTTAAACTCTGTAATTTGGAGGCATTATCACCTTGTGGCCTCTGTAAGAATCCAGGCCATGAAAGTTGTGTCTTTAAGCTCCATTTGTTGGTTTGCTCCTCCTTCCTAACTCTTACAATAGCAGTTGTTTGAAGAGCAGACTTCAGCACTCAAGAGTACTAGGATTTATTATAAGCAATTGCAAAGCCTTTTAGGGATGTCAGGTAGCACATACACGTAAAATGCTGATAAATCTTTAAAAAAAAGCTGCCCTGCAATTATGTTGCTTCTGTCCACAATCTGTTTTATTCAGAAGAATTAATAATATTCCTTATGTTTCCCAAATTCACCTTATTTTATTTACTACTTCATAGTACATAGTTTCCTTCCAATACAGCTTTGAAATGAAATCTTTGAGACCATATACTATCCCTCACCTAGAAAATTAATGAACATCTAGAAACAGCTAACATTTCTTGATGCTTGTAATAAGTGTGCTTTAGCTATCATTTTGCCTAGCATCTCTGTACTATATACTACTATATAGTATGTGTGTTGATGGGCAGGGAAATCATAGTGTCTCAGCAAACAAAATAGACAATTTTATGAGCTTCATAACAAAGAAGTCCTGCTTTCCTGTGAATTTATGATTACAGTTCTGTTCTGAATATGTCCTAACAACTGAGGGGCTTCTCCCCACTGTGAACTCTCAAAACTTTTCCATGAGTTGGGTAACTTAAGCATCTCTGCACTCTGTGGAGTGATTTGTTCTAATGAAATTTGTTAAAACCTGATTAGGAAGTTTGGGGTTACCGTGCATTTGTCAAAAACATTCAGAAGTGGCCATTGTGTTAAAAATTACAAGAAGGGGTAAAGCAGATAGATGATTTGGTTGCATAAACCTCACTTGTTTAGGAAATCAAGGTAAAAATATCCAGGGAGATACAAGAAATGCTATTCAGCTTTTGGTCCCTTTAGTGACATTAAAGAATATTTTCTTCTACATTTGATCCTTCTGATCATGGAAGGGCCGTTTCAGCTCTGCGCTGGTGCCCAGAGCATGCCTATCTGTTGGAAAGTAGACCCAAAGAACTCCAATACTTATTTTAGTTTATAAAATGTTATTTTATCACTTTTACTTAATTACAAAAATACTTTAATAAGATGCAATCACAAAAGGCAGGGATGAATACTATGAAAAAACTGAGGCAGATCTCAAATATGTGCAACCAAGCACTCCTCATAACTCATGTTAAACACGCTGCAATTTTTAAAAAAGAAAAGTAATATTTCAGAAGTACTAAGCATTGTGCTTAAACCACAGAATCTGTAAAAAATGAACTGCATAAGCTATTAGCAACTGCATGCGTCATAAACACCTTAGGCAAGAAAATCAGATCCTAATGCCAAAATGTGGCTCAGCTCCATCAGTCTACATGGAGTTACACTTCTGCAATTTTATAAGATAAATATCTGTGCTGTTTTATATGATGAAACTACAGCTTGGGTGAATCCTCTTATTTTTCACCAGTGATTTAATAAAGGCAAGCTCAATATAAATATTGAAAGGCTGCTAGTATTGAAAATACTCTTTTTCCCTGGTAGCTGAAATATGTGAGAGCTTTGTCTTTTCATATTGATCGTTCAAAGAAAAAAAAGTTAGAATTTGTCTATAGAAGAAGCGGATGTATTTACCAACTAGTGTGCTCTAAACATTTTCTATAACATACTGTACTTTAGATTGGATTTGCAGAGAAAAGCTTTGTTGAGCTATGTTTTATCGCAGCTACTGGGAACTTGAAACCCCATTTTAATCTCAGCTGAAACAGCTAGTGGATGCTTGCCTCCTACCACTTGGCAGAGGTTACAGAGTAAAAAAGGAGAAATGTTGCAAACTATGTTCCCCTGTACCTGTTTCTTTGACACACATCGTTGTGGTAAAACAATAAAAGAGCTGCATATAATTATTTTTCCAGAACTCATAAGTTTAAAAGAGATAGGGTATTTATGAGCACCGTTCGTGCTCTCTAATCCACAAGATGCCAAAAGATACAGAACATAAAATAGTGTTTATTGGAAGTGACCTATTATGCCTCTGAAAGTGTTTGTCTTGTTATGCATCTCTCTCCAAATAAAATACAGAGTATTAATTTAATCATTAGGAGAATAATGAAAATAAGAAGCAATGAAAATGTAATCAAGATGGACAATTAATAGTCACAGAAGTGTAATTTTTAAAACAGTTTAAAATATCTCCTGCACTGCTCTGCTGTGTTCATGGAATAAACCTACTTTAATTATTTCTTGTTCAGGCTTTCCTCTGTTTCCTTGGTTTTAGGAGGAGTTTACCTAGCAAAAACCAATGCTGCTCATTTCCTCAGTGGATTAACTGGGCAATGATGAAACAGAAGCTTCTGTCTGCTTCATTCTTTACACAACCTGGTGTTAAAGAGTGACCTTTCACCCTCAGAGATTTTAAGGATTAAGGGTGCTTTTAAGTCTCGGTCTGGTTACTAATCCACCACTTTCACTTGATGTTAAATAAGCACTTCCTGATTTACCCTTTAAATCCTGTAAACATAATAAAACAGAGTTTAACCTTTACCTTAGGATTTTACCACTATCTTATGCTCTGTCAAATAAACCTTTATAAGAAGCAGGGAAGAGAAAACTAATAAGCCATAGCCTGATTTTTTTTATTTTATTTTTTTTTTACCTTGGGATATGTAACAAAACATTACAATATTTTTAATATATTCAGGTCAAACAGTTGTTAGGGTGCATTGGAGTCCTTACACTGTGCAAATAATGGAATTTTTAAAAAGCATTTATAAGCTGTTTGAGATAATGAAATAGATGTTTCTTCTACATTCAGACTGCTGTGAGCAAACGATACTGGAAGAAGTTGAAATGGAAATATATTGAGAGAGATTTCATAATCCAAGGCTTTGCAACTTTCAAGAATATCATTTAGCCTCCGGCCATTGCTTTGTAAAGTCAGGCTTCCATCTGGTGTAAATTGCATGTAAACTCCATTTGCAGCCCAGGGACTGTCTTGACTTACACCAGCCGTGAATTTGACTCCACAGCATTGGTTTTTTACTGTGGTTTTCTCTTCAGGACAATGGCATCTGTGCTGAGAAATTATTAATTCATAGCTATTTCCAGTGGCTGTATTTAATACTACAAAGTTATCTCTACTCTCCGCCAGAATTTCTCTCAGTGTCACAGCTGCAGAGGGCGTCTCCTTATCATTTATTTATATAAAGAACTTCTTACCTATATAAGTAACTGCAACACAATGCTACCAGCCTGGGGTTTGGTCTGGGGATGAAGGAGGTGGTGGGGCCAACTGGGAGCCCCTGCCTGCATGACAGCTCCAAAGGCTGACATCTGGGGGTAGTGGTAAGCAGAGAAATAGTGTTGGAAATGCCTTCTTTAAATCATTACAGGTACCACCCATGGGGTATTTTTAATAAGGTTTGTTTTCAGCACAAATCTAAAATATTTCAAAAATTCTTAATTCTATCTCATTAGAGAGTTTATGGTTTTATATCTCATAGTTGATGACAGCAAGTAAAGAAAAATTATCTTATGATAAGAAGTTAATTCCCCCTTCTGAGGCCCTAAATCATAGACCTTATTAACAAAGTAATACAGTTATCTATCTGAATGGGGACCTTGCTTGGATTTTGATAACTTTTTGGGAATATTTATTTTAATTAAATTGAATATCTGTCTTGTATCTCACAAATATCTGATTGTCTCTGCATCAGCTATTGCCTAAGAGGAAATATAGATGAGGAAATCATTTATACATGCTTGATTTTCTTACTATGATCAACAATCCCTTTGTCTTATGCCTCAAAAATGCAAAATATCCTGTTTCCTCCACGTTTGCTAATGCTGCTCCCAGTGGTGTCAATGGTTTGGGTGCAACTGCTCCTCGACAAGTCTGAGGGACCTTCTACCCGAGCTGGAGGGGCGCTCTTGTCAAAAGAAATTCTGAAGTTTTAAGGGCTTCCAATAATTTTAGGATGTAATGCTGGGGCAGTCAGCTTTCTGCTGGGGATAAGTAGATGAGAGCTGGAGTTAAAATTGAATTCACAGAGCAAAGATGATTTGCAGCCTCCTTGGAAAATTATTGAGTTTACTGGGTACTGCTGCTTTTGAGAGTTTTATGGTTCCCAGAATGACCTGCTGTCTATAGAGATGTTTATTGGATCTTTTTCTGCAGTCTATTTGGAGGTAAAGTTCCTGTTAAAGACAATAAGAACTATAGCAGTGTATGCAAACAAGAAATAAGACAAAGGGGAAAATTTTAAACGAAGGAAATTTGATTTCTGGTTTTCACTGAAATTTGGGAAGGAAGGTGGACAGGGGAAAATGCTTCTGTTTTACAGGTTTTCCACTCACCACAGACAGTGGCAATAACTTGTACATGTGTCTTTTGCCAAAGTAGTCCTGTGAGGCACTGCCAGTGGGAATAAAACTACCATGAAAATAAGATTGAGAGCATCATAGAAACAGAACAGCCTTCCTTTTGAAATAGTCTGAGTAGTTGCTGAGTAGTTCACAGCACTGTGAATAACATTCCTTCCCACAATGCAGAATTTGACCAAAGAGAGCAAGAGCGAACCCGCCCTTGGCATAAACTTGTGAGATTTATGGGTGCTTAACTGGTGAAAAATTTGGTCTGTTTGGTAAATGCAGGTGGTTGTCTTTCCAGTGACAGAGATAAGTGTAAGAGATGGTCCATCTTTATTCACCCGTAGGATCCAGCCTTTAATGAGGAATCCCACATGCAGAGATCAAATAGAAGTGAGTAAGAAGAGCTGAAATGGGCTCTTCTAGAATCAGTGATAATAAGTGTACCTCCAACTACATTGAGATTGGCCATGCTGCTAGCATCAGATTTAATGAATCTGGAGGTGAAATACAGTAGAGGGGGACATTACCCTTCATGACACCTGTGTCTATGTTGGAGTGACTGCCATGCTAGCAGGGTGTTCGCAGGTTCTTCTTTCTATACGTCAAGGCAACACTTTGCTCAGATCCTGCTTATCCGAATCAGCACTGCTTCATGGTTATGGTCACTGTCTGTCAGCAGAAGGGTGAAAGGAGGGTATCTTGCTCCTTGATAGTTAATTGGCTCTTCCAGAAAAGCAATTCAGACATCTTCCATTTTGTTTTTAAATCAAAACTCTTTCCCAGGAGAAGAGTCTTGGAAATTCTGACAAGATAGTACTGTTCTACCTTGCATGAAAGGAAGCCACTAGATCTTTAGTGAAAGTCTGAACTCTTCCTCATTCCCCAAAAATCACCCAAAGTCTTTTTGTTACTTAAAAATAGCTAACAATATATAACTTAGCTGTGGTCTGCCTTCTAACAGTAAAGAAAACAGCTTCACATTAAACTGTAATTCTTGGTGGTAGTTTTTAGCATGAATTCTAATTTGGACTCCTGGTCCTATGTGAAAAAAAAAAAAAAACAAACCCAAATAATTTCTGCTTTTCTACAGATTCCTGGGTCTTCCTTTCCAAGTCCTTCAGCTGATTATAGAAAGACTTATTTCAGGGAAAAACCTTCCCATAAGTTTTGGGTGATACAGGCTGTTCCTCTATGCTCTGGAGTGTCTTCAAGCGAAGGAAACCCATAACAGTTAAGAAGGAGGAATGGATTTAGGATGTTGAACTAAAAAGGTGGTTAGGTTGGTTTTTTTTTTCTTTCATTCTATTACAAGTTTCTTTTCTTGTGCTATTGCTTTTGTACTTCTTAATGACTTTGGTATGTTTCATTATTATAATTTCTTGCGAAATCCTCCTGAATGAAAATTATTTTAAAATATTTTATTTCTGGATTCTGGAATAATATAGGAGTGCTCACACCTCTGTCTGTAAAGTTCCCTATCTCTTGGTTTCCTGCTATAATTAATAGTATCTAGAGTTTTTTGTTGTAACTTTTAGTGATTATATAAGGAGTCGATGCAATTCCCAACTTCATAATGGGAAGCTGGGGCACTGGAGGGTGAGGTGATTTGCCTGAAGTCAGCCAGTGATGGACAGTGGTGAAACAGTGACCCCTTTGTCCATTTCTCTGACCATGAAGACATCACTTCAATTAACTGATAATAATCAAATATAATTTCTCTGTTCAGCTGATGAACTGCTGCTATAATACCCACAGTTCCTGTTTTGTTGCTGAGGTGGCCTGCAGGAGAAGGCAACGAAAGAGCAAGATCTGAAGGGTTCTCCAAAGGAGAATCTGGCTGAAAGCAAGACTAAATAAACGGGAGAAGATTGGGAAAGAGTAGTCACATCAACTGATTCAGCCAGTTGGCTGTGACTATTTCCTGTACCCAATCTGAGGATAGAGTCCTGGTTCTGGCCTCAGAGAGGTACCACAAAACTAACTTGGGACCAGGTAGGCTGAGTTCAACTGGGAGGGTGCAGCTTCTAAAGTACAGAGTACCTATGCTCTGTTCTGTACTACCAACATCAACCATTTTTGGCACATTTAGTGAGTTTAAAAATGAAAGGAAGATGAAGCAATGGCTGAAAAAAACATATTCTGTATTTCTCTGCAATTCTTCAGTAAAGTAACGTGGAGCCAAACACATTTTCAGTGTATGTATGCAAAGTATGTGACCGTGCCAGATATATGCTAAAAAAGATCTAATCAAAGGAATTACACAGATTTTGCTTAGTTCCCATTTGTTTTGTTTTCCAACAGGTCACTATTGTCATGGAAATTTGCAGTAGATGCAATGGTCCTCTCACATGACAGTTTTCACAGAGTTATGGTCAATTTACATCCAAATAAAGAGTAGAGAAAGCTCAGAGTTTGGAGAAAATCAAGGAAAGTTTTTACTTTCAACAGGAATTTTCCTCCTCAGCCAGCAATAACAGAAAGAAACAAAGAAGGGAAGAAAGAAGTCAATAGGATACATTAAAATTTTGTAATGTATTGGCCTGAGACAATGTACTATTACACTGCATTACTTAGCATCTCTTCAACAAAACCAAATATTTTATTGAGCAGTTACTATTCAGACAGGTTATGGCATTTGTAGAGTAATTAGCAACTGTAAAATATGACTAACCAAATCATTATTTTTAACAAAAAAAATATAGGCGCCTACATTCTTATGTATAAAACATTTTATATAAGCTGTACATGACCAGGGAATATTTTACAACAGAGCTTAAGACTGAAAAAATGCTAATCAGGGTTTTAAATGTCTGTGGTTATAGTCCTGTAAATGTTCTTGAAAATGAAATTAATAGCTTCCAGAGAGGTGCTGAACTGGGGAGATGATGCAATGATGCCAGTAGGAAGGAATAGGCTGGTCAGAGAGTTACTGGGAGGCCTCAGGTGCTGTGCAAGTCAACCAACATGCAGGAGACAGACTGGCCCATTACTAAGGCCCTCTTTGGTCTGGTACTGCTTTGGGTCAAGGATGATGTCTACAACTGCTACAAAAAGAAGTAAAAATGACATTCAACTTTACGTCAATTTAAAATAAGTACCAATTAAATAAGACTAAGCTTTTAAAATAGAATTAAGCACTCTTCTCAATGAGAGTGCACTATTGATTTTGTTAGCACCTTGCTGACTTCAGAAGTGCAGAGGTTTCAGTGTTTAGGAGGAGTTCCTTTCCCAAGGATCCATGCTTCTTAACAAAGCGCTCTGGATTGCTCACCTGGCTTCCCTTTAAATTTACACATCTTAAAAATGACTTCAGCGCCAACCCACTGGAGTTGATCGAGGTTCCCTCAAGTCTCATGAAACTTAGTTCATGTTCATCAAGAGCTTCTCTGAGTTGCAAGTCAGTGAGGTGTGAAATGCTTGTGGTTTGGTGATTCACAGATCTCTCACTGTGAGCCTTAATTAATCAATCTATGCAAGGAATTTGAAATCCTTAGATGAAAGGCTCTGTTACTGCAAAACACTGTTACTACAATGGCCACCACTTGTATTCATGGGGACTTCACTTTTACCATTGTTTTTTGTACCATCGCAATAGCTTCCCTTTTATGTTGAAAGCGGAATAGCTGTGTAAACATGTTCACCAGCAAACATTTCTCATTCTGGTTGTTTAAAAGAAACTATACTTGAAAAACAACCCAACTTTCCTTACGATCATATCTCCCCAAGCTGTGTTCTTGTCAAGTTGTAGACAAACAAGGCTGGGCTGGGTGAGTACTAGGAGGGAAAAAAGACAATGAAATGATTAAAAAGTAAAGCTATCTGAATCCAGATTCCTCCACCGTTCTGCCCTTGCAGAGCACCGGGAGCCCATGAACTGTCCTCGTGTACTACTGCAGCATTAATTAAAGCAAAAAGCTCGTTGTCAGTAAACAATCTTTTAATTCTTTGTGCAGTAAGATTACTGATTTAGCATAACATCAAAGCACACAATGCAGTTTCACTGAAGGGAAAGAGCTACCCCAAAGAGTGTACAATCTGTGGCCTAAGCACCAGTGTGTCAGTGGAGGTGGATGAAGAACAGAAGGAAAGGGAGGGGTATGATGAGTTGTTAGTTAGAGTTATGTTGTGTTTGTGTCAGATGTGGTTTTCATTTTCCCACACATGAGGTACATTCCTTGGCTTGCGTATTCACAGTTCATAGAAAGATCCATTTCTCCTGGTATTTGGACCAAAGTGGTTTCCAATCACTTTGTGTGTTCCTACTAGAAGGAGAATAAATTCATGAAAATAACTTGCACAAGTACTTAGAATTGTGCACTGGAATTAGAGTCTCTAGGATTGCCTTTGATTTTTTGGTATAGAAATTTCATATTCCTGTTGCAGATTAGATATTAAGGGAAAGAGATTAAAAGAGAAATAACTCATTCACCAACTAGATTGTCATATCTGGTACATGAAGACTCTGAGGTGGAGAAATTTTTCTTACTCTGCACAATTATCTAGGGCAATTCCAGGCGGAATATCACGCTGTCACTGTATAGTTAGTGTTACATATATAACCATGTTTTCTGCCCAAATAGCCAGTGTGCAAAAATAATGGCAGAGCAAAGACTACAGGTTATGTGGAGCTACTGAATTCCTCAACCTGTTGGGATTTGAGGTTGTTTTCGGAGTTGACACCGAAGCCCAAGATATAAGTCTTATCCTTTACCGTCTGTGATTAAAAGTAGCTGGTGAACATCATGAGAAATTCCAGCAGGTCTGGGTCCTGCAGGTGTCAAATGGAGACTACTGATCATGCTAAAAAGACATGTAATTGGACAGAAGGATGGTGTTTACTGCAATTCTCTCTGCACCAATTGAAGCACTAGTTCAAGGATGTGCTTTTGCACTCAGTGTTCAAAACCAATATTCAGAATTCTGTTGCAAAAATACCACAAAGAAATTTCATTATATACATCTCAGAGAAGATGTGCACCTCTGTCTTCAGCAGTATACCCATATAAAGGAAGTCTCGTCTACACAGCATGAACAGAATCTTACTTTTCCATGGATGCTATCTCCTAATTTTTCCAAATTGGCTTCTTGCCTGTCTGTGTTTATCACTCACTTCTGATGATGTCTGGAAGCTTTTTATAAGCATGATTTTTGCATATCATACATGCACTGACATCAGCTTAGTTTAGCCGAAGTTATAGTTTGGTATTTAGGACACCTGTGGAACTGGTTATGCAAAAACTGCTCATCTAATCTGGTAATGTGTGTCTAAAACCTCAGACAAAATACGAACAATGCTTCTTGGCTGATCCCAGCACCTGGGATAGAGCAGAAAAAGGAGGACAGCCCATGTAAATTCCAAATTGAGGCACTGATGAGCTTGGAAAGTCCCAAGCCACAACTGCTCCAATTTCAATGTGCTTTACCCAAGCTTTAAATGGCCAAGTGTGTTATAGTTCCTTGACGGCTTACCCTTGCACCCCACTAAGAGAGGAGAAACCCAAAGGAAAAATCAATTTGTACCTAAGGAACTCTACCATATGAAAATTATTGTCTGTTGTTTCTGTGCCTGTAAGTTCCTTACTCTGGCTTAAAGAACCTCAGCGCCTTAATAAAAAAAAGGGGGGAAATAAAACTTTGTCTATGAGGCAGCATCCAGGATCAAGGTGGTTTGGGAAGGAACAAGCCTGAGCGTGGAGCTGTGGTAGCCTCGTCCCTGTTTGGCTGCTGAATTCATCAACCCCTAAGAGAACCAGCCATACGGAGGCTTTCCCACATGAGCCTTTTCTGAAGAAAGTAGTAGAACTGCATTTAGAAAAAGGTGCATTTCTCACATCCGTACATTTGCCTGGATTTTCATGGTAACACAAGAAAAAGGAGAAAACTGTAGATGGGAATTTCAGGACAGAAAAGTACAGTTTTGAAATGAGGGAAAATAGAACTAAAATGTCCAGTGGTCTAATGAAAACATTTTATTTCCTTCAAAAACTCTTGATTCTCCTCATTATTGAGCCAGAGGAGATTATCAATACCCTGCACAGATCCAAGGTTTTCTTCGTGTCATATTCATAAAATTATTTCAGTTGTTTGTGTGTTTCTTGTGCATTTAACCTCTGTTCTGAATTGCCTGAATTTTTATTGATCAATTAGTTTGGACCAGTAATATTTATTTTAACACTCAATATTTGCTTTCTAAACAGCAGTTTTACTTATTTTTTTATAGAATTTCAATGGCACTGCAATGTCTGAACAGTGCACTTACTAAGACTTCCTACATGTGAAAGAGAACACATCAGGTTTGTATCTCCAGTAACTTTTATCTACCAGTAACAAGTGCATCTAGCACACTTGTAAATTATTACCTTAGTTTCTCAAAGTTCAGTAAAAAATTCAAATTGATTAATTTAATTAAACAACATTGCCCCACGGCCAAGTAGCTCAAATGTTTGTTTTTTATTAAACAGTACTTTAATTCACACTTTCAAATTACACTTTGTTCAAAGGTCTCATGAAAAGAAATATCTTTTTTTTTTTTCCTTGTCCTTCTAAAATAAATGTTGAGAGGATTCAGCCTTCAAAGAGCTCATAGAATTTGAGATAGAAATAATCCAAAAGGATTTCCATGGTGATAAGAATATGGTCCAGGCTACACTTTAAGGAAATGGCATAAGAGCAAATGTTAGAGAAGTTAGATTAATAAGTAATCATTTTCACTGACAATAAAATCAAGTGCAATAGGCTAGACATGAGTGGAATACGCAAGTCATTGCTTTAAAAATGGGCTGAGACAAACAGCATTTGATGAGGCATCCACAGGATCTACAATTCAGTTTTGGGTCAGCCTCTGAAAAAAATTAAGTTAATTATTGTTTGGAAAGGGGACAGAGTGTATTACTTTGTTTGAAAATGGAGACTCTATAAAGAAAGACATTGAGCAGATGCAAGTGGAATGTAAGAGCCTGCGAGACCACAAAGCTTCTACAATGAAAGACAAATAATGCAGTTTGTTTACAGATACTGAGTTTTGCTTAGTTGTATGAATTAAGTGACACACAAATATTTTTATGGCTGCATTTATTCTCCATAACAATATGAATGAGCCACTGAATAATAACAAAGTCCCTTGTGACTGCAGTAGAAGGGTGATTAAATTATAATCACATTGGATTAATTAATCTATAATATTTGTTCTTTATATGAAAGAGGAAAATCAGCCTTCAACATAAAGGTTATGTACTCATGAGGTCTGTGTCTTAATAAAGAAAAGGCTTTGGGAAAAAGCTTGACAAGCCTCCCAGATATGATATGTTGTAAATGTAGACAGAAGGTTATTACTGATATAAAATACATTCAATGTAATTATCAGCCACAACAAATAATCAGAGAGATGATAATGAATAATTAACATTTTTATTTTTCTGTAGTAATGTGTCTAATAGATAAGTGCACAACATTGAATTAATTTATTATGCTATAGCATTTTAGTAATGAAAACTGTATCACCAAAATATCTATTCTGTGGTAGCACAAGATATCACCTTAAATAACTGATAAGGCTTATTCCTTTGTTTTCCCCACTCAATAGTACTGAAGATGCCCTGAAAAAAGCAACTAGCAAACTAGCAGAAGGAACTATAATAATCTTGAAGAAAAATGGAATAAAATATATAAAACTTATGATCTGATCCCCTAGTCCCAGTAAATTAAAAAATGCAGGTTATTTACAAAGAGGTCTCTTAATGTACTACATTATATTTATACATATTTTATTTTAATTCCATTTTTGCTGGTTCTGTTGCTAACAAATTCAATCTTTAATCCTTTTCAAATAAAATACCAATTGCAACTTATAAGGAATCAGTCAGCGTTTCAAAATCACCTCTGTGTTCTGAATGAGAGAGAAAATTTATGCCAAAAGATAATATACATGTAGGTTTTAATTACTTACAACCAACAATTTATATATTGGGAGGATATACTTAAAGTTTTAAAGGCTGACCATATACCTCATTTCATGAGATGTTTATATATATATTAACTTTAAATAAAAATAAACACTTTATTTTTTAATTGATTTTTTTTAACTGTGGGTGAAAAAAAATTAGTTTATCATATAGTGTAGAAGAAACTAATCTGCACAAGTGGCATTTCTGAAACTCTGGAGCTCTGAGCAGCACAACCTCTGCTTTTGGAGCCCAAAGTATGTGTTTTAACTAATAAAGCCAGAATTCTACTCAGACACCTAAAAACCCTTGGATCTCAACTTAGTTCAGTCTCATAGTCTCCAGTTTAGGCTTATCTCTAGCTAATACCGGTGATTAATTATGATGTGTTTTACACAGTATTGGTCATGCTGATAATATTTTATTAAGCAGAGCTTTGTCTGTGTTTCTGAACTGATTATTACCTTTTGCAGTACTTGGGGATCACAGGTGAGGAGAGGCAGCCTGTGCCCTGAGAGTATGAGGTATAAAGCACGAGTGAAATTTAAGGGGTTAAAAATGAATGTTTGAGCTCCTGCTGTTTAATCGACAAGAAGCTACAAACCAGCACAAAATATCTTCTATGAGAGGCACCAACTCTTGAGGTCACTGGAGTGAAGCAGAGGCAAAAGATTTGAATAGCACTGTCCTGTCCTCCAACAGCCAGTTAAGATCCTGGGCAGGAAAATCAATTCTTGGACTATGTTGGTGTATCAGATTTGAAGTGACTGTCAACACCATCATATGTCTTATTTTCATGTGATTCCTTTTCAGCCTGCTGCAATGGAGTCCTGAGGGTGCCTGTGAAGACAGAAGGAGGCTGCATGAACAAATAAATTAGAGATGCACATTTCAGGCAAAACCAGAGATGGATGTGGTAAGTATCTGGTGATCGGAAAGCCTTGTTTTGATATGATTTGTAGGCTTGTAGGTGCAACAGTCTGATTAATGCTGTAAATTCCACTTAGAGTCCTCACCAAGACCAGCAGTTGCATTTTTTTTCAGGATACTACAAGGCAAAAATACATTACATAGGCTCTGCTGCAGAGTCGGTGACACCAACACATGGACCAGCTTCCATGTGTTTAATCATTCTGGGGTTGCAGAGGGCACACTATTTTAGATGTGTTTGAAGAGTAACAACTTAGTGGTCATGTTCTTGCTCAAAAAAGCCATGTAGAGAGGAGATAAGTGCAGAAAGCTTTTACTTCCATATATTTAAGCAAGAGTTCTCATCAAAGAGAGGTTCCAGCTGCAATGCTGACTTCCTTTGGTATGACATCAGAATGGTTCTAGGGATTCAAGATGCAAGGATTTCCTTTAACTCACATTAGTGGGTAACCTGTCAATGGTAAAACCCACTTGAGGAGAGTGATATAGGCTGGGGGATCCGCGGGTTGCAAAAATACTTCCCTTAACTGGGTAGATTTAAGGACCCTTATTTTGGGACATCATCAGCTGTTTGAGGAGTCTGGTCAGGTAGTATTCAGAAGCTGCATTGTCGTCAGTCCATATCACTCCTCGGAGCATCTAGGCTGATTCTTATTTCTCTTTTTTTTTTTTTTAACAGCTCCATCAGTTTCTATTTCTGAGCAATATTTTAGCATTTCTCTTTCTTCTTTTTTCTTGTTCTCTAAGGTTTGCTTATTAAATTATTATGCAACTGTGATACTAAATCTTATCTTTTGACTTTAGTGCACCGAGGGCGCAGATAAGACTTGAGGGAGGGTTGAACCATTCTTCTGTCAATAGATTATGAGAAGCAAAAGAAAGTGAAGAGAGGATGATGATGCTTTTGATGAATATTTGTAGCTGAGCAAGACAGTGCACTAAATGGCTTTTATATATTCAGAATGGGAGCCTACTTGTATTTCTAAAAGCAAAAGACTTTTACAAGACACTAAATCAAATCTGAAGTTCAAAAAAGAAAAAAGAAAAAGATTTTTAACTCTGCCTCCAGCAACTTACTTTTCCCTGCTAGCCAAATTAATCTCCTGTTTACTTGATTGAGTAAGGTATAGTCCTCAGTTAAGAAAATTTTTGGTCATTTAATTATGCTATAGCATCAGCAATAGCCTGAGGTACTTTGCAAGAAGTGATTTTTGGGTCTCTTTCACCCTGCCTATACGCTTGTATCTGGAAGAGGAAATTATAAAGCACTGTGCCCCAGACACAAAGAGTGTGAAAATAGACAACGGAGACTCAAAAAAAAAAAGCTTCAGCAGCAGCCATTGTTTTTCTGACATAATGATGGTGATCTGCTGGTTGAAAATTGAAACCAAAAAGGGTAATGACCCAGTCCACGCTGGAAAGCAATACAATTCCTAACTCAGAAGGCCATGGGTTGGATTGGGTCCATGTGGGCAATTTCCGCCAGGCAAAGTGAGTCCCTGTTTCCATCCCTGTGGCCACAAAAATGGCCCGGACTGAGATGTCCTCCCTGGGGTGTGCAAATCATGACCTTTGGTATTGCAGTCAGTATTCACAGCAGGAACAAGTCCTCTCTGTGTTGAAGGGGAACCTCCTGGAGGCACAAAGTGAAATTTAGTTTTTGTTCTTACAGGCAATGTAGTTTTTTCCTTTCTTGTTCTAATTCTTGTTCAGGTAGAGCAAGGCTTTCAAAATAAGAGTTGACATTTAGTTCTTGTTACAAAGTGCTTATTTAAGACAATTTTGTGCTGAGGAATGACGCAATTCTCTGCTTAAAAAGGTTCTTTTAAAAAGTATGCAGATTTATGTTTTGGAAAATTTTTACTCTCTTTCTATCTTTTCTCAGAGACAAATTTAAAAAACCTAAACGGCTCCTGTCATCAGGCTAATGGCATAGTGCCCCATACCCCCTCTAAATCTAGTTATTATTGATCAGCTAATGCAATATTTAATTATAGTCACAGGGGAGAGGACTTCTTCAATGTGTGATTCATTATCTCTTATGAATGGAAACTTCTCAGTCTTGGTAGATAACCAATAAGGAAACGTTATTGATTGTTCTCCAACATCAAATAAGGATAAGTAGAGGTTTGAGTGTCACATTCAAGAGTAGCTTCATAACCATCTGTTAATGAGTTTCTAATCTTTGACCCCCTTGATAATGTAAGCTGTAGTCTTTTCTTGATCATTACAACTTCCCTGTCATCACAGTGTGACTGTCTTGGATTATCTACATTAATACGGGCTGACTACAGGAAAACCTTAACGATATTGAATCCCTGTGCTGAAGCCACTTATCTACAGACAAATTTCTTTAAAAGAATATTCTAGTGGAAATTAACTAAATGGCAAGAATAAAGAGTGGCAAGATGATTGAGAAGAGTGAGAAGGCTAAAGAGAATTTGTCCTGTTACTGAATAAACTTCTTGATGATGCACTGCAAGAGAAAAGAGTTTACTTTCTCATGAGAGACTGGGGCAAATTACCTGCCAGAGTGCTCAAACATAAGGTAGAAGAATCAGTACCTGTGCACCAGCTCATCTGCGATAACTGTTCATGTATGCATTTGCATCCCATGACAACAGTTAGCAGAGCCTTCTTCCTCATCTTCAAACAAGGCCAAGCTCATTTGATTGCATTTGTAATTACAGTGGGTTAGGAAGTTAGCTGTGTAAAACAGCTACTGATTCCCCAAAGTTTGTTTCAGCTTTCTGCCTGCATCTGAATATACCTAGGCCCTAAATCCAAACCTGCAATCCCGAATCTTCCTGCTCAACTAACCACCTAACTGTACAAGCTCTGCAGTTCATCCACTCATAGTGAAGTTCTCGGCTGCAGATATAGATTCAGTTCTCCAGCTATTCACTACTGCATGCTCTGTCTCTGGTCAAATTAACCCCAAATTTTTCTTTGAGGTTCCCTACTTTCCTGGCAATTTAAGGTAAAATTTAGTGGCTGGGGCATCATTGTTTGCTTGAAACCTTTCAGGCAGAGAAGGCAATTTCCTTTTTTGTTTCTCACTTCTTGGACAAAGACTTAGCATCTTCTCTGGATATTCTTTGAATATCTTTGTTCTCTCCTTTTACATACTTGATCGTTTAAGGCCATATATATATCCCATATAGATGGAGGCTGGTGGAGATAGATGCTTAAAAGCAGAGTTTCAGAAGCTAATCTGTTTACACTCCTGTCTGGTGCTTTTGAGGAGTGGAGCACCTACCCAGCAATAGAAGGAGTATAAAATTAAGGTGCTTGGCTTAAAATAAAAAAAAAAAAAAAAAAAGAGGAGAAGACAGCTACTGATCTGTGAGTCCAAACCTATGCAGCATAAGATTTTTTTATACATACTTGGAAGTCAATTGTTCACAGTCAAGATGTAGTCATTTTGCCTTTTGGACTGTCTCAAGATAATAGGATGTATTGTGGCTATTAGGCCAAGAAGTCTGGGTTCAAAATAAAACCAGATGAATGCTCCAAATGAAACTTGCTGTTATTTGTCTAAATAGCAGAATTCCTCCAATTCTTCCCAGCCCAAAGCTATCCAAACCCCATTCCAAAACAGCTTTCTCAAAACTGTCTTCTGCATGTTTTCATTCTGAGAATGAATAGATTTGTCTGCAGCATGCTTTCTTGGATGAATGATGGACTTTCTAGCCCAAGCACTGAATCTAGTTATCTTTAGTGAACTTGATGTGTTGTACTTTCATTAAAAGTCTTCAGCAAGTAGTTTGGGGAGATTTACACCCTCATCCTTTTATTGCTGGAAATCTAATTTTAAAAGCTGTCTTGAGACTCTGCTGAAGTGTTTGTGGAGTTAGATCCTTGGCAGGCTTTTTTGTCTGTGTCATAGAAAACCACCCCACTATCTGGCACAAATGGTAGATGATGCTCAGGGGATGACAACAGTGGCAGAGCAGGAGGAATACATCAGGGCAGGGCTGGCAGAGCTACTGCATGGACTCCAGGCATCAGTTGTTCACCATGTGCCCAGGACTAACCCATGCCACTTCCCATCATTGCTGAAATGTATAAAAATTTAAATGTCATTTTCCATTCATACTCCTTCCTTAATTACATCTTTCTTTCATAGAAGTACTATTTCAATCTGGATTTCTCCCTGTGCCCATCACTATGATGTCTGAACTATCAGTTCTTTGTCATATATCCAAGTGAGCCCAAGGCTGGACTGACCTGCGGCAAGGTCCTTCTTACGATTTCTTACTCTTCTCTCAGTATCAGCCACAACACATAAAAAGGAACCAGAAATACAGTCTTTTCACAATAAAAGAGCAAGTAGAATGTGAAAAGATATTACAGAGAGAGTGAAACAAAAAATACCATCATACTCTTGTGTAGCTCTCTGCTCCTTGGTCTTCAATGCTGAATGCTGTATTTGAGAGACCATAAACCAGAAACTGGAAAAGGTCAGAGAAGGAAGGTGAGGAACACAAAGATAAGGAATGTGTTACATGGACCAGGGAACTTCTGTGTGGGATGTTGTTGAGGATATAAAATGAAGACAGAAAGTTTTGCAAGCTGTATCTGCACTTTCCGATTCATTTCAGAGCTGAGCTCTTCTGAAATGGATTCCCTGGTTGACTCCATTCACCACCAGCTAAGTAGGTCCTCAAAGTTTTGGTACAAGTACTTAATATTTTATGGTGAAAATTGTTTACAAGCCAAAACGTAAACCGCAGCGCTGCACACTGCCCTACCGTTCACCTAATGAAAAAGCACCCTTAGTACTTATTATAAGGAAATTAGCTGTTGGTAAGGATTGAAAAGACGTAATTGTTTCAATTCCTATCATTAGAAATGCCAATTCCACTTCTCTTCAACAAGTTGGGTTTGAGACAAGAGTAGGTTGCAGAAGTGACTCTGCTGCTCTAGGACTTGTCCTTGTGTCAGCTCCAAAAGCTTAAATGGGAAGGGGAACCCTGTGACAGCTATTGCTCTGTGAGCTCCGTTTTTTCAGTGTTAGTAACTATAAGGTAGTAGGTTATATGGGTGTGCAGTCACAGTGGTAAACATAGCAAAAAGCCAGATCAACACACAGTTCTACTCTCCTTGCTAGGGGAGCACACTAAAATCAGAAATGAGGTACAGCACAGAGGCTGGACTGATCACGTCTGCAGAGAAGGCAGGACCAGAGCAATGCAGGTGCAGAGGCAGGAAGAAAAGACAATTATATAAGGTGGGAGAAGGTGATGGTAGTGATATTCCTAAAATCCATGTTTGGTTGCCCTTCAGCGTGGACCAGACTATGTGCTGGGACAATATAAAACCAGTGATTTTCTGCCACAAAATGTTGAAACCTAAAGCCTGGTCTGTAAGGCACTAAACAAAGCCTTACACAAGTGTAGCATATGTGGTACCTTATTATAAATCATTTCTTTACAGAAATTACATCAAGGAAACATTTTATTCATTTTCATATTCTTTGTCATAAAGTACTGGCATTAAAAGCTTGTGCTTTTCAGTGGTGGGGTGATTCTGTTGTTTGAGTGTCCCTGGGTACCTGAAGGATCCGGTGAGATCAGGGGCTCATCACCTGCATGCTATACAAACATTCATTTATTTATTTAACTTTTAAATATTAGTCACTTTCACTCACCAGGCCAATGATTTAAAGTACCAAAAATATGTTCTTTTGTATCATGTGCTTTCTGAACTTTTCCAAATCTTAACAAATATTCCTGCAGATTAATGTTATCACAATATATAAAGATCTTTTTGCATTGAGACTGCATGAGCACAAAAGTAAAAATCAGACACCGTCTGAAGATCTTATGACACAACTATGCAATAAGTGACAGCAAGTGGATACAGTCAAAAAGGGAGTAAGAAGGAGCAATAAAACACTTTTTGTATGAATCATCAAGCAGTCTGATGACTGTCTATATTTTTTCTTACTCTTTTCCAGCAAAATATAACTTTTATGAGGATAAAGAGATAATTCTGTGCATACTTATGGGCGGCACTTTCCAATCATGCAGAAGCAAAAGAACAACAACAACAAAAAGGCTTAATGAAGGGTTTATAAAGGGACAGGGATGTGTGAGGAAGAGGCAGCAGATGCACTGGCAGGACTCTGTGCAGGGCCTGGAAAGTGAAGAAGTGAGGTTCATAAGTGACTTAGGAAGGAAAAGGCCTAGTCAAAGCAACAGGCTAGAAAAACGCTCTTTTTGGTACCATTCTTACTGGATATAGATGTATTAATTATACACTCTTTTGTGGTCTGGCAAAATGATATTATATTGATTGAGAGGTAAGATGATGAGAAACGGAGACATTTGGAGAGACCTTAAATTCCAGAGCTGCAAGAGCAAACCAGACATCCAAAGATCTCGGACTGATCTGAGTCAAAGTTCACACCAGGGCTATGGTTTGAATCCGACAGGATAGTGTTTTTTCTAATAATAAAAAATAAAAATAAGAGTAAGCTTGGAAGGCAAGGTTGGGAATTATGCTTTGCTGTACTGAGCTTTAGGTGATAGTTAAACACTAGAGGATATCAAAGAAGCAGACCAAGACCTTAATTTTGATACAGAGACATATCTAGAGAGATGCGGATCAGTGAATTATTTGCATCGAGATGGCAGTTGGTAATTGAAAAAATTGTCTTTGAAAGGGCTACGTGGGAATGGATAAGAACAGTGTCGTTAATGGCAGAAGAAGCAAAGATAAGTGTTTCAGCAAGGGTGAAACATTCAGAGTGCTGGGCTTGTAGAAGACTTTAATTAAAGTCTTGATGCAAAGTCCATCCATTTAAAGCCATACTGGATCTCATGAGTATTGTGTTAGGTCCAAAGAAGAAAAAACTGAATTTCACAACAGGGAGCAAATAGCAGAATTCAAAGCAGGTTGAGATAAGATTAGAGTGATATTGAAGCTCTACCTACAAGTAATATTATCCTTATGGGATCCATTTTACCCAGCAGACATAGACCTTTCAACATGGTTTTGCAGTGTTAAGTGATACTCAAACAACACTAATTCTTGTGTCTTCAAGAGCTCTTTCCAAAAAAAAAGTCAGATCAGATCCAAGATTGTGTCTGAGAATCCCTTCAGAATATATTTCCGTATCATTGGTGAGAGGCAATCCTGGCTCACAGATAAACAGGGTCAAATTATTGCTCTCCATTTCACACTGAACAATAGATAGTAGATTAAGTCTGGCAGATCCTCTGACTCTTTTCTGCTAAAATAAACTCAAATAAGTTGAGGTAAAAGACATGACTCCACTGAAATTGATGAGAGTTTTGTCTCTGAATGTATCAAGGGTATCACTGTGGGACTTAAATAAAGTCTTTGATATAAATCATAGGATTTTCTTTCCCTACAGTATGCAAACATAAAACAACTCATCTGTTTGTGGATACCCGGAAAAAAATAAGGCAAATAAAGAAAATTTATAATGTCAATGTGTGTAGGTTAAAGTGCTTAATCTGGATATGAAGGCTTCATCTGATCTAAAGTGCCTTTAGCTGAGAGCATTTACATGGGGATTTGGTGTGCTTTAGTATATGTTGTATTGACTTCACCCTATTAATGGATTTGCTTTGTCTTTCCTGAGTGCCTCAACTAGATGAGATATTGGTTATAGCTGACAGAAGGGTGGAGTTATATGCATGTAAGCAGGCAACCAGATATCATGTTTATCTGAACCATGCAAATCCCTGAATTTACTGTTACCACTAGATTTCTTTAAACATCTCTTACATTTTACCCTTGCAGTTTGACCAGTACATTAATGAATTAACTCTATGACCTAAAATAACCCAAACATAAGCGTGGTTAGTTTTATTTTGTAAATGGCAGTCTTGTTGAGTCCACAGAAGTTTAATTCATTTTATTTCTATCAGTGAAGTAGCATGTCAAGTTCTGATAATATTTCCCCCCCCCTTGTTAGTTTGTTGAAAAGAAATATCGGAAGGGTAGGATCCTTGTTACAGGTTCTTCCTGTACAGTAGTTGAGGAAACATGAACTTAAACATTGGACTAAGTGTCAAGGAACATGACTTCGATCAAATCAGTTTACAAGCATCTCACCTTAAATGGAAAAAATAAAAAAGAAAAGAAAAAAGAATAGTTTTCCATCTTTTGAGGTTTTGAAATCTTTTGAGGTCAAACTTTGTCAAGGAGAGATGACCGGATTCCAATGAAAGCTCAGGTGTATTTTCCAAGTTGGACATACATATTGCAAAATTAGCAGTGAGGACACGATTATTGCTGGATAATACCAACTTATGGGGAGGTGGGAATGAGGATCTGCTGATGCTGGTGGATCCTGTACCAAGCTGGTACGCAGCCAGACTCTAACTGCAGTGGTGGAAGTCTCACCTGTGAACTTGCTTCCAGATCTCAACTACCATTCCCTTCAGCTTGCCTGAAGGTATGTGTCTTGTGATCCATGCTTACATGTGAGGTTTGCTACACACATCCCAGAATGTGGAAGCTAATTCGACAGATAAGTTAAAAGATAGAAAACACATAAATAGGATTTCTCCCTATATCTGTACCAATCTCAGCTCCATGTGACTGACTCATAAGTCTCTGGTTTTTGATTCAGGAACTTGGAAAAAATTTTATTTTGGATTTGAGCTGTTCTGGTATGTCAAAACTGGAATGTATTTGGTAACCTCATCCCCACTAACTGTGTTGTGATCAGGTGGAAAGAAGTCAAGAAAAGAAAGTTTGGTAGTTCATATTGAAAGACAAAAATGCACATTATGAAGTTGAGATATATGTTCTAATGCTTTCTGTGAGACTCCCAGAGCATTTTGTAATACCTTGCCATTCAACAGGTGAAAGTTTTTGTGACCCATTACTGACTGCTACCATGTTAGAAATTAGCCTGGCTTGCAATTCAGAGCCAAAATCCTTGTGTGATTTTTTGTGCTGGTAATATGTCATAACTTATGGGGTTTGGTTCAACAAATGAGGTAAAGAACAAACGTATATCTGTTTGTAATACCCATTCTTGTTTATAGATCTGAAACACTTCGCTGAAAGTAGAAGTTAAGAGTATTTGAAAAATTAATCTCTACTAACTTATGTGCATGAGCTTTGCCTTCATTTGTGTCAGTGGTTAAAAAGATCAAGGAATATTCATAAAAGCAAGAATTGACATCTTTGAAAAAGTTAATATCAATAAATAATTTCAGAAGTTAATCTCATTGAAAGTTCTTTGATAGGGAAGATCCTTCATTAACTGTAAACTGTAATTTAAAAATGAATATTCAGAGGAAGTAATGACTCCATGATGTGTTCTGCCAAAATACAAAATACTATTTTCATAGAATGTGTGTTTTAGCAACTAGGGGTGGTGCTAATTGGTCCTCTAAGGCTACTGCGTAGTGTCTGGAGCATAATTTTACATGAGAATGCATGGATTCACGCATAGCACTGAAGTGTTAGGATAATATGCATGGGTAGGATTCTATGTACTATTTTTCCATTTGCTTTAATTTTCATGTCTGAGGGAGAAATGAACAGCAAAATCTAGGCTTATTTGGATTAAATGAATGAAAATTCTTGTGAATGAAGGTCCTTCTTCCCTTCCTCTGGGGTGGTACCTACACATGAGAGGAGATGCCAGTCCATATCCATTCGAACATAGACAAGGAAGCAAGAAAAAAAGCAAAGCTACAGGAAGTTGATGACTGCATCGCACACACAGGAGACTTAGCAAGAGTTAAAGAAGGCAGAACATGCACTTTGCGTTTACTCAGCTGAAGATCTGCATCCCACCACTCACTGCAGTGAGACTACATTGATTTGCACTGGTGAACAGCCTGGCACAAAACATCACTTGTATCTTTCTAATCCCGCTTTCCATTAATTAGCTGAAACAAAAGCCTCTAGATGGTGTAGATGTCTCTGCCCACCCAGTCATGCACTCAGTCAGCGTCCTGACAAGCTGCTATGGCATTGGAAAGAGTGCATCTTTATTTTGACTTCTGTTTTTTATTACAAAGAATAAAATCGGTCACAATTAGTGGTGGCTCTTTCCCACACTATCCTCAAAGCAGCTGACTAAAGCAATATGAGAAAATGGATGAGGCCAGAAGTCCCATTTCGTTTGAAAAATGTAGTGGGTTTTAATTACTGTGTCCACACATCCTGTACAACAGCACTGGTCTGGGCTCTACTAGTAGGAAACACCCTAAGGAGTAGCTGGTTTGGCTGCACTGCCAACAGCACTTGTCCTTAGCAGTGCCAGTTCTCTTCAGGATGGATGAATAAAACACACAAGCCCTGGCTCATACCATCTTAGAAGTTAATAAAACAGTAATAGTTGTCTCCTTAGATCTATCTGGATAATACCTTCACAGTTGCAGTTAAATGTCAGCATTTGTTAGGAGCTGCTGCTATTAACTCAGTATTTCTTATTCAAAGACTATATAAAAATATTGGTGTTTTGGAAACTCTTACTCAAGTTTGATGGTAATAACTATATAGCAAGTAGTCTTTTAGCAAAAATATTAGCAACATTTTCCTGTTTTGCCTTAGAAGACTAGGCTCTGAGATTTTAGTACTGACTACTTTATAATACCAGTTTTGGGGAATAAATGCATATTAAATATCAGGTGCGAATTTTTGATATTTAGGAAATCAGTTTGGTTTTGTGATACTGCACTTGCTATATTTTTATATAAATATGTATATATATATACACCTAAAAGAGACAGAGAGACACAGAGAGAGGGATATATGTAATTCTGTATGCATTTTTCATTGTAATATTAATAGAATTAAAGTATTTCCATTTTCCTCTCCTTTGTTTTATAAAGTTCTTGGGAACTAAAGCATCAGACTAAAAATTATATATTTTTTTACGAAGGCTTTCCTAAACTAATGAATAAACTTTCACAGTTAATAAAAATAACACACCGGGATATAACCTTAGTCATTGAAATACTGATACTCAGAAATTTATACCTGTTAAAACTGTGGGTTTGTTCCCACTTCGTAAAGCAACCTGAAGTTTCTAAATAAGTTCTGTTGATTTGACTTTCACTTTCTGTTCCACCCATTTTCCTCCCCCATCCTGCCTTTCATTTGCCAGAAAGCCTTGTCTAGCTTATTTACATGTGAAAAAACTTGGAGCATCATGTGGTGAGGTTCCAGGGCAACACTGAATCCCATTCAATTCTCATTTCCTCCCTGACAGTCACCATTGAATCAATCATGTTTTCCTTGCCCTCTTCGTGACCACCTAGGAGATCCCAAAACACTTTTCATCTGCTGTGTCAATCACACTCAGACCATGTCCACTTTTCATTACTAACACACTGTCATGTGACCAGCTAATCTGTCACTTTCTGACAGCGGTTAGTGTGCCAATTGATTTAATTAGCAATCAATTAGCTTGTTACTATTGGAAGTAATTACCTTTTATAGAGAAAAGATTGCAGCTGGCCGTAGCAATAAAACTGCACTAATAAAACTGCATTTACCTCCCTTTCTCTACATTCAAAGTCTCTAGCACTCAAGGGTTAGCAGAATTATTGGTGACATACACACCCTTGACAAGTCCCGGGGGATTTCATTGCTCTCCTGATTATGCTGGCAGACTTTTTCATTAGTATAGTATTTATATCTTAGGAAATAGGTCTGATTGAGGTTAATGTTAACATTTACCTTATTTACATCGGCAAAGGTTTCAGTATCAAATGTTTGCTAATGAAAGTGTCCTTAAAGATGGTGATGTATATCAATGCTTCTGCATTTGCAGTGGAAAACTTCTCTTTAAAAATAACACCGTGTACCTTTAAAAAGCACGTGTGTCATACTTAAATGTGCTGGTAGTGTTACTTGCTATTTTTGTCCACTCTGTAAAACATACGCAGAAATTTAATTTGTCGGGGAATTAAGTGCTCTCATAAACCTTGGAAATTCTGCAGTAAAAACAAGAGAAGCACTTTCTATCTTTTTCTATTTAAAAAATCAGCATAAAGTCATTTTTTGTTTGATACATAAACTATCCAACATAGATATATTTCTAATCTATGACTGTGCCATTTCAAACACCAAGACTCAAGTACATATCACACACTTGTGCCATTAAATTCAACCTGCAAAATACTCCCAAGGCAGACAATGACTCGCTACATTAGCGCTGTGGCGAACAGAAGAGTCAGTAATGAAATGAGTAAGTAGACTTGTACTCCATTCATCATCCTGTTTGCTTCAATATAAGTGTTCTTTTATCAGCAGTATTGGTACTGATGTCATCACACTAGGCATAAATCACAGCACAAGTGACAGTGTCCTATTAAGGGTCATGGTCTAAAATCATTATTGACAAATTAAAGACCACAGTTAGCCATTTTCACAGTATACCCTAATTTGTGATATAGTTTGAACCTTTTAAGCTGGCTGCAGGATAAATAGTCATTTATAGTTCTGAATAACTGTGTATATTAACTCACCAACCACACTACATTTAAAAAAAAAAATGGCAAGAAGCCCAGCAAAGACAAGGATGTTAAATCTTAGGCTGATCCTTGTCATCAGCTCACATTTTATGGGACCTAGTTGTGAGGATTACAGAAACGATACCATCACATACACAGTCCTTAATAACGTCTACAGCAGATAGGACGAATTCATCACAGGTGTAATTAGGTAGAGCTTTTGCTGTTGTCAATGAAAAACAATACAGAGCAACTCTAGGAATAGGCCTGGATGGCTCATTTCAGTGAGTTTATTCGTCACGTAGATCAGCTTGGGGAAAGTCAGCCTGTTTGTGCTTGACCCATTTAAAAGCACGTCTCCTACCACGTGTTGTCACATTTCAGAGAAAGCCACTCCTCCTTTGTGTGTTGTCCAGCATAGCCCCTTACAGAACTGCTGAAAAGGAGGGCATTGACCCAGAGGAGATATTTTACTGTCCTTTTTCAGGAAAGAGTACTGGTAACTCCATATTCCCTGATGCCCTTAGGGGAAGGGGCTTGCTTCAGCCCTGAGGTAAGATCATGGCTGTACCCCCTTCTGTGACGGGAAACTATTTATGATGCCTGCTGCAGTCATTCGCTAAACTGGTGTTTATGGCTTCCTGGCATTCTTGTGTTGCTCTTGTGCTGCTGATGTTTTGCAGTACAGACATCTCCCCCCCACATCATTTTATGGAGGCCACTGGAACAGTGAATGGATGAACCAAATAAATTCAGGAAACATCTGACTGTACCTACATTGGTGGCAAAAAGCTTGGGAGATTGCACTAAATTATACATTCACTTCTGGCTACTGTTGGCACAGTTACAGGGAAACTCTCTCAGTGTTTTCTTACTGCAACGCCTACCTGAAGCACTGACTTTCATATTATTATTGATGGGTTCTAATGGTTGAGCCTGGAACTCCTCACAAGGTTGCAATGACTAAAGTACAACTTCAGCTGACTCCTGAAGCTTCAAGTAGTGATAAATCCCATCTTGCTTCTCTCATTTTATCTGTAAACTAATGGTAAAAAAATGGAAAATGTTCTTTATTGTCAAAGGATATGAAAAATACACCAATATTTGGGCATTTTGAGGAAGGGTTTTGAGAACCCATTCTAGTGTTATTTCTTTCAAGTTGGGGTTTCATAGCGTGGGATGTCGTTCAACCCCCTTCAGTATGTTAAAATATCAGGGATATCTTACCTTGGTTTAAGTCAAATCAGTATATTAACTGTCTCCTTGCAAATGTAAGGATGGGACATGTGAGGAGGGAGCAGGCGCTGCCCATGTGCGGGCTGTCCGGCAGTGATGGAGCACCCGCCCCACTGGGTGCGGCAGGAAAGGGAGGTGAGGGTTAATGACAGGTTCTGTGCTATTCACTCTGTTAGGCTAGTCTTGGCTTCCAAATCCGTTCAGCTCTATAATCTCACTCATTATACACTATGACTCTTTATAGTGCTTAGAATGTTGCCAAGTACGGTGTTATAGCAGAAATGGAACGAACACTGTTATTAACATACACAAATTTAAACAAAGCTTAGTCATATGGCTTCTATTACTACAGTATCTGAGCACCGCATTATCTTTAATGTATTTGGCCTCACGACATCCCGCTGAGCCTGTGTAGTGTTATTATCTCCATTTTACAGATGGGCCGTGCAATAATAAGGTTATGTCTAGGAGCACAGTCAGGGATCTCAGCAGGGCACACTCCTGTAAGAACACACGCACCTTGGGTGCAACGTCATGGCCGGAGCTGGTGGGTCATTTGCATCGCAAGGGCATGCAGACCTCTCCAAAGTTGTTTTGAACTATGCTGTAAGCCTGCAGCAGAAGGCCGGACTTCAGCTACCAGTCTGAGGGTGGATCTAAGTAACTCTGAACAATCCAGTCTTTCTGATCTGGTTTGGTTTTCTGCTTCACAAGTGCCTTTTCTACCTAACGTCACCTTTCAGTATATACCATAACTGGCTGCTTTTTTCAAGTAATAACCAAACAGTGAATTAAAAGAGACTGTATTTTCAGACCAGCTGATATTTCTTTTTGAGAGATGTTTAATTTCACTAAATGTGTACAAGGTCTGTTAGAGGTGCTTATCCATCTTTGGAGAATGCATACAGGTTATATCTTACACATAAAGGGACTAAACCCATCCCAAGTAAACCATAGAATATTGGGGTTAAAAGGGACCTTAAATATCAACTAGTTCCACTCCCTGTCTTGAACACCTCCAGGGATGGGGCACCGACAACTTCTCTGGGTAACCTGTGCCAGCGCCTCACCACCCTCACAGTAAAAAATTTGTTCCTAACGTCCCCTCTTTCAGCTTAAAACCAGTATCGAAAGCCCCAACTTCTTTTGGTGGTAAAAAAGCACTAATGTAAGTTGAAAACACATTTTTTAATTGAAGATCAGAAGTTTTGTTCTTACATCTCATCCTCAAATACTGCAATACTTGGAAGACCAACTAATTTCAGGAGACTCCCATCAGTCTGGAATTGATGGGTGCACTCTCCTCATGGGATATTCACTGCATCAGTAAATCAATCATGGAACTTTGCTCCTGAGTTCTGCCCTGAACACAAGCAACATTGAGACCTGGGAATGTTGGCTGTAGATCCTCACAATATCAAAACCGAGATGTTTCCGGACAAAATTCCAAATTTGTCTCACTTCCAAAATATGTATCAGGCTTTTGGTGTTCTGAATTTGAATTCTTCATCTTAAAGATCACCGTGAATATCACGCACAAATTTCCTTCTACAATGCAACAATTAGCCTCAAATAACCCCAGACTCTCATCTTCTTTAAGGATATGACATTCTTAATGCATAACTATTTTAAATAAAATACATCTCATTTAAAGTGAATCATAAATAAATATAAATTCACATTCCAGGCAATTTTAGCATCTATTTATGCCAAGAGCTGATAGGAATTTTTATTTTTTTTTAACTACAGGTTTTATGGGATTTGGCTGAAAAACACCATTTTATTGTAATTACAGCTCATGTGGGCTTGAGGCAGCTTAAATAACATTTTTATAACGTGCATCATGTCCAAGAAAGCATCTCAGGTCAAAAAATGGTAGCACGTAAGATGTTAGCCAAGAGCAGCTCATGACTTAGGACATTTACAAGAAGTGCTTAAACCCAGGTTCCAGCACCTAATCTGTCTGCTTCATGTCCTAGGTGAGTTACTTAACTATAAAAATGTTGAATTTCCAGTTCCCAGCATGTCTTCAAAGAGAGACTAATGAGAAAGTCCAATAGCTAAATTTCATAACTGGCTTGTGTAAAATGGGCTGATGGTAGAATTTTGCCCTGACGTGAAACAGAACTTTTCCAAAACAGTGATCATTTTCACAGGTTGGAGATATTGTTTGCCACTCACTCTATTTTTTTTTTACATCTACGCTTATTATTTTGCATTCCTATTACAGTCTCTGTGAATTTATTTAAACGTGGCCTGTTTTGAACTTTGAGGAATATGTAAGGTTTTTTGTATTTGAAGCTAAAGACATAATATTTTCTATTGAAATACAATATTTGTATTCTTACAATCTGATGGAATACAACATTTGCATTCTTTCTTTAAAAAGAAGCCTTTTGTTTGCTTAATACTATCTACATATAGTTTTTAAAACACTTAAAGGAGTGCATATTAGAGCAATCAAGAGTTCGACATTAAAAGTAATTGGTAGAGAACACAGAAAAAGAAGTATACAGGGTTACTAATATACACGAGGGCTTAAGCTGACACGAATTTTTATCTTAATTATCAGACAAATTTGTACTCCCACTATTTAATTCAATTTGCATGCATCGGTAGACACTTATTAAAGGTAATATTACATCTGTCATTTTAAGACTGGTGAGAATTTTATCATAGGAGCTGCATGAAACAGCCACTCTATTATGTAAAGAACTCTTTTGTACCTCTTAAAATAACCAGTATTGCATCCCAATTAACTATTTGGAGGAAAAAGTCTTCTTTGTAGTACAATTATACGTACCACATAATAATATGTAGGTCTTCTCCTACACTAGGCTGCATATGGACATAATGAGGTCTTTCAAACACCTCCTGTCCTTAATATCAGACCAAGGAGAAAAAAAAAAAGGCAATTGTGACCTGATCTCAAATCAAGTTATTGAAGAAGGATGTGTGCACACTGTGGCAGATTTTGCAGACCTCTTCTATAGGAACTGCACTTAGTCTAGTGACAAAACATAGCTGTCAAGTCAGCACACACTAACAACTCCTAATTCATTATTTTTCCTTGGGACAGAGCCTTAGCGTAATGTAGAAAACAGGAAAATAGGTAGCTATTCTCACTCTTGAAAGTCAGCTGTTCAATTAAAAACCCAACACAGTAGTTACCATGGCACCAGCTGTATTATGCCATGTATCGGTACAGAGGCTTAAATACTTAATACAAACACTTTTTAAAATATAGAAGCCTTTTAAGGAAGTGTCTTTCTAGTTCTGATAAATACCTTGCCAGGTAATTTTATTTGATAGGCAGTTTGTTAGGCAGTTTGTTAGGCATTTGATGTGTGGAATTTCCCCGGGAAAATTTTCAATCGGGAATTTGCTGTGGAAAAAGAATTTTTAAACTATCCTGATAGGAAAAGAAATATTAAGAACGGGAACGAGTGAATTGTGCACTACTTCCCTCCTGCACCTCTGCTTTTCAGCTGGTTACAGACTAAAATAACATTGTCTTACTAACTCGATTACCTTGGTTGTGACTTGCAGCCATTGACCTTCTGATCAGTTGTCATTAAAAAGTCTACTTTCCTATCCAGCGTCTACTGTGGATGCCCTAACAAGATAATAAAAGCAATGACTTTTAATAGAAAGTGTAATTTCTCAGCTGTGAAGAATGAGGATTTTCCAAAGTATTCACAAATCAAGACATATTGTCAGATATAAACTAGTATAATTGCCTTGGATTTTTAAGGAATGCAGAATTGGCTTAATGGCAGTTGAGATATTTTTAGTATTAGATTATTTTCTGTTGTAGAATTAATCAGAGCATTACTTATTACTCTGGGAACAGAATAAAAAGATGATCTCAGCCACAAAAATGTATTTTAGGGTAGAGCTGAGTCCTACACTTTCAGAAGTCCACTGCCATTGTGGGTGATACTGGGAAGATGAAGATCGTTAGCTGGTTTATTTGGTCTCTGCCTTGTATTCTCAGCTTTGCTCTTTTCACTAATAGAAGCTGCAGGGCATAGCAGTGACAAGATACTTCTAGTGATGCATTTTCTAGCATTGATTTTTTTCAATCAGACTAAGCAGTTTATATTAAGGACTATAGTTACCTTTGCCTTTTTTCTTGGGAATTTTGCAAAATGTTACTTCATATTTTGCACCGACTATTTTCTAAAAGGCAAATATTTGGCATTAGGTGTGTCCTTCGAAGCAGCTGGGTGCTCATGCTGCTCCAGGCAAAGTTGTATTTTATTTTGCTGGAGAAAGAGAGCAAGAGATTGAGTAATTTGTCTCTAGTTACACTAAGTTTTCCATGACTTTCTATTGTTGCTGTTGTCAAACAAGCCCAAATGGTGAGGAATAATCTGGGAATTGAAATTGTCACTGGCTGCTGTGTCAAAGAACAGCCCATCAATCTCAGAAGAAATTTTAAGGGAACAGGTTTTTCATGCCTGTGCGCTGGTAGGAAGCCAAGTGCGTGTTGCCATTTGATGGTAAAATCAGTGTACACCTGTTCCAACCAGCTGGCGACGTAACCTATGTCAGAGGGATATGTCACTGCTGCACCAGCCCAAACTGCTGGCAGTGGCTGCGTGACAGTCAGGGAAGACAGAAAAAGGAACTTGGGGACCAAAAGAGGAGGAGTTTACAGTGCCATTTCAGGGACACAGATGTGTGAAGAGTGTGATAAAAGAAGGAAACATCGGAGGGAATAAGCTCAAACAAAAAAGCAAATGTCATTTGCATGATGTAATTATGGACAACCATTGACTGCTTCGTAATAACACTCAGTAGGGCAATGTTAAACCTACTGAGTGTTAAAAAGGCCTCAGCTTGAAAAAAGGTCAGTGTGAATTGGTATATATTTGCAGATTAATTCTGAATGTTATAAATTTTATAGCCTAGTGATTGCTAGTGTATAGTGAAGATGACACTAATGTGATTCAGACAGGATTAATTTGGAAAGGACTAACATCTAGCTTGTCACTTTAATTTGTAGGGAATGAAGAAAACGGAGATATGTTAATATATGTGTATATTGTGTGTATGTAACTTGTGCATGTGTATGTTAGAAAATTGTTACGTCTCCCGCTGTGTTGCATCAAATTCACAACCAAATTCACAAGCCACTTTGAAAGCAAGAACACTATCAAGTCTGCTGGTTTTAATCTACCTGGATTATGAGTTCAGCTACAGTTTCTTTCTTGGAAAAAAATCCTGCTAAGCCTTCACTGGGGTAAATGGTTATGCCAATGTACACCAGCTGAGGATAGTGTTGCGTAATCTATTGAATAGATGCGTTATAGTCTTTCTGCTTCCCTTGTACTCTTACATACACATTTAAGTTAATGCGTTCTGGATGTCCTCTCTTAAATTTCAAGACCCAAAGTTAAACGTTCATGTTGTGTCTGCAGTGTGTCCTCAGTAAGAGAAAAAGGAGGCCATACAGATTGTCATCACAGAACTTGAGGTGCTTGCATTTAGTTGCAAATTATTCTATGGACTTTCTGAGTTCCAGTGAGATTATCACCAAGGCTTGGGTTTTTTGAGAGGGGAGGGAAGAGGATAGGGTTGACAGTGAATCTGGTCTAGATCCTTAATGTTGGAGTTAGGTGTAATCTCGATTATATATACATTTGTAAACCTGAAAGCTCTTTCCCAACTGCCATCTAGTTCTACGGGCACCCAGGTGCCATCAGTACTTTGCTATGAGCTGAGTATCTCTGGCCATGGACGTGCTGTAGAGTGGGGTTCATGGCAGGGGGCTGTTTCAGTACAATATTAAACAGTGGACAAAATTAAGCCCAAATTGCTCTTTTCTGGAGCGTGCAGCTAAAACTCTAAAGGACAGGGAGGTGAGGGACTCCAGCAGTCTAGGGATTATAATCCCCCCTCAAATTCTGGCACAATGGGCACTTGTCAGTGTTCAGAAGAAATCCTATCTTGAGGCCAAGGGGACAAAGCCCCTTCCAGCAGATTCAAGTGAATTTCTGCGCTTAAGACAGCTGCTCAGTATGCTGTACGTCCCTTGCCATTTTGAAGGCCCAGCTCCTCATCACACAGGGTCACTTGCCTCTACTGTGTGAGGCCAATTTTATCTCCAAATATTTCACAGGGAGTCAAACTGCTTTTTCCTGCATCTGAAATTTTAACACCTAACTTCATCCTTTATTAAATAGAGTGTTAGTCTAATCCCTATTTCCCATGTTGCAAAATGGACAAATTATATAATATTTTACAAAATATACACATAAAATACAATTATATAAAAATGTAATTTCTTCTTTCTTACTTACTAGATCCAAGGATTTTTTAATAAAAAAAATTATAGATCTAGCTCCATACAGTTTTAATGACATAGGAGTAAGTTATTCTTAATTTCCTGTGCATCTTTTCCCTTTTCAGTTTTGTTAGAGAGAGACACTTTCAGAACTAAGGATTCCTAAATTAATTACAGAGATTCTTTTAAGGGTTTTTCGAAGATGAATATATGCTGTCTTCTGTCTTTGACAGACTGGAGAAGGTCTGAGATATTGACTACACAGCAAAGAGGCCTTGTCCAGATTGTTATAGGGAAAACAAAATATGTCAGTTTAATGGTCTTTCTTTTTATGATAAACTTGTGATGAAGGTATGCTTGCTACTCAGAGAACCTTGACTTAGGAATATGGGGTCTTGAGAAGAGGTCAGAAAAGAGCTCTTTCTTTTCCTCCAGACAAACTGATTTTGCTTTAATTTGATTCTTTATTTTCATGCTGAATTGTGCTACTCTTTAGTCTTGAGACACTTAATTTCATCTTTTTTCCAATGAAAAACAAAGAAATGTGGATGAATGCAAATTACTGTTTTCATGAACATATAATTTGTCGTCCATCCATAGCATTGGGCTATGAGAAACAAGAACTTCAGCCCATGCGCTTTTCTTTGTTGGACCAGGGATGTCTACCCAGGTTATAATAGGACTTTGAAAGTCATCCTTAAGCAGCAAGATCCTTCCAACATTTGGGGTCTTCAGGGTACCCTCTGACTTAATTTTTGATTGTTCAGCAGTCGTCTTAGGAAGAGAATCATCACCTGATATACTGTATCTATCAGCCAACAGACTGAAAAATGGCCTTAGTGTTAGACCACAGTCTGGACTGGGTTGGAAGACCCTGTTGCCAGTGTCCTGTAGTTTTTTCTTTAGAAGGAAAACATAATGTAAGGTATCTCTGTCCTCCAGGGCACCAATAGCAGCGGAAGAAACCCCAAGAACTATGGACAAGAGCTGTATCTCTTCTTTGCAGTGCATCACTACATTGGGAAATGGAATCCATTTGAGGGTTAGCGATGGAAATTCATATGCCTCAGGAGATGGAGGAGAGGAGATGAGAGGAAAGGAAAGGAGATGAGATTCATCACTAGGATGCCTAAGCTGCCGTCACTGTTGGACCTACAGGAAAGTATAGGTGTCTGTATCATGTAATGGAAACCTGTTTGAGATTGTAAACCCTGGAGATTCAACAATGCACCTTATAAATCAAAGATTTATAAAAGACTCGTGGGGTGCTCTGAGGAAAGGTAGTCACTAGGGCCTCTTTTAGACTGGTGAGATGTTCTCTGCTTGCACGGAGTACCTCAGTGCTCCAGGCAGGGTGAGCTATGGTTCCTACTTCCAATATTAGCTGGATTGTAACTGAAGGTGCTTGGTTTTTTTCTTCCTAGAAAACCATAATACTTTGCAACCTGGAAACCCCTGAGCTGCTTCTATAAATTAGCGCAAGATGTTAGCTGATACAGCTCTGCTCTTAATGTGTGTGAAAGGGTTTGGGTTTAATGTCGGAGAGTTATGTGTCTGTATGTTGCCAAATGAGAGCATCTGCATTTTCTCAGACTTGCAATATATCTATGCTTTCCTAGACCTATATCAACAGCTACTGTGTGCTGCGCTGTGAGTCCTGTTATGAAAAGGGGTTTCGTGTTTCTTTTTTCTGCAATCATATGAAATATATGTTTTTGACATGCAAGGGAGAAAAGCCTCTTTTTTCTTCTATTGCAGGGCAGACAGTAACTGTTGAATGACCAGTTAACTGCCTGTCTTATGTTACTTTCCCACCAATCTCTCACTTCTTCTTTCTATTCAGTACTTAAAGGTGCAAATAAACTGGTTTGGCTTAAATTTTGCACTATTTAGCCTACAGGCAGCAGAATCATCTAAGAAATCCTGCAAAATTCCAAATATATGAATAGAAAATAAAAACACTACTTTGCACAAAAGGTAAAAAGTAAAAACCAACACTTCTGCAAAGCTCATCAGACTCATAATGGAGTCTGATATTAGCCAGAACCAGTGACGAAACTGGAGCACTCTGAATGTGAAGTATTTAAAAATAGTTTCATGACTACATAAATACCTTTGGAATCAGAATTTAATTGAAACTTAAATTCTTTCAGAGTCATTAGTCATTAAAAAAAGATCCTCTATTTAATTTTTAGATTTTAATCTCGTATTCTTTTCTCTCCCATTAGCTCAGAAACCAGCTTGTTATTGCCCCTTAAGGTTTTCTATATAATTAAATATTCCTGAAACTTTAAATGCCAGCTATACAGGAAGAACCTGAATTAGAATGAAGCAAGGTTATTTACAAAGTGTTCCTGCTGAGACTTTAGCACTTCAGTCTGTATCCCATGTCAGGATATGGGTCATACTTTTCTTGCATGTAAATGGCAATTTTGGTCAACACCATTGGTGCAGTCACAAGTAGGTACCATGTGTCCATGAAGACACACAACTCCTTTTGCTTAGGAATTTGATGAAGATGTTTTTGAAGCCAAGAATTTAAAATCCTCCATGTCTGGAAACAAGGGAACAAAGCTTATACCTGGTAAAACGTGTGGCCGTGTGCATATAGATTGTTCTACAGGCACTATAAGATTTATGAAGCCCTTAACTATAGAAGTCCCTACTTTTATGTGCTGGATTTTTTTTCTGTAAATGGAGTGTTACATAAGTAGCCCATGTGGTGGACATGGAGCATTTCATAATTTAGGAATAGAGGGCATGGTTTAGCCAACAGTGCATATGATTGATGGTGAAGTATCACACCCCGATATTGATATCCATTTTACATTTTTATATGTCTAGTTATCATAAAAAACAGAAGGAGACCAACACAATGAGTACATAAGTGCATGCAAGACCAAGGTCCACTTTCAGGGCCCAGGGCAAGACTATACAGCTTTTATTTTTGGCAGAACTGAGTGCTTAAAAGGTCTGTGAGAGAATAGACATAGAAAAAGGAACCTCTGGTGAGAAAACTGTGATGAAGAGATTCCTAGTCCAACTAGGTGGAGGAGATCCAAGTCCTCCAGTCTGTCTGAAGCACCTTTCCTGGCTTTTAGGGAAAGGTACACCCAAGGAATGGCCAGCCAGACGTGACCATGTGATTTTCTCTGGAAAGCTGAGGTTGATCCAGTAGGGCAGTCCCAGCCTGGACATCATACACTGCTCCAGATGGAGGGAAATAGGAGCTGGTGACTGGTATGTGCAACAGAAGATGGCCTTTGATAGCGATAGATCTGTTCTGTGCTCTCCTGCAGCATGAAGTCCCCTGTGATACCTTGTGGAGGACTTCAGTGTGACACATCGAGTGGATGGTCCTCCTTGAATGCAAATCCTACAAGAAAAGCATATTCCTGTCCAGCTTAAATTCTCATGCTACTTGCCTTCAAGGACAAGCAAGCTCAAAATTGACCCTGGGGCAAATTAGGTCCTACGTTAAGGTACAGAAGTAAGCAAGGAAACAAAATTCAGAGAAGGATAGATTATAGATGAAAGATGAGCATGAATGAGAAACTACTGTTAATAAATATAACTTTCCTTTTAAATGGAACTTGAGGTCTGTTCTTTGTGACTTCTGTATAAAGTGTGCATAATGAAGGGAAAAAATAGTTACTGGAAGGGTGATTGATAGTAATAAATGATAGTTCCTAGCTTTGCTAGGATTCTTTGACCAGTCCCCCCCAGCTGTATATAATTTAATTTGATGGTGCCATGAACTTTGTTTGAAACCACTGTGTACTAAGTTGATGCAAGAAAAAGCAGTAATAATAATCTGTCTGGGTTTCATGGTGGTGGTTGTTGTAGGCAGTCAAATTCCATCATTTAACACTTTCCATGCCTCTAAGTTTTACTTTAGCACAAAAGGCGAGGAAGAAGATTATTTAGGAAAATGCAGGTGGCAATAGCTATCAAACTTATCCCAGGTAGTTTGACTTTTGCTGTTTGTATTTTCTAGAAAATCTAGTGATTTTATTTGTTCACTTTGGGATTGGATTGAAAACTGACCAAATAACCAGTTGAACAAGAAATATATTATGAAAATATTTGACTGCTCAATATGAAGCCAATGATTTGTCTTGTAACATTAAATCAAAAATAATACGTCTTCAGAGGTATGTTCACTTCCTGCTACAGAGGTTTAATAAAGCACTTTGCTACCTGCCAATATCCAGAGAAAAAACAGACTAATGAGTTTGCATTGTTGATTTAGGTGAAGGGATCTTTTTGAAAAGCTTGATCGTATTCACTGTATGGTGATTTTTGTATTAAAATATAGCTTCCCAGCCCCATATATACTGGATGAAACTGGGTTCTGGAGGAAGAGTAACTGGCTCAGATGGATTTGAGTACATCAGTGTTGATATTAGCTAGAAAAAGAGAAAAAATTGACAAAAATATCACTTTTTCATAACTATTCCTTGATAGTTGAGCTGATGTTCAATATTTCTGGACTTCCAAAGACACCTGTGTCCAAAATTGTTTCTCCACTTAAAATTTACTGGCATACTGCATCTATTTCTGAAAAACAAGCTCAATAATACAAACTTTGTCACCTCTGTCTAAATGAAAATGTCTCTACTTTGTCACTGTATGTCTGAACTCTTCTATTAACAGCATCTTGTTTATACTTTACGAAATCTTAAGTTTTATTTGCTTAAATATTAAGAAAAACTTCTCAGCCATGATAAAAATGAAGTAATGTTCTTTTGTAACATAAGAAAACTATACTACTGTGGAACACATATGAATATTTATATAAGGAAAAATTTTTACTATGTAGAATGGTACACTCAATGACCCGAAATATTTCCTTTGAAACTTTAATTGTCCACATGCTAATTTCAGATGTGACTGCATATTTCTGCTGTCCTTTCTTTGATCTTCTTTCTTTCCCACATCAGTGGTATTTGTCTGATTCTCATTATTATATCATCAGGGCTCTTCAGCTTGCCTTGTGTTTATTTTGGCAACATCTACGTGAAGTAGCTAAGTGCTGTTGCTTTCACTTTACGGACTGGGAGTGGAGGAGAAGGAATTAAGCAACATGGCCAAGGACACTTGCAGAAAGACTGCGATCAGGCAGAGACTTGGAAATAAGCATTCTAGCTTTCAGGGAAGCACCAGTATTAGGTAGAAGGACTCCCTTGCCTTCTTGTAGTACTACATCACCCAACTGCTCTTAGCTCTTTTTTACAACCCTGAAGGCAGGGAATCAATATTAGAGCTTCTCTATCTCAGTGCCAAGGACATCTAAGCATATATCTAAATCTAAGTTTTAACAAGTATGTTGTGGTTGTGGGAGTTTCTCATCTAACTCAAGAAGTCTGTGCTGTAGGTGACTACATCTGAGTTAATTGTCTTGATGCCGCTTCAGTCCAGAAAAAGATGTTTAAAGGCTGCTTTTTGTCTAAGGTGGACAAGGTAAATCATGCTTCTAAAATACCTCTCTCACCCCTAGATGCTATCTGGATTCCTAGTTCAGTGTAGAAGCTATGCGGAAGGAATCCCAGCTAACTTTCATTATTGTTTCCGATTCAGCACGTGTTCTTACTGTAACATTTCTTACCCATCTGTACGCCCACTATCAGCACTGTCAGACTCTGCAAAAAGGCAAAGATGCTTCTGGAAGGACGTGCAAGCCTTGACCGAGTGATCATGTAACATGGGACAGACATTATTGTTGCTCAAGTCTCTAACTATTTACACAGTAAAGATTTTAGTATGTGATATCTCTGGATACAAAAACACACTGAGTAGATCACCAGTGGAGATGGGCCAGACTTTAGCCAATGGCAAAGACTTCTGTTTCTGTCAGGTTGGCAGTACTATGGTTAATGGCAGACAAGAGAGTAAGAATCAACATAATCTAAAGTTTATTCAACTTCTGTAGCTCATTTCACTACATCTTGCTGCTAAAAAATAAGTCCATATCCGAAATTGTGCTGCCACAATAATTTTCATTGCAAACAATAACAATTGAGCTAAACATTAAATGTGTTACTTTAATTTCCCTCCATCTTGTTTCCATCTTTGTAACACATGTGAATTAATACATTTTGGTTTTGGGAAGGACTGTCTTAGACTTTTTTCCTAATACATCATGAGCTAAGTAGTTCCACGTATAACTGATTAAAGAGGGCTAAACTAATGAATTAAACATTGGCTTGAGAGCATGGCTTTCAAAGAGGACTTTCTATGTAGGGTTGCCATGCTGCTGTCCATGATTTCCCAGGCAGAAATATGCATGCATGCATTATGGAGATGGATTCCCAGTGTGCAGTAAGCCAGGCATAGCAGGTTTATTGTGCATGTGTTGACATTTTTTGGCACATTCATGAACACATCCAACTCATTTTGCCTGCACCATGCAATTGATATGTAGAAGATGTTCCTCTGTCCAGGACTTGCTGATGTCCACAGACCAAAAAGAGGTACTGTTCCTATGTTACAGATACCCAGGAATGGTTACTGTCCTCAAATCTCATAAAAATAAGACATCAAGGAGGAGGAGGATGACGTGTTTGCATTTCCTGGACAAGAGGTTATCCTCAGCCCGTGATCTTAGATAAATCATTTCATCTGATTGTTTCTACATGCACATTTAAACTGAGGAAATTACAATGCTAACTAACACTAAGTGGTATTATGAAATGAAGCAGTGTTGATAAAGGGCTAAAATACTTCTGAATGTGAATTTTTCAGGAGCTGTAATCCATGAAAATACTTTTCAAATCTTTGCAGCCATCTCTAAATTTCCATAAAAGTGATAGGCTCTGAGACATCTCCAAAGGAAATCGCCGAGACATACTTTTCACTCTCTATAGATAGCCTGTTATTTCCATCTTGTATTGCACTAGAGACTGGTTGGTCTTTTGTTTCTTCCTTTTCAAAAATCTGAAGAACATTCCCAATATAGTGATGTGAACAGGAGCAGATCTCATTGTTAGAAAAGAGATTGAGGTAGCTGATTTAGAAAAATGAATGTTGACCGCAGATGCAGCAGCTGCTCTTCTCTTAGTTCTTAAAGGAAGCTTAGTAACTTGCTCTGATTTCCCATCTGTTCTTACACTTCTTTGTTTAATTTCATCCTGGTGACATTGCTTTCTGTCTGGCAGAGGGCACCCCCTCACCTTCCCAACCTCCAGTTATTCTTTCCAGACAAAAACACTTGAGCATGAAGAGAAAAAAGGCTTTGCCCTTGAGAATGGGCAAAGGCTTCATTTGCCCCTCACTGCATGATGGAAATCTGACTTAATTTGGAGCTGCAGTTATATATATAATTACATGAAGGGATGTGACACTAAAGGAAAACTGTGTGTGTTTTATGTGATTTGTTTATAACTTAACATGCCACTTCATAAAAAAGCTGTATAAATCAAATGATACAAACAATCTTCCCTTTATCAGGAAATTACACATGCAAAGTATTGGTTAATAGAATGGGTCTTAATGAAATTCAGTCAAAAGCTGCAGATCTGAGAATGAACAGAGGCCTCTTAATAGAAGGTAGTTCTATTTTTCCTGTAAGGTTTAGAGATTCAAACAATAAAATAGTGATTTAATAGACTTTAAGTCAATCAAGATGATTCAATAGTGTTAATTAGCCTTTCGTGCCTAATTCACAACTAATTCTGTTGTCTACTTATTTATGTTCTAAAGTGGCTGTAGATGAAATTTTTAATATTTCACATAAGCTGAAGATTCATTTTCATGCTGGCTGGTAATTTTCTCATATATAGCTTGAAATTGTACTCTAGATAATTTTGCATAGTAGTATATCTACATGTCAGGATCATTGGCTGCTGTGTTGAATGGCTCTTCAGAGCTGACAACTGGATAATAGCTTTACTTTCAGCCAGCAGAGGAAGTCAAGAGCAAAAGTGTAGAGATAATGTGAATATAATTCATTATTCAAATATGCAAGTGATGAACTGAAAACAAAGAGGGAAGAGTAATAATGGTGTCATTATTTTTATTACTCTTGTTTTGCAAACGTAGCGTGAAACATTAAAGTAGATCTTCGAGAGATTCTCAACTGTACAGTGACAAATTTGCTTCCTTGGTAATATTGATAAAAGGAAAGTAAAGCAGACAGGTTTCTGCAGAAGGTATGCTGCACTGTTAGTTGTACTATTAAATATTTTCTTGTTGCCTTTTTCTCTTTAAAATTCACATTATTAGTTACTCTTTAGAAGCCTGATCAGTGACTGGAAGAAAGTGCTTTGTTGTTCTTGTGGCTCCTTTTAGTTAAGACAATCTTCAAAGCTTTTAAATCTTTGTAGCATGACTAACAAAGGCCAAATAGGCAGGCTATGTAATTTTTCCTTTAAAAATAAGGAATTTGCATGTGATAGCAAAACATCCTCCATGAAAGCAGCACAGATACAAGTTTTAATGGAAGAAGGACCTAAAGAGAGTCCATTTGGTAACTGAAGTGCTTTCCCCTTATTATACTGTTTAACACTACCTTTCATATCATCCGCTTTACTTCTCCAGTGCTTAGGTGAAAGTTTATTAAAAAAAATCTTTAATGCTTTTAATTTTTTTGTGGTTTTATGGCAATATACAGGGACTTTTGGAAATAAAAATGAAACATGTTTTCTGCTATGCCTACTACAAAGCTAATAAAAATCGTCTGCAAAGATCACCTTCCTTTTGTATGGGGCAGATTGGCAAACACCCTTTCTTCAGGCAGTTTATGCATCAGAGAAAGAGAAATAAAGCACAGAGGAGGCATGATGGCCTCACCTCTGCATGAGTGAGTAATGGAGAGCAAGGCAGCACATCTGGAATGGCCCAGGTACAATATATGGCACTTCTTATCTCCGCCTAAAATCTCTTTGTAGCTGCATAGGAAGGCTTTACGGATTATTCTTATAGTACCTGCAATGTGTGCATTAGTTGTTTATCATACTGCAAGAGACTGTATGACACGCTTTATGAAAACTGTCCAGAATTTACTGGCAGATTTGACAAGCAGCTGTTACGAGGTTACAGCTCTGCGTGACAGTCTCTGGGAGAGCTTGAAAAGGCACTGTTCTGCAAAGAGTTAATCTGAGATAAGGAGGAAGGGGATTGTGGCAGTTAAAACCAGCGTTACCTTCCTGTTTCTAAAAGTAAGTTGAAGTAGGCAAGGCAGCCAAAGCCTCGGGAGAAGAGAAGATCATTTTCCTGAATACAGAAATGGGAGATTCAAGACGCTGGAGAATTAAGGCTTTTGCCTAAAGTGAAAGCAGCAGCTTGTGGGAGATCTCTCCCTACTTTCAGTCCATTGTTATTCCCCCAAGACTGTCTTTCCCAGTTTCATAAGCAATGTTTTTGCCTCCTAAATTAAAAATATATTGAGAACTGATAGAGATTTAGTATTCAACTATGAACATGTTATCATTTTCATGGTAAATTAATGAAGGTATGAAATGCTAAAATGAGTAGAAGAGCCACAAAAGCTTGTACAATATTGTAATTGATGATGGAGCTGATTCTCTTCTGACTTTCACTATAGACACAGGTAAGTCCCATTGTTTTCTTATTTACAGTAATGAAGCTATAGGAGATTTGAAATTTATTTCTCTTAATTTTTATTTCTCTTTTTCTCATCTTTACCTTATTTCACATCTGCACCATGTACCCAGACTTGAAGTAAACTTTTACCTAAGTAACCAACAGATTCATCTGTTACCCTCCAGCTGAAGAGCCTAAGAGGTTATCAGAGCTCTCCAGAGCTATGGGTCTGGAAATGGACTGTGTGAAGAAAGACCGGGGCTACAATGTGAACTGGAAGTTTCAAGGGCAGCTCATTCCACTGCTTTTATGACCCTGAAAAAGTCACTCGGATCCCAAATCAAAAAACTATTGAAGCTCATGCTCAGCTTCACTGGGACAGAAGCCTGTGCTTGCAGAAGCATGTGTCTAAGCACTGTCTTGAAAAAATACGGTTTCCTGTATCAGGGCTTTTAATCTCTCCATTCTCCAGTTCTCCATCTGTTAAAAAGAATTAACAGGTGGCAGAAAGGAAATGTTGTTATCTGTCTTCTGTTAGCTTTTTAAAGCCCCTGACTCTGAGTGTGTGCAGTCGCTATCTCAGTGAGCCCCCAGCTTCTCTTGAAGCATCCCTGTCATACTACAAGGAAAAAGAATAATTTTTGCAGTTACTTAACAAGTATATTATGCAACACTGAGCTGCCCAAGGAAAGATTGCTAGGAATGGGGAAGGACTATTGACCTTCCTAGAAGAAGCTGTAACTGTGCAGAAGACACCATGCGTTTTACTATAGAACCAGAAATGCAGTGGCTTCACTGACTCTAAACAGGTATTGATGATGTTGAGATCGCACAGATAAACCTTTTCTTGAATAGCCTCAGAAAGAGAAGGAAAGTTCCTCCTAAAGATAACAGCTAATACTGCCTAATGCACCTCCTTCCTTTCAGCAAGTACCACAGGGGATTAACCTATAGTGAATAGTTTCTTTGAGGTGATAATCTTAGGTCTGAGAACAGTGATCTAGAGCGTGAGGAAGCTGGCCCAGCACAGGAAGAGCAGAAATAACCAAGTCTGCAAAGTCTCAATCTCTGTTCCTCTATCACTGATAAAACCAAGCCCAGAAAATGGTCACACTTGGATGCTACGCCTATGCTGGCCTCCCTGGCTTCCAAAGACTCAAAATGCAAAAGGAAGTTCTTCATTAACTATTATTACTAGTAGTTATTTGCATTGTATTATGGAGACCCCGTATCCTATACAGACTAAAATATAATTCCTGTTGTAAATACTTATAATTTAATTAGATGAGACAATTAAGAATGGGGAAAAGGTATAAAAGAGTGAACAAAAGGGTAATTAACCAATATTTCATTAGTTCTAATATTTTTTCTTGTGTTTGGCTCTTTGACGTTTCTTCCCTTCTTATTTTTTAAGTAATTTCTTTTTAAATTAGAAAAATCATTTCAATTTTCACTTCGACTCTGTGTAAACTGGAGGAACAGCTTCTCATTAGAAATGTATTAATTAACATGATAATAAGCATGATTCTGCCTTATGGATAAAGGCAGCCCCTTCCTATTAAAGGAGTGAGAAGGACATTATACACTAGCTGCTTCAGATGCTAACTAACGGTGTAACTGATCAAAACCAGCCCCTCACAGGGATACACTAGGAAATTGCCCACATTACCAAAATCAGAGGGGTAGTTTTTTTCTTTCAGGGCATGTTCTTACTGCTCAGTTATCAGCTGTGTAATTCTGGTGGATGCTTTGTGTAGATTTATTTCACCTGGTACGTGGAAGTAATCCAAGCACTGCAGCAGAGAACTCAATGTTGCCCATCCAGGGGGAGTTCGCAGCTGCTTTGCTCCCAGCCTGCAAACTAGGCAATTAAAGTGAGTCTGGGTACGTCTGCAAGAGCTGAGGTCAAAACTTTGACTGAAGGTTCACATACTTAGCCTAGCCTGTGCTTAACACCGTGTTATTTATTTCCATCCTTTTCACGGTCAGCTTGGTTGTTTATTTGGTTGTTTTGCTCCCTGTATTCCTGGGAAATCTCTGTTCCTCTGGAGGTCAATAGGCGTTTTGAGAAGGGCTGTGGCACAGGTGTGGTTTCAGCCCTGTATAAACACGTGTTGTAATCGAGAGCTTCTTCCCCTTAAGTGAAGGGCAGAAAGGGCGCAGAGAGGTAGGAGCGGCAGGAGCTGGTTTGTCCTGGCTGGTGTTTCCCTGAGCCCTGTGAGCCTGATTGAGTTGCCCGAAGACTGATTGCTAAATGGTTGCTCTCTGTCTCCCGGATCCTTGTCCAGATCCAACGCTTTTGCGCCAGCTTCATAAGCAGGAGCAGAAAAAAGCATAGAGATGGGGAGAGTGTGATATGTGAGTTATTTTCACAAGTTAGAGATGACCCCATAATTCATAAGCGGTGGAGTGGAGCCTGAAAGGAATTTCTGTCCACCATTGACTGTGCTCGCTTAATTTATTGCTTAGCACGTACCGCTCATCATCAGCAATGAGAAAACTGGTTTTCGATGTGAAGCTCATGCTTTTGCTTGCTCAATCCTGGGGCAGAGCCTGTCTCCTTCCTCCTTATCCCTGTGAGTGCAGGATATTTCTTTGGGTAACACATTTTCAGGGGGATTCTGAGCGTTCTGGGTTATCAGCTCCATGGAACGCGATAGATAAACTTTTTACTGGTAAAACAAATTGACAAGTGTGTGTGTGACATGGCATCTGACTATCAGATGTTAGAGGAATGCAAAAGACATACCATCGTGAGGCATATAATTCAGAGTGTGTGTGCGTCTGTATATATAGAACTAACAATTTATATTCTAATCAACACAAAGCAATCATACTGTGAGTGCGTTTTTGTTATTAATACTTACTCTTTGATGCATAAACAATCCCATTTGAAATTCCTGGTACCAACTATGCTAATCTTTCACTGGAAAAAACTTATTTGCAGAGGAGGAAGAATGAAGGGTAGGTAAGGGAAATGTATTTCATCTGTTTGAAATAACTGCAAAACTATCAGCATTAACAGTAAAAATATTTAATGAATATTGCACCAGCCAGCACCAAAAGTAGCAAGATACAGAATTGCATTTGTTCTGTCACAGACATGACTGACATTTAATTATTGTCTATTTTTGTGCTGATAATCTCGTTCTTATCATTCCTTGTTAAATCCTTTAGAACTCCAAGAAAAATGAGATCAAGTGACAAAAATAAGATAATGAAATCATATGAAATAGAATAAAATTATATTTTGTAGGTAAAGAAGTGATTCAGGAGACTAGGTTTTTTTATGGGTTTGTATAAGCTCTATAAGTGATTGTGAATTAAATGTGTTGAGCTCAGAGAAAAGCTTTGGAAAAGAATGGCTGGTTGCAAGCTAACCTGACTTCTTGGTTGCCATTGTGCAGCACATGCCATATGCAATGATATAAGATCATTGTATACCTCAAAAGATGGTGAATTTAAGTCTTGTTGGGGAAATATATATCTCTTTCCAGCTCACTTCCCTTCTGCTAGTTTGTTCCCTTTGTGCTGTTGTGAAGCTTTTGGAAGCCGGTTTGTCACAGTGACTATAAAATCAGGATCTATTTTTATCATTCTTAACCTTCAGCCAGAAAAAGGCTTCTCAGCCTTTTGCCAAAAGCTATATAGACTACACAACCCGATCCAAGCTTTTGAGCCACTGTATATGTCTGTTTGCAATATGGAACAGGAAAATGCTTCTAGCTGAAGTTCTAAATGAGGTAGGAAATCTGTTGGAAAAATTAGGAGAACAACGGGTTCTGCTAAGGGAAAGTCAAAGGCAACACTCGCCATTTATAAGTCTTTTCCAAGACAACCTGTTAAGTTCATTGAAAAATTACTTTCTAAGTTGTGTAGTGGTGAAAACACAGAGGTTTAATTTTGTTTCCTGCTAACCTCTGAATGATGTAGTGGAAATCTGGTCCATGCATGCTAAGAAAAAGTGCTGACAAACAGAAGTATATAACTCATGAATGTGCTAATTTATTGAACAGGGATATTATTTATCTGAGTGCGCTAGGTAGTGACCACTTCAGTGTTTGCATTTCTGCCAGCTTTAGTGTAAGTAAGATTTGTAACAGTTTGATCACAGTAAAATATAGCTGGTGCAAAGATTGCCTCCCTTTTCAGGGTTATCCTTGGCTTTGTGAAACAACTCTAAGCTGGGAGATGGGGCTTGTTCCCAATTCTGTTATTGACTCTCAGTACTATATATATTAAATATTCTGTCCATTAGCTTCTGCCTTGTAAAGTAAAATAAATCACAATTATAAAGTATTTTGGAGTCCTTGGATGAACTCATTTGCAAAGTATTATTACAAGTACCTTTATCTATACCAAAGGTGATTATTCAGCATGGAAGAGGATGTGTCATCAATTTGCACCTGACTTCTTTTTCCAAAAGGACAACTGTGTATTTTATGGAATCATGTCTGAAAGTTTCCTGCTGCCTAAGCTTTGTTTTTTGGGGGGAACAGCAAGGGAAGTGAATCTAGTAGCTGCTTTTCAAATGCTGAAGATGCAATATTTGTGATATTCTCTCTACGTTGTGCTCTAGCTCAGATAACCTTCCTCATCTGGGAACTGCTGCAGTGAAAGAGTGGATCTCTGTTCTGCTTCTTCACCATGGAAATTCAAAACGGAAACCAGTCAGAGTGCTTTGTGTCGGCAAACTTCCAGGCTGCACAGTCACCAGGAAAAAGGACATCATCGCTCCCAAGGGTGATCAACAGCTCCTTAATCATGTGCCTAAAGTAAGCAATATGAGTATCTCCGTCTCTAAACCTGCATGCAGTACTGGGGGTGGCTGACTCACATTTCTATACTCAAGCTCAAGCCAAGCCCAGACTTTTAAATTTATAGTCCCGCATTATGGCAGCCTGAAAACAGAAGAGTAAAGCTTTAGTACACTGGTTAGAAGAACAGCTTCTGTAACCAATCTTCTACCCAAGCAACCGACTGTGATTACTCTTTTCAGTTCACGCCCTCCATTTCTTTCTTGCCAACTTGTCCTAAAATGCCCAGGTACTGGCTGTAATGAGGAGCCATGATGAATGCAAGAAAACCCCCAAGTGTATTTGAAAAGACTCTGTAGGATTCTGTATCTCTGAAGAGAAAACAAGAGTCAGGAGCAGAACTGTAAAGGTAAAGCTTTTCCAGCCCTGGTTTCATTCATACTATTGGGGAGAAGAGGTTGTTCCTTAGCTTCTTCCAGTGACAGAGCAGAAATCTTCAGAAATCCGTAACAGAACTTAGCTAATATCCCATAATTTTGCTGCTTTACCAAATAAATCTGTCAGATTTAATTTATTAACCTCATTTGGGAATCAACAGACATTTCTATTTAATAGAGCCTGTGCTGTGTTTTATCCTCATTTATTCCTAAAATAGAAAGTTTTAGGCTTATTTTAAGTTTTAGTTTCAAGTTTTAGAACTGTTTAGCCAGACGTAGGTTAATTCATTCAGCAGAACAGAGCACCCCACATCAGTGGCTGCATAGATATACCCATAATCCTTTCTTCAGCCTGCAGAGAGTCAGCAAACTAGCTTTTACCTTCAGCGTTATGTTGAATTAGCTTTGCTTCAGTGAATTCCATAGCAGTGGCACTGAATGTCTGGAATGTCCCGAGGAACAAGGGAATGAAATGATCCTATTTTACCAGGCAACTGCTGGTGCTCTTTGTAGTTCTCTCCAGTTGTCGCAGCTTAGCACTTAAGCTCTAGAGACCTCAGTGCAGCCGCAGTTCCTGGACGTGGATGCAGAAACAATGCTTCTGCACGTGTGTCTTTCTCCACACTCACAAGCATGGCAGGAACAGCACGCACTGTGAAAATTTCAGTAAAATGTATGTAAAAGCTCAGTGCCTCAGAGGGGTCAATAAGCTCTGCAAATCCCAGGTAAGGACAGCAATGGTGGAAGGGGGCTTTTAGATGATGTGCTGTCTTTGTCCTACTCTGGAAAACTTTGATCTACAAAGCACTTGGCTTTGTAAAGCATTTATTTTAGAAAAGAATAGATGGTGTCAAATATATATATCGATTTATTTTGGACAAGTGCCAGTCTTTGTTACCAACATACTACCTTCAGGCGGAATTTAGATATGTGATTTGGTAACCTATTAACATCTACATGTCTATAGGTATTAATATAACCTACATCAGCTGCATGTTTCAACAGAAGCTTCCTCTCCCCATTTCATACATAAATACCTCTCTTTAAATTATTTCTAACTTTCTGTATTGGAATGTAATATAGAAAAAGGAGTTAAACAGTGGCTTGATCTTATGTGTCTTTTGGTTGAGTTTCTTTCTAGTCATTCTACAAGCCTCACTGTTGATGATAGAATTAAATCTGCCTTCTTTCTGCCTGGCCAATCTAAATAAATAGTTGCAGTTTTATCCTCTGCTGTATGCATTATACAGGCATATCACTCGTGGTAAGAGAGGGGAAAGCAAGCTTCTTAGTTAGTTTACACTTACTAGTTGGAGATATTCCTGAATAGTAGAGTTGAGGAGGTTTAAAATAATTCATGTATTTCCAGCTACAGTGTTACTAACCTTCGTTGTGCTCCTGGACTGAATTAATCGTGTTCTTTCAAAAATGTAAAACAAACAGAGGCTGCAAAACTTTCTAACTGATTTGGGAGCCCTTAAACATCTAACTGCAGGCTCTACTGTCACTGCCAAAGTTTTGAAGATGAGATCACTGCTTGGTAAAAAAAGAGCTGTCCCTTTGTTATACAGTGGCAAATGATTAATGTACAAACTCTGTCAACCTGAATTCACATGCATAAAAATTCATGCTAATTTAGATCATGAGTCAGACAGAGAATCTAGTCACCTCATGTGATGCCCATGGGAATCTTTCCCTTGACACCACAGTGCACTTGGAAGCAGTCATTTGACCAGTGTCAAAGCAAGTATTATTATAATACTTATAGTTAATGGCCAGTTGTTCATTTTAGTCCATGAAGTCAGGTAATATATAAATCTATACTCTATTCTTAGTTATAGGATAATGGATGTACTTCACAGATACAGTCAAAACAATTTACCAAGGATGAAATGCTCATTTTGAAAAGCAAAGTCTATCACACACCATCTGCAGAGAGTAAAGTGCCATGAAGACAGATTTAGTGGCTTGCTGGTTGTTCCCAGGGAGCTACTTCTGCACTGAAATGGTAACATGAGAAAAAGTGCTAAGATAATTGCTGGAAGACTGAAAAATTATCATTTGTATCACTATCAGAGAGGTGGGAGAAGCAGATGTTTTGGAGTAGGCGAGGCGATGACTAGGCTGTGGAGAACTTGGACAGTGAAGAGGGCACGTTGCATAGCATTTGTCAGAGCCCAAGAGACTGGGTTTGCTTTACTAGACACTGGTGTGATAAAAGAGCCACAGCGATTGGTTACAGCTTTCTCTTGTGAGAATCTTTTACACAGATGGTTCCCTACAACAAGCAATTTCTGTTTGCTGTAACATAGAAGTGGGAAAATATTAACACAAGCAAGCAATATCAATAGTTCCCAAAGTCTAGATAAAGGCTGTGAACAAAACTCCCCACCATGCCTTTATGCACTTTCAGTATCAGAGATGGTGAGATAGCTCGACAGATAATACTTAGGCTGCAGTTCATCTCCAAATATGCTGAAAAACACCCATTGCCCAGGCCCAGAGCTGGTCCTAAGATTCAGTTACGGTGATGGGTATCTATGTATACATCCCACCGGCAACCGTTTTCAACCGCTGGGTTTCTTGCCTCCTTACTCTTTGCCCTCTGCAGTTGGTAGCTCAGAAGTGCTGCTTTCCTAAGCTTGTCCTGCTGAATATTCCTGGCTTATTATTCTTCCTTTGATTATCATGATCTGCTAAGCAATAACACGTGGGCTGAGCTGTAAGGTAGGTAAGTCATGACTCGGGGAAGAGGGGCAAATGAAAAGGTATATCTTACAAGATGTTATATGGCTGCCTTTTTAAACAGAGTTCCCATCCTTTTGCTTATACTGTATTTTATTAACATGCTTCATTTCTGAGATTAGTGTAAAGAAAATCTCCGAAATTTGGCTAGATCCGTAAGTACACACACAAAGAAAGACAAAAATGTAAGGGATACTCTTCGCCTCTTTCTTTTACATTAGCTATTACAAAACCATAAGAGTCTATATAGCTTTGCACTGCCAGGCAGCTCATTTCAGCCTCTGGGGTTGCAGTGGCAGCATTGCAAGTGCAGGTGGAAATACATCTGTTTAGTAGAACTGTTATGTGTCTGCAAGATGTTTGTTTTGAGGAGCACAGTATTTCTACATGTGTTATGTATTAAGTAAATGGTTTCCAAGCTGGAGGCTCTGAAGCAGTTTTGCCTTAGATTGTAGTCCAAAGAGCATCTAATCTGACCTAAGAAGTACAAGGAGAATCTTCTGGAGTAGATATAGAGTGATTCCCTAAAACAGGTTTGGTCAGATAGGGCGATGGGGAGGTCAGCACTACCTTCTCTGGGATGATAATCTAAACTAAATTCGGAGCTTTTGAGCTAGCTCAGGAAGGAACCCCCATAATGGTATTTTAGTGTGTGTTTGGAAAAGTGTAGAGGGTGATAAACACACAAGGAAGTTCAAAGTCTGAATGACTTTTCTATCTCTTTTTATAAATAAGGGACAGATTTTTCTCATTCAGACGGGGCTCACAAGAATATCACCCACACTAAAAGAGACAGGCATATTATTTCACTCTCTATTGTTCCATGTTCCACTGAATATGCAAAATGAAAAACAGGTGATTGCAGGGCTTGTGTGCGCTTTTTTTTTTTCCCTTTTGGGGAGGAAAAATACTTTTGATCTTCAGTCTGTACAGAAGCATCCCAACTTAAAAAAAAAAAGCACTGTCAGATTTATTATAGCACTGAAAAGTACAGATATTATGCTAACCATTACTCAGTGACCTCTTTAGGTTTGCCATCATGGTCCAAGATTTATTGCCTTCTGTGTTTTAAATGCAAAAGGATATGTCCTGTTAATATTTCTGGGTTTGCTGTGAAGCAATGACTTCCTGTTTGCTAGTACCACAGGTAAAGAAGACACAAACCACAAGTGCCAACACTATGTAATTTTTTTGTTCCCGGGTCCCTAATTTCTCAGTCATCCAATGTGTTCTGTCAAAATGCAGCCTGAAAGTCTAGACCAAGAGATATCTATGATAGAAACTGTACATCAGTATTTCAAGCCCTCTAAATTTATTCTAGCCATTTGACAGTTGCTTGGAGATACAATCTCAATTTTTTTTGCAGTAGCCCCTTCAAGTGGATATTTATGGCAGATACAACTGTAATTATTTACCTGTAACAAAGTCCAGGTCTGCCTGCTCCAGGTGATACAGACAACAGAAGGACACAGAGAAAATATTAATCATCTTTCTGTCTAGATTTTGACCTTTTGCACCCAGATTCTCAGCTTGTTATGGAAATGGAGTTGTGTTTAGTTTTTGTTTACGAGTTTTATTTCCTTACTCCGTGGGTGGAATAGTTATCACTATCAATGACTAAATGACAGCTGAGGGTCTTAGCGTTCTTCCCTGCCTTACATTTAGTGTTCTTATTTACTTGCTTTAAAAATTCTGCAGTCAAATGGGACTATTCATGCGAGATAAGGTGACTCAAGAGTGAGAAAGTTGCACATTTTGGGAAACAGAGTTTTTATTAGCGTGACTCCTGTTTTACATAGAAATAGTTTTTTTGAATAAAAAGAGGTGAAAGAGAAGAATGACAGAGGAAATAACTGAGCCACAAACAATGGGAATCAGTATCTCATCTTGGTAAAGATACTAAACCTGTGCCTGCTTTTGAAAGGATAAATAATCCTGTTGATTCAGTTGGGACTATTTATGCCGTCAGGCATGTGCTGAAGAAATGGAATGATTCAGAGCCACAGCAACTAATAATATTTATATATATTTTAAATGCAGCAGCAATAAAACAGAATACATTGTCCACTGCATAGAGTGGAGCAATGAGAAAAGATAATAGAAGCACCAAATCCTCATTTGCTTTTAATCCTTCAGCAAAAACACAGTGTGTTTGAATTGGCCGCATTCCCATTGTGTTCATGTTGCTTGGTACACAGAAAATCCTTAGCTGGGCTTGTTGCCATTTTGATGTGCCTCCTCTTGGCTTGGCAGAACCAGTCTCTTAACACCGCTCTCCCCATGGTTTTTAGGACTGCTTGAACGCACCGCACAACATTTCTTGACTGAATGATTGAATATGGAAACTACAGAAAAAGGTTCTTTTTCTTGCAAAAAACACTACTAAGAAGAGGTTTTAATTATGTGCGCTGTTTTTCATTAATGCATGTCAACTGCAAATGTATTGCTCTTTGCTGGTGTTTTGGTTTGGTTTGGATTTTTTTATATGAAATAATTTCATCTTTGGCTTCATATTGTTAATTTAAATTTTAATGTGTTTTTCCACATTATCTGTAACTTGATCATCGCCATTTACTCAACTACTAATAATTTGCTTTCTCTTAGTTTTGTATAAAACTGCAAAGACATTCAGAATCGGAGTAAATCACACAAGAGCAAACATCACTGGAACAGGCACATTATCGTTAGCAGCACTCAGGTCAGTAATCCCAGTACTGCTGAATGCTCAAGTTACATTTGAAATGTGAAGATATTAATGTGAGCAGTAAGTAATAACACTGTTCTAACTTACAATTCTGCCTCTTTTTTTTTTGTTATCTCCATGTAGCTGCTACATCTTGCCTCACTTGTGTTTTTCATATGCATTCCACCCTTACAGATCTTCTTGCATCTAGTTATTTGGTGAAGCAAGAAAACAAACCAAATGCCATGTTATTCCAATGAAGGCACCATAGTTACACGACGGATTAACTAAATCCATACAACACATCCTTTCAAAGCAATCACCACTGATTTATTTATAGTGGATTTTTTTAAAGTTGCTGAAAGTCTACCCACAAATAATCCATGTATTATACATTTACCATCCACTAGAAAGTGTGCAAGATTACAAAGAGTTGATTCTTTTGCTTTTCAGTTCATCAAAACTCTTATTTAAACCAAAAAGTAGTTGTCTTACGTTAAAGACTTTTTCAATACACAATAAGCCCAATGATAAGGAATAGTTCCCGAGAAACGTACCGATGTTTTTATTTTCCAGTGAAAGATCCTACTCCCTACAGCTCCAGTAACCTGCCCATGACTGTAGAGGAGCAGGTTTTTTGCAGCATACTGGTTGTGGCACTTACAAGAATTACCAATACTGTCTTGCAATCAAGTCACGAAACTGAGCTGGTTTGCAAAAGTCATCATAGTCTGCAAAGAGATTTTGGGAAGCATCACTGCCTTTCTCACCATTCTCACAGCAGCTACTCTGCATCCTCCCCATTCTGCATCCTTCCCACAGCCTTGGGTATGATATATGAAGTTTGACACCAAAAGAATGAGACTGCACCTGTAATTCTTTTTACTTAAGAAATTTAAAAAATCAACTATGATGGCATTCAAAATAGTTCCCTTCTGAGTTGATACACAGCTGCATATGATGCTGCCAACGATCAAAGCAATTCCACAGATAATTTCCTGAAAGACTCTTCAGAATCTCCGATGCTTTTTTTTTTTCACATCTTCTACCAGCAAAAAAAAAAACAATTGGATTCCTTGGAACACCAGCTTGATTTCTGGGAAGAGGAAGTCAGGTCTGGCAAACAGGGTAGGTGGTCAAGTGCAGTGATGTTATTAGTGAAAAACTGCTTCACAGACAAGGTGTCGTTGGCTGGCGCACACTGACAATTTCCAACCAAGAGAAAGAAAATGCCTCTGTTTGAACATACGTCCACTCATACTGAGCGAAGCAATCGAGTTGAGCCTTGTCTCACTGTGACAGGGTTGAACATGTTCTATAGCTGTCTCTTTCTCTCCCCTACCACTCTTGGTTCCTGAGCTGTAGGGCTAACCTCGTTCTTTTTGTGTCAGACCTTGTAAACTCTTTAGGGAACCTCTAAGAATAAACTTACTCATATTTATTTTGAGCGCCTCAGACATCAAATATTATCACTCTCCTGAGCGCAGAGGGTCTGGACCCAGTGCAGGCAGTGCTTACACACTATCACCTCTGCATTACCAGCTGCAAAGCGATACGGAATTTCATTCCATTTCTGGTATGCAGCTTCAACTCTTGAAAGCTATTATGAGATGTTCATCTTTACTGAACTCATTTCAGCAATGTGTCCACTGCTTTGAACAATTTGACACACGGAGATGCTTTTTACAAGTTGATTTTTGTTGCTTTCTTTTTGTTGACATGATTCACTTGTCAGACTATGTACTTGGGTTTTCATCACCTCTTCCCAAGTGGAGATTGCATATCTTCATTTTGGCAGTTTCTGGATTCTATCTCAAAATGTAACTACTGTACTTTGCTGCCTTCAGTGCTGGAATCTCAAGAGATGATTTTTTATTGCTGTTTTAGAGGAGGAGGATGTTAGCGATTTGGCAAGAGCCTTGCAACTGTGACCCAAAACTTCCCATTTTGCTCTTTATTTTTCTAACAATGTGTATTATTACAGTATCCAGAAGCCCAGTTTCCAGCCCTAAGACATGAGGACACCAGATACAAATAAAAGCAGCACTTTGAATATTGCACATATTAAAACTTGACAGGATCAAGTTTGTTTGCAAACTTACATAAAGCTTGTTGAAATTGCCTCAAATAAAAATATTTTAAATGACAATGAGCCAATTTAGATCTGAGTCTGAGGGTTCTGAATGACATTGGGACTCATTTGATCTTAGATTTTTTAAACTGGTGCACAAGAAATATGTGAACATAGCTCAAAGGCAAAGTTAAAACGGAGTTTGATTGCATTTTCATGATTTTGACATGCATGAATATTCATGGAGTTATGGGCAGAAGTGCCATTAAATGATCTGGTTTATTCTCCTGAGTATCACATTCAACTGAATTTCTTCCAGTTACTCTTTCATTGAGACCAATCATTTGACCATAATAAAAACTTTTTTTTTTTTTTTTGGCAAAGCATCATTTTGGGGATGGAATGCAGTTTTACTTCATAGACATCAAGAAACGAAGAATCCCTCTGCTCTCATGGATCTCACTGCCAAGAAATATTGTCTGTTTGGTTTTTTGTAAAATTATTATTACTATTGTCTGATATGCTTTTTAAATCGTCAGTCTTCTATACTCCTTTTAACAGTAAATTAAAAATCCTGAATTTCCCAAATAGGTTTGCTAGGTAATATGGTCAAGTGATAAGGTAATCAAACTGAACATCAGCTGTCATTCTCAGCATATTCTCTAGGCTTCAAATAGATTTTTACATTCCTCCTTCTATAATCAGTTTATTTTTTAACATCTTTGGAAAAATATGTATACCAGAGGTATAGGCTATAAAAGCACAAACCAATATTTGTAGGTGATATAGCAATGTCTTTCTAGTAAAAGGCTTTTACACCCGGATTTAAGAAGTCTAATCATTGCAAAGAGGTACACATTTCCCCTTACTGTATCCTAGCTTGTTCATCCCAGGACTGCAGTAGCCCCTTTTGCCACAGGACTGAGCTGGGATCTATGTCTTTTCATCCAAGAAACTTCTCATAACCACCACTTTCCAGGATACCGTTCCATTGCATAGTCTATGAACCTTATCCACAAATAATTTTTTTATTTCTCTTCAAAACCTCAAAGAAAAGGGAGTATGCTTATTGGTAGAATTAACTCCTGTGAAACTTCTATAAAATATACCTGTCCAGTGGTGGCTAAGGATTATTTTTTATATACCTTTGAATGTGTTCCTCATTATGTCAAAGCAAAACTGTGATCTACCATGCTCAGCCTCCAATAATTCCACTGAGATATCCATCTCAGTAATTTAAGCCAACCTAGGATAAAAGCATATAAAATAATCTTGTTTACTATTTAATGTTTATTCTGTGATCTTAGACCAATTTAGTAATCCCTAGTTGCAGAGCGTGGAAGTAGTGTTTATCCCACAAACATATTTTGTATCATATAGCCCCTTCAGGAAGGGCAAAACAATTGTTCACATGTTGGTAATTAAACTTGTTCTTGATTTTTTTTTCCTAGACCTAGACCTGATGCCAACTTTTTGCAGAACTATTAGTAGAATTTGGCCCACTATATTCAATGGTTTCTTACAAACACTTTCCATTTTCTTCTCTTTTTGCCTACCCAATGAGGAACCATCCCTGAAGTTAAATAAAGAGTCCTATTTTTATAGTTTAGATTGGCATTAAACATTTACTGCTTGTAAATCAACAGGTAGTGGTCGGGTAGAAAACAAGTTTGGGGGTTTTTTTGCCGTGGATATCTGGAGGAGAATAAAGAAAAACTATCCTAGAATTATCAAAAGGTGGTCAAAAAACATATTAACAGACCAATCTCTGTTGTTACATATCCAAGGGACCATTAACTATTAGGAAATGGACTCAAGTGTGCTTCTGTGCTAAAAGGCTACTCTGTGAAGAATGGCACTGTCGGGTTCTCCTTTGACTCCAGATCAAATTTGCTCATTTTAATGGTGAAAAGATTATTTTTCTATCCAGCAACCCTGCCAGCTAATCCTGCACGTGAAAGTTGAGCTGCACTCTGTCTGATTCACACTTCATCACCCATAGTACAGATTGGGCGGCTGGAGCAGACGTTTGTTGGTGATGGAAGAGAGTCTCATTCCCTTTCCGTTAGCTGGGATGGGCTATGTTATGCCAAGTACAGTAGTAAAAACATATTTTTATCAGGAAATTCAGTAGATATGGCACAATTTAAATCAGTCTCCACATTGAATGGATCTGTTGAGTCAGTATTTTTCTAACTGCGACTGCACTTTCACACAAAGGCAAAAGGTATTGCCAGCATGGGTTTAATTTGGTGACCTCGAAGGGTCTAGGTAACAGCTCTTTTCTAAGTTCTGATAGACGGACAGGAAAAACAGTGGGAACCATCCTGCATTCTCATTCATGAATCAGACATATGCTGACATCCAGTCACCTCCTGAAATCTGTGAAGTCCAGAATTAATTTCCACTGGAAAGAGTCCCGCTGAGCTCTCTCAGCCTGGATCAGACCCCAAGTGGAAGCAATTCATCTTCCAGCTGCAGGTCAGCTTTAGAGCTATGCAACACTTCACTTGTAGTCTACTGCTCAGGTTCTCCAGTGTTTACTTTGTGCTGAGCTGGCAGCAAAGGGCCAGTTTTCCTTCAGTCTCGGGCACAATTCTTTCCCAACTTAGCCACAAGCTCCTTTCAGCACTTGGGCATAAATCCTACAGCAATAGGATCCTGATTGTCAAGAGTCAAATTAAGCTACTCAGTGCCTGTGCTGGTGATGCCAAAGGTGCTCATACACAACCTATGTAGATTTGGGTTAAAGAAAATGAAACAGAAAATTATGAAAAAAGCTCTATAGACAGGGAAAAACTTCAAGTTACAGTTGATTAGGAGAGGAAGCGGATGTGTTCAAGGATTTCACGCGTAGACATGGGTGACAGATAGATAACCATTCTTTAATATAAAGATGGTTAGACTGATAGTTTGTTTCATGTCCTACTTTTTAAAGAGACTCTACTTTTTAAAGAGGTAGAGTAGTTATGGGCTCCAAACCAAAAGAAAACACACCAAACCTAGAAATGGGTGTATTATATTTTCATAGAAAGACAGCTGAATTTTGTAGCATTTCATAATGACACTTAGGGACACTAGCAACAGGTGGAGAATCCTTGTGCTAGAAGCTGTACAAGTTTCCTACAGGCTCTAGGTCTTACTGACTTTCTAAATTTCCATGAGAATTGTTCACATGGATAGAACCATATACTGCTAGAATTACATGTTTTACATGTGCAAAGTTACATAAGGATTTAAGAGTTTTTAGGACAAAACCTTCAGTTGAAAAAGAGAAATTAAATGAGAGAAGAAAGTGAGGTGAAAGGAGTCTATGAGCTTCTTACTTATGTCTATTAGTTGGAATATGTCCTTTTGTTGTAGTTCCAGAGAATCTTTTTACTGAGGGAAGCTTAGTGGGTCAACTTCAGCAACATATTTAACGCATGTCTCATTTATATATGAGTTCATCCTAATGGCCTTTCTGGCTTTTTTTTTTTAAGCACTTTCCTGTGCCAATGTTTGGATGAACTAGTTTTTCTCTAGACTGGGAATTATGTCATGTTTTAGGTAGAAAAATAAAAGGTATCCTTGTCAAAAAGTGGACTTGATTCACAACACAATGCTGTTTAACTTGTTCTTAAAAGGCCAGGTTGAGAAATTTTTCTTTTCAAAATCATGTATAAGATTTTTATCTCAGCTGTGTCCCTTATAATCAAATCCCTTGATTAGAGGCTCACTTCATGAAACACCAGTAGCTGTTGCAATTATATAATGGTTCAGCTCCTGTTACAATTTAGGCTTTTTTTTCCTTAGGAAACATCCTTATCTGATATTTAGTTTGAAGGACAGCAACTTATCTTTCTTCTTCCCTTCCCCCTTTCCCTGAAAAAGTGTTTCCTCAGTCTCACTGTTCATTCATTGAAGGAATTTTGATAATACTTTATACCAGTCGCTGGCCGGCTACTTGGGGAAAAAATGCCGAAACATGTTAGTGCTTGTTTTAAATTAAAGGCACAAAAAGATAATCATCAAGAGGAAATGTCAAATAATCACTAACTTTGAATTACTCTGTAAAAAATACGAGTAAAGATGGTCTGAGGAGTAAAGTGAGCCCTTTTGGTATGGCTCAGTGGCAGGTGACAGTGTATGAATTAGCTTATCTGCACAGGGGTATATCAGTAGTTGTGGGATTAGTCCTTACAGATGAGATTGAATTTAGGATGTATTCAAAAGCTCTACAAACTCCAGATCTGGTAAGTATTGTGCACTTAGGAACACCCACAAGCGCAGCTGACTGAGATACAGGGCACGTAGAGACCATGTGAGCTTGTTGGGATGGGAACTGGACTTCCTGGCTATGATCCCTGCAGTAGCTTCCTAACAAGTAGGACATACCTGCTTGAGAATCTGGCAGCAAAGCTCGAAGTTTAGCTATAGTCATAGTAGAAGTCCAGTTTAAGTTCATTCCTACTTGAAATGAAGAGGAGACATTTACTTAACTTGATTTATTTGGGTGAGATGAGGAGGAGGACACATAGTCCTAGACTTTTTGAATGAGTTAAATGTAACCGCTCCACTAGATTTTTTTTGATGGAAAGATGGTGGACAGTGGAGGGAGAGATACTTCCATTTTTTCTGAAGTTAATTTTGGGTTGTAGGGCAGAAAACTGTATTTGTGACATCATGGCAGTAAAAGCTGACCATTATCTTGGCACCAGAGAATATATCTTCATTGATGTTTGAGCTACTGACATAAACATAGCTGGCAGGGAGGGAAATGACTCATTTGATTATTTTGCTCATTAAAAAAAAAAAGCAAAAAATGCCGTGAAGTGACTGGAAAAATATGGGGTGTCCTTTTATTCCCTTTAAATACTCACATTTCTTTGCTCATATTCTCAAACTTACAGGTAACCCCAATTACAGCCCATGTGCAATTCCAGATGGAAAATGTATAATCTGTAGAGAGAATAAGTACTTTAAAAGATAGATAAGCGAATGGAAGGAAGAAAGAGAGAGAGAAAAAAATCTGTGTGGAGGAGAGGAGAGGAGAGGAGAGGAGAGGAGAGGAGAGGAGAGGAGAGGAGAGGAGAGGAGAGGAGAGGAGAGGAGAGGAGAGGAGAGGAGAGGAGAGGAGAGGAGAGGAGAGGAGAGGAGAGGAGAGGAGAGGAGAGGGAATTCATCCTTGCCAAACCCATGCAGCAACTCATTTTGCTTGTAATTGAATTGATCTTCATTTTGTTATAAATGTTGATTAGCATTGTTCAAGAATGGGACCAATGGTTTATTGTTCTATCAGGCTCTGCAGTCACAAATTCTTTGATTTCCCTCAAGACCAGGATGGTGCCAACATTTGGAGAACTACTTCTGAATCCTCAGTTGTCCTCTGAAATACAGGCAGCTTTCTGAAAGAGAGACGATTACATATATGCATATATGGATATTAGTGTACTCATGCGAGCATGTGTGTGTGTGTATACACTGTATATATGTGTGTGGAGATACATAAACTCAGTTCCCACTGGAAAACTCTTCAACAGCCTTAGCAATATAGGTACACAGAGGCATGTAATGCAGCAAACCCTGTGCTTCTCTTTGCCTTTAGGAAAACTCAGATGTTTCAATACTAATCTGTAAAATTTAGCTCTTAAGTGTCAGAGAATCCCTTTCTGCCTTTGTCTTACAGTAGTCTGTGTTGGTTGAGGTACCTGGAGCCGACAGTGCCTCAGTTTATACAAATGACAAGTACTGAAAACACATCGTCAACAACCCAATCAATGCTGTATTTTGCATTTCCATTTCTCTCAGTGAGGCTCACTGCAAGTGTCTCACCATGCTGCAAAGCCATTCATGGGTGAGGCATTCAGGTGCCATGCTAGGTTTAGAAACCTGCAAAGCAAAGCGAGCTGAATTATGTGGGTGTCTGGGCTGATGGAAGGGGTGGCCTCATGGATTCATTGAATTCAACCGCCCCATTTTCATTGACTCAGTGGAGCCAGAATTACACTGCAATGTGAAGTTGACCGTTTAATTATATTGATTGCCATAAATTAGATTTGTACTTGCACACAGATCCCATCAGCCACGCAAAGCCCTTTTTCTACAGAGAGACTGCACAGGACTTTGCTTGTGCAGTGTTTAAGGCAGGATCGAGCCCAAAATTTCTGTGCGGATGCTTAATGTGAAGTAACCAGTTTGGGGCTCACTGATCACGCTTGGGCCATAGGAGGCACCTGCCCAGCCCATTGCTTTGTTTTAGTGCGACTGCCACAAATATAGGCAGTAGTGGAAGGGAAAGGGTCACGCTCATGACCAGGCAGGTGGACCTGCCCTCGCTCCCCCCACGTGCCTCAGGAATGCAGGTTTGAAACTTGCATCAAACTTCAGGCATGATGATTGTTCCCATCACTCTGATTTAAAATATCAGGTCATAATTTCCACACAGAACAATAAAGGAATATGTCTATATTTATGAAATGGTAGTCAGTGTCTGAAACTGAGATTTCTCTACAAGAGAGAGGAAATGACAGCAGATACAAAAGAAAATCTGTTTTGATTATCACACCTGATAAGCCTCATTGGTTCATCATGTCCAGCATCTGCACCTCTAAAACCTAATGATCATGATGGAACCTTTCTTCCTGACCCATAATAAATTGTACTTGAACAATGATGAATTACTTTCTCTCTTTTGTATCTTAGATAAAAGAACTGTATCACATTTTTTTTTCAGAATTCCTACAAGGGAACTAGTCATTTTACAGAAGGAAGGGAGGAGGGAAGGAGGGAAGGGAGGAAGGAAGGGAGGAAGGAAGGGAGGAAGGAAGGGAGGAAGGAAGGAAGGAAGGAAGGAAGGAAGGAAGGAAGGAAGGAAGGAAGGAAGGAAGGAAGGAAGGAAGGAAGGAAGGAAGGAAGGAAAAACAAAATATATGACCAATCTCTTTCATGTTCTTTTGGGAAAAAATAAAGAGATACAATACATTTCTGCCAGGTTTTTTTAAGACCAGCCTTTGTGAACCTCTGTTTCATAAGTTGTCCTTCACATATTTTGCAAAATATGACCTCCAGTTTCCACATTTTTGTTCCAGTACTTTTCGATGGTCAGCCTGGCTACCTTTTCCTTACATCAGTAACTTGCTACTCATAGGAGTAGTTTTACTAAAGGCAAACAAGTGCCTCCTTATCACTGCAGTTTGGGACTCATGATCAGTCCCAGGATGGTGAGTAGTCCATCTGAGAACAAATGAGGGAATTTAGCAAAATGTATAAGTCCTTCCCATGCTACCTACTGAAACAAGCAGATCTATAGTCAATTTATTGAGCATAAATTACTGCCAACCTTCGCTAGAATAATTTATACTCCTGAGCCACATCAGACAGGAAGGCAATAGGGAACTGTCAGGATACATGAAGTTTTATATAGAGATGAATGAATAGCTCATTATTCAAAGTCAAATGATATTCATATTTAGGGGTCAGAGAATTTGGGAAATGTTTAGACCCTCACCTGAGATTACAGTATGAATCCTCTTTTCCCATAAGGTCTTCTCAAAATAAGTGCTGGCTTTTCCAACCCTATTGCCTAACAGGAACAGTTAACCCAGGCAACAGTTGGGTGGGGAGAATTAATAACAGTAAAGGAGCAGGAAAATGAACAGAGGGACTCAGTGGCGTAGGATTAAGGAAAATGAGTGAAAAGGATATGAAGAAAGAGGAATGAAAAGATAAGGAGATGAGACAAAAAAAAGTGGTGGGAAGAAACAGGGGTAAAGAGCCACTCAAAAAGAAAATTATAGCACAGTGTTAGTTTTTTAAAAGGTGTTGTCCATTTTCTAGTTGTGTTTGAACAGTGCAGTACAAAAGGCAGAATCTGTTCCTCTGCACTGCTTTGCGTATTAGTCTAGGAAGCTCAGGCTTTATGAAGGAGAGTGACATCTCTGCTATCTCTTTTTCAGTTTATCTCAAGATCATAAATATTAGCTTTCAGCCATTACAAATCAACTTCCTTTTTAACTAAGTAAATCCAGCTTCACTTTAAATCAATTAAATTCCAGTTCTTGTCTGGAATGGAGAACTTTTGGATAGAAAACAAACTAGGTCCTGTGTTTCACGTTCTGGCTTTCCAAGCTGCCCCGAGTTTTGTTGAGCATCGCTTGCTCTGTGCTAACCCTCCACTAAGGCAAACTGGATTTCAATAGAGAAGAGAGAGCCTGGCTCTTTTTTAGACCCTTTCCCACTCCTACCCCACCACAGCTGCACACCGGGCACTGTGCAAACGCTCAGCCAGAACAACCCTCAGTTCACTCAAAGTCAGAGGGAAGCAGGAGGGATGGAGTTTTGCAAGCGATGCAAAAAAAAAAGGACGAAAAAGCAAAATATCATTTTCTCTACTGTATCTCCATTAATTTTAAGGAAATACTTACATTCAGCAAACTCGAGTGGCATAGTCACAAAGAAAGTTCAGAGTATATTTCACTTCAGATTTCCCCAGTGCAACTAATTCCCCAGTCAGCCGTTATGTTAGTTTACTAAGTCATCTGTACTCACCTACAGATCCTTCACTTCATTACTCCCCAGCCAAAATCTCTTCCGAAGGCTCCTCTGACAGATTTATATTCTGAGCATCAGACAGGAATGTGGTTCTCTGTTTTTCCTTTACCTATACTACATAAACATGTCCAGGTTACTGCTCATAGGACTCCTCTGAAACAGCAAATAGAGAGGATCTCAGGCTGAGCAGTACAGCTACCTACAAAAATACCACTGAGGTCCCAAGCTCTCTGTGAATATTGCAACAATTCTGACTCCTCAAGGTTTCAGTGCAAGTCTCACCTCCACTTCTGGACCAGTTTCTTGATGGCAAGGGCTGTGGTCAAAGGAAGCCACAACAGGGAAACATCTCATAGCAGTGTTACAGTCAATATAATTTTTAAAGTTTAATACAATGCAACATAAATTAAACTAGGTGGAGTTTCTACAGCTATATAGGTAATTTCAGTTTGTTCTAGGAATCAATGGGAATTTTATGGCTATGTGTTTCACAAATTAGTTTCTTATATCACACAGGAAGGATAAAATCCAATCCTCCAACTCCGGCAACAGCAACTTTTCTTAGCCTACCTCTTCCTCCTTTCCCCACAAGAAGATAGAGTGTGCAAAAGTATTGCTAAGGATAAGAGATTTTTCCTTTCATATAACAGCGCTCCAGTCTCTTGAGGACTTCAGCCATGAGAATTTATATTAAATGAAACTAATTAGCTAAAGGTTGCATCAAAACTCTCATAAAGACCCACTGAGATCAGATTACTTTCCTGCCAGTTATCTCCCCCGCAGATCCCCAAATAACTGAAGGCATTGTAGAGACAATTGTACAGATGCAGGTATGAGACCTGCTCCAGTGATGAGGGCTGCTTCAGAGGTACAAGTATTAGAAGAAAAAGGAAGCAAAAAAAGGCATTCTCCTCAGTAATTTTCTGAAAATGCCTCCAACATCCCTTTGCAAAATTCTATTAATAATGCACTCAGGTTCCGCGGTCCTGCAAGGGGCCGTAAATGGTACAGTCATCACTTTAAGCTTTGTCCAGCCACATTAATCTGACCTATAGTACATCATTTCCCTTTAAGGATTATTTTTATCCAAAAGTGCCCTAAGTAGATGTAAAATTCAGACAGAAAAAAAAAGGCTCACACAGTGGTTTTGCTCTTCCAGATATTCCCAGAGGAGAGATATAAGCACATTTATACACATATTGCCCTCGGTCTTCTGCACAAGAGAAATGGGTTGCCTACAAACATGCACTGCTAAGTGCCGAGCTATGGTTTGGACAGTAGAGGCTGGCAAAGGCTGTGCAAAAAGTTGCCTCTCTGGAACACCAAAGCATGGCCAGAGTCTGTTCAAAGCAAAAAGCAGGTGGCACGTGGCTCAAAGCAGGCTAGGAGACACTGGATATAGTGAATTGAGATTATTGAATTTCATATCTGTCACTAAAAAGCCATGAGATGGAAGCAACTCTTTCTATCCAGTTTCATTGTGTCTATAAATAGGTGTGATGCTATTGAAAATGTTGGCTTTTGCCTGCTGAATCCAACTCATCTCGAGCCAGGTAACCAGGCTGGGAGTCAGAGGAATGATATTGCGTTACCCCAAACCATCTCTGTGATGGACACATATCGCACTGGTAGACTCCAGAAGTATTTAATCAGGAAAACGAGCCTTCACTACACAAGCATACAGACCTGAAATATTCTTGTCTTAGCAATCCCAATATAATATTTTTCTTATTTCATTTGCATTCTCTCGAGGAGAGAAGCACCTTAAAAATATGTTCTTTATGCACAGAGTGATGCCAAGAGCAATAATTTGAAGATCATAGTATAGTCTAGAAGAACAATTTCGTTTTCTAAGCCCAAGGATGGAGCATTTTCAGTTGCAATTCCTTAAAGAAAATCAGAAAGGGAAAAGGGACTGGAAAAAGGAAAGATTTCTGTGTATTAGGCATTACAACTGGGTTTGTTAGCTTGCTATTTTGAAGAAATATAAGTAAGCAAGGCAAGATAAATCACAGCAATTTGAGATGTCGTTTTGCTCTCCTATAGCGTTTGAATTTCTTCCATATTACAATAGATCTTCTCTCCTTGTGCCAGCTAAATTGAATTCCTCTTTTTAGGCTGTTTCTTTGAAGGGCTTTGGATAAAATGTCTCATGCAGTTCTGTTTGGAAGCTTCCCAAATCAAAACCCCAAACCCTACATTTTGTTTCAGTGTGGGGAATGGGAATTCAGATTGTTTTTTACCTGTTCACAGGACATCTGCTTTCACTATTTGGCATAGCGAGGGGCTAAGGTTAGTGGGGGAAGGAGGGCTGATTAGCCTCTGAGGATTTATTACATTTGATACATTGAATGTCTGATTTTGCCTCCCTTGTTCTCATTCGTTCACAGCCTGCTCTTTGAGGTATATGGCAATTTTTTTAAAAAAGGAATTAGATACAATTTTCATCTCCTCTTTAGTATTCCAGTACCCAGAATAAGTCATTAGTATCTGTTGGTTTTGGAAGTTTTGCCCACACTAAATCTCTGGACTCAGCAATGGAAGTCACAGAATGGGAAACTGATTTACAGACAGCCTTTAAATCCACTGATATAGGCTAAAGAACACTGAATATTCACAAGCTCTGCATTAGCAGCCTCTACTATTTTGTGCTCCCCATGGCTCTGATTCAGCTGAGGAACACCCAAAGTGATCCCAGATTTTAAAGTCCAACTGATCCTGAGCAGAACAAATTTCACATTAAACCAGAATGCTTTCATATGTGTCCTATATGCAGTTAGCACTTGACTATACATGCTAAAGTTTGTGCTATTTTCTATATGTTATGTTTTAATCAAAGATGCATAAAAATTAGACTGTTGGTAAAACACGATGTTTTGTTGGAAATGTTTTTAAGCAAAGTATATTAGAAGATGCTGCTGTATCTTTCTGCAGGAGCAAAGAGATTTGAGCAGAGGAACTTAAACTGTTCTGAGAAAAATAGCCAAAGCTAGTCACATTTGAAGTTTGGCTGTGAGAAAGGAAGTTGGAAACCTTCTGATGACACACACTTTCAGTAGAAATGGTGAAATATAATGGAAATGAAGTTCATGGTGCCTGTTAGGTCCAAAGAAATATTGCCTAAACCAAGGCAAAATTTAACTCGGAGCTCATGCTTTTGTCACCAAAAAAAAAAAAAAAAAACCCAAACAACGTTTGTGCAATTCCAGGACCCAAGAAATGTTGAAGATTTGACATGGAGTCAGATTTTCTCCCAGCTCTTCCACAGAACAGCATTCAGATCCGGTCTTGAGTAGGATCCAGGTTCAGAGCAGAGCAACGGTAGAACCTGATGCTGCTTTGCCCAAGTGATGTTAATGCCAGCTTTTCTGAGCATCTGAAGGATGCAGGGAGACAGGGCTGTTTAGAAAACGTGAGGGTTTTGAGCTTCTGAACTGAAATTTTAGTAGCCTTTTTCCAAGTGGGGTATTTTGCTTTTATGTAATTCAGCATGAATCCAAACCGTGGGAGAAAATAACGAACCCTTGGCAGAATTTGCAGTTCTGTCTTTCAGGTCCAGTTGTTCTTAATATGCTCATTGCAAAGGTTTTCCTGTAAACAAACACACATGTTCATACCCAGACACATCCACACACCACAATGTTATTCCCAACTTGTATTTTAACATCAGCACATTATTTGCTCTATTACCCTTCTGGGTGGCCAATAAAATATCAAACAGTTCACAAAGGCAACAGATAACTACCCATAAGCGAATACACTGAGCTTTCTGAAAGCTGAGCCCAGGATATGCAGGCAGATTTATACACTTCAGCGTGAGGCAAAAGTCAAATAATAACAATCAATAACTGGGCTGGGTTGTTTTTTTTTTTTCCCGGGCAGTAGTTGCACAGAATTTACCAGAGGTATGCAATAACCATGTTGATTTTAAGATGAGCACTCGGATTCTCACCTGGTGAATATCAGACTAACTCCATCCCTGAGAAAGCAGAGATTACTAAATCATGAATAATACGCCTCAAGCAGAAGGCACTTGGCCAGTTCCTTCCCTGTGCTAATGATTTTTGTACATTGTGCAGATTTACATCAGCGAAAGATCTGGCTGAACGCCTTTGATTTTTGCTGAGATTGTAATTATAGACCTGGTCTGTACAGTCTTTAGATATTATTTTCACAACTACAGTCTTCAGAACTTTTTCTTGTTATCTTTCTTCCTATATTTAGTCCCACTCCTTTCCTTTATAGAACAGATAAAAGATTTATAACTCTTAATTCCTCTGTGGTTAAGCTGACATATTGGTTGTTTACGCAAAAGATAAGCAGGATACTGGAATGCCTCATTGATACCTTTTCAGTCCTGTGAAGACAATGAGGGCAAAATAGTTATGCGGTTCCCATTAACCTGAAAGTAGGAGTACTCTATGGGGTTATGCATCTTCCCATGCTTATAGACAAACATTATCAGGTTCAATAACACTTGAAATGGAGAACAAAGATGGAGGGGAGATGAAGACATGCCTTCGCTAGAAAAAGAAATGCAGCCACACAGCAGATGAAGAGGAAAATCACAGCGTGATAAAGAAGAGGAAGAGACCAGGACTTGTAAAGCTGCTGATAATGTGAGATTGACAGACACGGGAGAGCAACAGAGGACTTGAATAAGCAACGAACATTTTATTTTACAAAAGAATACCTACCTCTAGCCTCAGAGTTTAAAGATTCAAAATCTGGATTTAAAGATGAATTCTTAACTTAAGCCTAGTCCTTGAAAACAGAAAAATTTAGAAAGTTTATTTCATACAGCCCCATCCTTGTGAAGGGGAAAACAGCTTTAAACACACAAGTTAAAATCCCAGTGATAAGAGTTCTCACATACATTTGTGTGTCAAGAGGAATTCTAGATTCTCACATTACCTTTATTTGTACCTGCTGATAGTTGTGCCTAGAAAATGCCTGGTCTTTATTAGGACTTTTTATACTAATGTTAGTTAAGAAATACACCTTTTATCCTCTAAATAAGGAATTCATTTCTCATTAAAGCCAGATGAATTAAAACTCTCTGAAAAACAATTTTGTGGTTTGCCGACAGTTTTGCAGAATCAAAGTGTTTCACATTGAACAAATCCTTCCAAATTTAAGATTTT